>NC_091445.1:96978286-97667036 GCF_964237555.1 Oryctolagus cuniculus | reverse complement strand
CTTTTGCAGTTTGTATTTTGCTTTAACTGCCTCCATTTTCTCTTCTTTCTACTTCTGCACCCTTTTTGCACACTGATGTTTTCTGCAGAAGGGGTGCTTGTGAGAGGGGGTGAGCACGTCTGCCCAACGTGAGCCTGGCAGCCGGTGACTGTGTGGGGTTTGTGAGGGTGAGTCGGGGAAGCCGCGTGTCATACGTGTGCTGCTGTGTGAGGTGAGCAAGATGAGAGGGCGTCTGGGGACGCTTTGGAATCTTGAGACCTACTCTCAGCCCCTGCCAGCGGCCAGGAGGTTTCTCATGAAGGGTGACGGCTGGCAGGGTGCCAACCAGCGAAGTTAGCTTTCGTATTTCCCAAAACTTGTTAGAATCCTGCAGCTTCCCTGTGAGTCAGCCGCAGGAAGTAGGCTCAGAAAGTGGGTGCCCCCTGACCTGGCCTTCCCTGGCTGCCGTGGCCTCCTGGACAGGATGGGTGTCTGCATAGCACAGCGTGTTTCACCCTTACCTAGAGCCTCACAAATCGGACAAGGAAATGCATTCCTAGTGAAATACTTGGGAGAGAGGCTTTGGGGTCTGGGGTCAAAGGACCTTAGCACACAGAAGCAAACTGCGGAGGGGAGCGGGGAAAGTGTTTTCCCCTATGTGGGAGACAAGGACAAAGCTCCTGGCTTCTGGCTTTGGCCTGGCCCAGCTTTGGCCTTTGCTGCCATCTGGGGAAAGAACCAGCAGATGGAAGATCTCTCTGTCTCTCTCTGTCTCTCCCTTTATCTCTGTAACTCTGAGTTTCAAAATAAATAAATAAACCTTTTTAAAACATGGAATTAAAAGATAATGTGCAAGCTTTGGGAAGTCCCATGATACATTTTATGAGCAAACAGATTTTAGTTTAGTTTGTGTATTCAGATGCAAAAGAAAGTTTGGCATTGAGGCTTGACAAGGAGAAATGCTAGAGAATCTCAGAAAGTCAGCATTTCTATGTCCAGGACGAGCTGATGTGCCCTTCTCTGCGTGATTTCACTGACTGCGCATTCTCTGGGCTGAGGGCAGGGGGACTTCCCCTCTGATTCCTGTTGGCCAGTAGGGACCGTCTCCTGTCCAGTGTCCTGTGGTCTCCTGTACCTGATCATACCCCTTGTGAACTCAGGTGCAGATTCACATTCACCTTCCAGATCAACAGCACAGACTTTGAAAGCCCACTCTGTCCTGATGGCATCGTGTGTGTGTGTGTGAGTGTGTGTGTGTGTGTGTGTGGTGTGTGTGTGCGATGTGTGTAGTATGTGTGTGGTATGTGTATGTGTGTATGTGTGGTGAGTGTGGGGGGGTGTGTGGTATGTGGTGTGTGTGTGTGGTGTGTGTGTATGCATGTGTGGTGTGTGTGTATGTGTGGGGTGTGTGAGTGTGGTGTATGGTGTGTGTGTGGTGTGTGTGGTGTATGGTGTGTGTGTGCATGTGTGGGGTGTGGTGTGTGTGGTGTGTGTGTGTGTGGTGTGTGTGTGTGGTATGTGAGGGGGTGTGTGTGTGGTGTGTGTGCATGCATGTGTGGTGTGTGTGTGTATGTGTGGTGTGGGGGGGTGTGTGGTGTGTGAGTGTGTGTGTGGTGTGTGTTTCTGTGTGGTGTGTGTGGTGTGTGGTATGTGAGTGTGTGTGCTGTGTGAGCGTGCATGTGTGGTGTGTGTGTATGTGTGGTGTGTGGGGGGGTGTGGTGTATGGTGTATGTGTGCATGTGTGTGGTGTGTGTGTGGTGTGTGTGTGTGGCATGTGAGTGTGTGTGGCATGTGTGTGGTATGTGTGCATGTGGTGTGTGTGTGTGTGGTGTGTGTGCATGCATGTGTGGTATGTGTGTATGTGTGGTGTGTGTGTGTGTGGTGTGTGTGCGCGTGTGTGTGATGTGGGGTGTGTGGTGTGTGTGGTGTGTGTGTGTGTTATATGAGTGTGTGTGGCGTGTGTGGTATGTGTGGTGTGGGGGGGTATGGTGTATGTGTGCGTGTGTGTGGTGTGTGTGTGTGGTGTGTGTGTGTGTGTGGCATGTGGTGTGTGTGTGTGGTGTGTGTGCGTGCATGTGTGGTATGTGTGTATGTGTGGGGTGTGTGTGTATGGTGTGTGGTGTGTGTGCGCGTGTGTGTGATGTGGGGTGTGTGGTGTGTGTGTGGTATGTGTGTGTGTTATATGAGTGTGTGTGGTGTGTGTGTGTGGTGTGTATGTGTGGTATGTGTGTGGTATGTGAGTGTGTGTGTATGTGTGGGGTGTGTGTGTATGGTGGATGGTGTGTGTGCGCGTGTGTGTGATGTGGGGTGTGTGGTGTGTGTGGTATGTGTGTGTGTGTTATATGAGTGTGTGTGGCGTGTGTGTGGTGTGTGTGTGCGTGTGTGTGCACAGGGCTGGCGATGCCTCGGCAAACCACAGCTGCCTCAGGGTTTGTTCTGTGTGTAACTTTCTCTGTAAAGAATCACTAGGGAATAAAAGCAGTGACGCAATAGGCAGAGTCCCTGAATCTGGGGTCTGGAATACTGCTCGTAGGACACTTTACAGAAACTCTGGCTGGCAGCAAGTTCAGCATGGAGAAGGGTGCAGCGTTGCTTTTGGAGAACACCAAGCACCACTGGACTTCACTGGCCGCTGTCTTTTGCACAGTGGCTCTGCAGTCCTCAGGTGCACCCAGTTTCTGATTTCCTCTCCTGAGTTAGGCTCTGGCATTTGGGGTCAGAAACAGACCCTGGGAAATGGGAGCCCCTGCTTGTCCAGAACATTCAGTCACCACTTTCAAGGAGCTTTTTGAAGTGGTAAACACAAGACATCATGAAAGGAAGCTAAACAAACACTTTCACATCTACTCAATTTATAGCCAGGAGCACTAGTGCTGTGTTCCCCTTAGGTCATCCCTTTGAACTCAGCACAGCATCTACAGAAACTGATACTGTCGTGGACATGCCCAGTGTTTACGTGCCAGAGGCTGGAGAGAACAAGGTGCACCCAGTGACTCCCAACAGGGCACCTCTACTTTCTCATCAGATGCTACAGAGGCCAGCCTGCCTGCTCCCTACCCTGGCCAGGTGGTCCAGTTCTCCCTTTCACTGTGCAGATGCCCTCCGCCCAGTGTGCAGCAGAGAGTGGGAGACCAGAGAGGACTGGGCACAAAGCAAAGGAACCTCCAAGAGCAAGGCAAAGAGAGACACAAAGTGAGATCCCCAGGATGGCCACTCAGGGACCAGGGGACGGCTTGTGCAGTCAGCCCTCCATTCCAGCCCACCCCAGGCAGAAGGCGGAGTCTGTGGGCACACACATAACAGTGGGCAAGAAGGAGTGGTTCCTTGCTGCCCATCCAGGTGCAGTGTGCCTAACTTGGTTTTGTTCTTCTCTCTGTATCCTTTGGCCCTCGTTTGTTTTTCTTGTTTGCTTTCCTTGTTTTCTTCCTCACCATTTCATTTGTTTGATCCCTCTCTATTCATCTCTTACAATAAGAACACCTGTATGTAAGGTGCACCTGGTAGCCCTGCCCCGTCTCAGTTACCATAGCAAGAGCTTGTCCTGTCCCCCAGCCCCTCTGGCTGCAATGTGTGCCCCCCACTTCCTTCATGGCAGCATCTGTGCCAACAGACTGGTGCCCACACAACTTCAGCCAACATCTGGGGGCAAGACTGGAGAACACGGGTCATCACACACCCTGTGGGCCCTGTGGCTTTCACCTCCCCAGCTCCTCGGGTACCCATGAGGGAAGCCCCACAACTTACAAACAGGTCAGACTTGTGAGCTCCAGGGAGGCCACTGCAGCAGCGAACCCTGGGTGTCTTTAAGGACGGGAGGGAGCCCCTGCCCAGAGCCCCCAGGGTGCAGAGGGAGAAGCTGCTGCCCGCTGTGAGCACAGGGAGCCTGCTTGGACCAGGGTGCCTGAAAGAGTGTCTGTTGTGAAAACACAGGTGGGTTGATGCAGGGCGGTGCCTGGAGCCTGGGTGGGAGCATCTGGGCAGGGACAGCCCAAGGCTCTGTTCACTGGAGAACTGGGCAGCAGAAGCGTCTCCTGTGGGGGTTGCTCTCCGTGTCACTCACTGATTCTTCAGAGAAAGGGGTTCGGTGGCTTGGCTTCAGGAACATGGCTGGGAGGTTTCATGGGCGTTCAGCTGCAGGACGGCCCCAACGAACACCGCAGTGCAGCTTTGCTCTCTTCCTAGCTTCTGCTCAGACAGGAGCCAGAGCTCTGCAGCAGCGTAATTGCAGGTGCTTTTCCGCTCAGCATCCACAGCTCAAGTCCAAGTTGGAGGTCAGGACCAGAGCGTGTCATTGTAGCCCGATGACAGCTTTTGGGCTTCCTGCAGCGGAGAAGGAGGCGATTGTCAGGAGGCAACGCAAGGGCACCTGTCTGGAGTGCTGGTGAAAGCACACATTTCCCTGTGTTTGGAACCTGTTTGCTTCTCATTGTGTGAGGTAGATTCAAAGAAAGAAAAGGCAAGTGAGATTGGCTGTCCTTCAGTTTCACAAATCCTGGGCTGGCTCTCGGCTAGTCAGGGGGTTTGGGGTCACAGGGAAGGTCCCTAGCCAAGGAATCTGCCTTGCTAATGGGCAGACAACTGCTAACTCTGTCCCACCCACACCTGCTGGTGGGCCCCCACCCTCCCCACGGGCTCTGTGGGGTGTGGCAGAGGTCCGGGCAAGGCAGCAGGGGGGGAGCACCTGCTTCCCCCGCTCCCTTGTCTTTTGCTCACTTGCAGCTTCCAGCTGCATCTTCATTCTCTGCCATGAAACCTTGAATAATATTTGTTTTAAAGATTTTATTTTATTTTATTTGAAAGATAGAGTTACAGAGAGAGAGGGAGAGACAGATAGAGAGATCTTCCATCCACTGGTTCACTCCCCAGATGGCCACAATGTCCAGGGCTGGGCCAGACTGAAGCCAGGAGCCAGGAGCTTCCTCTGGGCCCAGGTACTTGAGCCATCCTCTGCTCCTTTCCCAGGCACATTAGCAAGGACCTGGATCAGAAGTGGAGCAGCTGGGACTCACACTGGTGCCCAAATGGGATGCCGGCGTCGCAGGAGGCTTTTTCACCTGCTACACCACAGCGCCAACCCCGAACAATATTTTTAAGGCTCGTTCTTGTCAAACAAGTGGGGATTGAAACATTTCCTCCTGTGCCCTTCCCTTTCCTCTTCCCATGGGATGACAGTGGAGGGTGGTGGGAACAAGAGGTCTGAAGTTGGCCGCATTGGTGGGCCAGACCGGGTGGATTTTCTGAGTGTTTCTCCAATGCAAGATCAGTTAGTGACTAAGCAACCGCCTTGCCTTGAGGGCACCTCTGCTGTGTCCTGGCAGAGGAAGAGGCCGGTCTGGGAGGACACTCTGGAGGCTCCGTGGGGGGAGGGTGGTACTTGTCTCAGCAGCTGACTTTTCGCTGACAAGGGGTGGAGGGTGGGGGATGGTAGGTGGGAGCTGGAGTGACTGCAGGAGGCCCACTAGGTGATGTCTTTTTTTTTTTTTTTTTTCTGACAGGCAGAGTGGACCGTGAGAGAGAGACAGAGAGAAAGGTCTTCCTTTACCGTTGGTTCACCCTCCAATGGCCACTGCAGCCAGCGCATCACGCTGATCCGAACCCAGGAGCCAGGTGCTTCTCCTGGTCTCCCATGCAGGTGCAGGGCCCAAGCACTTGGGCCATCCTCCACTGCACTCCCGGGCCACAGCAGAGAGCTGGCCTGGAAGAGGAGCAACCGGGACAGAATCTGGCACCCCAAATGGACAAGAACCCCGGGGTGCCGGCACCGCAGGTGGAGGCTTAGCCTATTTAGCCATGGCACAGGCCTAGGTGATGTCTTAAAGCCCAGTTACAGCTGTTCCGGCCTCTAATGCTGAGTTACTCCTGTGTGAACAACACTGGACATGCAGGATGCTTGACCATGTGGGGAAGGACAGCTTTGGGATTATGAGGTGACACACATAATCTGCACCTGCAGAGGTGACACACCTGCAGTGCCAGCATCCCATATGGGTGCTGGGTCGAGCCCCCGCTGCTCCACTTCTGATCCAGCTCTCTGCTATGGCCTGGGAAAGCAGTGGAAGGTGGCCCAAGTCCTTGGGTCCCTGCACTGGCGTGAGAGACCTGGAGGAAGCTCCTGGCTCCTGGCTGCAGCCTGGCCCAGCTCTGGCCGTTGCAGCCACTTGGGGAGTTGAACCAGTGAATGGAGGACCTCTCTCTTTCCTCCTCTGTCTCTGCCTCTCTGTAACTCTGCCTTTCAAATAAGTTTAAAAATCTTATAAAAAAAAACACTGTAATTTAGTCTGACAGTAAAGCACAAGAAGCAATGTCAGAGTTGGTTTAATGTATTGTCTATTTTAGCTTTGAAAGCCATAGAAATCAGTTATGCCAGTTTTTTCCTATAAAAGACCCATTTTCCAAAGCATTATGTGCAAACAGTTATAATTAGAATATAATGACAGATGATATTTCATAATTTTCAATTATAAAATTAAATTGCTGTGTCAAAATAGCTGTCTGCTGGAATGAATTTGAGGTGAAATTTCATTATCTATGTCATCACAGACACAGAGTATTATGATTCAACCTGTTAGTGCTTCATAGGGGGACTCACAATACAAACGGTGATATGAAATTATTAATTATGGTAGCAATGTCTAACATTTGAAATACATCCGTGGAATCAAATATATTTATTTTCAAGTCTGTTACAAGTGCTATTGCAAAGGAGAAATACTGTTGTCTTACTTTCCAACAGATAAACACAGAGCAATTTTTTTCTCCAGGAAATTTGTGCGTACCAATATAAGATCTAAATTCTTCACAGAACGCGTGAAACAAGAGAAGCCTCTTCGGGTGTATTGTGAAGTCTGGAATGCTGGCACTTCCCAGCGCGGCCACAGCTCTTCATTCCCGTAGGGTGGCTCAGAGCCACTGCTGACCGCTGCCCTGCTCTTCTTAAGACTTCTTTTCCACTGGTGTGTTTATTTCTCTGTCTGAACAGGCCATCAAATATCTCATTAACGTCGATCTAGGACTTTGCAGAAGATTCTAGAAAGGCAGTTACGTCGCTGTCGTGCTCAATTCTGGCCGTATTCCATGCCAACTGCTCGCTCATCCTCCAGATCACATTTATTGCCAACCACAAACACTGGGAAAATCTTCTGTGTCTCTAACCCATGAAATCTGTTCACTTGGATCCTGTGAGTCATCGCATGTCCATGTCGACTGAGCTTGGATACAGTAAGCTAGTGCAAACCTGGGCCCCTCTTCATAGGCAAACCCCGTGTTGCTGTTGTGTCCAGGGTTTCCGAGCGTTCACTTTCGGCAAGCCACTCCAGCTTGCTCTCTGCAGGAATCTTCCAGCGCTGGGCCGTAGTTTTCAACAACTTCCCTGAGCACACTGACCTGTCGGATCAGACTTTCCCACTCCCTGAGCAGGGCCACCACCATGTACGCGCGAGTGGCGTGGTCTGTTCCAGCACTGCCCATCACTGCTCACATAACTGCTGCTCTACAAAGCCCAGCACTCAGGAGTGCTGCTCAAGGCATGGAAGGTGCAAGGAGACACACACTGTTGTAACAGGGGAAGCACCCTCTGATCTAGTTACCCCACTTTTGGCCATCTGTCCCCGCCCCTCTTCCCAGCCCCACCTGTGTCCCGCACCTCCTCCCTCAGGCTGTGACTGGGCCTAGCGGTGTAAGGTCACCACAAAACAGACCAAACACCGGAGTAAGGGGAACAGTTTATTGACAGGGGAAATCTGACAGGTCACAGGGAAGGGGCGAAGAAGGAAAAAGAGGGCAAGTGTCCAGGAAGCAAGTCCTATTGAAATCGGAGATGACCCCCTAAAATTTATATAAACATGTGGCCCCTTAAAGTTCCCCTGAAGTGCTATCTGGGGTGCCACATGTGCTACCGGAATTTGGGGTGCCATATGATTTCACCATATGCTTACTAATAAATCCTCAATATTAATAAGCTCAAGAGGCTTCTTGCCTAATATTTAGAGAAGAATTCTAAAACTGGCACAGATAAGGCAGCGTGGTACGTTTTAAGTCTTTATTTAGTGAGAAAGACGCATAGGAGAGTGAGAGCTTTATTTAAGAGAGAGAGAGGGGTAAATCTGGGTTCATACCGAGCACCAGGATCCAGCCACATGGAGGAGCATCTAGGCCAGGAAGCCTAGGGTGGGTGGCCCGAAGGCCACGTGCCCTGGAGGCGCAGGGCTACAGCAAGCCCCCTCCTGGCAAGAGGCCAGGGAAGAAGAGAGGGCCAGGACACACCGTGTCCCAGGCTTTTAACCCACTTCCAAAGGGGAGTGGTTAATTAACCTGATTGACTGGTGGGCACCCATGTGTGGCCAAGTAGGGGGATGAGGACACACAGGGGCATGGTGAAGGTATCAGGTAGGGCATGAGGTCACACAGGGGCGTGGCGAAGGCATGGTCTTCCAGCTCACAAACCTAATCGATTTGAACTTATGTGCCTGCCTACTTCACTGTTATACCTTTGAGGGGAAGTCCAGGGAAGCAGGAGCAGCGAATCCCATTAGGGTGGGGGTGGAGCTGACACCAGTGGTTGGGCCATGGGGCTTAGGACTGAAGCCTACTGTGCAAGGTGACTAAGATGGTGTCTGGGGCTTAGATGGCGCTACAGATAAGACGGCGCCATTTTACTAACAAGTGGTAGTGGCTCCAGTGCGTATGCCTGTTAAAAAGGTGGGACAGAAGTTCCCAGGGGACCACCTTGGGTGAACTTCCCCAGGCACCCTGCCCTGCCTGGCCTGTGTTGGGATCTGCTGGGGAGCAGGAGTTGTCTGTGGTCAGTGTGGAGACATGTAGCAGCAGGTGCAGACTTCCTGTGGCTCGGACTCAGACCTCAGAACAGACCCTTCTGGCGTGCCGCTCTCCAGGGGGACTGGCTGCTCCCACTTGACCACAGGGCGGTAGACACATCTGTGGAAGTGAGGGACAAGCTCCCGGGCCCTCACAGGCTGCCCTGCGCTGAGCCGGAGAGCTGCTCTGGAATAATTTGCATTCCAGGCTGGGTGGAATGTTTGCCTCCCTGTGAGACCTGAGTCCTGCTTTGCGCTCTGCTGCAGTGGCAGCCCTGGCTCATGCTGGAAGCAGACCCTGCACCCCCACCCCCATTTCCCACTGAGCTCTCTGGAAGTCTGGAGTCTGAGGACAAGAATAGGAGGATTGTTTGAACCCCGCTGGGACTTTTGGTTTTTTAACTATTTTTTAATTGGACAAAAAAACCACACAGCACTTTGATTCTTGTGCTCCTCAGTAGGGAAGGGGGTGTCTAGTACCTGCAGAAGAGGTGGCCAGTTAAGTTAGAATCTTTAACATGGTAACAGTTTTTCAACTCCATGGTCTTAGCATTTTAGTGTTGGTTTACATGTGAAATAGTTTGAGGGAAAACACGGTTTTTAAACGCCACACCAGGACTTCTAACACACAGATCTTGCCTTACTTGAGGAAAGCTTTTTGCAACTTTAGTCATCTTTGTCTGCTTTGTTTGGGGCTCACAAATGGTTTTCGAAAAGCATTACCAGTGACCCAGGACCTAAGGGTCTCCACGCAGGGCTCTGTGTTGTGCTGTTTGAAAGCAGCCGTCAGGGGGACAAAGCGGTCACCTCCACGGAGCCAGCGCTCCAGATGCTGTGTGACCTGTGAGCTGGGTCAGCCTCCTGTGGGCTTGGGGCCGGGTCTCCATGAGCGGCAGTCACATTCACCTACATTCTGCTGCTTTATGACTGTTGGAAGCTAATTGTCTAGGTGATTTTTCAGTTGCTATAACAAAATACCTGAGACCAGGCGATTTAAAAAGAACGGAATTTCGCTGGCCCATGGTTCTGGAAATTGGGACGTCCAAGGGCAGGGTGCTGCCATCTGGAGGGGGCCCTGGGCTTCGGTGTCATTGGGTGGAGACGTCACAGTGAGAGACAGAGGCACTGACAGCCTCACGGGGACCCCACCCTCGTTGCCTCATCTGACCCACATCACCTCCCAAAGACCCCGCCTCCAGATATTACTGACATATTTGGAGGTTAAGTTTTCAGTATATGAACTTTTAGGGTATATGCAAACCACAGCACTTGATTTCTGTTGTATTCTTTACCACAGCCTATTGGAACGACAAAGTATTAAAAATTAAATGAATCAGTCAGGTTTTCATTTTAGATTGTCTATACAATAACAGACAAAGTTACATATTCTACAGACAAGTGAACGAGGAGGGCCTCCGTTCAGCTCCTGGAGCATCCTCAGGAACGTCTGCTTATTCACGAATCAGCTCCTTTAGGTGCTCCCACAACAGAGCTCAGTGCTCAGAAGGTAAGAGCCAGAGTGCAGCTGTGGGCTTGCGGGGCTGTGACTTAGCAGCAGGGCCCCACCCCCACCCCCAGCCCTGTCACCCCCTTCCCCAGACACTACCTTCCCTGGCCTTAGCCAACATCAAGCCTGGTCACCCCACCACATAGACCACCCAAGGCCAACAAAGAGCCAGGGGCCTCCCCACCCCAGACTTGAGAATAACCAAAGGCTGATCTTTAGCCTACGGTCATCTGTCCCACTGAACCCAAGGCCACACTGGCCACTTCTAGTCCCGTGCTCATCCTGCCCCTGTGCCTGCTCCTCCTGTGTGGTGGACCCAACTGCTGGCCTGTGGGCTGTGAGCCCCTCTGTCCCTGATGTGCCTGAAGCCAGGTCCTGGCCCCTCTCCCTCCATTTCACTCCCACCTGGTGCTTTCCATACTGTGTTCAAGCTCTTCTCTGGTGGGAAGCATCACCCCCTGAGAGAAGGGCTGGGCGTGCCTCAGTGGCAGCTCTGTCCAGCTCTGTGCACCTGGGGTGCCCCAGCAGGCACTCTGCTCTGCTGCTTCCCCAGTGAGGCCAGCCTTGGGTTAATGGGCAGCGTCCATACCCATTCCCCAGGCACGTTGCCCTCTGCCTGCTGCACTCTGCATTTCCTTGGTCTTAAGGTTGAAAATACACACGGCTGACCCAGCAAGGCCAGTCTGCAGTCCTGTCCCCCCGCCCCCTGCGCCAGGGAGGCCTCGAGTCAGGAAGGCAGGCAGGTGGGGAGGGGCTGCAGTGGGAAGGGCCGTGGCCTGGGCCGGGGCAGGGTTACTAGCAGGCAGTGAGGGAGGTTGGAGGTAGGGTGTTGAGCCCTGGGCCAGTCCAGTGTGTGCAGCTGCTCCATGAAGCCATTTCCAATGTGTGTGTGCCTCCCAGGCTTCACTCTGCATTGTGAGTGGAGCCTCCAGGTACAGTCACTGTGCTCTGCAGGTGCGCAGCACTGCCTGCCAGGGTGCTCCAGGCTGGGACCCTGCCAGGTTCTGTGAGCAGGGCAGCCTGCATGCTGGAGATGTCGTGGGAACAGGTTCCCCAGCAGCCTTACTCCAGGTTCTTGACTCCCACTGAGATAGGAATTAAGAGCAGAGATATAGGTAAAGTGCAGGAATGGGAGCAGGATTATTTATTTACTTGAAAGAGTTAGAGCGAGAGAGAGAGAGAGAATCTTCCATTTGCTGGTACACTTCCCAGGTGTCTGCACTGACCAGAACTGGGCCAGGCCCAAGCCAGGAGCCAGGAACTCCAACTGGGTCTCCTAAGTGGGTGCAGAGGCCCAGGCTTTCCCAGGCTGTTAGCAGGGAGCTGGATCAGCAGTGGAGCAGCTGGGACTAGAACAGGTGCCCATATGGGATGCTGACATGATGGGCATTGGCTTTACCAACTAGGTAACAATGCCGGTCCCAGGAGCAGTATTTATTTAAAGAGAGTTCTTTGTGTATTCTGGGTGCTGGTCATTATTAGGTTAAGAGTTTCAATTATTTACTACCAGTTTGTGGCTCAACTTCTGAATCTATTACATAGCAGTGTGATACTATTTATTTATATGGTTGGTTTCTTTTTTATTATACACTTTAATTAACCTGTAATAATTGTATGTATTTTCAGAGTACAGTGTGATGTTTCAACACAGTGTTTAGAGGTTAAGTAGCGTTTCCATCTCTTTATGTTTGGGGACTTCCAGTACCTCTCATCCTCTTCTTCTTCTTCTTTTTTTTAAAGATTTATTTATTTGAAAGTCTGAGTTATACATAGAGAGAAAGAGAGGCAGCGAGAGAGAAAGAGAGGTCTTCCATCTGCTGGTTCACACTTCAACAGCTGGAGCTGTGCCGATCTGAAGCCAGGAGCCAGGAGCTACCTCCCAGTCTCCCATGTGGGTGCAGGGGCCCAAGGATTTGGACCATCTTGTACTGCTTTCCCAGACCATAGCAGAGAGCAGGATCGGAAGTGGAGCAGCTGGGACCCAAACTGGCACCCACATGGGATGCTGGCACTGCAGGCAGCAGCTTTACCCGCTACGCCACAGCGTTGGCCCCTCATCTTGTTCTTAACATATAATAAGTGACAGTGGACTCGAGTCACTCCGCTGTGCTGTGGGACACCAGGACTCACTCCACCTCTGCTTTGCTATCTGGGGTCCCACCTCCCTTTCTCTCTCACCTCCCTCCAGCCTTCCCAGCCTCCTTTAGCCACTGTTCTGCATTCAGGTTGACTTTATGCCGCTTCCACGTATGACCGAGAACATGTGGTGTTGTCTCTGTGACTGAGTATTTCCTTAATGTAACACCTCCAGTTCCATCCACTTTGCTGTGCCACTGCAGGTGGCAGCCGCACCGGCTATGCCACAGCGCCGGCCCCCCTTCCTTTCTTTCTGCTGCGTTGATGGCTCTGGCTAGTGTTAGAAGTGCCAATAGTGTGTATCTTTGTCTTGTTTCTGATCTTGGGGGCACTTATAGTCTTAAACTTTTATAATGTTAGCTGTGGGTTTTTCATAAATACTATTTATTTTTCAATAAATACTGTTGAAAAATTTTATACCTAATCCTAGTTTTCTGAGTGCTTTTATGGGGGAAAGGGTGTTGGGTTTTTTGAAACGCCTCTTTTGTGTCTACCGAGATGAATGCTTCCCAGTGTCCCGTGAAGACAGCATCCTGTTATCTGATTTTCTTATTGTGCAGCACCCTTGCGTTCCTGGGGTAAATCCCACTTGGTCATGGTGAATAATTCTTTTATTGTGCCTTCAGATTTTATTCGCTAACCTTTTTTTGAGGTTCTCTGACTCTATACTCAAAAAGGATATTGGTCTGTGGTTTTCTTTCTTTCTTGTAGATGTCTTTTTCTGACTGTGGTGTAAGGGTAATGCTGGCCTCACGGAATGAGTTAGGAGCGTTCCCTCCTCTTCAGTTTTCAGAAGAGTGTGTGACGGGGCCCAGCCCCGGCCCCTCCCCCCATCCCTTCTGTCTGCACACTCACATCCTCATCCTGACCGCACCTATGTGTGGATGGTTTCAGATCTGCATCTCCAATCAGGATCTCTCCCTACTCCACATGGCCAGGGGTTGGGCTTCTTGAGTAGGAGCTGGGCTTGGGGAATGGGGCTAGAGGTTGTGGGAAGCACAGGAGGTGAGCCAGGCTGGGATTCAGGACCCACTGTGTGCTCGCTGAGAGAACTCACCACCACCACCCACCCTCTGTTCACTATTGCCTGTGACCCAGCAGCACCCATGACCAGAAATGAGTATATTTGTGCTGACGCCAAGGTTGAACACCAGCAGGGATGGGGTGAGGTTGGGGGGTGGGGAGACCTTCCCTAGCTGCATTTCCTGCAGGCCCAGGCACTCAGGACCCTACAGGCGCCCTCGCTGGGCGAGATCCTGGTGCTCCTGGGCCTTGGATCACATGTTCAGGGAGGGCCTTTGGGCCTGGCCCTGCAGGTGCACGGCAGGGCATGGGGGCCTCGTTCTCAGGACAAGGCTTGGAGGGGCCCCAGGGTCCCATTTACCTGGCAGAGCCTTCGGCGGGAGGGGAGGGTCCGGCCCGTCTACACTGGCAGAAATCGGGCTTAGCACCACAGTCACACAATGGGAGGTGCCTGAGGCCCAGCGAGAACAAAGCAGACGCGGCCCGCGCTCCAGGGAGGGAGGAGCCGGGGACGTTGCCGCCCAGGTGAGGGCGCGTCCGCCGGCTCCTCCTGCGGCTGCCGCGACCCGTCCCGCCTTGACCACCGAGGGGCGACGGTGAGGCCCTGACAAAGGCGGACCACCCCGGGCCCGGACAAAGGAGTCGCTGCCATGGCCCTCAGCGCAGCGGAGAGCTCGGGCGGCCCCGGCGCGGGCCCCAGGGTAGGTGCGCCCGGCTGAGGCTGGAGGGCTGAGGGCCTGGGGGGCTGGGGGCGGGGGAGGCCTGGGGACAGGGCCTGTTGGGCTGGAAGGGGGCCTGCGGGCTGGGGGAGGGGGCCTGGTGGCCTGGGGGGCAGGAGCTCAGACTTCTTTAGGTGCCAGTGCCACTGTAATAAACTTGTTCCTGAAACTTCGTTAATATTTCAAGAAAAAAATATGGGCTTTTCAAGACAGACTTGTATTCTCAGGGCCGGGAAAGGGTGCAGGGGAGGAGATGCAGAACAGGCATTTGTGAAATCCGGGTCAAAAGCCCAGAGCTGGCGGGGTGACTGCGAGGCATGACCTCAAAGACAGAAAACGTCAGATTGCCTTTTGTGCTGGAGTGGGGGTTGCTTAAATAGAGAGCACTGCCTAGGGAGACACGGCCGCTGCTTCAGCTTGGGCAGAGTCCTAGGAACTGTGTTCCTGAGGGTTGCAGAGTGGTCCCCTCTCCTGTGAAACTGGATGAAAGGGTGGTTTGGCCCAGTAATTACATTCTGCTCCGTCGCAAGGTACTGTGGCTTAGAAAGTTCAGCTGGCACCTTCAGGTGTCTAATTAGGAAGTAAAGCCTATAATTAAACACGAAGTGTCCTAGAGACGTCTACTGTGGGCTTACGAGGGGGCCGATGTGGACCTGCTGAGCACCAGGCAGCGCTCAGAGACTTCAGCGTGGACACAGCAGGTGCAGACGTCCAGGCTCCCTGACTCTGGTCAGAGGTGACCAGGCGCTTCAGATTCTGTGAGCAGTGTCCTCGTTCACAACAGAACTGTGCCTGTGCTGCTCGCCAGCGCTGGGAGTCGATTGTGAGCCCACTTCTGCCCTGGGACGGCACCACACTGTGCTTCCTGGACCTGCAGACACACAGGGCGGTTCTGCGGGTGCTCGCGGCGTGCTTTCTTCCTCGTAAGGCATCGCCTAAGTGCCAGGTTGAGGAGGTACACGTGAGCCCTGATTTGCCCAGTGGCTGTCTGAGGCGTGTTCTCACAGGTTGCATCATCCAACCCAACACAGGGACCCCGTAGTCCCAGACCTCAGCGATTTTTATGGGAAACCTGCCACCTGCCTCCTTCCAGATAAGAATATGCCCTATAATTTAGAGCCTGCTGACCTACACTGTGGTCCTCCAAGGCAGGGCTGCCCATTCCATAAGTGGTGGAAATCACCTGGGCTTTCTTAGCCAAGAAGCAGAAAAGCCAAGTTAGAACCAGACTCAAAGCCCTGGTTTCCTTCTCCCCACGCTGGGCCCTGGGGCGTTAGAGCCCTGCTCAGTCTTGACCTCTGCTGCCCACGCTGGTGTCAGTGATTCTGTGTCTTGGGGCAGTGGCTCCGTCTCGTGACCCACACCCTCCACACCTGGCAGAGCAGGTGCTCCATGTGCTCACCCGTGCTGCCTAATCCAGCAGAGACCCCAGGTGACCCTGCGAGAGAGACTAACCTAAAAGTACAGCATATCTCTGGTGGGGGGGAGAGTGAAGAGGAGGAGGTTGAGGTGAGAGGGATGGCAGGCGTGGAGGGAGGTTGATCCTGGATGTGTTGATCCTGCGGTGGCTGAAAACGTACAGTGCTGTGAGCAGAAGGCATCCCATGATCTCCATTTACTCTGCAAGGGACCAAGAGGGGTAGGTACTCACAGAGGGGAGGAGGCTGCAGACTCCAACTGTGTGCCCAGTGAGCAGGCCTGGGCTCTTGGGGACCAGCACACCACCCACAATGAGCCTCTGTGAGCTCCCTGATTCCTCGCAGACAACAGTAATGGCCCCTCAGGGCACCGGGAGGCTCAGCCTTGTGGATGCTTTGTAACAGGAAACCAGCTCTACACATTACTTCATGATTCATTTCCTGGTGCTCACCAAATGCCTGGCACCCTGCTCTGTGAAAACCTGTGGTCACTGCCCTGTCCAGTCTCAACCCAAGACAGATTAGCCTCTGGAGCCCCACATACAGGCATAGCTTCCTGTGGGACTCTCCATAGCTGCGTGCCCCTCCACAGGGCTGACACTCTTCAGACTTCCACGAATGAAAACCGTAGTCTCAGAGGGAGCTGCGGCTTCCAGCACATTCAGGGACACTTTATTTGTGTACGTGTGATGCAGTTAACACAGGTCCAAGATAACTCAAGAGACAACCTGACAAGACCAGGTGAAGGAACAGTATGCATCTGTGTTGGAGGCGGGAGAGGACTGGACGCCTGACTACTTTAAATGTGCGGAGTGAGGGGCCAGAGCGCAGCGGCATAGTAGGTTAAGCCTCCACCTGTGGCACCGGCATCCCATATGGACGTCGTTTTAAGTCCCAGCTGCTACACTTCCGATCCAGCTCCCTGCTGATGGCCTGGGAAAGCCGTGGAAATGGCCCAAGTGCTTGGGCCCCTACTCCCACGTGGGAGACCTGGCGGAAGCTTCTGGCTCCTGGCTTCAGATTGACCCAGCTGCAGCCATTGTGACCATCTGGGGAGTGAACCAGAGAATGTATGATCTCTCTCTCTCTCTCTTTCTCTGTCTCACCCTCTCTCTGCCTGTAACTCTACCTCTCAAGTAAATCTTTAAATAATAAAAAATAAATGTGTTAAAAAGCAAATGGGCAAAGGATAATGCACCCCTTTGATGTCTGCTAGAAACGATGATCCACCCCTTTGGTGTCTTTTTTTTTTTAACTTTGTAATTGTTTTTTTTTTTTTCTTTATATTTTTTTTTAAACTTTTATTTAATGAATATAAATTTCCAAAGTACAGCTTATGGATTACAATGGCTTCCCCCCCATAACGTCCCTCCCACCCGCAACCCTCCCCTTTCCCACTCCCTCTCCCCTTCCATTCACATCAAGATTCATTTTCGATTCTCTTTATGTACAGAAGATCAGTTTAGCATACATTAAGTAAAGATTTCAACAGTTTACTCCCACACAGAAACATAAAGTGAAAAATACTATTTGAGTACTAGTTATAGCATTAAATCTCAATGTACAACCCACTAAGGACAAAGATCCTACATGAGGAGTAAGTGCACAGTGACTCCTGTTGTTGACTTAACAAATTAACACTCTTGTTTATGGCATCAGTAATCACCCTAGGCTCTTGTCATGAGTTTCCAAGGCTATGGAAGCCCCCTGAGTTCACTGACTCTGATCATATTTAGACAAGGCCATGGTCAAAGTGGAAGTTCTCTCCTCCCTTCAGAGAAAGGTACCTCCTTCTTTGATGACCCGTTCTTTCCACTGGGATCTCACTCGTGGAGATCTTTCATTTTTTTTCCCCAGAGTGTCTTGGCTTTCCATGCCTGAAATACTCTCATGGGCTTTTCAGCTTGATCCGCATGCCTTAAGGGCTGATTCTGAGGCCAGAGTGCTGTTTAGGACATCTGCCATTCTATGGGTCTGCTGTGTATCTCACTTCCCATGTTGGATCATTCTCTCCCTTTTTGATTCTATCAGCTAGTATTTGCAGACACTATTCTTGTTTATGTGATCCCTTTGGTTCTTAGTCCTATCATTATGATCAATTGTGCACAGAAATTGATCACTGGGACTAGTGAGATGGCATTGGTACATGCCACCTTGATGGGATTGAATTGGAATCTCCTGGTATGTTTCTAACTCTACCGTTTGAGGTAAGTCAGCTTGAGCATGTCCCGAATTGCACATCTCTTCTAATGAAGAACTGGATTAAGGATTCCTCTGGGTTGCCTTTAGAAATCTCTTTTTTTTTTAATAATAGGTAAAATCCAACAATTTTATGTAGTACAAGCAAGTGGTATTTATCCCACATAAGCAAGGCTGTCAGCATTTTAAAAAATCAATAAATTGGACATACTACACAAACTGCAAAAATGTTAAATGATTACATCAACTTTTGTAGAAGATATTTGGCATAAAAAAACTGAGCAAACAAGAAACAGAAGAGAAATTCCTCATCTAGATAAAGAATATCTACCAAAACCAGCTTTAATAGTGAAATTGGACAGTTTTCCCTTAAGTTGGGGAAAGGGGGAAGTGTCTTTTTCTCACCACTACTTTTCAATATTATGGTGGAATTACTAGACAGTGCAGTAACACAAAGAAAGGATACAAAATGCATACATATTGGGAAGGAAGACATAAAACTGCTAGCAAATGTCATTATTGCATGTATAGAAAATTCAAAAGTACATCATAAGTACCCCTGGAACAATGTTAGTGTAGCAAAGTGGCGAATTACATGTACAATTTGATTGTTGTTCCATGTATGGGTAAGAGCTAGGATTTGAAATTTAAAAACAAAATTAAGCATCATTTAAAATTGCATCAGGTTAAAAAGCAAATCCCAATCGGTGTCTTTTAACTGGACAGTTCAGGCCATTAACGTTCAATGTGACTAATGATAAGTGGTAACTTTGCCCTGCCATTTGCCAAAGATAAGTTCTAATATATGCTTTGAATTCCCTGTGATCTTTTGCTGTGAGGTTTCCTTCCTTTACCTTCTTTCATATTGATGACCGTGTTTCTGTGTTTCTGTGTGTAACACATCTTTAACCATCTGTTGCAGGGCTGGACGAGTGGCGACAAATTCTTTCAATTTCTGTTTGTTATGAAACGTCTTTATTTCACCTTCATTCACAAATGATAGCTTTGCAGGATATAATATTCTGGGCTGGCAGTTTTTCTCTCTTAGTACCTGGGCTATATCTCGCCATTCCCTTCTAGCTTGTAGAGTTTCTGATGAGAAGTCAGCAGTGAGTCTGATTGGCGATCCTCTGAAAGTAATCTGACGTTTCTCTCTTGCACATTTTAGGATCTTTTCTTTATGTTTCACTGTGGAGAGTTTAATTACAACGTGTCGTGGTGAGGATCTCTTTTGGTCGTGTTTATTAGGGGTTCTGTGAGCTTCCTGTACTAGGATTTCTCTGTCCTTCTCCAAACCTGGGAAATTTTCTGCTAATATCTCACTAAAAAGGCCTTCTAATCCGTTCTCCCTCTCCATGCCTTCAGGAACTCCTAGAACCCGAATGTTGGGTTTTTTAATAGTATCCTGAAGATTCCTGACAATATGTTTTAGATTTCTAATTTCCTCTTCTTTTCTTTGATCTGACTGTATCCTTTCCTGTTCTCTCTCTTCTAAGTCCGATATTCTCTCTTCTGCTTCACCCATTCTGTTTGTAAGGCTCTCTATTGTGTTTTTCATTTGATCTATTGAATTCTTCACTTCAGTCACTATCACAGTTTCCTGTTGTACTAATTGTTTCGTTTCATTTTGATTCCTCCTTAATATTTCATTTTCACGAGAGAGATTTTCTATCTTGTCCATTAAGGCTTTATGTAGTTCAAGAATTTGTTTTTGAGAACTTCTTAATGTTCTTATCAATTTTTTGAGATCTGCTTCTTGCATTTCTTCTATGTCATCATCTTCATAATCTTGAATTGGGGTGTCTTTTTCATTTGAGGGCGTCATGGTGACTTCCTTGTTTTTATTACCTTGGTTTTTGCGTTTGTTATTTGGCATATTGGAGATATTTGGTTTCTTCACTGTGGTGCTTTTTCTTGTTATACTATGACTCTAGATTAAGTGGACTATCTGTTTTTGATGGAGCCTTAGGGCTTGAGATGGGTGTGGCCTGAGAGCTCTGTTTGGTGTCCCAAAGGTGACACTCCCAGGTTAGGAGTGGTAAATCTCTCTCTCTCTCTCTTTCTTTTTTTGATTCAAAAGGGAAGTAATTCCGCACAGCTGAACGAAGTTGGAGGTAGTTAGCAGGCAAATGATATACCCACAGGAGCCAGAGATTGGAAGCTCTTTCCCAAGGACCACACAGGGAATCTGTTTGGCCCTCAGAGTGGGTTCAAATTCTCCTTCAGTCTCCCACTGGGTTGCCAAAGTTACGGAATTGTAGCGTCTCTGGAGAGTACTCAGGTGAATTCCGTGAGTTCTCTCCCCCACCGTCTCTTTTTTCACAGTCTCAGTTCAGTAGCACCACAAATTTACTAGGTCCTAATCTCCTGTTAATTAGCCCCGCCCAGAGTCAGGGTTTTCTGCTAGGCTCAGGGCCAGTGCAGACCTGAGGTCTCTCTGCTTATGACGTATGTCCAAGATGGCGCCTGCTCTTTGTCTTGCTCGCCCTTGAGAGGTGAGCAGAGAGAGAGAAACCCGTGTCCGTACCAGTCACTTTTTTTTTTTTTTCTCTCTCTCTCTAGCCTGGTGAACTTTTCCCCCACTGGGGTCGTTCCCTCTAGTCTCTCTCCGCTTGCCTGCCGGTGTCTCGGGCTATTGAGGTTCGGCTCACCTTGCGTTCCAGCGCTGGTGTGTTGAGTCTGCCGCTGGTGTCCCGAACTGTGGGCTCCCACGCTCTCCACACAGGTCCGCTGTGAATCACGCGTTCTGGAAGAGTTTCTTCTGCTGTTTCCTCCCCTACTCTTCCTTGAACCTGCAGTATCTCCACTTTTATTAAACTATCTCTCCCCGGACTATCAGTGTGCTCCCTTCCTATTCCGCCATCTTGCCTCTCGGTGTCTTTTTTTTTTTTTAAGATTTATTTATTTATTTTGAAAGTCAGAGACAGGGAAAGAGAGAGGGAGAGAGATCTTCCATCTACTGATTCACTTGCTGCATGGAAGCAACAGCCAGGGCTGGGCCAGGCCGAAGCTAAGGAGCCAGGAGCTTCTTCTGGGTCTCCCACACGGGGTGCAGGGGCCCAAGGGCTTGGGCCATCTTCTGCTGCTTTTCCCAGGCCATAGCAGAGAGCTGGGTGGGAAGCTGAGCAGCCGGACTGAACCAGAGCCCATATGGGATGCTGGTGTTGCAGATGGTGGCTTCACCCACTGCGCCACAAGGCGTCCCTTTGGTGTCTGGTGGAGACCTGTTAGGTTTGGAATATCTTGGGGTTCCAGCCTTTTGTAGCCCCCAAAAAGAGACTGGGAAAGGAGATGGAGACCCATCTCAACAGTTTGCTCTACTGGAGCAAAGAGAGGTGGTGACAGTCACCAAAGAGACTTCGCTCAGGGTACTTGGGGCTGGGCTTTTATCTGATTGAGGAGGGGTCTTGCTGCTGGTAGGAAGTAGGGGGTTTTCAGAAGCTGCTGGGAACTTTCCTCTTACCTGTTGTGCCAGCTGTTTTGCAAGGAGTCACGGAGAGGTCAGGGGTCTCTGTCGGATGGAAGAAGTGGGGTCAGTGACATTTTGTCACCCCATTGTCCCTCACTGCCTCTTCAGGGTTCCATGGTGGAGGATCCCCTGACACCTCATGGTCTGGTAAAGGAGCATAACTACCCCTTCATGGCCTGTGGGTGCAGGAGCTTTGGCTTGACTGTAGCTGCGGTCTGTAAATGGTATAATTCCTGCACCCTGCATCCTCAACTAGAGTGTGACGTGACTGGGATGAGTTTGTAGGTGCTTTTGGGGTCTAACCCGTTGTAGTGTGAAGCATTTGACAAGCTGATTGAAGATGCAGGCCGTGCAGCCCAAGTGGTTTGGGCTCAAGCTAACTTCACCACTGAGTGAGCAAGAGAGCCCCTCAGCCTTCCCTTCCCCGTGCTTAGAATGGAGATGATAATAGTATTACAGTGTGCTTACAACAGTGGCTGCGGAGGTCAACAAATGATGGCTGTGCTGTGAATCTGAGTTGAGAAGGAGGGAAGTTTTTTAAGAAATAAGAGATAAATGGATTGAGTTTTAATTTTTGTCTAATTAAGGAAAAATATTCATTGAAATTATCTTCAAGGTATATTGATACTGAAAGATATCAAGGGAAGTGGAATTACAGCTATAATGTGTAGTACTTAAATGATATGTAATTTTTAAAAAGAAGTGTTTTGTGGAATGTCCAAACCAGTAGCCCCTGAACTCCTTTTTGTTCAAGGACCTTAGCGCTCTCCCTATGCATTCTTTAGAAAGACCAGAGAAGCCTTAATTGGAAGCACTTAGCCTGGAGGACCACGCCAGGGGAAGGCGAGAGCATTCAGCTTTCACACTGGCATCTGTGTGTCCAGAGACTCCAGTGTTCTACTGGAAGTTAAGATAAATAAAAGGAGAGCAGCAGCAGTGACAGTGAAGAAAAAAATATCAGCACAGTTTCCAGGAGATACTGGAAATAATTTTTGAAAAAATGATGAAGTGTATGTATCATAAAATTAACCTTTGGGAAGCAAACAGTTCAGTGGCATGTAGTGCACTGAGAAGGTTGTGCGTCCACCACGCCCTTCCACTTCTAGAGCATTTCCGGATTCCAGAGTGCAGCTTCCCTGGGAAGCCCCGCCTCCAGGCCCTGCTTCCTGTCTCCACTTTGGAGTGAAATTTCAGGGCCAACATAATTTTGCTTGACTTTTTGACAAACCACCTAGTTGTTTTCTACAGCAGATAAATAATTTACATTCCCACCAACAAAATTCAAGTTCCAATTTCTCCACATCCTCTCCAACACTTGTTATTTTTCTTTATTTTTTAAAAGATTTATTTATTTGAAAGGCAGAGTTAGAGAGAGAAAGAGAGAGAGATCACCCACTGAATGGCTGCAGTAGCTGGCACTGGGCCAACCAAAGCCAGGAGTCTGGAACGTGGTCTGAGTCTCCCAGGTGGGTGGCAGGGGCCAAGCACTTGGGCCCTCTTGCGCTGCTTTGCCAGGTGCTCAGCAGGGGCTGGATCTGAAGTGGTGCAGCCAGGACTCGAACCCGGTGTTCACATGGGATGCCAGTGTTGCAGGCGGTGACTTAACTTGCTGCACCAGTGCTGACCCTAGCGCTTGTTATTTTTCATTTTTGGACATCAGTGTTACACTCTTCCTAACAGATGTGAAGTGTTAGTTATCTCATTGAAGTTTTAATTTGCATTTCCCTAGTGACTTGATGGTGCTGAGCATATTCTCCTGTGCTTTTTGGCCATTTAATGATCTTCTTCGAGGAAATGTCGAGTTCCAGTCCTTTGCCTATATTAAAATGGGGTTGTTTGTTCTTGTTGTTGAGTTGCAAGTTCTAATTTTAGTATATGTGCTGCTGAAGCAAGCACAGATTTGTACAAGCTCTTTATATATTCTGGATACCAGACTCTTAAACAGATACATGGTTTGCAAATATTTTCTCCATTTGTAGGTTCTTGTTATTTTCTTAATTGTCTTTTGATACACAAAAGTTAAAATTTTGTTGAAATTCAATTGTTTCTTCTTTTCTTCTTTCATGGCTCTTTTTTCAATTTTTTTTAAAAAATTATCTGACAGGCAGAGAGACAGGCTGAGACAAACTGGTCGACAGAGCAAGAGAGCTCCCACCCACTGGTTCACTCTCCAAATGCCTGAAACAGCTGGGGCTGGGCCAAGCTGAAGCCAGGAGCAGAAACTCAGTCTAGGTCTCCCATGTGGGTGGCAGGGACCCAGCTACTTGAGACATCACTGGTGCCTCCTAGGGTGTGTGTTAGCAGGAAGCTGGAATCTGAAGTGGAGCTGATGCTCAAACCCAGGCACTCTGATGTGGGTATCCCAGCTGGGGTCTTAACCTAGGCCAAATGCCCACCTTTGGTGTCATGTTTAAGGGTCCATGGGGTATTTGGTCTAACGTTTAAGATGACAGGATACCTGTATCCCGCATCAGACTGGATCTGAAGCTCTGGCTCACGATTCCAGCTTCCTACAATGCAGACCCTGGAGAACAGTGGTAGCAGCTCACGTAGCTGTGTCCCTGCCATCACAGAGACCTGTGGAGGTCCCAGCTCCTGGCTTTGGCCCCCTGGCTGTTGTGGGCATTTGGGAACTCTAGCTCTGTCTCTCAAAAGTTGAAAAGGAATCTATTGCCACATGCAAGGTCTTAATGATTTACCAATGTTTTCTTCTAATGTTTCCTTTATGGTTTTAGCTCTTATATGTAGTTGTTGAGTCATTTTTCATTATCTTTATGTACATGGTGTGAGGTAGAAGTCCATGTTATTCTTATGCATGTGGGTATCCAGTTGTCTCAGCACCATTTGTTGAAGAAATTATTCTTCCCCATTGAATAGTCTTGGAACTCTGATTGAAAATCAGTTGACCATGGTTGTATGGGCTATTTCTGGACCCTCAGTTCTGTTTCATTTCTTTCCATGTCTTTGATGGGAATTCAAAAAGTTCCTGCAAAAGTAGAGTTAAAAGATAACTTTAGGGGCTGACATTGTAGTTTAGCACGTAAAGCCTCCACCTGTGATGCTGGCATCTGATATGGGCACTGGTTTGAGTCCTGCTGTTTGGATCCAGCTATAGCCTGGGAAAGCAGTGGACAATCGTGCAAGTCCCAGGCCCCTGCACCCACATGGGAAACTGAGAAGGAGCTCCTGGGCCCTGGCTTTGACCTGACTCAGTGCCAGCCATTGCAGCCATCTGGGGGAATGAACCAGTGGATAGAAGATCTATTTCTCTCTCTCTCTCTCTCTCTCTCTCTCTCTCTCTCTCTCTCTCTTCTGTCTCTTCCTCTCTCACTGTAATTCTGATTTTCAAATAAATATTTTTTAAAAAATAAAGATAAGTTTATTTTGGTTCAAAATGAAGTTGAAATCCCTGCATAGTTTTTTCATGAAATGCATTTTGCATGAACTTTTGGAAGACCTTTCATATGCCTGGATGTAGTCTTTTAACTCCTTATTCATAGGCATCTAATTCTTTGGAGTATTGTATATGGAATCCTTTTCTTAATTTTCTTTTCATTTTTTAAAAAAGAGTATTTATTTGAAAGGCACAGCATCAGAAAGAGAGAAAGAGAAAGACTGAACCATCCACTGGTTCAGTCCTCAAATGACTGCCAGAAACAGGGCTGATCCAGGCTGAAGCCAGAAGCCAGGAGCTCCATCAGGGTCTGCCATGGGGATGGCTGGGGCCGAAGCACTTGGGCCGTCATCCACTGCTTTCCCAGCACATTATCAGGGAGCTGGATTGGAAATCGAGCAACCAGGGCTCAAACCAGCACTCTGAAATGGGATGCTGGCATAGCAAATGATGGTCTAACCCATTGTGCCAATGCTGGCCTCTATTTCCTGTTCAGATGGTTCATACTGGTGTGTAGTAATGTAACCGATTTGTGTGTGTTGATCTTGTGTGCTGCAGCTTTGCAGAATTCATTCATTATCTTAGTAGCTTTTGTGTATGTATGTGTGCTTAATTTTCTCTGTATGAGGTCATGTCATCTATAAGTAGAGATAGATTGATTTCTTCATTTCCAAAATTTGGATGCTTTTTACTTCTTTTTCTTGTTCTGCTTAGGACTTTCAGGACAACGTTGAGTGACAGTGAGAAAGTGGGCCTCCCCATCTTACTCCTGCTCTTGGGAACAAATTCTCAGCATTTCACTGATGAGTGTGACGTTAGCTTTGGGTCTCTGCTGTTCAGTGTGGAAAAAACTCAGTAATCTAGCAAGGCAGGTGCCCTTTCCAGGACTGACACATATTGTGGAAGCCCAAAGAGGATGTGAGTGAGCAGAAGGTGTTGAGTTATGGGGACCAATCACATAGGGAGGCCTTGGAGCAAAATGAACTGACCCCAGGTCTCCCGTGGCCTTTCCGCTCCAACCACAGAGCAGGGAGGAAGCAGAGCACCTGGCCCTAGGCTGAGCATACAGGGGGAAGCAGCGTCTGGACTCTGCAGTGAGCACCAGCAGAGGAGAGAGCAAGACTGCAGTCCTGCCCTGCCAGCATCCCCTCACAGGAGCTAAGCAAGCCAAGGCTACGCGTAAGGCCAAAGTGAAGCTTCTCGAAAATTTGAACGTGCCAATAACACAGGTGCTTTCCTTGCCCAACTTTGGTGCTGCCAAAAAGTATAAACTGGATTTAAATATTTGTTTAACTTCCTCTTTCCTGTTTTCACATCAAGTATTATTCCCCGCCCCCTCCCCATCATCCCACCATCACACACTTCCCAGCTAAGGGAAATGCATGCCTAGTTCAAAACCACCTGTGGGTTTGGGTCTTGGGCAGGCTGCACAGGGGCTGTCACTGTGCCCACTGCCCTCCTGGTGTCCCCTCCTACTCCAGGACCTTGTCAACTCTTCCCTAGGCCAAATACTCAGGGAGGGGCACTCCAGGATGGATATGGGCACCCCAAGGGGTAATGTCACCAGTGTGACAAATGCATGCCCCAAAACTTATCTTCTCCTTGTAAACGAGATCTGACAGAAGATTCCACTAAGCCACCAGCTGCTTTGTAAACACCCTCACATTCCATTCAGCAATACAAATAAAAATCGGTATATGATGGCGGAGCAGGTGCCACCTGGGAAGTGTTGCTCCAGGTGGATTTGGGCTTCTGAGGGGCCAGCAAAGGGAAGAGGCTGACTGTGCTTGTTGGGCTCTTGAGCTTGAGGGAAGCCAGCCGGCAGCCATGGGAGCGAGCCGTTGTGGCAGTCACAGGCGGGCTAGCGCGCCAGGGCTCTCCTGCTGTGATGGCTGTCAGGAAGCCAGCCGGCAGCCATGGGAGCGAGCAGTTGTGGCAGTCACAGGCGGGCTAGCGCGCCAGGGCTCTCCTGCTGCGATGGCTGTCAGGCCCACCTTAGGGGTGCTGTGATCAGGTGGCAATGTTGTGAGAGCAGAGGACATTGTCAGGACTTAGGTTTTTGTCTCTTTCACCTTATGACCTGATGACCGAGCCCTGAACAAACACGTTCTCCTAACTTGGACCAGAGAACGGAAGGTGTTGGTCCATGAGGAAGCCAATTCTCTGAATGAGGAAACTCAGAGTTGAGGTGTTTCCCAGCCTTCAGCCTCCTGGAAGTACAGGCAAGATTAGTATGTGCCATATGGGGCCTCCAGTCCTGCAACCACCTGTGCCAGTGTCCAGGGAACAGGTGAGGGCTCAGCCTCCAAGCCCACCTCGTGGGTGTCCCGCATCATCCTCTGCAGATGGCTGGGCCCCTCCAGGTGCATCACAGGATGCCTGTCCAGGGAGGTGTTTCTGGCTGCCTACAGGGTCCAAAGGCCCCAGGGTCAAGGGGCCTGGACCTGTGTTCCAGGGAGCATCACTCAGGGTGAGTTGGTGATGCTGCATAGTGAACCCCCAGGGGTTGGTGCAGCAGAGGCGACCCCCCCCCTCCACTCATGCTCACCATGCTCCATGGCCTCAAGCTCAGACGTGGCCTGACACTGGGCAGAGGGAAAAGGCGCCAGGCTACAGCGTATGGCTCAGGAAGTTTCTGCCAGAACTGATGCTTGTAGCCACCACACACCCTTGCCACGTGGCCAAGCTGACACCAGTGGGCAGGGACGTGTCAGCCTTCTCAGAGTCAGAGCTCCTGTGAGCAGTACAACCCCACAGACTGCCCCACATGAGCCGGGCAGACGCAGGACTCCTCACCCTGTGCAGTGTCACAGGGAAAGGGTGTTCTGCAGAGGGTCTTCTCGGGCAAAGAAAGAGCCCATGCACCTTTGTCATAAGCATTTTGTGAAACGTTTCGTGTTCCATGAGACGTTCACTCCATGAGCACTCAGGGGCAAGCCCAGTGCACTGCTCAGAGGCAGACCCTGGTGCCAGATGCAGGTTGGAACCTGCTCCAGTCCCAGCAGGCGACCGGGCCTCACAGGTGTGCTGTGTGCCCCAGCGTCCCTGTCCTCTCTCACAGAGTGGTCATGGGGTCAGATGAAGGGACGCACACTAAATTGCAGGAGTGCATGGTCATGTTTGGGAGACAGTGGAGGACAGCCTGGAACTGCATGGCAGCGTCTGAGTCGGAGACGAGAGCCAGTTTGAGGGAGGGGGAGGCTGCTGGCCCTGGAGTCAGCTGTGCCCACAGTGCAGGGAGGGCTTCCAGGGGTGGCTGGAATGGCTGGCTGATGGAGCTGGGAACTGTGGACCCTGGGCCAGACGGACTGCTCGAGGACAGGGCTGGCCTGGAGCTGCTCCCCAACCTAGGAGTTGCTTGTCACATTGGTGTCAGGGACGCAAACCCTGCTTCACCCACCACTTCCAGGTGGCTGTGGCAAGGCCCCGCCCTCCCCAGTGGGTTCTCAAACGCAGGGCGGCACTGAGGTGCTCATGTGCCTGCCACAGACCAGCAGGGTGTCTCCTACTGGGTACTGAGCAGGTGTCAGGACTTCCTGAGCTGCATCCCACAGCTGTGTGGGGTCTCCTGTCCTGTCAGTCCCTGTCAAGAGCCCGTGGGGATCAGTTCCTGGTCATCTCTCAGGAGTGTCCGGGATTCCCATGGAAGCAGGATCATGGGTCTGTCTTGACACCTGCAAGGTGTTTCGTGGAAAGAAAATGATCTGAGGTTTTTAACAGGAGGCCTCTTCCTCATGCAGCAGGCAATGTGTCTACATTTGTTCATTGACGTGTAGTCGCTAACAATCCGGTTCTGTGAGGAGACCACAGAGGGCAGGTACTTAGCTATCCATGAAAACAGTGCAGTCACAGTTGTTCATATGAAAAAGGAGGAAGGGGAGGGGCGTTTGGTGTAGCAGTTAAGAAACTGCTTGGGACACCTGCATCCCACATCAGAGTGCCTGCGTTCAAATTCCGGCTCTGCTCCCAATTCCAGCTTCCTGCTTTGAAGACCCTGGGAAACAGCAGTGGTGACCCAATTAATTGGGTCCCTGCCACGCATGTAGGAGACCTAGACTAAGTGTCCCACTCCTGGTTTTTGCCTGGCCCAGCCCAACCCCAGCAGTTGTAGGCATTTGGGGAGTGAACCAGTAGATGACCTCTCTCTCTCTCTCTCTCTCTCTCTCTGCATTTCAAATATAAATAAATAAATAAATAAATAAAAAGGATGGAGAGCTGTGGAGCATACCCACAGCCTGGAGGCGTGTGCCCCCACCCCACCCCCGCCCTGCAGCAGCTGAGGGTCCTGCCAGGGCCCTAGCAGCCCACCCCATCCAGCACCCTTGGATTAAAATCTTGCTATTTTGATTTATTATTTTTAATAATTTTTAAATATTGATTTACTTATTTGAAAGACAGACTTATAGAGAGAGAGATCTTCCTTCTGCTGGTTCCCTCCCCAAATGGCCACAACAGCCAGGGCTAGGTCAAGCCAAAACCAGAGCCCAGAACTCTGTTCAGGTCTCCCGTGTGGGTGCAGGGGCACAGGCACGTGGACCATCTGCTGCTGCTTTCCCAGGCACATGAGCAGGGAGCTGGGTAGGAAGTGGAGCAGCCAGGACACGGCCCGGTGCTGACATCGCAGGCGGCAACTTAACCTGTTACGCCACAACTCTGGCCCTACTATTTGGATTTAATGATAAAATTACCTTAGGTCTAAGTACACTGAGTTGTTCTAACATACTTGCCTAGTTATTTCAAGATTTTTTGTTGGTAGTCATAGAAAAACTTCAGTGTTTGGCAGCCAATTCCATGAGCATGTGACACTCGACTCATGTCTACAACGTGCTCTCATTTCAGAACCTGAGACAAGCAAGTTTCTAATTAGTTTTTTCTCGTATCTCTGATAAAATTCACTGATACCTCCTCTTGGGCAGTGTGTTGCCTGAGAGCGGATATAGGTAAGAAATGAGGCTGCAGAGATCAGAGGTGTGCCTGGGGTGGGGGCGGTGTAGCCATGCTTTCTGTGTGTGCACATGTAGGGAAACTGAAGGGCAGGGTGCAGGGTTTTAAAACAGTTTTTCTGAATTTATTTATTTGAAAGGCAGAGAGATGGATGGACAGAGACACAGAGAGAGAGCCTCCATCTTCTGGTTCACTACCCAAATGCCCACAATAGCTGGGTCTGAGTTAGGACAAAGCCAGGAGCTTGGAACTCCATCTGGGTCTCCCATGTGAGTGGCAGGAACCCAAACACTGGGGCCATCACCTGCTGCCTCCCAAGAAGCTGGATCGGAAGCAGGGGTGGAGCTGGATCCCAGGCACTCTGCTATGGGATGTGGGCATCCGGAGCTGCACCACAAAGCGTGCCCCAGCATGGCTGTGACATGTGTGCATGTGCGTGTGTGAGTGCAAGATGCAGTTCCTAGCCCTGTGTGTGCTGTCAGCACCTGTGCTTCGCAAGGACATGGACGTGCAGTTCCCTCTGCTTCTTTCCTGCCGGCGTCTCCGTGGACAGCAAGCTGGAATGTGCAGCTTTCTGGAACCCGCCCACCAGGACATGGAGAAACAGACCCACCCCAGTCAGGCTGCAGGAATTAAACATAATGGGCTCATTATTAACACTCAGCCAGCCGTAAAGCCAGCTCCAGCCCCCGCCTGTCTCTCAGTGACCCCTGGGACCCATAGCAGTGGCTCTTTTTCCTCCTGGGTACCTGGTTCCTGCTGGGTTTGTCCCCTGACCTGGGCACCCAGGCTCCAGTCCCTTCCTTCCCATCCTGCTCTTGTGGGTTCTGCAAGGTTCGGCCTGAGCCCCCTGCAGGAAGAGGGGGCTTCCCGCATCTGCCCACCCAGGGAGACCTTGCTGACACTGGGCCCAATTCAGCCATCCTTTCTGCACAAAGGCTGGCCTGGACCCCAGGCTCTGCCGTGGGCTTCCCCACCCCTGCCCTGGGTCTGGCCTTAATCCCTGGACCATGGTCAGTTCTTTGGAGCCTTCTCCCCCTCAGATTGTTAGTCCCTGGAAGGCCAGGGTTTCCCTGGGCAGGGACTCAGTGTCAGCTGAGGCCTCCACCAGGCTGGTGCTGGACGTGCCCAGGAGGCTCTGGCCAGATCTCAGTGAGTCTGGGAACAGCCTGCATCATAAGTAGTGAGGGATGAGGGGGGGACTAGGGCCTCAGCCCTGAGTCCACGGTGTGCCGGGTATGTGTTCCTGGGCTTCAGGGAGGTGCCGGTGTAAGGAGAGGATTAACGGTGGCTAACTCAGCAGGTGTAGTGAGAGGAGGAGGGGCTGCACAGCTGCAGCCTGGATGCCCAGCCCCCGGTGGTGACTACGCAGACATGGGAAAAGAGGGGCTGTGTTTACAGAGAGCAAGACCAGAGGATTAGGAGTTAGGGACACCACTGCTTCTGGCACTGACGGAACTCTTCAGTAGAACAGGATCCAGTGAGGGTGGTCCCTTCCTTCAATGTGCCCATCCTTTCTGGGATCCCTCTGGATGCCAGCTGTGGCCAAAAGAACCTTCATCACTTAAAATAGCCTGTTGGGGTCTTCAAAGAGGGAGGTGCCTTTCTCTGAAGGGAGGAGAGAACCTCCACTTTGACTATGACCGTGTCTAAACAAGATAAGAGTCGGAGAACTCAAGGGGCTTCCATAGCCTTGGAAACTCATAACTGGTGCATAGGGAGATTACTGATGCCATAAACAGGAGTGTCAATTTGTAAAGTCAACAACAGGAGTCACTGTGCACTTACTCCTCATGTAGGATCTCTGTCCTTAACGTGCTGTACACTGAGGCTTAATGCTATAACGAGTACTCAAACAGTATATTTCACTTTGTGTTTCTATGGGGGTGCAAACGATTGAAATCTTTACTTAATGTACACTAAACTGATCTTCTGTAAAAAAAAAAAAAAAAAAAAGAAATTATCAATTCCCAACTTGACTCTCACTGGGATTAAACATGACAATAGGTCTGATCTGATTTCATCATCATTTAAAAAAAATCATCTATTATTTTTCACTTTATGTTTCTGTGTGGGAGCAAACTGTTGAAATACTTACTTAAGGTATACTAAGCTGATCTTCTGTATATTAAGATAATCGAAAATGAATCTTGATGTGAATGAAAGGGGAGAGGGAGTGGGAAAGGGGAGGGTTGTGGGTGGGAGGGACGGTATGGGGGGGAAAGCCATTGTAACCCATGAGTCGTACTTTGGAAATTTATATTCATTAAATAAAAGATTAAAAAAAACACATTAAATATACCATAAAAAAAAATAGCCTGTTGGAAAACAGGGCTGGTGTAGATGGCTATGTGTAGACAGACTGGCTGTATACAGGCCAGCTGTGGACAGACCAGGGTCTATAGGCCTGGTGTGGGCAGATCAGGTGTGGGTAGACCAGGTGTATACAGTGTCCAGCGCACCAAGCCCAGTGGAGAGGGTGAGACTTTCTAGGTAAGTTCCAATGCAGGAGGTGGTTTCTCGGTCGGTGTAACAGGAGACCAGGGATATCCATTTGCACTGGGCAGAGCACCAGATGCCATCACTGCTCCCTCTCAGGACCAGATCCTCTTCACAGTGCCTGGGAAGCTGTGACCAGGCAGCTGCCCCAGAGCGATTCCCCTGGGCCGTGCGGGTTTCACCCCAGCAAAGCAGCTATTGATGGAAAGTGGGGCAGGGCCGGGCAGTGTGTGTGCCTTCTGTCCCCAGCGGGCTCTGATGTCCCTGGTGGGTATCTGCTGCCACCCGTACGTCGCGAGTTTTTATTTTTAAGTCTGACTGGAGGCAGAAGTCCCCGCAGTAAATGAAGAGCCTTCCCCACTTGTCCTCGGAGGGGAGTGCCTGTGTGACCAGTGCCTCCCCTGGCCCCTGTTCTGGTGGTGTCACCCGTGTGGCCTGGGGGAGGGGTACAAGGTGCCAAGAGGAGCAGGCTCGATCACAGGAGCCTGGGTATGAGAAACAAGAATCTTAGCTTAAGAGAGCCATTCTCATTCTAATAGAATTTTACCTGAAATTAATAGGGAAAATAGACCCCTCCTTGGAGAATGAAGCTTTAGGACAAGTTTTCAGCACACACGCAGCTTCCGCGGTCGAGGGGCAGGGCTGCGCTGTCAGCTGGCCAGGCAGTAAAACAGGGAGCTCCGTGGACTGGGAACCGAATGCCTCCCACCACGCCGTGTCAGCCTCCTCCCCGCAGGCCTTCACTTAGCTCAGAATCACATTCTGGCCACAGGAAGATTTGAGATCAATAAACCCGCAAGGGCCCAAGGTTTTTGTTTGTTTGTTTTTAAAAATTTATATATTTAAAAGGCAGAGTTACAGAGAGTGGGGAGGGCAGGGTCTTCCATCTGCTGGTTCACTCCCTAGATGGCCGCAATGGCCAGAGCTGGGCTGATCTGGAGCCAGGAGCTTCCTCCGGGTCTCCCATGTGGGTGCAGGGCCCCCAAGCACTTGAGCCATCTTCTACTGCTTCCCCAGGCCATAGCAGAGAGCTGGATCGGAAGAGGAGCAGCCGGGAAACGAACCTGTGCCCATATGGGATACTGGCACTGCAGGCGGAAGCTCTGCCCACCACACCATAGTGCCGTCGGCATTTCAGTCCCTGCTGTCATCAGGAGAGAGCCCCGGTCTGGTGGGCCCACGAGCCAGGCCTCTGGAGGAAGGGAGCAGACAAGCAGGGGCCCAGACTCTCTTCGGGCAGGACACACGCTGCTTTCACTTTTTGATTTTTAATTTACATAAGAAGTTATCTGTTCAGAGGAGTCCCAGAGGTAGCAATTTCATGGGTGGAGTTTTGGCCCGGTGGTTAAGATGCCACAGTGAGAACACCTGCATCCCTGGGTTTGATGCCAGCTCCACTTCCTATTCTAGCTTCCTGATAGTGCAGGCCCTGGAAGGCAGCAGGTACTGCCTCAAGTGGTTGGATCTCTGCCATCCATGTGGAGACCCAGAAGGAGTTCCTGGCCCTTGGCTTTGGCCTGGCCCAGCCCAGCTGTTGCAGGCATCTGGGGGAGTGAGACGACAGATGGGAACTCTTTCTCTCTTTTTGTCTCTTTGCCTCTCTAATAAATAAATAAATAAATTCACAAATTTTTAAAAAGATTTTTTATTTGTTTTGAGAGGAAGAGTTACAGACAGAGGGAGAGGGAAAGACAGAGAGAAAGGTCTTCTATCTGCTGGTTTACTCCTCAAATGGCCGCAACAGCCAGAGCTGAGCCAATCCGAAGCCAGGAACCAGGAACTTCCTCCGGGTCTTCCATGTGGGTGCAGCAGCCCAAGCATCTGGGCCATCTTCCAGCTTTCCCAGGCCGTAAGCAGAGAGCTGGATCAGAAGAGGAGCAGCCGGGAATCAAAATGGTGCCCAAATGGGATGCCAGCACTGCAGACAGAGGCTTAGCCTACTATGCCACAGTGCTGGCCCCTGATTTCCCAATTTCTTAAACTCTTTGGCTTTAACTGTTATTCCTGGCCTTGCATTTCATTTCCAAACACATAAACCTTAGGATTTCTTCAGGAAATGTTATATCTAAAAATAGCTTTTTTTTTAGACAGAAAGCATTCTATCTTTACATAAAAGCATATTGCACCAGGGGCCAGCACTGTGGTGTAACACGTAGAGCCACCACCTGCAGTGCTGGCATCCCATACGGGTGCTGGTTCGAGTCCCAGATGTCCCAGTTCTGATCAGCTCTCTGCTATGGCCTGGGAAACAGCAGAAGAAGATGGCCCAAGTCCTTGGGCCTCTGCACCCGCATGGGAGACCCAGAAGAAGCTCCTGACTCCTGGCTCCTGGCTCCTAGCTCCTGGTTCTGACCAGCCCAGCTCCAGCCAGTGCAGCCATCTGGGGAGTGAACCAACAGATGGAAGACCTCTTTCTCTCTCTCTGCCTCTGCCTCTCTGTAACTGCCTTTCAAATAAATAAATACATCTTTTTAAAAAAAAATTATTTATTTATTTATTTATTTGAAAGAGTTGCACAGAGAGAGAAAGAGAGAGGTCTTCCATCCACTGGTTCACACCACAATTGGCCACAGTGGCTGGAGTTGGGCTGATCTGAAGCCAGGAGCCAGGAGCTTCCTCCCAGTCTTCCCATGCGGGTACAGGGGCATAAGGGTTTGGGCCATCTTCTGCTTTCCCAGGCCACAGCAGAGAGCTGGATCAGAAATGGAGCAGTTGGATCTCAAACCAGTGCCCATATGGGATTCCGGCACTGCAGGTGGCGGCTTTACCTGCTACACCACAGCGCCGGCCCATAAATACATCTTTAAAAAAAATCAAAAAGCATACTACACCAAAATGTCAAGCAGAAATCAGTGACCAACAACAGACTGCTTTCAGAGTGCTCAGGTGGGGGCACAGTTCTGCTGTCTTGGTGAGAGATGGCCCAGTGGTTTCACCTGAGAGCCCTTTACAGGAAAACAGTTAGAATGTGGTTGCTGTGGATGGTCTTCCTTTCTGAGTGTAAAATGTGTGGCCCAGCTCTGTGCTCTCTGCAGATGGAGGTCCCCTATCCCATTTACAGATCGAGTAGGGCCAGGAGAGGCATGGAGGGGACAGACACCCCCCCCAGACCCTGACAAGGCCCTGTGAAATTGCACATCTCCACTGAAGATCTTGACCTGTTGCATTGAGAGTACAGCATTTCTGATTTGATGGATGGCCCTGATGCTAAATCCAGACTTGACTGTGCCTCCCTGTGGCAGACATGACATCTCACATTCACGAGTATGCAATTTAGGGTCCTCCTGGGTGCAGGGTCTTGAGCCTGCCGAAGGACCTGCTTCTCAGTTATGTGACATTGAGAATGACCAGGAGCTCACTCTATGCAGTGGATTTGCCAACACCTTTTGTATTTCAGAGTTGATTCATGTCACACAAGACGTAGGATGGTGCCTTCAAAGGATCCTGCCATGCCTGCCTCTGGTGTGCTATGCGCAGTCTCGAGTTATGTCTTTACATTTCCTATGTCCTGCCTCCCATTCCAGGATCTGGAATCCCTGGATGCCTACATCCAGAACACATTGTCTGCCTTCTACCTGCCGTTTGAGGCCACAGCGGCCACAGTGCTCTGGCAGCTGTTCAGCGTGGCCGAGACACTCCACAGTGGGGACGGGCTGCGCTGCCTCACCCACTTCCTCATCCCAGCCAAGAAGGCTCTGCAGCGGCTACAGCAGGAAGCCTGTGTGAGTACCTCCCCCACAGGGGTGGAGCCTGAAGGAGACCCTCCCATAGTGGGGTGGAGTCTATGAGAACCTCCCCCCCAGAGGGTAGGGTCTGTGTGAGTACCTCTTCCACACCAGGTGGGGTCTGTGCTGGATCCTCCCCACAGGGCGTAACCTGCCGTTCTCCACTGGGAGGAGGAGACAGGCAGGTTGTTACCTGGACCTGGAAAACTCTTCAGGCTGAGCAGGTTGGATTTTAGATCTGGGGAAACGTGCAATGAAGATGGGAAGATGCTTTGGTCTTTGAAGGGAAATTAAGGATTAAAAACCATGATTCAAGTGAACATTTACTGTTTTATTAGCACTGCTGAATAAAAACTGTGAGGTTATAAAAGATGAAACAGAGAAAGGGAGAGAGAGAAAGAAATGAATCTTTCTTCTGAGGTTCATTCCCCAAATGGCCGCAATGGCCGGGGCTGGCCAGACTGCAGCCAGGAGCCAGGGGCTTCTTCTGGGTCTCCTGCAGGGGTGCAGGGGCCCAAGGACTTGGGCCTTCTTCCACTGCTTTCCAAAGTGCATTAGCAAGGAACTATATTGGAGGTGGTGCACCAAGGAGTTGAACTGTCACCCATATGGGATGCTGGCACTGCAGGTGGAGGCTTAACCTTCTGTACCATAATGTCAGCCCCATACTTTCAATTCTGTTCCTGCTTAATATCCGTTGTCATCAAATGCATATACTGGAGGTTGTTATTAATAATATTAAAATAAATTGTCATGTGACACTAAGATTCCAGCAACAACCACTATTCATCCCCCAACCCTCTGTAGGTGCGAGAAGCACTTCAAATCCATAACCAGGTATTTGTCACGTCGTGTTGTCACAATTTGAGACAAGAACTGACTCGAAAAGTTAAGAGAAAAATAATCAAAAAGATATAGAAATGGAAGTTTCTTTTTTTTTTTTTTTTACGTGAAGCATCTTTTATTTAGTCATTTTTGTTTACAACTGGAACTCTGGGAACTCAAAATTAACATCCTTGCCTGTGAGCTTCTTATACACACCAGAGAAAGTTTCCACCTTGTGCTCCACGTTACTCTGCTGTGCTTTGTCCAGACGGACCTGTAGGAGCCGGCTGCCATCCAGTTTCACACGGATTCTCTTGCCCACGATTTCACTTGGGAAGACTAAGTCCTCAAGGATCACATCGTGCACAGCTGTCAGAGGGCGGCTCCTAGGGCGCTTCTGCTTATTTTTCATACGGCTTTTTCGAGTTGGCTTGGGCAGAATCCTCCTCCGAGCAATAAAGACAACGTGCTTCCCACTGAACTTTTTCTCCAGCTCACGAACTAGCCAGACTTGAATTTTCTGGAAGGATTTTAGTTGAGGAACAGGAACAAAGATGATGATAGCTTTCCGGCCACCGCCAACTTCGATTTCCTTGGCAGCCGTGATGTTCAGCTCCCTTAGTTGAGCCTTGAGGTCCGAGTTCATCTCCAGCTCCAGGAGCGCCTGGGAGATCCCCGACTCGAACTCATCCGGCTTTTCGCCGTTGGGCTTCACGATCTTGGCGCTCGAGCTGAACATGGCTTCTCCTGGTTGAGCGCCGGCTGAGGAAGCAGCCCAGATCTCGCCTAGAAATGGAAGTTTCTATGAAGGGGACCAAAAGGAGCAGGAAATTAGCTTAAGAAAACAGAATCAAATATAAGCCAGCAAAGGAAAGAGTAAATAAACTAAAGATATGATAAATAAATGTGCAACATAAATAATACATGTTGAAAGTGAAGTTATTTAAATTGACAAACTAGCAAAATTCTAACCAAAGGAAAGCTAGCATACCAATATTCATAAAAAGCTAAACATGGTTTAAAGGCAAAATGCATTGTTAAGGCTGAAGAGATTCATTTGATAACATCAGCAACAAATAACCAGAAAGACAAAGCAGCCTGAGAGTCCTCAGCAGCATAGCCTGAAACGCTGGAAGCATAAATTGGCCAATTGCTAGGAGAAATCAGAATTCTGTTGGGAGATTCTGCCAGTTTCGGAAGCAAATGGGACAGGCAGACCACACCCACCTGAAGCGCACATTTGAGGACATTAACTCTGCCACATCCTTCACAGGCACACATGCAGTGTTTTTCAGAGTTGGCCAAATTTTGGAAAATGTTCAGGTCAAGCTTTATAATAATAGGATATATATTTATCTCAAGGGTACAACATTACAGAATATGGGAAAGCCTACATTCTCCTTAGGCATATGTGTCCATTTACCAAGCTGACCAGAACTGACCATTAGCAATGAAGTGTCAACAAATATCAAAGAATTGGTATCTAAGACAACAATGCAAAAAAAGAAAATTAGAGATCAACACCAACTGCAAGAAACGCTTACATTTGGTTAATTTATTTTTATTGTGCTCTTAAATAAACAAAGGGTCACACAGAGAACCACAAGGGAAATTGTCAAACTATTCAGAACAGTGAAGGGATGAGTCCCAGAAGAGAAGCCTTCACTCCTCCAGGCGACAGAGACCCCAGATAAGCCAGAGCCCTGCCCTCTCCTGGGAAGGCCCCTCAGGGCTGTGCCTCCCCAGCTGGGACCACTCTTGCAGTGGGAGGAGGAGCAGCCTGCCAGGGGGAACAGGAGGAACCAGAGATTTGGGAAGCCTCTGGGCTGACAGATGAGAATCTGGAGGAGCCTTAGCAAGAGAATCACTCTCTTCCAAAGAATTTTGCCAAGTAAGTGGAGATCCCCACCTCAGGGTGGGGCCAGAAAGCGAAAAGAGACCTGGAAATCTTCTAGTTGCTCCCTGTCAGAGTTGTAATCTCCAGGTCTCTGAGTCGTAAAATTTCAGTCTCAAGATTTCAACATCTCTTGGTTTCTGAGTCCAGGAGTGGTAGATGCCAGGCTCCCGCTGGGTGGAGAGATGGGAACTCACTGTCAAAAGCGAGTGATACTAGACATAGAACTGAAATCAATTTAAGCTGAAACCAAACTCCTTCTAACTCAAATTTGATAAGATGGCCCTGTGGCCAGGAAGTCTGGTGCTGGGCCGAATGGGGTCTCCTCTCTCCTGCAGCGCATTGCCGAGCCCCTGTGGAGACATTCAAGCCCCTTCCCAAGCCGTCTATATTCCTAGACCACAGCACTGATGAACTCCTAATCCAAGCGGCCTAACACAGGGGAGAACATTTCTCCTGAAAAGCCCGTGTTAGACAAAATCTCTGACATAATTCTTCTTAATTTTTTTAATTTTTATTACTTTTTTATTTATTTATTTGAAAGTCAGAGTGACACAGAGATAGGAGGGGAGGAGAGGCAGAGAGAGAGAGAGAAAGAGGTTTTTCATCTGCTGGTTCACTCCCCAGTTGGTCGCAATGGCTGGAGTTGGGCTGATCTGAAGCCAGGAGCCAGGAGCTTCCGCTGGGTCTCTCACACAGGTGCAGGGGCAAAGGGCTTGAGCCATTTTCTACTGCTTTCCCAGGCCATAGCAGAGAGCCTGATCAGAAGTGGAGTAGCTGGGAAACAAACCGGCACCTATATGGGATGCTGGCACTGCAGGCTGTGGCTTTACCTGCTATGCCACAGCATCAGCCTGGATAATTCTTTAAAAAAAAAGATTTTTTAAAACAGATTTATTTATTTATTTGAAAGTCAGAGTTACACAGAGCAAAGGAGAGGCAAAAAGAGAGAGAAAGAGAGAAAGAGAGGTCTTCCATCCACTGGTTCACTCTGCAATTGGCTGCAACAGCTGGAGTTGTGCCGATCCGAAGCTAGGAACCAGGAGCTTCTTTCAGGTCTCCCATGCAGGTGCAGGGGTTCAAGGATTGGGCCATCTTCTGCTTTCCCAGATGATAGCAGAGAGCTGGATCAGAAGTGGAGCATCTGGGATTCAAACCAGCGCCCATATGGGATGCTGGTACCGGAGGCAGTGGCTTTACCTGCTATGCCACAGTGCCAGCCCCGATAATCTTAAAAAAAAAAAAAAAAAGATTTATTTTTTGTTTTTATTTGAAAGGCAGAATTACAGAGAGAGAGGTAAAGGCAGATAGAGATCTTCCATGCACTGGTTCACTCCTCAGATGACCACATGGCTGGGGCTGGGCCAGGCTGAAGCCAGGAGCTAGGAGACTCTTCCAGGTAGGTGCAGGGAGCAGGGACCTGAGTACCTGGGCCATCGATTGGTGCCTTCCCAGGCACATTAGCAGAGAGTTGGATCAGAAGTGGAGCAGCTGGGACACAAACCTGCACCATCTGGGGCCCCAGGTGTTACAGATGGCTACTTAACCACAGTGCTGGCCCCTCTGACATAATTCTTAAAAACTCTGGGACACCAGATCCATCAATAGAAACAGACTCACAGACTACCCAGGTTTGGAATTACCAAGCAAAGTCCTCTTAAAAACCATAATAAACATGTTAAATAACCCACAAGTAAATATGGGCAAAGTGGATGACATGATGGAGGGTTTTAACTGTTCAAAAAAAAAATGAAAATCCTAGAACCAAAAAATACAAGATCTCCAATTTAAGAATTTAGTGGGTTAGGCTGCCCCTTGTGACACTGGAATCCCGTGTCAGAGTGCTAGATCCAGTTTTCTATTCATGCACCTGGGAAGGCAGCAGAGGTTGGCCTCGGTGCTGTGGTCCCTGCCGTGCATGTGGGAGGCCAAGATGGAGCTCCAGGCTCCTGGATTTGGCTGGGCCCAGGCCTGGCTGTGCACACAGTTGAGGGGTGAACTAGCAGATGGAAGATCTCTTTCTGTCTCTCCCTCTCAAATAAGTAAATCAAAAAAAAAAAAAAAAAAGGAAAGAAAGAAACTGGATGGAATTAATGTAGTTTGGACGCAATTAAAGAATTCATGAATCTGAAGACATGCCAAAAAGAAATCATCTCAATGGAAGTAAAGAGATAAAAAAAAAAAAAAACACAGTTGAGGGGCTGGCTCTGTGACATAGCTGGTATAGCCACTGCCTGTGGTGCCAGCGTCCCATACGGGCATCAGTTCAAGTCCTGGCTGTCGCTCCCCCTCTTCGTGGAGGAACGACACTAAGCCCTGCCTAGGCTTCCTATCCGAGTCACGGCACCATTATGTCGCTCCCCGTCTTCATGGAGGAACGACACTAAGCCCTGCCTAGGCTTCCTATCCGAGTCACGGCACCATTATGTCGCTCCCCCTCTTCGTGGAGGAACGACACTAAGCCCTGCCTAGGCTTCATATCCGAGTCACGGCACCATTATGTCGCTCCCCCTCTTCCTGGAGGAACGACACAGGACCCTGCGTTGTTCTTTCGTCTGCTCGGCCCTCCCCGGGTTTGCTGCTGGTTCTTCCCGGGTTGGCTACCATCCCTTCCACCTCCGTGGAAGGGCAGTTCCCCCTGGCCACATTCCCCACTTCCGCAGGGGAGCGGCACACCGCCGGCCGGCTTTCTCCGGGGCTGCACAGGTGTTCCTTCAGCTAGATGTTCCCCTTAGATGTTCCTGGTGCATGCCGTCTCTCTCCTCCTTTATAGTCCTCCTCCGCCAATCCTAACTCGGCTGCCCACACGCCGAGTACGCTGCTCTCCAATCAGGAGCAAGTCCTACAGTTTATTGGTTGAACTGGAGGCAGCTGTGCGGAAGCTGTTTACTTCTCTCCCAGCGCCATATTGTGGGAGAGCAGATGCATAGAATAAGTCTTAATTCCAGCTGGCGCTGTGGCTCACTAGGCTAATCCTCCGCCTAGCGGCACCGGCACACCGGGTTCTAGTCCCGGTCAGGGCGCCGGATTCTGTCACGGTTGCCCCTCTTCCAGGCCAGCTCTCTGCTGTGGCCAGGGAGTGCAGTGGAGGATGGCCCAGGTGTTTGGGCCCTGCACCCCATGGGAGACCAGGAAAAGCACCTGGCTCCTGGCTCCTGCCATCGGATCAGTGCGGTGCGCCGGCCGCAGCGCGCTGGCCGCGGCGGCCATTGGAGGGTGAACCAACGGCAAAGGAAGACCTTTCTCTCTGTCTCTCTCTCACTGTACACTCTGCCTGTCAAAAAAAAAAAAAAAAGTCTTAATTCCAGTAACTCAGTCCAGTCCGGGCTGCTCCCCACACCTGGCTGCTCCACTTCCAATCCAGCTCTTTGCTATGGCCTGGGAAAGCAGCAGAAGATGGCCCAAGTCTGTAGGCCCCTGCACCCACATAAGAGACCCTGAAGAGCTCCTGGCTCCTGGCTTCAGATTGGCACAGCTCCAGCCATTGCTGCCATTTGGGAAGTGAACCAGCTGATGGAAGACTTCTCTCTCTTTGCCTCTGCCTCGCCATAACTCTGCCTTTCAAATAAATAAATAAATCTTTAAAAAGAAAGAAAACAGTGGAAAAAATGAACAAAGTCCAGCCTGTGTGACTATCAGTAGTTAAATTGTGTGTAATTGGGTTTGTAGACAGGCAGGGAAAAAAGAAAAGGGCAGAAAAGCATTTAAGGACATATTGTTGGGAATGACTGTAATTTAAAAAAAGAAAAGAAAAAAGCAGCCCCTAGATCCAAAGCTCATCAAAGTCAGAACAGGAGAAATTTTGCAAATAAAGTAATATTGATATATATTGCAGTTAAACAGAATGTCAGAGCTAGGAAAACGCAGCAGTGAAAGCGTTGGAAATGGAGAGCTGACACCACAGCTGGGACAGGTTTATCAGAGAAGTAACCTGAGAGAGGTCATCAGTCACAGGAACTGAGAGGGTTTTGTAGGGTGGGGTTGGGAGGGACTTTCCAGGTGTGCCTGACTTTTGTGGCTAAGTCAGTAGGGCTGGGGTGTTGGTCGAGCAGGAGGTGAAGCAGACTTGTGAGCACACTTGGTTCCCTCTGCCAGGCCCCTGGGGTGAAGCTGTGAGCACACTTTTGGGCCAGGATATTCTGTGCTTTTGTTCTTCCCCATTGCACAAGAAGACCATCTGACAGCTGGCAGAGGAGAGAGGCCAAGTGCAGACAGGAGGCAGCAGGAAGAACGGCGGATGACTCATCAGCAGCGTGGACTCCAGCAGGTGATGGAAGACATCTTTAAAATGGTGAAAGAAAGAGGCCAACTTAGAATTCTATACCCAGCAAAAATATCTTTCATTTCTGAAGTAACGCAATGACATTCTCAGATAAATCCAAGAGTAGCCCAAGGACACCATACAGGAAGCGGTCACCAGAGTTGCGGGAAATGACATCCAGGGACGACTGAATGTGTGAGTGAGCCTTGCCCACCACAGCCCTGGGCCATGAGACTTTCAACAAATATAGAAGTGCAACGTGTGACAATGGCATTATTTTCTGTTGCCATAACAAAACACCAGAGGCTGAGTGATTTACAAAGAAAATGTTTAATTCACAATCTTGGAGGCTTCTAGGGCACAGTGCTGGTGAGGTCTTCATGGCTGACAGCACGACAAGGAGCATGTGTGGGAGGGAAAGGCCATGAGGGAGGCCAGGCAAGAAGCCATAGAGACGAGCAAGGGGCCAGTCTTGCTCTTCCATCACTGCCCTCTCTTGAGAATTCACCGGGATCCCATGAGAACTGCCTGACTGCCTTTCAGGACACCACCCCCATTGCACCAGGCCCACCTCTCAGAGGGCCACCACCTCTCACTGCGGCCACACTGGCGGCCATGTGTCCAGTACGTGTTCAGACCTTGTTCAAGCCACAGCAACAACGCGAGCACCAAGTGTTGGAGGGACTGAATCACAGCACTGAAAGTTTAGTACCTTGTTTTGAATAATAAAATACTACTAGAAGAAAGGCTGTGGTACGTTACAAGTGCCTATTGTAATCTTGAGCATAACCACTGAAAGTCACACAAGGAAGTGTACCCAGAAATTCAGTGGAAGAGATAAAGTGGAATCCAGACGAGAGAAGGGAGGACAAAAGGAAGAAGACAGAGACAAGGGCTAAACTGGACAGCTGGACGCTATTGTGATGGTCAGCTTTAGGGGCTGCGGTGACAGGGTTGAGGGCTGCTGAAGCGCTTCTGTGTCTGTGCAGGGCTCCCAGGAGAGACAAGCGTGTGAGGTGGGAACTGAGCAAGGAAGAGCCGCACCCAGTGTAGGGGTGCCCTCCAGTGCACTGAGAGCCAGTAGGGAGCAAGCAGAACCCCAGGTTCTGCACCCCTGGACTCAGTGTGGCCCCCACAGCCTGCAGACACTGAGGAGGACATCACTGGCTTCCGTGGTCCTGGAGCTTCCACTTGCAGAGAGCCTGCGCAGGTGCCTCAGTCCCCAAAACCCTCTCAGATCCCACATCTGTCTCCAGTTGGCTCTGTTTCTGGTGAACCCTGACCAACACACATAGCAGGAAGAGAATTAATCCAGCCACATCCGTAGCTGTACCGCACAGACGTAGAGGAGTCAGACACTCCACATAGAAGGCAGAGATTGCCAGACGAGAGGCAAGACTGGCCAAAGGCTGTGGTAAGAAAGGTCCCTTAGACATAAAGACAGGCAGAGTGCAGAAGGAAAGGAAAGGAAAGATAGACTGCAAGTGTGAGAAGGGAGGGTGATGGTATTACTGGCAGATAAAGTGGGTTTTAAGACAACGAGTATCACCAAACATTTCATAATGATGAGGGCCCGGTTTATCAGCAAGGTACCTAGTAACAGATCATCTAAGTTCCTGAAGCCACACTAAATGTGACTGAGGATTTCATCTCCCCTCTCAGCAGCTGAGAGAACAATCAAGAAAAAACCTGAAAGATCAGAACATCACTGCCAACAAACTTGGCCTGTTTGGCGTTTATACAACACTGCACCCAACAATGCAGAACCCACATTTATTGCAAGTTTATGTGAAACCTCTTCCAAAATTGAATACACACTGTAGTGATCTTTTAAGTGTCAGTGATTGTCTAGGAACAGATACCACACAGAACACTTTCTCTGGCCAAAGTTACATTAAGTCAGAACTCATTAACAAAACCAGTAACTAGAAACAACTAAAATAGGTGGGAGTTATGTATCCTACTTCTAAAGAGCTCCTGGGTCAAAAAGTCCCAGCATCTGTGAGAATACTGTTCTGTTTCTCTCTTCTCATAACGCCTACAGATCCAGGGCTTCTTTTTGTTGGGAGATTTTTGATAACTGATTCCATCTCTTTACCAATGATAGGTCTGTTCATGTTTTTTATTTCTTCACGCTCTAGTCTTTATAGTTTTGTGTTTCCAGGAATGTATCTGGTTCACCCAATTTACTGGTGTACAGTTGTTCACAGTAATTTCTCATAATCCTGTTTATGTTATGCAATCAGCAGTAATGTTCATACTTTGGTTTCTGAGTAATATGAGTTTCCTTCCTTCCTTCCTTCCCCTCTTCCTTCCTTCCTTCCTTCCTTCCATCTGGCTAAAGGATTTTTTCATTTTCTTTTTTTTTGTCCTTTCCTAAAACCATATTTTTGGTTTTCTGAACTTTGAATTTTTTGAATTTCTGAATTCACTGTTTTTCTGTTTTATTTGTCCTATAATCTGTATTGTTTCCTTCCTTCTGCCAGCTTCAAGTTTAGCTTGTTCTTTTCCTGGTTCCTGAACTTGCAGACTTGAGTGTGGGCAGGAGATGGTCCTCTGCTCCAGTGGTTCCCATGTGAATCCTCCAGCACTGACTGCCTTCGTCCTGCCTGAGGAACGCTCCTTGGACTCCTGCTTTCCTGTTCCTTTCCTAATGTCTTTAAATTCTTGCACCACTTTCTAGGTACTCTGAGACAGCCTAGAATTAGTGTGGTTGAATCCAGGAAAGACAGCAGGGTCTCCAGGGTCTGCTGCACTCTTCAGAGTGATCCCGGCGGGAGACAGGAGCTGCACAGCAACCTGGTTAGGAGCTTCATGTGGAGAGCCATTCTCTGAAGGGGCAGTGGGGCTGTGAAGCCCTCTCTGGGGTTGAAAGGGAATATCCAAGGGGGAACAGGCCTCAGAGGGGTCTCTCCCTCCAATCCCCATCAAGATAGGTGTCGTGAACGTGTATTTCTATATCCAGTGTCAGAATACAGTATGTAGGGTTAGCATAACCGTTCTTGCCTGCCTTAGCCAACCAATGGCCAATCCTGACCTTTCAGAGCTGGAGGCGTAGAATATAAAACACAGCATGGTATAAAGTCGGCCTAGAAACCAGTGGGTCAAGGACAAATTTCTTTCTTTCTTTCTTTCTTTCTTTCTTTCTTTCTTTCTTTCTTTCTTTCTTTCTTTCTTTCTTTCTTTTTTCAGGCAGAGTTAGACAGAGAGAGAGAGAGACAAAGAGAAAGGTCTTCCTTCCATTGGTTCACCCCCCAAATAGCTGCTATGGCTGACGCAGCACGCCTATCCGAAGCCAGAAGCCAGGTGCTTCCTCCTGGTCTCCCATGGGGTGCAGGGCCCAAGCACTTGGGCCATCCTCCACTGCCTTCCCGGGCCACAGCCGAGAGCTGGACTGGCAGAGGAGCAACCGGGACAGAATCCGGCACCCCAAACGGACAAGAACCCAGGGTGCCGGCGCCGCAGGCGGAGGATTAGCCTAGTGAGCTGTGGTGCCGGCCTGGGACAAGTTTCAAGAGTATGCTGAACAGTCACCCAACACACTATAAGTCACTCAGGAAAATATCAGTATAGATATCCTCCCCTCCCCTGACTCCCACACCTAAGACCAAATGAAGTCCAGATGAATCCAATTTAATATGAACCAAAATGTGGCTGGCACTGTGGCACAGCAGGTTAAAGCTCTGGCCTGAAGCACTGGCATCCCATATGGGTGCAGGTTGGTTTCCTGGCTGCTCCAATTCCAATCCAGCTCTCTGCTATGGCCTGGGAAAGCAGTGGAAGATGGCCCAAGTCCTTGGGCCCCTGCACCCACGTGGGAGACCCAGAGGTAGCTCCTGGCTCCTGGCTTTGGATCAGCGCAGTTCTGGCCATTGCAGCCAATTGGGGAGTGAACCATCAGATGGAAGACCTCTCTCTCTCTCTCTCTCTCTCTCTGCCTCTCCTCTCTCTCTCTGTGTAACTCTTTCAAATAAGTAAATAAATAAATCTTTTAAAAAAATATGAATCAAAGAGAGATACAGGTAGATTGGAACCTGCTTTCCCAACAAGAAAGGACTGACTTTCCAGACTTAAGCAGAGAGACATCACAAATAGTTTGATGGCAGAAACATCTAGAAAATTTGTGGGGGCCAGCGCTGTGGCTTAGCAGGTGAAGCCACTGCCTGCAGTGCCGGCATCCCATATGGCCGCTGGTTCAAGTCTCTGCTGCTCCACTTCCAATCCAGCTCTCTGCTGTAGCCTGGGAAAGCAGTAGAAGATGGCCCAAATCCTTGGGCCCTTGCACCTGTGTGGGAGATCCAGAAGAAACTCCTGGCTCCTGGCTTTGGATCGGCACAGCTCCAGCCATTGCAGCCAACTGGGGAGTGAACCAGTTGATGGAGGCGCTCTCTCTCTTTCTCTCTGCTTCTCCTTCTCTCTCTGTGTGTAACTGAGTTTCAAGTAAATAAATAAATCTTTAAAAAAACCTGTGCTTCAAAAACATCCTTAAGTCATGGTTGCAGTGAACTCGCAGAAGGCTGGCACTGTGACTCACTAGACTAAGCCTCTGCCTACGGCGCCAGGTTCTAGTCCCGGTTGGGGCACCAGATTCTGTCCTGGTTGCTCCTCTTCCAGTCCCTGCTGTGGCCCAGGAGTGCAGTGGAGGATGGCCCAAGTGCTTGGGCCCTGCACCCGCATGGGAGACCAGGAGAAGCACCTGGCTCCTGGCTTTGGATCAGCGCGGTGTGCCAGCCGCAGCGTGCTGGCTGCAGTGGCCATTGGGGGATGAACCAATGGAAAAGGAAGACCTTTCTCTCTGTCTCTCTCTCTCACTGTCCACTCTAAATCAGAAACTTTAGCTCACAGCAGGTCCAAATCTATTCCTAATAATATGCATTACAATGTTACTTATAGTAGTAGAAGAGGAAATAAGTATTAGGAAGATGGTTACATTGATGATGTATAAACTCAAGGTATCCAGGACTATATGAAGAACTCCAGAATTTCAGGGGCAGAATAGTCCAGCTCATACAGTGGGCAAAGGACTTGATTAACATTTCTCCCAAGAAGATAAGTCAGTGTCAATCAGCACCTGGAAAGGTACTGTCACTAATCACTCGGGACAGGCAAATCAAAACCTCTGATAGATGTCACTTTTAGTCCAGGTGGATTCCATTTCTCATCCAAGTAGACGCCACTTCCCATCTAGGTAGATGCCACTTCCCATCCAGGTAGACGCCACTTCCTATCCAAGAGGATACCACGTCCCATCCAGGTAGATGCCATTTCCTGTCTAGGTAGACACCACTTCCTATCCAGGTAGACGCCACTTCCCGTCCAGGTAGACTCCACTTCCCGTCCAGGTAGACTCCACTTCCTGTCCAGGTAGACTCCACTTCCTGTCCAGGTAGACTCTACTTCCTGTCCAGGTAGACTCCACTTCCTGTCCAAGAGGATGCCACCCCCATCCAGGTAGATGCCACTTCCTGTCCAGGTAGACGCCACTTCCTGTCCAGGTAGACTCCACTTCCTGTCCAGGTAGACTCTACTTCCTGTCCAGGTAGACTCCACTTCCTGTCCAAGAGGATGCCACCCCCATCCAGGTAGACTCCACTTCCTGTCCAGGTAGACTCCACTTCCCGTCCAGGTAGACTCCACTTCCCATCCAGGTAGACTCCACTTCCTGTCCAGGTAGACTCTACTTCCTGTCCAGGTAGACTCCACTTCCTGTCTAGGTAGACTCTACTTCCTGTCCAGGTAGACTCCACTTCCTGTCCAAGAGGATGCCACCCCCATCCAGGTAGATGCCACTTCCTGTCCAGGTAGACGCCACTTCCTATCCAGGTAGACTCCACTTCCCGTCCAGGTAGACTCCACTTCCTGTCCAGGTAGACTCTACTTCCTGTCCAGGTAGACTCCACTTCCTGTCCAGGTAGACTCTACTTCCTGTCCAGGTAGACTCCACTTCCTGTCCAAGAGGATGCCACCCCCATCCAGGTAGATGCCACTTCCTGTCCAGGTAGACTCTACTTCCTGTCCAGGTAGACTCCACTTCCCGTCCAGGTAGACTCCACTTCCCATCCAGGTAGACTCCACTTCCTGTCCAAGAGGATGCCACCCCCATCCAGGTAGACTCTACTTCCTGTCCAGGTAGACTCCACTTCCTGTCCAAGAGGATGCCACCCCCATCCAGGTAGATGCCACTTCCTGTCCAGGTAGACTCTACTTCCCGTCCAGGTAGACTCCACTTCCCGTCCAGGTAGACTCCACTTCCCATCCAGGTAGACTCCACTTCCTGTCCAAGAGGATGCCACCCCCATCCAGGTAGACTCTACTTCCTGTCCAGGTAGACTCCACTTCCTGTCCAAGAGGATGCCACCCCCATCCAGGTAGATGCCACTTCCTGTCCAGGTAGACTCTACTTCCTGTCCAGGTAGACTCCACTTCCCGTCCAGGTAGACTCCACTTCCCATCCAGGTAGACTCCACTTCCTGTCCAAGAGGATGCCACCCCCATCCAGGTAGATGCCACTTCCCGTCCAGGTAGACTCCACTTCCCGTCCAGGTAGACTCCACTTCCCATCCAGGTAGATGCCACTTCCCGTCCAGGTAGACTCCACTTCCCGTCCAGGTAGACTCCACTTCCTGTCCAGGTAGACTCTACTTCCTGTCCAGGTAGACTCCACTTCCTGTCCAAGAGGATGCCACCCCCATCCAGGTAGATGCCACTTCCTGTCCAGGTAGACTCCACTTCCCGTCCAGGTAGACTCCACTTCCCGTCCAGGTAGATGCCACTTCCCGTCCAGGTAGACTCCACTTCCCGTCCAGGTAGACTCCACTTCCTGTCCAGGTAGACTCTACTTCCTGTCCAGGTAGACTCCACTTCCTGTCCAAGAGGATGCCACCCCCATCCAGGTAGATGCCACTTCCTGTCCAGGTAGACGCCACTTCCTATCCAGGTAGACGCCACTTCCCGTCCAGGTAGACTCCACTTCCTGTCCAGGTAGACTCCACTTCCCGTCCAGGTAGACTCCACTTCCCATCCAGGTAGATGCCACTTCCCGTCCAGGTAGACTCCACTTCCCGTCCAGGTAGACTCCACTTCCCGTCCAGGTAGACTCCACTTCCTGTCCAGGTAGACTCTACTTCCTGTCCAGGTAGACTCCACTTCCTGTCCAGGTAGACTCTACTTCCTGTCCAGGTAGACTCCACTTCCTGTCCAAGAGGATGCCACCCCCATCCAGGTAGATGCCACTTCCTGTCCAGGTAGACGCCACTTCCTATCCAGGTAGACTCCACTTCCCGTCCAGGTAGACTCTACTTCCTGTCCAGGTAGACTCCACTTCCTGTCCAGGTAGACTCTACTTCCTGTCCAGGTAGACTCCACTTCCTGTCCAAGAGGATGCCACCCCCATCCAGGTAGATGCCACTTCCTGTCCAGGTAGACTCTACTTCCTGTCCAGGTAGACTCCACTTCCCGTCCAGGTAGACTCCACTTCCTGTCCAAGAGGATGCCACCCCCATCCAGGTAGATGCCACTTCCCGTCCAGGTAGACTCCACTTCCCGTCCAGGTAGACTCCACTTCCCATCCAGGTAGACTCCACTTCCTGTCCAGGTAGACTCTACTTCCTGTCCAGGTAGACTCCACTTCCTGTCCAGGTAGACTCTACTTCCTGTCCAGGTAGACTCCACTTCCTGTCCAAGAGGATGCCACCCCCATCCAGGTAGATGCCACTTCCTGTCCAGGTAGACGCCACTTCCCGTCCAGGAGGATAACTTGAGTGTTGGTGAGGAACCCTTGTGCACTACTGGGGTGGTTATAAAGTGGAACAGCTGCTGTGAACACTGTTCTTCACACAACCAAAAGGGATACCATACAATCCAGCACTTCTTGTTCTGGATGGAGATCCAGAAGAATAGAAACCGCAGACTCCCAGTGATGTATTTGTGTGTCATATTCACAGCAGCATATTTACAGTAGCTGAAAGGGAGAGCAACCCAGATGCCATGAAGGGGCGACCCAAATGAGATGCTGCGTACCCTTAATCAGGAGAGCTGTGGCTCATGCTGCAGCGTGGATGGACTTGGACATGCCATGGGGACTTTATGCTGCATGAAATGAGCTTGTCACAAAATTGGTCAAGACAGGAAGGAGGTGACCGGTCAGCCCTGGGTCCTGAGACTAACCAGAATTTTATGTCAGACTGAAGCTTGTCCCAGGCCTTGCATGCTCAGATCCCTCTCAGATGCATCTGAAACCCAGGCAGGGCCCCAGACCCAAAGTATTTTAATTGATCAGAGCAAAATTTGGAGAAAATAAATATTAGCCTTTTGTTACTGTGATGAAATGCCTATGGCAGGCTACTTTATAAAGAAAAGAGGTTTCTTTTGGCTCATAGTTCTGGAGTTGCAAGGTCTGGGGTCTGGTCTAGTAGTGGCCACCTTGCCAAGACCTTGCCAAGCCCGAGCTGATCGAAGAACATGGTGTGTTGAGAGACAGGCAGAGCATGGGAGTCTGCAACTGTCCCTCTCTGTGTATAAAACCACCCCAACACCATCTTCAGAACGCTTCCACCCTCCTGATCCCACTAACGTAAGACAGGGGATTCAGCCACACCTGAGAAGGACAGCCCCTGGCAATAAATACCTAGTGAGGTAGTGAGGAGTGCCCAGTGGCCCAGGAAGTGCTGCTTCCAGGAAAGACCCTGGAGTGAGGTGCTCCAGCACCCCAGCACCCTCTCCCGGTCCCCCTGGCCCAGGGTAAACACTGGAGGAGCAGCGTCCCTTCCCAAGTGCCCTCAGCTTGGCCTCCTCCCCTCCCCGTCCCACTTGCCGCCTGCCTCCAGCCTCCAGAGAGAACTTTAAGATAGCATTTGAGCCAAAGAGAAACCTGTGTGATTTGTTTGGTGTGCTGAGGTGCAAGGACCGCTCCCCAGCGTGACCTCCTCCTTGTGGGAGCTCACTCGCTGACACCGCAGTCATGTTCATGCACACCTTCCCCGGCCCCTACAGAGGCACACAGCTAACCTCCTCCTTCTCTTTTCCAGGCAAGGTACGCTGGCCTTGTCTTCCTCCACCCAGGCTGGCCGCTGTGCATCCACGAGAAGGTGGTGGTGCAGCTGGCATCCCTGCACGAGGCCAGGCTCCGGCCTGGAGACTTCTACCTGCAGGTTACATCAGCCGAGAGGCAATCAGCCAGGCTGGTCTTGAAATGCCTCTCCCCGCTGGGGAACACAGAGGAAGTCACCGTCCCTGAGGCCATGTATGGCTGTGTCTTCACGGGAGAGTTTCTGCAGCAGGTGAATGCAGGCCGGGGCTGTGTCCCTTTGCAAAACTGCCTTCTGACCTCGGGCTCTGCCGTTCACCGTACCCCGTGGAGCAGTGTCACAGACCCTGTCTTTCTACCCGCTGGAGCCATCCCGCAGACCTGCCCCAGCCATGTGGGGCCTGAGAAGTCCCTGCTGGGCAGCACCTCAGAGGTCCCAGGGCCAGCACGAGCCATGGCTAGCAGCACGACTCTGCCTCACCACCATGGGCATCTGGGCTGTGAGCAGCCCGGGCACCCGCCCTACCTAAGAAGAGCTGACTTGGATGGCCCCAGGAAAACTGCCGACAGAGGTGTGATGAAGGGCAGGCAGGAGTCCCCTGAAAGCAATAGGGGCCTGGACCCCACAGACCAGGACACTCCTCACCCCACCTGCCCTGGAGACCTGAGCAGCCCGCAGGCCAGGAGGAAGCTGGTGGGGGATCGTGCGAGAGCAGAGGCCAGACGGTGGTTCAGGAAATCGTACATGGAGGCCCTGAGGAACCCTATGCCCCTTGGCCCCAGCTCCGAGGAGTCCCTGACTGGCAATAAGGACCTTAAAGCTGGGATGATGACCAGCCCAACACAGAGAGAATCTCCTGACCCCACAGGGAGCCCTCAACAGACCCTGAGCAAAGAGAAAACAGTTGCCCTGAGGTGGACCTGCTCAGGAGCCTCAGGGAGGACCCGTCCCAGGAGGTCTCAGTCCTGGGACAGGTCACTCAGAAGCTCCCAGAGGACAGAACCTGCAGCCCACAGGACCTCCCACCATGCAGTGAGCAGGGGCTCTGGGGGTCTCTCAGGAGGACACGCTGTGGGAACCAGAAACGCCTGCTCTGTCAGCCCATCTCATGTTGCAGCTGCAGCTCCCACCTGCACCCAGGAGGAAGGTCAGTGCTCTGCTCCCTCTCCCTCCCTCTCCCCTCCCATCTGCACCAAGGATGAAAGTTAGTGCCCCCCCCACACCCCTTGTCGGTATTTGGGTGCTTCCTGGCTCACAGGAAACCTGTCCCCATGTTCACATGGACTTACACTGTAGAGATGAGTTCAGCCCTGTGGTGGGCAGGACTGTGCTCCCTCTGGGGGCTCCACGGGCTTCTTTTTACCTCTTCCAGCTTCTGGGAGCTGCAGGCGTCCTATGACTTGTGGATGCGTCCCTCTGTCCTCTGTTCCTGTTTTCACATGGCCTCTCCCTCTTCTCATACAAGGGTACCTGTCCTTGGAGGTGGTCTCAGATCATTCATTCATCCAACAAATGGTATCTGAGTTGTCAGGGCTTGATTAGCACAGTGGATATCTGCTCTGATTTTGGCGTTTTTTAAAATTTAATTTTTTATTGAGGGACAGATACTCCCCCAATCTGCAGCGCCTGAGGCTGAGCTAGGTTGAAGCCTGGAGTCAGGATCTTAATCCAGGTCTCCCATTTGAGTACCAGGAACCCAACTACTTGGGCCATCACTGCCTCCCAGGTTCTGCATTAGCAGGAAGCTGGAGTCAGGAGCCAGACTTGGGTATCCAGTATGGAACACAGGTGTTTTAACTGCTAGGCCAATCGCCTGACCTCCTGGCTTATAAGAGACCCAGACCCTCAGGCTTCCCCTCCCATGGCCCCATGCTCTGTACTGAGTTGAAGAAGAGCCCACAGGAGCAGCCTGATGAGAGCAGTCCCATGTAAAAGTGACATCTGCACTTCCCACGCACGTGGGCAGCCTGGGCTTCACTGTAGAACTGGAGCCTCTGGGCCCAAATACCAGTAGCCTGTGGGGTGTTCTGGAAGACACTGGAACAGGCGTGATGAAGTCCACTTTGAAAAGCACTGTGTGCGGGGCCGGCACTGTGGCACAGCGGGTTAACGCACTGGCCTGAAGCACTGGCATCCCATATGGACGCCGGTTCAAGACCTGGCTGCTCTGCTTCCGATCCAGCTCTCTGCTGTGACCTGGGAAAGCAGTGGAAGATGACCCAAGTCCTTGGGCTCCTGCACCTGTGTGAGAGACCCAGAGGAAGCTCCTGGCTTCGGATCGGCGCAGCTCCAGCTGTTGTGGCCAATTGGGGAGCGAACCATCGGATGGAAGACCTTTCTCTCTCTCTCTGCCTTTCCTCTCTGTAACTCTGACTTTCAAATAGGTGAATAAATCTTTAAAAAGAAAGAAAAAAGAAAAGCACTGTGTGACTGACACCCAGGAAACCCCAGGCAGACAGATAACAGTTCCCAAAGCAACCCTGCAAGGAACAGCGCAGTCATGGGTGAAGCCAAAAGTATGAGTGAAGGAGCTAGAAACGAGGCCATGCAGGGTTCGATCCCTCTGATACGAAGTGCCCAGAATAAGGGGGCTCTCCAGACACAGGAGGGAGCCGAGACAGAGCTGGTGCTCGCGGCTCTCGTGGAACCATTCTAAACCGGCTGGTGGCGGCGTTCTGCTCGGCTAAGTAGCTAAAACAGGTGTGTGCGTTAGGTGTAGAGCACACCTGTTTAAAGAAGAGAAAGTGTGGGTGTTTCTGGCCCAGGTGGAATGAGAAAGCCACTGAAGTAGTCAGGGATCTCAGAAGAAAGAGTGTGGGCTGCTCCTGTGCAGTCCCGAAGGCCTCAGGGGCCCCACGTCCCGCTGGGCCATCCCCCCTGCTCTGGACCTGGCCAGGGAGCTGCCGACCACAGCCGTGATATGGTTCAGCCCCTGTGTCTGGTGTGCAGGCATGGGCTGCCCGCTGCCTGCCCTCTGGGAGTTGCAGAGTGAGGCCCCACTCCTCTGAGAGACACCGCCTGCCCCTGGGGTACCTGCACCCCTGTGGATGTGTTTATGACACACGGTGACATCTGTGTTAGAAAGTCCGTGTTTCTTCCTGGGGCGGCTGTCAGTCGTGAGCCACACGTCCTCCAGGATCAGGGCGATGCTCACGGAGCCATTGCGTCCACGTGAAAATTGAGCGATTTTCCTCAAACCACAGGGAAACCACTCCCATCTGACCCATCTCTCTGCTCTGCTCAGCTGTTCTTCCTACCCCAGCCTTCGTCCGAGAACGGGAGCCCAGCAGGTGTCCAGATGTGACTGCTGAGCTGCTATGCTCTGAGGGTGAAGGGCGGCCACCCAGCACTGTGGACCTCCCCAGCCAGGGACCCCAGCAAGTGCTGGACACCAACCAGGAGCTGCTGCAGTCCGGGGTCATCACCCTCCCAGGTGAGTTTGTGCCAGCTCCCTGCCCAGGCCTTAGCCAACAACACAAATCAGGGCTTACAGACCCTCGCTTGCCACCCCAGCTGGAAGCCCGCTGGTGGCGTCCCCATTCATGGTGCCACTGTCTCTGCAGGGACCCGTGACCGCCACGGCAGGGCAGTGGTGCAGGTCTGCACGAGGGGCCCGCTCTGGTCCAGCAAACACTCGTCCCATGCCGAGCTGAGCTGCCTGCTGATGTACCTCTGTGGCATCCCCAGGTAGGCCCCGGGCCAGGCTCTCGCCTTGCAGACCCAGTTGGCTCCAGCCACATTCCTGGCAGAGGAGGCCCTGAGGCAAAGAGGCTGCAGGGTTGTGGGAGGAGGGGGTGCCACATCTGTGCCAGATGCCTGCTTCCTTCACACGTCACAGCTCCCGAGTGCTTCTCGCGGACTTGAGGAGCACTGTTTCTCATCCGCAGCAAACATCGAGTTGTAGATATTCTTTAGCAGAGCTGTGCCCTGGACATGGGCGAGGATGCAGCCGTCCCAGCCTGTGTGGGTGGTGGCCTCACCCTGGCTCACAGTGCACGTCCACGCTGCAATGAGCATCCTCGCGCCTGGCTCACTCGGAAAGAGTGTCCACTGACCCTGGACGTTAGAGCAGTAAACCTCTGAAGGAGGAGTCAGCGCACCCTATTAAATTTAGATCTGAAACTTCCCGTCACAATCAGATCAAGTTTTTACATGGAGGGTTCCAAACACAGGAGATGGTCATCTTAGTCTCAAAAGATGGCCTAACATGGGCCAGTGTTGTGGCACAGTGGGTTACGCTGCCGCCTGCGATGCCAGCATCCCATGCGGGCACTCGTTTGTGTTCTGCTGCTCTGCTTTAGATCCAGCTCCCTGCTAATGGCCCGGAAAAGCAACGGAAGATGACCCAGGTCTTTGGGCCCCTGTCACCCATGTGGGAGACCCAGAAGAGGCTCGTGGTTTCTGGCTTCTGCCTGGCCCAGCACTGGCCATTGTGGCCATCTGGAGAGTGAAACAACAGATGGAAGATCTCTGTCTCTCACTCTCTCTCTGTAACTCTGCTTTTCAAAAACATCAAATAATCTTTTTTTAAATATCCTAGCCACCTCTTGCTAGCTATGGGTAAATAATGAGCCAGGTGGCTGACTCAGCCTCATTCTGGAGACGGGGCTGAGCTGACCCCCAGGACCAGGCTCGTGTTTGTGGGGAAGCCAGCCCCCTGTGAAGTCTTTTCTTCCTGGATGGGCAGTTGCAGGGCCTTGGTCACCCATTGTGGGGTGTTTAAGAGGAAGTAACCCCAGCCTGCCGGAGCTGTGTCTGCTAGGTGAGCCAATGCACTGGTGGGCAGTGGCCCTCGGGAAGCAGGACCCAGAGGAGAATCCCCAGTGTCTGGAACCGGCCCAGATGGAGCCTCAAGATGGAAAAGCTAGTTTGGGTTGGTTGAGACCGGCTGTGTTTCTCTCCCCAGGAAGGAGGTGCGGGACCTAGGGCTGCTCGTCCTGGTGGACGCCCGCAGAAGTCCAGTCTCCCCTGCTCTCTCCTGGGCCCTCTCTGGACTGCAGGTGAGGCTGAGTCTTCACCCGCCAGGGGATCCCAGAGCATCTCTGTGCCACATGCTGCAGGGCCTCCTGTGGCAGCTGGCCCGTGGTCACCTCCACGGCTACTAATGCTTAGCATTGAAGGGTAGAGAGCCCTCTCCTGCCCAAGGCTGGGCCCAGGCTCTCTGGGAAATCCTGTCTGCTCCATCTGCTGGGTCCTTGGGACACGGAGAGTGCCCTGTGCCCAGTCCCTGAAACCATTTCGCCTCCTAGAGTGGGCATTTGACAGCCTGGAGGATCTTGGGGAGTGCCTGGGGCCTTTCTCCCAGTGCCTTGATGATGACCCCTTCTTCTGTGGGAGTCTTAGCCCCACCCTCAGTTCCTCCCTTGAAAATGCTCTTTCATTTTCTGCGCACAACCAGGCTGAGAACTTTCCAAGTCTGCTGTTTCCCTGTCATCTGTAGTTCTGTCTTCAAGTCATCTCTTTGCTCTGTCATTTCGCCGGTGGCACAGCAGCCTCAATGGAGTGCTGCTGGAGAAGTTTCTTGCGCTAGGTAACCTGGTGCATCACTGTCGAGTTCTGCATTACTTCTGTCCCTAGGGCATGAACACAGTGCAGCCAAGCTCTCTGCAAATGTAAAATGAGGATGGTTTTACTTTCTAATACCTGGTAACTCAGTTCCATTAAGCGTGTGAAAATAGGCTCAGCATCATTAGTCACGGGGGAAATGCAGCTTAAAACCAAAATGAGACAACACACAAAGCAACAGCAACAAGCCACAAAACCTGACAGTAACCAGTGCTGGGTGTTTGTTGTTGGAAACGCACAGTCGTGCAGCCTCTCTGGAAGACACACTGGTCAAGTGACCCAGAAGGCCTGTGTTCCCCAGGAAGTCACCTATGATTGCCAAGAACTAGCATCAGTCACTACCCTTCAGTGGGTGCACAGACTGTGGTGTGCAATACTGCAGATGGTAAAGTGCAACTCGCAACAGAAGGGAGTGAGCCCTTGGTAAATACACGGGTGAATCCCGAATGCACTGTGATAAGTGTACAAATGCTGACACTGCCAGTCCATGTCTGTCATATCTGGGAAAGACAAATTTGTGGAGACAGAAGTCAGAGCAGTGCTTGCCGGGGCTGGGGTTAGGGGAAAGCCTGGCTCTATGGAGCATGGCAAAGTTGTTGGTTAACTGTTTAGTCTCATGATTGTGGTCTTCTTTATGTGACTATGCCTTTGTCAACACTTGCAGAACTGGACATTAGAAAGTGTGAATGTTATTGTGTATAGATTATACCTCAACAAATCTGATTGCATTAACTTTTGTAAGAGCAAGTAGCTCACATTCAGGGCAAAATCAGCATGCCAGGTGCTTTGGGGACATATTTGTAAGATAGAACTAGCACCAATCACAATTAGAGAATTCTGTTAACTTGATAAAGTAAAAAAATAAAAAGCTACTCATGGGACCGGCGCTGTGGCGCAGTGGGTTAAAGCTGCCACCTGCAGTGCCAGCATCCCATATGGGGGCTCCACTTATGATCCAGCTCTTTGCTATGGCCTGGGAAAACAGTAGAGGATGGCCCAAGTCCTTGGGCCCCTGAACCTGCATGGGAGATCCAGAAGAAACTCCTGGCTCCTGGCTTTGGATTGACGCAGCTCTGGCCATTGTAGCCATCTGGGGAGTGAACTAGTGGATGGAAGACCTCTCTCTGCCTCTGCTTCTCCGTGTAACTCTGCCTTTCAAATAAATAAATAAATCTTTTTTTTAAAAAAATCTACTCATTAATATTTATGTCTTATTTATTTCAGAACACATCTCCTCCCGTAATTCATAGTGTTTTGCTGCTGGTGGATAAAGAATCCGCATTTAGCCCTGACAGGGGTACGACAATCCAGGTGAGGGTGACCGAGCCTCAGACGGGACAGAGTATCTGAGCACCAGGGAAGAGCACTGGCAGGACTGGCTAGGGGAGATACTGGCGGGGAGCGGGCGTTTGGGGCAGTGACTGCGTTGCTGCCTGGGACAGAGCACCTGGGTTGGAGACCCGGCTCCTCTGCGTCTGGTCCAGCTGCCTGCTAATGCAGACCCTGGGAGGCAGTGGCAATGGCTCGAGTACTCAGGTCCCTGCAACCCATGTGGGAGACCTGGGGTGAGTTCCAGGCTCCTGCTTTTCCCAGCCTTGGCTTTTGGAGGCATTTGGGAAGTGAATTATCAGATAGAAGATCTCTGCCTGTCTCTCTGCCTTTCAAATAAAATAAAAATAGATATATTTTTAAATGAAAGTTTTTAAATGTCACATTCCTTTCCAGCAGATAGATAGATAGATCTCTCTCTCTCTCTCTCTCTCTCTCCATCACTATGCCTTTTAAATAAATAAATAAATAAATCTTTAAAAAAGAAGAAGCTGGTTAGTGTGGCTGCAACCTATATCACAATGCTTGGGTTCCACACCTGGCTCCCCTCCTGACCTAGCCCCTGCTGGTGCAGACACCGAGGGCCAGTAGTGATGGCTGAAGTCACTGGGTACCTGCCACCTAGTAGGGGGCCTGGGTTGAGTTCCTGGGAGTGAACCAGCACATGGGAGTGTTCTCTGGTTCTCTGTCTGTCTCTCTCTGTGTCTGTCTGCCTCTCAAATAAATAAGCAGGTAAATAACTCTTAACAACGGTAGGAAAGAGCTTATGTAAATTTCTGTTGCAGCTGTGTGGGTACCTGGAGACCTGCTTCCTGCTCCTTACCTCCTAGGAGCCCTGCAGAGTAAACTCAAAAAACTTTAAAATCTGCCTTTCCCTTCCACCTCGCTCTGTCTCCTCTTTGCCTTCTTCTCGACACATACCTTGCTAGTTGCTGAAGTCCGTCTTGAGAGCAGCCTGAGTGCCAGCTCCGTGAAGAGGTCCGTGTGCCTGGCTGCGTGGCACCAGTGGACAGTCCGTGGGATCTACAGCGTCACTCAGCCCAGCCTTCCGCTCTGTTTTTAGCAAATGCTGACTGAGTACGCAAGGTCCTCTTCACGTTTGTCCTGTGCAGGTTTGGTGGGACTGCATGGATTTGTAAAGTTGTGTCTATTGCCAGCCCAAGGACTTCCTTAGCCAGTTTGTCCTGCCTGTCCTCTGCCCTCGTCTCCCTGTAGGGGACTTGAGGGCCACTGACATGGTCCCACGGGCTGCCTGGCGTCTGCCGTTTTTCCAGCGTTCTTCAGATTGGTTGTTTCTGTGGCTCTGTCTCTAGGTCACTGACTCCTTATTCTGCTGTTTCTATTCATCGGTTAAGCTTAGCCAGGGAGATTTTTAGTTCAGATGGTGTGTGTTCAGCTGTAAGGTTTCCAGTGGGTTTAAACACTGTCTCCTGCGGTGTCTATCCTCTCCTGAGCTGCAGGATTTTCCTTTCCTTCACGGAGCGGACGTAGTGCTGCTTGTCCACGAATTCCACTGCTGCACCGCCGGCAGGCTGGCCCCTGCTGGCCGTCTTCTCTCGAAGACGGGCTGCCTTTTCTGGTCCCTCACATGCTGAGTGGCCCAGCTGCGTTCTGGACGTCAGGGAGGTGCTGCTGTGGGGGCTCGAGCTCCGACTCCTCTGCTGCATCTGGTTCTTGCCGTGTGAGCATGGGTGAGGGCTAACCGCGGGCTTAGTCCCGTCCCCACGCAGCCCAGGCTGTGCGTCTGCAGCTCTCCCTCTGCCTCTGGGACTCTTCCTCCACTCCCCGGGAGCGGTGGCTACCCTGGCTCTGCCCATTTTCTGTAGGAGCCTCACACTGGCAGTCCGCCTGCAGGCCAGAGCCATGCTGGCCCTTGCTCCAGGTCCCAGCTGCTGCCCACACAGCCGGACTTTGCTCACCACCCCTCTCTCCCGTGGCCCTTGTCTGAGGGCCAGCGCTGCCAGCCCAGGACACTGTTTTTGCGTCCCCCTCATGTCTGCCCTCTCCTCCCTCGTGCCCCATTTCTGGGTCTGCTGTTCATCGTGGCCTCTCCATTCCTCTTGGCTGTGCTCTTCCCACTTTCCTGACTGTGCCTAAACGTGCAGTCCTCAGGGCCCTGCAGGGCACAGAGACCCCTGCCCAGGCTCCCACCCACTGCCCAGTGCAACAGTTCTGCAGGAACAGGCCTGCTCACTGGGGTTTCCCCCAAGAGGGGCCTCTGGGGCCATAACCAGTGAATGCCTCCCATTGGCAGTGTGAGGTGGTGAGCTCCCTGAAGGCCCTTCACAAGCTTGTGGACAGCTCCCAGCTGACCGCAGACCTGGATGGCTCGTTCCCCTACAGCCACAGAGACTGGATCTGCTTCCGCATGGTAAGGTATAGCTAGCTCATGGCTGCCACACACACCAGTCTCCCGCGACTTTGCAGGTGCTTTCCTCAGAGTTGGAAAGGGCTTTCCCATCCTGACTGGTGCCGAGTCGGAGTCTGCGTGATCTCGCAGGAGTGGCCCCAGCGCGCTGAGCCCTGGGCGGCAGGCGCTGCTGCCCTGCGTTTTGCACATGCCCAGAAAGCACACAACACACAGCAGCTCCCACTCGAGATCGGCTGAAGCAGGGCCCGGGCGCTGCGTTCAGCCCTGACAGAAGGTGTCTTTGTCGCCTCCCTCTCAACCCCTGGCAGAAGCTGGAGGCCTTCACTGCAGACTGCAAGGAGGCCATCGTCTTCCTGCAGAATTCACTACGTTCCCTGGACACCCACAGAGTCCAAAGGACATCCCAGGTGAGTTCTCATAGGCACAGGTGAGTTTAGCTGGGTGGGGACTGGAGGTTTAGCCTCACTTGAGTGGCACGTGCTTGTGTGGCTCCCCGTTGCATGTGGCAGAGGTCTCTCCATGTTTCTGATCATTAGCAAAAGACTCCTGAAAGTCACAGCTCTTCCTCTGTTGCCAAAATATAATCCCCCCACGCACCCAGAAGGTACACGAGGCCACTACATGTAATGGCGTGTCTGTGCATGGGTGGCCGTTGCCAGGGGTGAGTGGTCCACACAGGACACAGGGAGAGGCTGGCCGTGCAGATCTCCATGGCCTGGAGTCCAGGTGCAGGGGCCCCAGATGCCTCCTGGGTGCCCAGGTCTGCCGGTGAGACCCAGGAGTAACCGGGTTTCCTGCTGCTAAGTTGGGAGCACGCTTCCTGCTCCTGCCCGTGAGCTTCGTCCTAAGATTCGCCCTCCCTCTCACATGTCCCTGCTGAGCCAGGCTGTCTGCGTGGGTGCAGCCTGTGCCCTCTTCCTGTTGGCCGTGGGGTGTTAGGCCATGGAGAGGGGGATTGAAAGGTGCTTTCCTCCCACCCCTCAGGAAGTCACTGAGGCGATCACGCGGCACGAGAAGATGATGAAGCTCGTCCTGGAAGATGCGCTGCTCGTGTGGCTCCGGCTGGAGGGCAGCGTGGTTCTGGCGCGGCTGAGGAGAGAAGGGCTTGGTGCAGGCCAGGACTGCCAGTGAGCGCTGACGGGGGCAGGGTTTGCCAGGCAGGGGGCAGCTTGGGGACATCGCAGCATGCAGGCATAAAGCCCTCTGTGCATCCTGGAAGCTCACCTGTATTCACGGGGAGCCGTGGTCCTAATTCCAGAGGCTGCCTGTGGGGCTGCGTCCACCCACCCACATTCTGTCGCCCTCACAGCTGCCCCACGCGGATTCCTGTTCTCTGTGGCTGATGGGGAGGTCACGAGCATGTCTGTTTCTGCTCAGACTGTGCTCCTCTAGGCATCCACTTCTCTGGCAGGAGAGATGTAGAGTCCAGGTCTTGTCCAGGAGGCCATCACCAAGAGCCATTCCTCAAGGGCTGCCTGTGAAGGCTGTAGCAGTCAGGCCAGACCTCAGGGCTGTCTTCCTCTTCCAGAGATGCTGTTGAGGCCGCCTCCAGGCTGTACAACCAAGTGGACGAGGAAGTGCACAGGTTGGTCCTCGCCTCCAACAGGGGTCTGCAGCGGCTGGAGAACCTCCGGGAGCTGAGGACACTCGAGGAGGGGCACGACCAGGTCAGGGCCCATTGAATGGCCACAGTGACCCCCCTGCCTTCCACTGGCAGTTGGAGCTGTGACCTAATTTCCATTCTGAATGAAATTATGTCAGGACAGAGCATGCCCGACTGCTCATGTAAAGAGAAATTCTTTGTGTTTTTTTTGTTTGTTTGTTTGTTTGTTTTGACAAGCAGAGTGGACAGTAAGAGAGAGAGACAGAGAAAGGTCTTCCTTTGCTGTTGGTTCACCCTCCAATGGCCGCCGCAGCCGGCGCGCTGCGGCCGGTGCACCACACTGATCTGATGGCAGGAGCCAGGTACTTATCCTGGTCTCCCATGGGGTGCAGGGCCCAAGCACTTGGGCCATCCTCCACTGCACTCCCTGGCCACAGCAGAGAGCTGGCCTGGAAGAGGGGCAACCGTGACAGAATCCGGCGCCCCGACCGGGACTAGAACCCGGTGTGCCGGCTCCGCAAGGTGGAGGATTAGCCTAGTGAGCCGCGGCACCGGCCAAATTCTTTGTTTTGACACGAGAGACGCTGAATCAGTGGCAAAACGCTCGATCCCAGAGCACAGCTCCCTCCTGCGTTCAAAGGCAACGTCGTCTTTTCCTGCACAGGTGGAACGGTGGTTTGAAGAAGAACTTGGGAAATTCCTCGGCCCTCGGGAGCCGCTCTCCTGTGAGGATGTGGGGCAGCGACAGCAGGAGCTGCGGGCCTTGCTGGCCTCGGTGACGGTGGGTGCTCACCAGACCCTGCCCCCAGGACAGACCGAGCCTGGACGCTGGGCTCTGCTGATGCTTTGTTCCCTGGCCACAGCGATATTGTCAGAAAGGGCTGCAGCTGGTGAAGGAAAGCTCGCAAAACTCACAGGAAACAACCCAGGGCTTCCAAAGGCGCCTGAGTGCCATGGTCGGCCGGGCCGAGTGTCTGCAGGGAGAGCTGGCCTGCTGGACCCACCTGTCCACGCTCTACGAGACAGTAAGAGATCCAGCTATGGACAGCGTGGACAGTGTACCTCCCAAGGGCCCTGTGCTTTGGTGCCTCTGGGACAGCTGGCTCAGTGCCCATGTCACAGCCCTGTGGCTGCCACCAGCCCTCTCCGCGGAGGGCTCTCCAGAGACCTGTGTCAAGTTTATTTATTGTGCCAAATACAACAGTCAGATAAGCACGTTTCTATGTTATATATCACTTAGTTATAGTATATATAAACTTAGCTACATGTCACTTAGTAATAAAATCCTGCTTACATCCAAGACCTGAAACCACTGGTGCAACACAGCACATACCTGTGGACTCAGCCTAGACTTGCCCAGCCATTAGGACCACCCCCCAGGACAGGCTCTGGGGAGGTCATGGAGGTGGCAGGTCAGAGTGGGGCTCACTGCCCAGGCATGTCCTTGTCTCCAGCAAGGTTGTGGGATCCACTGCCCGTCCCCATGGAGTCCTGTCCACCCTCAGGCAAGTCTGGTCAGCAGGTATCCCCACAGGCAACAGGACTTCCTCCTGCACTGGCCCTCTGGTCAGCCCAGTCCCTGATCTGGCTGCCTGCAGGGTGGCATGGACCTGAGGACTCAGATGCGGCCCAGCCTTGTGAACCATTACCACCCTTGCCTCCCTGACCAGCTCCTTGTTGCTCAGGTGGACAGGTGGCTGCTGCGCTGTACCAAGTACCCAGAACATGTGGTCCCAGAGCTGCGTCCCTCCTCACCGATCGCTGAGTACCTGAAGAGCTGCCACCAGGAGGCCACCAAGGTGACGGCAGAGGCCTTTCCCAGGGCCAGTGGGACCGTGCTGGGCCTGGGTGGCCAGCAGGCACTGCAGCGGTGGCGTGACCTGTGGCTGCGGTACCAGCAGACGCAGCTCCGCTTGGAAGAAGCCCTTGCTGGAGCCAGCCTGGGCCCTGGCATGCTGACCGTTGACCAAAGCCCGCCGGAGCTCAAGCTTGCCCAAGAGGCCACATGGAAGCACCGTGAACCCCTGACAGGTTCCCCTGCCAAGGTTGACGGCAGAGCTGGGGAATGGGCCCGAGGGCCATGCAGCCTCACTGGACAAGCCATTCTGTGTGGATGGGAGGGTCAAGGTCTGTGTGGTCCATGGGCTGTGCCACCCTCCCTGGGGGTAGCTGTGGGGCCAGGGGCCAGCATGACTGACACGGACAGCAGCTCCACCTGCTCCTCATACTCCACTTCAACACCAGTCGGCCGCCCCAGGAAACACCCCCTGAAGAAAATGATGAAGATTCCAGGTTTTGAGATGCCTCAGCTGGACAGTGGTCCCCGGGATGCCTGCCAATTGGGCCACACTGGGGTCTTCATCAGAGGCCTGGAGGTGACGGGCACTGTGCCAAGGCTGCCTGCGGGGTGCCCCCCAGTCCCTCGGAGCCGCAGTCTGTCCTCTCCTTCCAGGACGCAACCCCCTGAGGAGGTGGGGGCGCAGCACACAGGAAGGTGAGGTGGACGCCCCTGCCCCGTCCTCAGGGCCTAGTGGCCGCGGCTGTCTGGGAGCCAAAGATACTGGCATGCGCTGCCCTCTGCAGACCTCGCCTTGCCGCCACCCTGTGCTGTGCCGGCACCCCCACCAGGGGAACGAGACGGCCCCTGCCCTGCTCAGGACACCATTACGAGAGCTCCTGTGGAACCTCGCCCGCTGCGTGAGGCGTAACTAGTGGCTACGCAGGCAGCTCCAGTTATGTGGGCCCATTTACAGAAACTGCAGCAGGCGCATTGGGCCCATGAAGTGAAACGTTCCTTTAAAAAGTACTTTAAAAATGTCTGCACGTGAAGGGGTGAGGAGGGTGTGCCCGTGATGCAGATGCTGTTTTAACTCATCACTTTTTTACCACGAGGTTTGTGCAAAGACGAGAAGCGCCAGGGTCAGCCCCTGGAGCTCACTCACAGGCTGTTCACCCGGGTCACAGTCTTCTGTGCGGCCACTGCTGCCACGGCCCTGGAGAGGAGGCGGCCTGTGTGTGTGAGTTTTCGTGGCTGTGGGGAGGGGTGGCCTGTGTGTGTGTTTTCTTTGCTCACGGGGCTTGTTCTTTAAGCTTCGTGGGAGGTGTTTCTTCCTCATGCCTACGGTGTGGCTTTGATCTGAACTCGGAAGCTTACAAAACACTCCTCTGAAAGATGCTTTAGGTTTTAGAACCTGGCTGTTTGTCTTGTTGAGGGTGGAACCCGAGCTGGAAGGTGAAGGATTGGTTTGCTGTTGACAGGAGGGTATTGCCAGCCAGGTCAGGAGAGGTAGGATCTTCTGAATCCATCAGAAATGCTGCCACCCTCCCCAACCCCCAACCTCTCTGGTCGGCCTCTGTACGTAGTTCATTTCGAAGGTTCTAGGCGAAGCAGGCAGTGAGGGCTGCCCTCCCGCTGAGAGTGGGCACACCCTCTGTCACTTCTGGCCATTATTACCTGTAGTGTGAACCATCCCAAATCCCCCCCCCCCCCCCCCCCCCCAGTGTAGATAGTTCCTGAGATTTAAAAAGGACGTTGCGGGAGCCTTTGGTTTAGTGGGGACACCTCCCAGCTGGCCACCAGGGGGAGCTCTCCTACCAGGAACAGCAAGCACTTGTGAGGTGGGCGAGGGCAGGCACAAGCTGTCCAGCTCTGCTGCGGGTGGGATGTGTACTTCAGGAGTTGCTTTTAATTTTTTTCCACTTAAAAAAAAGGCAAGTTAAGTGGAAATAATGGCAGAAGACAATCTGCCAGCCCCGACTGGTGACACTGAGATTGAGTGGGGTGGGGTGTGGTGTGTGCAGGAGGGAGAAAGGGTTAGATGATGGATGGACGTGAGACAGATTAGCAGGAGGGAACTGTGCAGGGCCTCCCACGGGTGAGCCGTGGACACCCAGCCAGAACGAGGGTCTCAAGCCAATGGGGCACTTCTGGAAGTTTGAGAATTTATAGGTAACTTTATTTTGGTGGGAAAAAAATGGAAATCTGTGTATGGTTTCTTCTTAAACTCTTCCGAGATCGGGTGTATTCAGGGTGGTATGGCCGTAGACTCCAATGAACTCTCTGAAGACCCCTTATGTGCATGGATTTCAAAAATTTTTACACCTAAGTAAACATTTTAATTCCATTTTTGCTTTAACTTTTTGAAGCTCCCTGGTACCATCTCCATCCGGGCAGAGGGGGTGTGGAGAGGGAGAGTCAGTGAACTCCAGACCTCCTGTGGAAAGGTGACTGCCTGGCCTAGGCTGGCCTCACAGACTCTGCCCCTGCGCACTCCTTGCCCGGGGAGGGGCTCCTGACAGCGGGTTCCTTTGGGGGCTCTGTCTCTAGGAAGGAGAGGCAGCACCTCAGGTGCCCTCAGTCCGGGGCGTAACATTGTCTGGAGGCAGCTTCCTATTGCAGACACTTTGCGAGTGTAGCTTTCCTCAACACACAAATTTCTTTCGCAAAAGGGCAGCTTTTCACATTTTGTTGGAATAAAACCCGTGGTTATCCTGGTATCCCACAGTCATAGTTTGGGGTTGGTGTGGCCCAGGCCCCACTTCCCTGTCTCCTGGGGTGGGGCCCCAGCTCACTGTGAACTTGGTCCTGTCCCTTGACAGTGCAGTTGGTTAGTGCTGCTGCAGCTTACAGCCTTGAGACAGCTCGGGCTCCATCCCAGAAGGAGCTAGAGAACACTCACACAGGGGCCCTGCAGCCCAGGCCACCAAGGTCCCCACATTGGCCACTGGCCATTAACCTAGTGACTGGCTGGTCGCAGCTAGCCAGCTTGTGAAAATAGGGAAGGCCTCAGCACCTGGCATCTGTAGGAAACAGTTATTTTGGATTCTAGGCATTATCATAAAACACCGGACCCAGCAAACAAAGAAAAGCCCACCTAATTAGGGAGACCCAGTGCTGCGTGCACACAAGGGACCGTGCTACCAAGCTGACCACACACTCAGGCACCGGCCAACTCAGTCTCACCTCTGTTGGGCAACACTGGTGGTTTCTGGCCAGTGTCTGGGCTCTGCCAACACTGGTGATATGAGGGCAGGACGTGGAGCAGCTGGAGACCGCATCCTGTACAGACGGTGAGCAGCAAGGCCCACCGGGGTGTTGGGAGCTCCTCGGATGTACCCATCGTGAGAATGGACATCGTGGCATGTCTGGCCTGCAGCCCCCTTCCCAGGACGCTCCTTTAAGGCAAGGGACCCCCGCCGTGGTGAGGGCTCCCACGGGCAGACACCATCCTGGAGCCTCACCTCTCCAGTGCCCGGGCGCCTGCCCCAGTCCTATTGCCCTCCTGCTCCAGCTGCTCAAGCCGCCCCTCAGTGGGCCGGGCCAGACCTGCAAACAGCAGCCTCAGGATGCAGGGTCTGCGTCTGGCAGCCGGGAGTCGCTCTTCTCTTTCAAAGGGGTCTTTGGTGAAAAAGACAAGTGCAACAAGTCTCTTTGATTTTTAAAATTTTTTTTTTTTTACTTTTTGACAGGCAGAGTGGACAGTGAGAGAGAGAGACAGAGAGAAAGGTCTTCCTTTTTCCATTGGTTCACCCCCCAGTGGCCGCTGTGACCGGTGCGCTGCAGCCGGCGCACCGCGCTGATCCGAAGCCAGGAGCCGGGTGTTTCTCCTGGTCTCCCATGGGGTGCAGGGCCCAAGCACTTGGGCCATCCTCCACTGCACTCCCGGGAAGTGGAGCTGCGGCGCTGGCCAACAAGTCTCTTTGAAATACATCTTTCCGGATGGCGCCACGGCTTACTAGGCTAATCCTCTGCCTGTGGTGCCGGCATCCCCAGGTTCTAGTCCTGGTTGGAGCACCAGATTCTGTCCCAGTTGCTCCTCTTCCAGTCCAGCTCTCTGCTGTGGCCCAGGAAGGCAGTGGAGGATGGCCCAGGTGCTTGGGTGCCTGCACCTGCATGGGAGACCAGGAGAAGCACCTGGCTCCTGGCTTTGGATCGGCGCAGCTCACCAGCTGCAACACACTGGCCGTAGCGGAAAAAGAAAGACCTTTCTCTCTCTCTCTCTCTCTCTCTCTCTCTCTCCCTCTCTCTCTCACTGTCTAACTCTGCATGTCAAAAAAAAAAAAAAAAAGAAGAAAGAAAAAGAAAAAGAAATACATCTTTCCTTCTCGTGTGCCTGTCCATCAAAGGTGCAACTCCAGTTGGTGGTGAGCGAGGGAGGCATGGGTGGGGCACACTTGAAACTACTGGCTCAGTTGCACGCACCAGATGTGCCCATGCCAGGGTAATCGCTGGTTATTCCTCCAGACTCTCAAAGTCTGCTTTTTGTTTCTGCCCAAAGCACACGGCGTCTTTAGCAAGAAGCCCAGATCCTGGCCCCATGGCCACGGCAGGCTGGACTTCATGGCTCCCTGTGTCTCCCCACAGCCGCCTGCAGCACATAGTGGCCGAGATGATCTCCACGGAGCAGGAGTATGTCCGGTCCTTAGGCTATGTCATCGACAACTACTTTCCAGAGATGGACAGGATGGACCTGCCCCAGGGCCTGCGGGGGAAGCGCAGCGTCATCTTCGGGAACGTGGAGAAGCTCCGTGACTTCCACCAGCAGTGCTTCCTGCAGGAGCTGGAGCGCTGCCGGCACTGCCCCTTGGCCGTGGGCCGTGGCTTCCTGAGACATGTAAGTCCCCTCCTGGGGGGCTGTGTCCCAGGTGTGGGTGCTGGGTGCGCAGAGCGAACCCCAGTGGGGTCTCCGTGGCCTGGTGTGTTAAGGCAGCCAACACACAATGCCCTAGAGGACACTGAGCCTTCGTAAGTAGAAGCTGATGTTGCATGTTTGGGGTAACCCACAGAGGGAGCTTTGCCCACGTCATCGACTCCATCTACCCAGAGCCCTGTCCCTTTGCCACCGAGGGCTGAGGGTCAAAGGTCACAGCAGGCATGGCCCCGCCCCACCTCCCGTGTCCCTGGCTCTGCAGCACTGCTCTCCCTTCACCTGGAAAGGTGGGCCCTGTTCCATCTTGACCGTTTTCTGTTGCTCTGAGAAGAAACTAAAATGCCTTCAACACTCACTGAGCAGTGTGTTGTCTGGTTCAGCATCAAATATAAATATTCACAACAGAATCCCACATTCTGCCTTTAAGCTGCCTCTTTTTAAAATTTATTTATTTATTATTTGACAGATAGAGTTAGACAGTGAGAGAGGGAGACAGAAAGGTCTTCCTTCTGTTGGTTCACCCCCCAAATGGCCGCTACGGCCCGTGTGCTGCGCTGATCCGAAGCCAGGAGTCAGGTGCTTCCTCCTGGTCTCCCATGCGAGTGCAGGGACCCAAGGACCTGGGCCATCCTCCACTGCCTTCCTGGGCCACAGCGGAGAGCTGGACTGGAAGAGGAGCAGCAGGGACTAGAACCCAGCGCCCATATTGGATGCCGGCGCCGCAGGCAGAGGATTAACCAAGTGAGCCATGGCAACGGCCCCTAAGCTGTCTCTTAAAATACTTTCAGACTTAAGGTGCAACTTCTGTGTTGTTTCCTATAGACATGCATCGTGACAATTTCTCAAACACCCACAGGCCCACTGTGCAGTTGCATCCTCCCCGCCCCACAGTCTGTCTCTTACAAATTCTAATACTCTGGGCATTGGTAAACTGATGCCCGGTAGCCCACTGTCTGGGAGGCTTGTTCGGGGTCAGCAAGGACTGAGTCTCCCCCTCAGGTGGCTGCAGTGAGAACTGCGCCTAAGGGTCTCTGTGGGAGGCGGCTGGGAATCGCCCTGAGCCCAACTTGCCGCCCCTCCTCCAGGAGGAAGAGTTCCACATGTATGCACTCTACAGCAAGAACAAGCCCCAGTCGGATGCCCTGCTCAGCAGCCATGGCAATGCCTTCTTCAAGGTCAGGGTCATCCCACTCTCCCCGCAGACCACACGGGCCTCGGACTGGCCCCAGCTGACCTCTGCCTGGCCTTACAGGACAAGCAGCAGGAGCTGGGCGACAAGATGGACCTGGCCTCCTACCTGCTGAAGCCTGTGCAGCGCATGGGCAAGTACGTGTTGCTGCTCCAGGACCTGGTCAAGGAGGCCAGCCACTGCCCAGGCCGCGAGCAGGAGCTGGGTGAGCTGCAGGCAGCTGGAGAGGTGGTCCGCTTCCAGCTGCGCCACGGCAACGACCTGCTAGCCATGGACGCTGTCCGTGGCTGCGATGTGAGTGAGCTGTGCTCAGACAGGCAGCACAGGGGGCGCCCTTCCTTGGGGTACCTGAGTGGATCATGCGCAGAGGACTTCTGCTCCCCCGGTCGGTGGTACCTGAGACCCCAGCACTGCAGCAGCTGGGGGCTTCACTAAAGTGAACGAGGGCTTTTATAAGAGCGGCCCCACCCTCGTCCCCAAGCAGCATCCAGTCGAGTGTGGGAGGGGGTCTCTCCCTTGCTCTGTGGGCCGCAGAGGGTAAGGTGGGAGGGCTGTGGGAAGGGTGAGCTCCTGAGTTCTGAATGTGGCGCTGCAGTTCCTGTCCTGACGCTCCCACCCCTGTGTCAGCGCTGGCCTCCAGATGTCTACCAGAACCTCTCCTGGGACCATCCAAGGCCCTGAGGCAGCTTGCTTCCTGCAGGTGGACTTGAAGGAGCAGGGGCAGCTCCGATGCCAGGACGAGTTTCTCGTCTGCTGTGGGAGGAGGAAGTACCTGAGGCGCGTGTTTCTCTTTGAAGACCTCATCCTGTTCAGCAAGACCAAAAAGGTGGACAGAGGCCACGACCTCTACCTGTACAAGCAGTCCTTCAAGGTACAGCACCTGCTGCCCCTGGGCATCTCACACCCTTGTCTCACTGGAGACCAGTAGAGAAACTGGCACTCAGTAGAGCTGGCAGGAGGCACACTGTGGCTTTCACTTTCTGTAGCTCTTTGGTGAATGTCTGAACTTTAGGCCTTTCAACACGCCTGGGAGACACCTGTCTTCCATGCGCTGGCTCAGTGCTGGGGTTTTGTATACAGGTGAGCAGGAGAACAAGGTTCCCCTGGGCCTCTGATGTCCACAGACAGGGCTTTATCCAAGTGACAAGGCATGGTGGGTTTCCACAAGTGGTCCTCACCTGTCTCCCAGGGAGGCAGGTCCCCCCTCCTGGCAGGGGCCGTGAGGATCACAGCCTTGCACGCTCACAGCCTCGCACACTCAGCCCTGCACACTTACAAGTATTCACTCTGTACATTAACGGCATTGGGTTCACAGAAGGATCCCACAGCTGTAACCTGGATCAGTGCAGTGAGGGGCTGTGGTCACCCAGGACACAGCAGATACGAGGGCACCACAGGGCCCTCCGGGCCAGCCCTCTTTTCTCCACTGGGGAAACAGGCCCCAGGAGGGAGCTGCTGGGGAGAAGAGGGGACTGAGTCCACGCTGCCCCTGGCAAGTGCATCTGGGCTCTGGTGCCCACGTGCCACACAGTCACGTGGTTTCCGGGGTGGGTGCCCACCTTCTCTGAGACCGTTGGGGCCAGCAAGCCCCATTGTTCGGCAAGGGTCTGGCTCCTGACGCTGCAGCCTGCGTGGTGTTTGCTGCCTGCAGACAGCTGAGATCGGCCTGACCGAGAACGTGGGAGACAGCAGCTTGAGGTTTGAGATCTGGTTTCGCAGGCGTCGGAAACCTCAGGATACCTACGTTCTCCAGGCGAGCTCAGTGGAAGTCAAGAGGGCCTGGACTGAGGTGATCGGGAAGATCCTGTGGCGGCAGGCACTGCGGAACAGAGGTGGGGAGGCGGCAGGGCCGTGGGCGGGGGCTGGGCTGGAGGTCCATCCTAGAGGCCTTGGTCAGCTCGGGTCCAACAGGAGTCATACACTTGGCCTCCTCCCCTAAAAATCAGCGTCAGCAAGACCCTTCCTGGCCCACTTGGCCCTGCGGCAGCCCCAGAAAGAGGCCTGAGTCTCCCCGGTCAGCTTTCCTCTCTGGCCTCTTGTCCAGATGCTGTGTTCCGCAGGAGGCCCTTGGTCTCCCGGCAGGTGCAGCCCCTCCTCCATGGGCCACCTTGTCACCTGCCACTGGGGTCCTACACAAGTCTCCTCTGACCTCTGTTTCCACCCCAGTCCCCCTCTTCCTTAATTTCTTCACCATGGTGCCTTGGACTGCCCTGGCAGAGCCAGCCCGCTGCTGGCAGCTCTGACCCGCAGGCCCTTGAATCGCTGGGACCAAGGGTCCAAACTCCTAAGATGACCACCAAGCCCCTCTCTCTGTGGCCTTGGGGCTGTGGCCTCCCGCCACATGCACCTGTGGCCTCGCTGTCCTCTCTTTCAACACATGTGGAGCCAGCCTCTGCTGGGAGGAGGAAGGCCAAGCCTGGTGCCCCCCTGTGGTTTCCACGTCTCTTCTGTGACTGTTCCACGTCCTTGGGCTTCTTATCCACCCGACAGGCATCAGCTCAGCCCATGCCCTCAGCTCTGCTTTATTCCCCCTCTCCACATAAACACTCTACCAACCCAAACCCCTGGAGCAGATTGGTCTCTCCAGGCAGAGTCAGATGAGCTGCACAGGTGTGCAGGCGGAGGGACACACAGGCCTCGGGCTGGGCCTTGCTGACCCTCTTAGGTTCGGCACCCACTTGCTGTTCTCCCAAGACACAAACCACTTTTGGTCAGAACAGTGCTAGTATTCTGCATGTGCATCACGACTCTTGGGTTCTAGCTATGCAAATATGAATCCAGTAGCAGATGTAACTTTATTTTCTACCTTCACACATTTTTTTTTCCTCACAGTTATTACCTTTTTAAAGATTTATTTCTTTGTTTTGAAAGGCAGAGTTAGAGAGAGAGAGAGAGAGAGAGAGAGAGGCCTTCCATCACTGGAATGTCTGCAATGGCCAGAGCTGGGCAGATCCGAAGCCAGGAGCCAGGAGCTTCCTCCAAGTCTCCCACATGGGTGCAGGGCCATTGCTTTCCACTGCTTTCCCAGGCAATAGCACAGAGCCTATACTCGAACTGGCACCCATATGGGATGCTGGTACTTCAGGCAGTGGCTTTACCTGCTACACCACAGTGCTGGCCCCAATTATTTCCCTTTTTCCTTTGCTTACTTTTACCATGAATAAACTCATCCTTGTACTCTCACCCTGTGCTTTGTTCTCCTCTCAATATTCAGACACTCCCAGGAAGTGATGGTTTTGTCTTTTCCTGTGGACTCATGTCCCCTCAGGATCTGTCCCCCTCTATTTGTTTTCTGGCACAGGGGCCTCCTCCTCACCCAGACCAGGCCCCCTGGCCCCTGACACCCAGGGCATGAAGCCCTGGGCAGGCCCTGCTTCCCACCCCTGACCGGGCTGAGGGGATGACATCACTGTGAGGGTGGCTTTGGAAACTGTCACGCCTCCCTCCACCTAGAACTCAGGATGCGGGAAGTGGCGTCGATGGGCATGGGCAGCAAGCCCTTCCTGGACATCCAGCCCAGTGAAGCAGCCATCAGCGACCGGGCCATCGACCACATCATGAAGGGAACAGGTGAAGGCCTGTGTGTCAGGGTGGGTGGACGAGTGCGGGCGATGGGCCCGCTCTGCAGAAGCCAGACCTCCCAGGTCCCTTCCAGCACCGGTCCCTGTCGCTCCCTTCCAGCGCCGCGAACCCAAGCGTCCATCGCAGTGTCCTCTGTCGACCATGCCACCCGCGTCAAGAGACCCCACTCTACCATCTCAGAGAGCAGCAGCTCCTCCGGCAGCCAGGCTTCCTCCTTCCTGGGGCCACCGAACCTGCGCTGTCCACCAGCCCTGCCCTCGGGCCCTGGCCGTCTGACACCAGAACCTGCATCGAGGAAGACGAGCTAGAGCAGGAGGCGGGCAGCCAGGCCCCCGTGTGTGAGTGCGGTCAGCCCCCTGGGCAGTGCAGCCCCTGACCGTGAGTTTGGGTGGTGGGTGCTGACTGGCGTGGGCCCCAGAAGGGAGCTCAGTGTTCACCTAAGTCAGCACAGTCATCCCCAGGGCGTGGGCCCACAGTCCCCCGGGTGCTAACGTCTTCAGATGCCGAGGCCCCTTCTGTAATAAAGCGGTGCGGTTTGCGCATAACGAGCACCCGTGCTCCCTGCACGTGGCATCGTCTCTGGGTCACTAACGCGATCACTAGCACTAACAATGTAAGTGCTACACAGATGGTCATTAGGCTGTGTCATTTAGGGGAGATGGCTAGGCCTTAGTGCAGTATGGACAGGATTTCTCTTTTCAAATGTTTCTGGTCGGTGATGGGCTGCATCCAGTGCAGGACTGGAGGCCAACTATAAATGGAAAGATTGTCAGACAAATTTGAATTTCCTTTTATTTAAAGACAAACCAGGGCTGGTGTTGCGGCATAGCCAGTAAAGCCACCGCCTGTAACAGTGGCATTCCATGAGGGTTCTGATTCAAGTCCTGCTGCTGCACTACTGATCCAGCTCCCTAATGACCCAGGAAAAACAGCAGAGGATGGCCCAAGTGCTGGGGACTCTGCCACCCACATGGGAGTCCAAGATTAAATTCCAGATTCCTGGCTTTGGCCTGACCCAGCCCCAGCCATTGTGGCCATCTGGGTAGTGAAGCAGAGGATGGAAGATCTGTAACTCCGACTTTAAAATAAATCTTTAAAAAAAAAAGAAAAAAAAAAAACTTTCACCTTCACCCAAGGCAAGGTAATAGGGAAGAAACACAAACAAGCAAAACGCAAACCAACAACGGTAAGCGTGAAAGATCTCAGCTCTCAGGACACCCAGTGACAAAAACTGTGTCCCTCAGAGCAGAGAGAAGAGACAGGAGCCGGCCACTACCCAAGCCTCTCCCCAAGGGTTGCAAGTCCAGAGCTGGGAGAGGCAGCCAGCGAGGTCGGCAGCCACTGCAGTGTTGGGGAGACCAAGGCAGCAGGGCCAAGAACCTGCACAGTGTGCCCACCAGGTGCTGACCATCAGGTTCTTCCAAGGAGGCCCCTCTGAGACTAGAGACCAGGTCCTGGTAAACAGTGGGTGTGGCTGCACCTGTCCCCACAGCCTGGTGGAAAACCCACAGTTCACAGGGCATTGGGTAGAGAGCTCAGGAGTGGAGAATGGCCCAGGGCTGGCCCCTGCTCCACTCACCTACACACTGTTCCCCAGTGACGTGGCAGCAGCTCAGAATAAGGCCTGAAGAGCCCAGCAGCGCTGTTGAGACAGCATCTCAGCGAATGTGCCGGCCGCAGCGACACGGTCGTGCACAGAAGAAACCGCACTGTTTTCCAGATAGGAAACCATAAGCCTAAACAGCAGACACACGGGAGGCCTCCACAGTCAGCTACACAAACCAGTGATGAACAGAGCATCTTAAGAGCACCCCAAGAGAAGTATGCGATGTTGAGAGCAGCAGAGCTGACGACGGCAGCACACAGCTCCACGGCCACAGCGCCAGAAGAGAAGCTGTGGCCTGGCAAAACCTTTCATTCTTGGCTAGCGCCGCGGCTCACCAGGCTAATCCTCTGCCTGCGGCGCCAGCACCCCGGGTTCTAGTCCCGGCTGGGGCGCTGGATTCTGTCCCGGTTGCTCCTCTTCCAGTCCAGCTCTCTGCTGTGGCCCAGAAAGGCAGTGGAGGATGGCCCAGGTCCTTGGGCCCTGCACCCGCGTGGGAGACCAGGAGAAGCTCCTGGCTCCTGGCTTCAGATTGGCGCACCGTGCCAGCCATAGCAACCACTTGGGGGGTGAACCAACGGAAAAAGACTTTTCTCTCTCTCTCTCTCTCTCTCTCTCTCTCTCACTGTCTAACTCTGCCTGTAAAAAAAAAAAAAAAAAAAAAAACGCGAACACCGTTTCTGACCAGTGGCCTCGTGCCACAACAAATGTTACATGATGTCCTTGAGGAAACAGGAAGTGAACCAGGCACATAGGAGACTTTCTTCCTCTTATTGAAACCTCTTCAAGTGGTAGCTGGCTGTTTACAAGATAATAGTAATGCGTTTACAATGCATATGCAATTAAAGTGTCTGGTGGCTGGGGGAGACATAGAGGTACCCTGTGAGGTTTGATAGTTTGCATGAAGTGCGGTGAGACTGTTTGAGATGGACTCTACTGAGTTACAAGCTCTAAAATGACCACAAAATAACAAACCAAGTGTGGGGAGCAAACCGGACTAGACTGAGTTACTGGAATTAGGACTTATTCTATGCATCTGCTCTCCCACAATATGGCGCTGGGAGAGAAGTAAACAGCTTCCGCACAGCTGCCTCCAGTTCAACTAATAAACTGTAGGACTTGCTCCTGATTGGAGGAGAGCAGCGTACTCGGCGTGTGGGCAGCCGAGTTGGGATTGGCGGAGGAGGACTATAAAGGAGGAGAGAGACGGCATGCACCAGGAACATCTATGGGGAACATCTAGCTGAAGGAACACCCGTGCAGCCCCCAAAGAAAGCCGGCCGGCGGTGTGCCGCTCCCCTGCGGAAGTGGGGAATGTGGCCAGGGGGAACTGCCCTTCCACGGAGGTGGAAGGGATAGTAGCCAACCCGGGAAGAACCAGCAGCAAACCCGGGGAGGGCCGAGCAGACGAAAGAACAGCGCAGGGTCCTGTGTTGCTCCTCCACGAAGACGGGGAGCGACATAATGGTGCCGTGACTCGGATAGGAAACCTAGCTCGGATAGAAAACCTAGGACGGATAGGAAACCTAGCTCGGATAGGAAACCTAACTCGGATAGGAAACTTAGGACGGATAGCAAACTTAGGAGGGAAGAAACAAGAAGAACTGGGAAATTACCGGAGAGAGAGACTAGCAAACAGCCTAGGGAAAAGCCGGACGAAAAGGGTGCCGGAAGAAGCTATTGAAAGCCTAGGCATAGACTCAGATACGGACTACGGGGGGGAAGCTGGGAGAAATCTCTAAGGTCGAAAGCGAAAGTGAAAGCTAGAACAAACAGACTCGGATGCGGACTGTGGGGAGAGGCCAGGAGAAATGAGGGAGGAGTATTGTTGGAGGAAAGCTTGGGGAAACATACCGGGTAGAGAAGAATGTTAGGGAAATTGAAGCCGTGGGGGGCAGGCCGAGGCGGATACAAAAGCCACTTTGGGGTTCTCAAGTTAGCCCGGGAATAGGGGGCGAAAAGTTGAAACCAGAAGCTGAAACGTAAGCCAGATTGGGATCCGTCTGATTAGCCCGGGGAGCAAAGGACGGGAAGCCAGATCGTGGGGCGGAGACGTATGCTGGGTTGAATTCGCCAGGCTAGCCCGGGGAACTTAGATTGAATGCTAGTGGCGGACACATAAGCTACGCTGTGTTACTCGCGGAAGCCGCCGCGTGCAGAGAGAGCACGGGGCGTGAATAGATAGGGAACGGGGCTGGCGCGAGGCCGTGGTGCAGACGCGAAGGGCGTGGAGACCGCGGAGCGCGCGAAGCCAAGCCGCGCAAAGCCGGGAAGCCGCGCAGATGAGAGAGGCGCGGGCTGAAGCGGCTCAGAGCCGGGAAGCAGCCTCGGGGCGGGTGCCGAGAAGCAGCCTCGGGGCGGGCACCGGAAAGCCGCAGGGATAAGAGAAACAAAAGTTTAGAAGTAAAATGAGAGAAATGGGAATGTTGGCAGACAGAAGTAAAATGGGAGAAATAGGAATGCCCGGAGATAGAGAAATAGAGAAATAGAAAGGCCTCCCTACAACACTGCAATGTGAGAGCTTGGATTCGGTCTGCCTGATTAAGTGAGGCGATGAGCACGATGAGCACCTGCGGCGGCTAGCAGCTTATGCGCCGCAGGTCACCGAAGACAGGCACGAATTAACATCAGTAAGGCTTCCCCATGATACAACAATTAGGAGGCTTGGATTCGGTCTGCCTGATTTAAGGCGGTAAGCGCCAGCAAGCAGCTCGACCAAAGCATGAGCTGCAGGTCACCGAAGATAGGCACAAACCAACACTAATAAGTCTCCCCCACAATACGGCAATGAGAAGGCTTGGATTTGGTTTGCCTGATAGGTTTTGTAAGCACCTGCAGGCAGTTCTAGTAGAGCAGAGCATGCGCTGCAGGGCACCGAACACAGGCACGCATCAGCGCCTAAAAACCTCCTCACAACATGGTGAAGAGAGGACCCGGATTCGGTTTGCCTGATGGATAGGACTTGTAAGAGCCTGTGGCAACTCTAGCAAGTAGAGCAGAGTGTGTGCCGCGGGACACCGAAGACAGGCGCGTATTAACGCCAAAAAATAAAAAGAAAGGGGGATCTGTGGGGAGCAAACCGGACTAGACTGAGTTACTGGAATTAGGACTTATTCTATGCATCTGCTCTCCCACAATATGGCGCTGGGAGAGAAGTAAACAGCTTCCGCACAGCTGCCTCCAGTTCAACTAATAAACTGTAGGACTTGCTCCTGATTGGAGGAGAGCAGCGTACTCGGCGTGTGGGCAGCCGAGTTGGGATTGGCGGAGGAGGACTATAAAGGAGGAGAGAGACGGCATGCACCAGGAACATCTATGGGGAACATCTAGCTGAAGGAACACCCGTGCAGCCCCCAAAGAAAGCCGGCCGGCGGTGTGCCGCTCCCCTGCGGAAGTGGGGAATGTGGCCAGGGGGAACTGCCCTTCCACGGAGGTGGAAGGGATAGTAGCCAACCCGGGAAGAACCAGCAGCAAACCCGGGGAGGGCCGAGCAGACGAAAGAACAGCGCAGGGTCCTGTGTTGCTCCTCCACGAAGACGGGGAGCGACACCAAGAAGCCAACAATGGAGAAGTAATGGAACCATAAAAAATTCAGTCCAGAAGTGTTCAGAGAAGAGCTCCCCTGGGCCAGGGTGGTTGGGTGCAGGGACTCCTATGAGGGTAGACGTGTGGGCTCTGGATCATGTGCGTGTAGGCTGCAAAACTACGGCTTTGCCTGTCACTTTTTACAAATTATTCTCCTCCTCTTTGTATGGAAGAGGGAAAAGCATCGACACTTAGAAGTGTATGTCCTGCTTTTAACCAGATAGAAGGAGAACAAGGAACTTTCTTTTTTTATGAGAGTGAGGGAGAGAGAGAGGTCTTCCATCTGCTGGTTCACTTCTTAAGTGGCTGCAATGGCCAGAGCTGGGCTGGTCAGGAGCCAGGAGCTTCTTCTGGGTCTCACATATGGGTGCAGGGACCCAAGCACCTGGGCCATCTCCCAGGCACGTTAGCAGGGATCTGAATCAGAAGTAGAGCAGTCGGGACACAAAATGGCACCCATAGGGGCTGCTGGCACTGCAGGCGCAGCTTTACCCACTACGCCACTGCACTGGCCCCTTGCATGTCACTTATATCCCAACAAAACTGTGTTTGACAAAGTGCAAAGTGCACACGACACCTCCTGAGGAGGAGGCGCTGTATGCCCAGTGGGCGGAGTCCCCGCTGGGTGTGGCAGGGAGAGCCCTCGCTCTGAGCTGATTGAGCTGATTCATGGAAGACTCAGGGTACCACCCAAGGCAGCTGCTGTGGTCCAGCTTTGTATTTAAGCCACGTGGCCTGTCTTCTTCCCTTTAAAAGTTTTTATTTATTTGAAAGGCATAGCAACAGAGAGAGAGAGAGAGAGAGAGAGAGAGAGAGAGAGAGAGAGAAACATGAGACAAATCTTCAATCCACTGGTTTATTCCCCAAATGACTGCAACAGCCAAGGCTGGGCCAGGCCGAAGCCAGAAGCCTGGAATTCCATCCAATGTAGGATGCAGGTGTCCCAAGCGGTGACAGCCTCCTGCACAATGACACTTGTCCCCGCGTGGCCCTTATTGGCCTCCTCTGTGACTTGCACATCTAAACTGTCACAGAGCCCAGCCTGGTGGCCCAAGGCCCAAGATATCAGGGCCAAGTTAGGTCCTCAGATGCCAGACCTGAGCACCTCCGTCTCTGGCCTTTCGTCTCGCCGGGTCTGACTGGTTTCAGAAAAGGTGGGGCAAGTTCTTCCTAAGCTTCGTGGTGCCGCTGGCTCTCTGCAGTGCTGCCGTCCTGTCGGGGCCCAGCCTTGCGGGTTGAACCAACAGGTGCGGTGACTTCTTTATGAACCTCTGTTCATTTCGTGCAACTTTGGGCGCAGGTGAGCTGAGGCTGGGAGGTGGGCGAGGGCCTGGGGCTCACTTGTGTTTTCCCTGAGATGCTACATCCGGTCAGCACCAGAGGATTCTGGCAGGGTGGGTGTTCCCGGACATGAAGGGCACTGAAGGGCTGGCCCCTAACTGGCTTCTCATCTGCAGTGCCCAAGAATTCTGAGTTGACAGGGGACAGTGCCAGTGGCCTTGGCTACACCGTCCACCCCAGGCCATCCTGCCTCCAGCAGTTACTTTGTGATGCCTGACCTCCCCTTCCTGTGAGGAGCTCCCAGCTGCAGCTAGAAGGTGGCCAGGTCACCACGGCTGTGAGTGTCCCTCCTCTGAGACCCCTCTGCGTGCCCCACCAGCCTGGTCTGCATGGGAATCAGCGCCACCCTGCACTCTGGTGGCCCTGAAATCAGAGACTTCTCAGGCAGGTGGAGCCAGGGAATGAGGCCCCATCCTCAGGGCTAGTGCAGGTCTAGCTGCTACCCCTTGGCGATCAGCTCAGGTGTTTCTAAACCAAGCTTCGTGGAGAAGCAGGCGTGGAGTCCGTGGACGAAGGTCTGGGGCTGTCCTTCCTGGAATGCGCACATAGCCCCATGTCCCCAGCCTTCTGATGGGTCCCCTCCCTGGGCAAGTCCCAGTGTTTTCCACCACAGCCCTGTGTGCACCCAGACGTGCCCCCAGAACACAGCGAGGTGACCAGGCAGAGGGTCAGGCAGGAGCCGTGCTCACCAGCAGCACCTTCAGAGAGACTGCCTCTCTGAGGCTGTGGGTTTAGCCTGGCCTGCGTCCACTCAGGGTCCTGCCTGGGCAGTGTGAGAAGAGGTGGGAGGCAGGATTGAGGTCCCGGAGCCGGGAGTCCAAGGATCAGGGCTTTGGGCTGAGTGTCACGAGCCCTGGAGTCCGTGTGCCCAGACCTTCACTGTGCCCTGCGACTCAGTTCTGATGAGCGGTCCCTTCCCTCCTCAGAGCCGACCCCCAAGCCCCAGGCTGGACTGCACCCTCTGTAATGGGTGTTCCTGCTGGCCCTGGGGTAACCAGGGGCCTCGCTTCCCCCAGGCCCGCCCAAAGGCCACCCTGGCTGCCTGGCACGTGCTCCAGATGTTTCCGGAGGGACAGCTCAGCCTAGCACTGAGGGGCTTCCTCGCCCCCCCCACCCCCCACCCAGCCCACAGCTCCTCAAAGCTCAAGCACCCAGGTAACTAAGGGCTGACAGCAGGGCTCCTGGTTAGTTGCGTGGGAGAGACTGCCACTCGGCTCCTGGTGCGGTTGTCTTCCCAGATCAGCTCCCGGAGGCCAGAGCACGGCCGAGAGCACCCGCAGGAGCGGCTAACGCCACTCACACTGTCCCCTGCTGCTGGCTGAAGCCCCCCACTGGGTGCCCTGACACAGGAAGTGGCTGTGGGAGGCGGCTTCTAGTTGCAGACCTCCCAGTGCCAGTGTAGCTGTGAGGTGGCATTGGTGAGGGACAAAGCCGAGACCTCGCCTGCCGGCTGGCTCCACCCAGTGAAGAGATTCACTCCTTGGGTGCCCAGAGCCGGGCTCCGCTAATCGTGTTCACAGAGCAGGTGTGTAGGAATTTTCACAGCGGCCAGCTCGAGACAGAGCCCCCAGCGCTGCGGGATCCCTCAGGTGGCGGGGCAGGGGGCACAAAGGACGGACCCATGCAGGGAGACACCATAGCAGCCCATGGGGACCGAGAGCCTTGTGGAGCTCGGGGGAGAAAACTCTGCTCCAGTCACGGTGGACACGTGCATTCTGTGTTCTGCAGACTCCACACGTGTGAAGTGGTCTTTGCTCTGAGACACACAGGAGACACACCCAGAGGCACTGGGGTCTGGGCTCAGAGCAGCAAGCACAGAATGGACATGTGTTGTCCTGTTTTAGGGCCCAAACTCCTTTACCCACAAGACAGCAGCTCCAGCGCAGCTGTGCCTTCAGGGAGAATCGGCCTGTGGCCCCGTGCTGGTGCCTGTGATGTGAGCTTGGCTGTGCCGTCGCAGTCATGGGAACAGAGGGGCAGGCGGGAGGCGTCCATGGAAGGTAACAGCCACTGTTCTTTTGACAGCTGTGACCCACCTGGATAAGAAGCTGTTCCTCAGGGGAGAGCACTGGTCAGCAGGAGCAGAAAGACCTCCCCCCAGGCTTGTACACGAATGAGCCCAGCACCGAGCTGGGGGCTCTTCACACCGACCGTCGTCCTGTGAGGCCCTGCCTGCTGGGCCTGGCCTGACCCTCCTCCCCTCTCACTGTGTGGTCCTGGCAGGAGCAGCCTTGAGCTCTGTGCAGTGCCACCCTGTACCACACCCACAGTCGGCTTGTGGTGTCCTAGGGCCAGAGAGAGACGTACTAGGACTACACTTGCCCCTTACACCCACCTTCCAGGCCAGCAAGGGCGAGAGGGCAGGCCTGTCCCCAGGCCTGTCCCCCTGGTCCATCCCCAACACAGGGCCAGCCTCTTGGAATAACTGGATCTCAGGTTTGTTTTTTTTTTTTTTAATGTGTTGTGTGTAGTTAGCATGTGTGGTACTTGCCTTAGGCCTGACAGGACTTTAGGGGAGACTGGTCACTTCCTGGACCCCCCACCCCACGTTGGGGGACATGGACTAAAATTCCACCCTGACCCAAGCTCAGGTGCTGTTGGCATCTGTGTTCCCCAGAGAAGCACCACCCCACACACAAGGGAAGGAAGATCTCCTGAGGTCCGGTTGGTGCAGGCTCCCTGCCCCCTCCCCAGGCCCAGGGACCTGGTGGCAAGGCCAGGACACCAGTGCTGAGTCCACACAGGTACTGTTGGCTGCCGTAAGCTGCCTGCTTTGTGTCAGGACTGATGTGTTCAGAACTTTGAGACACGAACATATCGTGCTTTCTATGTGCACTCTGGATTCTTTCGCCTAGCCCAGAAAGAAGGCCACGTGTCTGATGTCACTTGCAGCTCATGAGGGAAGGCGCTGTGGGTTCCGCCCTGGCCCATGTCCACACCCACCAAGGACAGCCACACCTGAGGAGATATCCGGCCAGGTCCCACCATCTTCTGCACAGACCCTCCCTGAGAACGCCTGAGGCTCCACTCTGCAGCAGAACCCCCTCCCTGTAACGGGTCCTCCTTGGAGAAGCACAGGCCAGAGGATGAGCTGGGGATGGTCAGACGTGGGGCTGGTGGCCGAGGCAGCTCCATCTCCTTCCCGCCCTCCACGCCCATCTCTGCCTCTGTCTCTCCTCTTCTTGCCTGTGACCTCCAGGCACACCCTGGGGGCCTGAGCTGAGTGATGGGTTCAGCAGGGGAGGGTCCGGTCGCTCAGTTGTCACTTCTGCTCGTGCAGCCTTACCTGCCTGTCAGGCCCTCCCCAGATGTTGTACAAGTGGCCTCCCCTCCATGGGACACTGAAGCCTGAAGCCCACTGGGGGACTGAAGACTTGAGGACAGGGGGTGCAGTGCTGGCCCCGGGGGGCTTAGCATCTTCTGCCTAAAGTCAGATGCCTCCCCACACCCAGACCCACGTCTGACTTCCAGGCATAAGACACAGGAAGGCTCGAGACCCCAGGGCCACTCAGGAAAGGCCGTGCTGGTCAGCCTGAGTGTGCTACAGCCCCCGACTAGATGGCAGTCGGGGCCTGTGCCGCTGTCCTCCCCTTCCGCCTGCACCGGCACCTCCCGGGCTGGCTTCTGCAGGTCTGTCCTGGGGCGCCTGATCAGCTCTGCAAGGGGCACCCCTAGCTGAAGCCGCTCTGCCTTCACCAGCTGGGGCCACGAGATCCAGCATGCACCGCTCGGGTCACAGCCAAGCAGGCGCCCCAGGACAAAAATAGCAGTCAGATGACTGCAAGGGTGGCTCACGGCTTCGGCCCAAAGCAGCTACAGCTAAAAATAGGCTTGAAGGGCACAGCCTGGGGAGAGTGGCAGGGGGACAGGCGCAATGCAGTCGCTTCGCTTCATTTCTGCTGAAGCCCTGGTGTCCCACCCCCAGCTGGCCCAGCAGGGCTTGGACAGTGTGGCGCACAACCTCTACCCACTGCTGTTCAAAGCCAGCTACCTGCAGGAGCAGGCGGAGGTGGTCTGTGCGGTGCTGGGACACTGGCCGCTGGAGGAGTTCCGGCTGGGTGCACTGCTGGGGCCAAGTGCCGACCACCCTGAGGACCTGCGTGACCGGGCTTGCAGGGCCTGCCTGGAGGCCTGCGTGCGGGGCCTCGCAAGCCACGTGCTGCATGGCGGCCGGCAGCGGCTGCGACTGGCTGACCTCACAGGCGTCCGTGACGTGCAGGTGCAGCGGTGCCCCTGCAGGAGGGCGCTGGGCAGGTGGGGCCGCACCGAGCTGCTGGCTAGGACCTGCTGTGAGCTGCAGGCTGGGCCTCCTGTGGCCGGGCGCCCCATCGAGGTCCTTGCTGACCTCTTTGTCACCGAGGGCAACTTTGAGGCTGTGGTGCAGGCCCTGCAGCCAGCAGGTCCGGCCCCTCTACGGGTGCGCTGTCCCTCATTTCGGGCTGACAGCCTCAGCCCTGGCCAGCTCCTGCATGTGCTGCGCCTGGCCGGGCCGGGCACTTTGCGAAAGCTCGAGGTGGTGCACAATGTGCGGCTGCATGCTGGCCACGTGCAGCAGCTGCTGGTCCAGGTGGGCTTCCCCCAGCTGGCCTCACTCACCCTGCCCACCAAGGCCTTTGACATGCCCCCAACCTGTGCCCCGAGCCCTGGCAGTGAGGACTCCCTCCTCACCTCCATCGCCGGGGAACTTGGCCGGATGGCCTACCTCACCGAGCTGAGTGTGGCCTTCTCCACGCTGACCGGGAAGATCCCAACGCTGCTTGGGTAAGTCCAGGGGGCCACCCGGGGCAGGGGACCTGGAGGGGCAGTGATGGAGCCCATTTCACTCTCCTGACAGAAGCAACTGCATCATGGTGTGTGGTTACCACCTCAAGCCCTGGTGGCTTCACACACATTCTCCCCAGGTCAGGGCCCCTGTGCAGCTCAGCTCAAAGTTGCTATCCACGGTTGTTGGGAGCTGTGGGCTCATGGAAAGGCCCAAAGGGGTGAGGTCCTTCTTTGGAGTCTCTCATGAGAAGCCTGGACTCTGGGCACTGGGAGTCCTGCAGCAGAGGGTGTCTGCCTCTCACCAGCTCTGCCTTGAAGAGAGGCAGAGGCAGCAGCCAGGGAGGGGTGGGTCCAGGCGGCCTTGAATGGAGGCACTGGCCACACCTAGGCCCTCGGGCAGGTGAGGGTAAGCAGGACGTGCACGGGGCCCACTGTGGGAGAGGGGGCTGGAGAGGACAGTGGGCAGGAGCCTGGTGACATTTTCTGGCTCAGAGAGGACAGACAGCAAGATGACGTCCTGGAGACGGAGCTGTGTCCCCTGAGAGGCGAGCACCAAGACTGCCTTCTCTCACTGCCTGTCTGCCCAACGGCGACTAATCAGACCGCAGATGCAGAGCCCCAGGCAGGGGCAAAGTAGGCTTCACTTCCCAGCTGCAGAGCCAGGCTCCATCTTTGTTGAGGGGAGTGATGTACTGTTTCCTGCTAGTTCACGGTCTGCCGGAGCCGTGTGCGTGATTTCCCTACACGCAACACGAATCGGGTTGCTGATAAAACAAATTTGCCATCTTCGGTGCTCGGGACGCAAAGCTCTCCTGGGTAAGGTTGGTTCTTCACACAGTGAGCACGCTCAGCTCCATGTGGCGGCACCAACGTGGCCACAGACCACACACGAGTGTGAGTGTGGCTGTGGCCTGTGTACCCGCAAACCCATTTAGGGACACTGATGTCTGAATTGCACATAGCTTTCAGGTGTCACGAACCATTTGCTCCTCTTCTGGCTTTTCACCACTCGGAAATACCAAAGTCCCCCGTGGTGCGCCGGCTGCTTGAACTCAGCCATCAGATGGGTTTGGCCACACGCTGGTTTGTGACCAGACCCCCAGACCCTCTCCTCACCCGTGCTGTTCTCCCGCAGCCCCCTGAGGACCCCACTACGCACACTGGACCTGGCCAACTGCGCCCTGAACCACGCGGACATGGCCTACCTGGCAGACTGTGTCCATGCCGGCCACCTGGAGGTGCTGGACCTGAGTGGACACAACCTGGTCCACCTGTTTCCCTCGACTTTCTTCAGGCTGCTGGGCCAGGCCGCCCAGACGCTGAGGGTGCTGACCCTGGAGGACTGCAGCATCGCCGATAACCACGTGGGCATGATGATCCTGGGCCTGAGCCCCTGCCGCCGGCTGCAGGAGTTCAGGTTCCTGGGGAACCCGCTGTCGGCCCGCGCCCTCAGGCGCCTTTTCACTGCCCTCTGCGAGCTCCCCAGGCTGCGGCGCATCGAGTTCCCAGTGCCGAGAGACTGCTACCCTGAGGACGCTGCCTATCCCCAGGACGAGCTGGGCCTGGCCAGGTTTGACCAGCAGAAGTATGACCTGATCGCCGAGGAGCTGCGAGTGGTGCTGCTGCAAGCCCACAGGGAGGATATCCAGGCCTCCACGCCCCTCTACGGGAGTTTTGACCCAGACATCGAAGAAACAAGCAATGAGCTTGGTGCTTTCTTGCTGCAAGCATTCAAAACTGCTCTAGAAAACTTCTCCAGAACACTGAGACAAACGGAGTAGATCCTTGAGTGGCTTCAGTGGCGGGCCTCACATTTCAGCCTGCAGGCCCTGGGAGTCCACCCTGGACTGGGCTTGGGCTGAGCATTCGTCACCTGCATCGCCACCACCCAAAGTGAGTCGTAGCGGAACCGTAGCACGCCTGTCGGGCCCCGGGGACAGGGAGCTCTGCCTTCTAGGAGATGCAGCTCCAGGAGCCCCGAGCACCAGCACAGCAGGACGAGAGCTGGGCTGAGGCCAAGAGGGTCAGTGAAGGCCTGGGACAGTGGGAGCGCGTCTGCCGCAGTCTCACCAGTGGAGGAGGGTCAGAGAACACGTCAGAGGGAAGTGTATAGTAAGCAGGAGCCCTAACTGTCACCGAAAAAGGAGAGACGTGAACCAGGCCCATGCCCAGCAGGAAGGCGTCCTGCTCCTCAACCTGGGGCGCAGCGCTGATGCCCACGCAGAACCGTGGCTCCCGCTCTGCGTGGCTTGTTCTCACGGTGCCTCAGTGAGCGAGGCCGAAGGCCGACTGGACCGAGGACATCTGAGCCACCTGTGCCTCGCCTCTGCTGGGCAGCCGAGGGGCAGCTCTGGTGCTCACGTGACGCCTGCCACCTGGGTCCCACCAACCAAGGAAGACGCATTTGCCCTTGGCTTCCTCCCAGAGCTGCTCCGTGCAGAGCTGAATGACTTCGTGCCAAGAAGACAGAGTGCAGTTTACTCAGCTGCAGTGTTTATTTCAACGCAATTCAGAACTTCAAAAAGGACTGCAGAGCCTGAAAATAAAAAGTTCTCTCCAGGCAGAGGCTGGTGTTTGGTTTGGTTCAACCTGAGACCCAGAACTGCAGGCACTGGCCAGGGTCTGAGTCACGTGCCCTGGCCCGGGTTTGTCCGCCCCAGGCGCTCTGGTGCTGCCCTCCCCTGCAGCCATGCTGGCAGTCTCCCTGGACTCACCCCTCGGGCACGTGCACTTTGACCCTGCGCGGGTCATGAACTGTGGTTCAGTGGCATGGGGGAAGGCATTCAACACAGTCAGCCCAGCCTCAAAGGCAGCCGCCCCAGGGCACCTGTGCTACAACACCCACCCCCTCCCCACACACACACCGAGACCTGCTGCCAGGAGGCTGCGCCCACTCCCTGCAGACTGGCCCCTCGCTAGTTTCAAGGCGCTGTCCCAGCAGGGATGGCTCCGCCTCGGTGAGCCTGGGATTGCTGTAGTGCCTGCCCGTGGCTCCTCCTGCCAGATCTCTTTCCTCAGTTCTTCCCCCTCTCCATCCCTACCAGGTCCTGCCTGCACCCAGGCCAAGCCCTGTACCTCCTCCTAGAGCAGGATGTTGGCACGGAGGCTAGGCCTCTGGGTCAGACCAGGAGGGGCGGTGGGCACAGGCAGGCAAGGGGGAGCTGCGTTCCCGACAGGCAGGGGCTGGCTGTGCTGGCATAAAGGGTTCTCATGAACGTGGCGTCCCAGTGCTCAGGCTGGTCCAGCAAACATCCCTCCCAGGGCTCAGGCCGCCTGGGTGCTGCTGCGCGCACTGCACACTGGGGCTCCTTTGCAGTCCTTCCTCCTGGCAGCAGGCCTGGGCCCGTCGGAGGGTCCGTGCAGAGGACAGCGCCCTTCCCAGCCGGCCCCTCCAGCACTGCAGCCTTTGATCTTTCCAAGATTTCCTGTGAGGATAGGAAAAGCCACACACTCCCGACCCTTGATTTTCACTGTGCGTGCTACACTCAGACGTCACAACATTGCACAGCCCAGGGATCTCCACCCTGTGCGGCACAGCAGGGCAGGCAAGTGGAGCTGGACCACCCCCCAGCACAGGCCCAAACAGGCATGCAGAGAGGGAGATGGACAGCTGTGTTTCTCATTTCTTTTTGAAAAAAAAATTTTGGTTTTCATCATATCTGAGAGAGAGATCCATTCACTAATTCAGCCCTCAAATGCTTCTAACAGCCAGGCTGGGCCAGACCAACATCAGGAGTCTGCATCTGGGCCTCCCATGTGGGTGGCAGGTGCCCAAGTACTTGGGTCCTCACCTACTGCCTCCGAGGATGTGCACCAGCTGGATAGGAAGTGGAGGAGCTGGGACTTGAACAAGACACCTGACATGGGATGCGGGTGAACCCGCTGCACCAAGCGTCTACCTGTTGACAACTTCAGGGTCCTCTCTGGGGTTTGACCTGCATGCTCTGTTCTTGTTCTGAGGTCCCATGAGGTAGCCTCAGAGTCCCCCTTCTAAGCAACCTTGATCTCAGCTGCCTACGGCCAGAGTCCTAATTAATAGAGAAAAATGGTGACGAGGTTGTCAAAGCTTAACAGAGAGGAACACTGCTGGCATCAGCCACAGGTGCAATGCAGCTACGCAGGAAGTTGAGCTTCCAAGTAGCCACTGAGGCAGAGAAGCGTTAGCCTGTCCGGCAGGAGCAGAACTAGCAGCTGCTGGCCCAGGCCCAGTTCAGGCCCTCCTTACAGTCCCCTGAGCCAGCTCCCTCACTGAGGATTTCAATCAGAGATAAACATGAGTTACCCGAGACCCGGCGTCTAACACTCGAGTCGGCGCTGTGGTGACTGTCACCCTGCAAGTGTTCTGTAGGCGTTCTCGGGGAGCACCTCACTCCCTACAGATGGAGACACTCCCTACAGATGCCCACGGGAGCGCTCCCTTCCCTGCTCGGCCCCTTGGCGTCAGGTCTGGTTCTGGAGCCACACCTGGGCAGGTTAACTCTTCAGTCCCTTGGTTCCAGCTGATCTGAGTAGACAAAGGCCTGCTTGTTACGGGCTGGCCATGGCTGGCATGCGGCAGCTTGGATCTCACCATTAATGGGGGGCTCCCTGCATCTTGACTGTTTGGGCAAACTGTGGACCGCACCAACGCCCTACTTTCCTCCTGGAGTCTGGACTTGTGTGTGTGCCAGGTGGAGGGTGCCACGCACCCCACCCTCAGTAAAAACCCTGGACACGGAGTCTCTGACAAGTGTCCCTCGTAGACCTTTCACTCGTGTTGTCACAACTTGGTATGGGAGGAGATGTGTCCTAGGGACTCCCCTGGGAGGGACCCCCTGCCTTCCACTGTAATAAACCTTCGTCACGAGTACAATTATATGCTGAATCCTACGAGATCGCCCAGCAGGTCAGGAAGCGTGGGAACGGTCTGGGGGACTCCCACCCCGACAGTAGCAGTACTTGCACATAGGACTAGAGTTACATGAAGGTGGACACACACACACAACCAGTTCATGACAGTTACGTGTACATGAACAATAAGGGGCCACCTAATTTCTAGGTTGCAACAGAAATTGAGATAATATATGTAAAGATATTCTGTAAACAAGTAAAAACTGGCCCTATTACTGTTCCGTTTCTGATTATACATCACAGTTAATCAATGATGCCTGCACTGAACCTGACACAGGCCGACTTCCACACGCACACCAGGCTGCCAACAGGGCACAACGAACACTGATGGTCTGATGGTCTCCTTCCCTTTAGGAGGTAAGATCTTCAAAACTGTGGAGGACTGATGACTGACGTCACTACTTTCTGTCAGCAGCTTTTAGTTCCACACATCACCTGACAACTTCTAAATGTAATTTGGGGAGACAGAAAAATAATTCAAGGAAAAAAACAATTTATTTAGGGAGTAATCAAAACAGACAGAACATTACTTAGGCTAAGGACACTGTACTTTACCAGATAGGAGCTTAATAACATGCTGGGCGCCCCAGAAGGCTGTGAGAAGCCGCAAGGAGGGACCCCGTGCTCCCCAGGCACCCAGGGCGCAGCGCACTTCACTCCTGTCTTACTTCTCTAGTATGACTTTCTCTACCCTCCTGAACTTTTTCAGTTCGGCGACGAGCTCCCAATACTTGAGATACAGCCACATGAGCCTCCCGTTTTGGCGCTTGTTGGTATTCCAGACGTCGCCACAATACGTATCGTGCTTAAAGATGTCGGTTAAACCCGCCACCATCTCCAGGTCAGCAGCCACTGGGTCCACCGAGGCTCGCACCAGCAGGCTCTTCTCGATGTGCAGGCGCCTGCGGCGAGGGAGCAGCAGGCTGCAGTAGATGCTCTGCCGCTCCGTGAGCGCCTCCTCAAACTCCTTCAGCAGCAGCCGGGCCCTCTGCTGCCAGTCGTCTTCCCTCTCCAGGCAGCGCAGGTACGCGCCTCTCAGAGGCTGCACCTGTCTCTCGTGCATGAGCTGAGCCCGTTCCTGTTCCAGGAGCTTCTTTTCCTCCACCAGCTTGCGGCCCTGCGAGATCAGAGCTTCTCGGTAACTAGCCGTCCTGTTCTGCTCCTTCTCTAGTTCCAAGGACAGCCGGGCGACGGCACGCCGGCTTTCTGAGATCGTGGTGTGATACTTGGCTTCCAGATCCCGTTGGAAAGCAGCTGTTCTCTCACGATATGCTTCTCTCTCTTTTTCTATTTCTTTCCGGGACTCCCTAGACCAAATCCAACCTGATGTGAATAGATTGGGGGAGAAAAATACACACAGTCAAGTCAGAGCTGGTGCTCTGAGGGCCTCGCTTCGGTAGAAGCTCAACACCTCAGAGGTACCAAGAAGGTAACATTCTGTATGCGACCATATAACAAAGTTCCCGTTTAAGAAGTTCATTTATTTATTTATTTGAAAGGCAGAGCAACAGACACAAAGAAAGAGGGCCAGAGAAAAACCTCCCACCTGCCAGTTCACTTCCACACACTTGTAAAGCTGGGGCTGGGCCAGGATGGAACCATGAGCCAGGCACTCAGTCTGGGTCTCCTACGTGAGTGGCAGGGACTCCAGGACTTGAGCCATCGCCTGCTGCCTCCCAAGTGCACATCAGCAGAAAGCAGGATTGACGCGGGGACAGGATTCGATCCCAGGCCCCGATCCACAGTGCGGGATTGATGCGGGGACAGGATTCGATCCCAGGCCCCGATCCACAGTTCGGGATTGACGCAGGGACAGGATTCGATCCCAGGCCCCGATCCACAGTGCAGGATTGGAAGCGGGGACAGGATTTGATCCCAGGCCCTGACTGAGGGTGTGGGAGTTCTAAGTGGTGGCTTCACCTGCTGTGCCATGCATCCCCCTGGCATTCTTATCTTAAAATCAGAAAGGGACAAGCATGGCAGAGAGTCCCCCGTCAGTCCTGCAGTCTGCTATGGCTATGAATATCCACCACTCTCTCTCTGGCTCTCAAATCGGTCACCACTTGCCTGCTCTGGCCCCAGTGCCCCTGTGTACTGTAGCAAGGCTTAAAAACTAATGAGTGGGCTTCCAATACTGTTGGCCTGATTCTCACGCAAGAGGTATGGCTTATGACTGGCAGCCCAGTCACTGCTGGCTCAACTCCAAGATGTTTGCTTACATCACGCGGGGCACAGGAAGATGAGGCATATACAAAACTCAACCCCGAGTCACGGCTTGGTCCTCTTCCCCAAACTGGAGACCACTGGGGTCTCACCACATGGCACTAGGGAGAGTGGGGAGGCTCACACAGGTGCCGCCCTGCTCTGCTCCACACGAGGGGCGTTAGTCCTGACGGCCCACAGACCTGGTGTGGTAGGAGTCGCCCACTCTGCCTGCAACACCGGCATCCCATTTGGATGCCAGTTCGAGTACCGGCTGCTCCACTTCTGATCTAGCTCCTTGCTAATAGCCTGGGAAAGCAGTGGAAGATGGCCCAAGTGCTTGAGCCCCTGCAGCCACATGGGATACTCAGAAGAAGCTCTGGGCTCCTGGCTTCAGCCTGGTACAGCCCTGGACATTGCGGCCAACTGGAGAGTGAATCAGCAGATGGAAGATGTCTCTTTCTATGTCTCTAACTCTGCCTTTCAAACAAATAAAAAAAAAAATCTTAAAAAAAATGGCAATAAGAAGAAACAAGCCAGCGCCGCGGCTCACTAGGCTAATCCTCCACCTAGTGGCGCCAGCACACCAGGTTCTAGTCCTGGTTGGGGCGCTGGATTCTGTCCCGGTTGCCCCTCTTCCAGGCCAGGGAGTGCAGTGGAGGATGGCCCAAGTGCTTGGGCCCTGCACCCCATGGGAGACCAGGAGAAGCACCTGGCTCCTGCCATCAGATCAGCACGGTGCGCCGGCCGCGGCGCACCAGCCGTGGCGGCCATTGGAGGGTGAACCAACGGCAAAGGAAGACCTTTCTCTCTGTCTCTCTCTCTCTCACTGTCCACTCTGCCTGTCAAAAAAAAAAAAAAAAAAAAAGAAGAAGAAGAAGAAACGAAAGGCAAACACATGGGAAAGAGGAAATAAAACCAAAATCTCGTACCTCTTATAAAAATTAACTCATAAAGGATCACGGACTTAAATGTAAAGCACAAAACTAAACCTTTAGGAAGAAAAGAGGAGAGAATCCTCAGGAATCTAGGGCTAGGAAAAGAGTTCTTAGATTTGGCACAAAAAAAAAAACTATGGTGCATGAAAGGAAAAAACAATAACCTGTCCATCAAAACTAAACTCTGCTCTGCTGGAGATCTGTGGGAGAAGGCAAGCAAAGCCACAGGCAGGGTGGATGTATTTGCAAACCACATTTCTAACTGAAGACTAGAATCCAGAGCATGTGAAGAGACCTCAAAACTCATCGTTCAAAGCAGTCAGGAGGCTGAAAGACACAAACACAGCTGTCCAACAGAGGCTGTGCCCTCTGCAGTGAGCATGGCCACTAGGGGGTGCACACTGGCCCACAACATCCCGGGAAGGACGGAGCTGGTGTCGTGGGGGCAGTGATCAGGCTGCAGCAGCAAACTGGAATTCCAGAGAAGCACTGGCTCAAGTCCTGGCTGCTCCCCTTCCAGTCCAGCTCCCTGCTAACGCTCCTGGGAAAGCAGCAGATGGTGGCCCAAGTACTTGGGCCCCTGTATCCGCATGGGAGACCTAGATGCAGTCCCAGACTCCTAGCTTTGGCCTGGCCTAGTCCCAACCGTTGTGGTCACTTGGGGAGTGAACCAGTAGATGGAAGACCTCTCTCTCTCTGTAACTCTGTGAAATAAATAAATCTTAATTTTTTAAAAAAATTGTTTATTTGAAAGACAGAGTTACAGACAGAGAAAGAGATCTTCCATCTGCTGGTTCACTCCCCAAATGGCCACAATGGCTGGAGCTGTGGCGTGGTGGGTTATGGTGCTGTTGACAGCGCCAGCATCACATATGGGCACTGGTTTGAGCCCTGGCTGCTCCACTTCTTATCCAGCTCCCTGTTAATGTGCCTGGGAAAACCGCAAAGGACAGCCCAAGTGCTTGAGCCTGTGCCCATGTAGGAGACCTGGAAGAAGCTCCTGGCTCTTGGTTTTGGTCTGGTCCAGCCCCAGCCATTGCAGCCATCTGTGGAGTGAACCAGCGGATGGAAGACACCTCTCTCTCTCTCTCTCTGTCTCCCTAACTCTGCCTTTCAAATAGATAAAAAGTAAATCTTAAAAAAGTAAAAGCTGCCGGCGCCGCGGCTCACTAGGCTAATCCTCTGCCTTGCGGCGCCGGCACACCAGGTTCTAGTCCCGGTTGGGGCGCCGGATTCTGTCCCGGTTGCCCCTCTTCCAGGCCAGCTCTCTGCTGTGGCCAGGGAGTGCAGTGGAGGATGGCCCAAGTGCTTGGGCCCTGCACCCCATGGGAGACCAGGAGAAGCACCTGGCTCCTGCCATTGGATCAGCGTGGTGCGCTGGCTGCGGCGGCCATTGGAGGGTGAACCAACGGCAAAGGATGACCTTTCTCTCTGTCTCTCTCTCTCACTGTCCACTCTGCCTGTCAAAAAAATAAAATAAAATAAAATAAATAAAAGCTAAACATGTACCTGCAATAAACTCAGCAAATGCATGTCTGGCCATCTACCCCAGAGAAATGAAAACTTATGTCCCACAAATACTTGTACAGGAAGATTTATGACAGCTTTATTCATAAAAGCCAAAAACCGGGAACAATGCCGCCACCCTCACGGGTGAGTGGCTGAACAAATGGTGGTCCATCCACAGTGTGGACTGCTACTCAGCAATGAGAAGGACCCATGGACTATCGACACAATAACCTGTACGGGTCTTGGGATTTCCGCGACTGGAAAAAGCTAACCCCAAAAGGGTACATGGTATGCGATTCCATTTATGTAACATTCTTGAAAGACAAAATCAAAAAAGTGGAGAAGAGTGGCTAGCCCAGATCCGGGCCACCTGAGGAAGACGTGTCCCCTGGCTGCACTGACACTGTGCTGTATGGTTCTGCAGTGTCACCACTGCAGAGATGGGCTCTCTGTGCCATTTACTACAACACTTGTGACCCAGAGACTTCAAACTGCTTAAGTCAAAGACATTACGTTGAATGTAATGAACTCCACCAGTTCCTTCCTGCTCTAAGACTATGTTTTTAGATCAGGAGAGAAAACATGGGAGAGATGGGAGGAGACACAGGAAGACGAGATGAAAGGAGACACCTGACTGCCCCCCAGGGGAGTGGCTTGGGGTAAGCATGTCCCCAGGACTGCACTCCTACCAGCACAGCTATTCCAGAAGACAGAAGATGCAGGGACAGGCATAAGGGTAAGGCACAGGGTAAGCTGCTGCCTGGGAAGCCTGCATCCCATACCAGAGTGGCAGTCAGGTCCTCACTCCTCTGCTTCTGGTCCAGCTTCTTGCTAATGCACCTGGGAAGGCAGATGATGTCCCAAGTACTTGGGTCCCTGCTCACTGTGTGGGAGACCAGGATGGCCCAGTTGTTGTGGGCATGTGGGGAGTGGACCAGCAGATCAAAGATCTCTCTCTGTCAACCTTCCTTTCAAATATATAAAAATCTTTTTTTTTTTTAAGTTAGAAAATCTAGCAATTTAAATGATCAGAATAAAACTAGTCTCTCATTAGTAAGTCAATCAATAGTGTGTACAAGGTACAGTGTTCACGTATCTGCCTTTACTTCCACACTATACTAGGGGACTAGTTAATACTCAGATGCTGTGTTGCCAACAGGTTAAGCTGCAACTCGGGGAGCCGGTATTCCCTACTGGATACTCTGCAATTCCAGTCCAGCTTCCTGTTAATCTACAGATGTTGGCCCAAGTACTTGGGTTCTTGCCACCCACATAAGAGACCCAGATGGAATTCCTGGCTTTGGCCTGACACAGAACTGGCTGTTGCAGGTGTTTTGGAAGCAAACAGAAGATCTCTCTTGGTCTCTCTCCCTCTATCACTCTGCCTTTCAAATAAACAAACATTAAAAAAAAAAAAAAAACCCTCAAACATTGCAATATAATTTTAAAGTTCCACATTACATTTTTGGAGAATTATAATAATGCAAAGTTAATAGTCAAGAAAAAAAAATATTCCTTCCTCAACCCTCCTCAGGAACCGAAAGCATCATTTCATAAGCCCAAAAAAGGAAGGCAAGAATTTCGCCATTAAAAGTTATTACCAGAGCCTATAAAAGTCAGAGGTCCATCTGTACAACAAATGGAGAATCAGTCATGTCAGGATTTCTCTCAGCCTCCAAGCCAATGAATTATTACATTATAAATGCAATTTAAGCCTTCTAATCCACCCACTGAGGTGAGTTTGCCACCCCAGACACAGGCAACAGTGGCCTCTCCCAGGATAAGCAGAGCAAGACTGAAGGTTCATGAGCTTTTAGCTGGTAGTGCTCTACGGCGGGAGCAGGCACGGGAGCAGATCCCCAGTTTATAAACAAGCACTCTGCCCACAGGAGCAGATCACTGGGTTACACACAAGCACTCTGCCCACGGGAGCAGATCACCAGGTTACACACAAGCACTCTGCCCACGGGAGCAGATCACCGGGTTACAAACGAGTACTCGGCCCACGGGAGCAGATCACCAGTTTATAAACAAGCACTCTGCCCACGGGAGCAGATCACCAGTTTATAAACAAGTACTCTGCCCACGAGAGTAGATCACCAGTTTATAAACAAGTACTCTGCCCACGGGAGCAGATCACTGGGTTATAAACAAGCACTCTGCCCACGGGAGCAGATCACCAGTTTATAAACAAGCACTCTGCCCACAGGAGCAGATCCCTGGGTTATAAACAAGTACTCTGCCCACGGGAGCAGATCCCTGGGTTATAAACGAGTACTCTGCCCACGGGAGCAGATCACCAGTTTATAAACAAGCACTCTGCCCACAGGAGCAGATCCCTGGGTTATAAACGAGTACTCTGCCCATGGGAGCAGATCCCTGGGTTATAAACGAGTACTCTGCCCACGGGAGCAAATCACCAGTTTATAAACAAGTACTCTGCCCACAGGAGCAGATCACTGGGTTACAAACAAGTACTCTGCCCACGGGAGCAGATTACCGGGTTACAAACAAGCACTCTGCCCACGGGAGCAGATCCCTGGGTTATAAACGAGTACTCTGCCCACGGGAGCAGATCCCTGGGTTATAAACGAGTACTCTGCCCACAGGAGCAGATCACCAGTTTATAAACAAGTACTCTGCCCACAGGAGCAGATCACCGGGTTACAAACAAGTACTCTGCCCACGAGAGCAGATCACCAGGTTACACACAAGCACTCTGCCCACGGGAGCAGATCACCGGGTTACAAACGAGTACTCGGCCCACGGGAGCAGATCACCAGTTTATAAACAAGCACTCTGCCCACGGGAGCAGATCACCAGTTTATAAACAAGTACTCTGCCCACGAGAGCAGATCACCAGTTTATAAACAAGTACTCTGCCCACGGGAGCAGATCACCAGTTTATAAACAAGCACTCTGCCCACAGGAGCAGATCACTGGGTTATAAACAAGTACTCTGCCCACGGGAGCAGATCACTGGGTTATAAACAAGCACTCTGCCCACAGGAGCAGATCACTGGGTTATAAACAAGTACTCTGCCCACGGGAGCAGATCACCGGGTTACAAACAAGTACTCTGCCCACGGGAGCAGATCACCGGGTTACAAACGAGTACTCCTGCCGGCCTGACTTCCTAAGAAATCCAAGCAGGTAAAAACTCACCAAATAAAATGCATCACTGTAGGGCCAACGTTTGGCGCAGCAGTTAACCCAGGCTGCAACACCTGCGGTACATACTGCAGTGCCTGGCTTTGGGCCCAACCCCACTCTCCACCCGTTTCCTGCTAAGTACACCCTGGGAGCCAGCACACGATGCTTAGTTGTCTGGATCCCTGCACCCGCGTGGGAGACCCAGGTTGAGTTCTGGGCTCCTAGCTTTGGCCTGGACCAGCCCTGGATGTTTTGCTGTGAGCATCTGGTGAATAAACTAGTGGATGGGAGACCTCTCTCTCTCCTCTCTTTCAATAAAATGAAAAAAAAGTTTTTAAAGGATCACTACAAAGAGAGGGCAGTTTTCACTTCTCTTTCACTTGACCAGTTTCCCATCTCTCTCAGCGTCAACCCAGAAGAAATATAAAACCAACACTGCTGAATCGGTCCTCTGATAGGCTTGGAAGCCAAGGGCTGGAACCTTGTAAGTCTGCAAGTGACCGGTGCTGAGTCAAGTCAGACCAGTGGGAACTCTGGCCAGGCCGAGACCTTCCAAACGCTGACCGCACCCCCTCAACGGGCTTTCCTTAGGCCTGTTTTCCTCAGGAGTCCCCACGAGGGCGACAGAAGCAGGGCGCCCTCCAGAGCAGAGATGCCTGCAGAGGGGTGTGTGTTACCAGAACCCACTCCTCAGAAAATCCTGCTAACACTGTTGTAGTGTTTACTTATTTGCTCCTCACCGTGTGTTGAGGCAAGTATGACAAGTAAACCAGGAGTCAGAAAGGTGAATTAATTTCCCGAAAATTCACTGTAAGGGCTCAAACTAGAGCACCCGTCAGGTCCCAAAGCCTCTGTCTTTGGGTTCCCACACAGTGCTCCTCCACACGTGCAGCCTGAAAAACAAAAATATTAGGAAAACCTTGGGGCCGGCACTGTGGCGCAGTGGGTTAACGCCCTGGCCTGAAGTGCCGGCATCCCATATGGGTGCCGGTTCGAGACCCGGCTGCTCCACTTCCTGTCCAGCTCTCTGCTATGGCCTGGGAAGGCAGTGGAGGATGGCCCAAGTCCTTGGGCCCCTGCACCTGCGTGGGAGACCGGGAAGAAGCTCCTGGCTCCTGGCTTCGGATTGGCGCAGCTCCAGCCGTTGCGACCATCTGGGGAGTGAACCATTGGATGGAAGACCTCTCTCTCTGCCTTTGCCTCTCCTCTCTCTGTGTAACTCTGCCTTTCAAATAAATAAATAAATCTTTAAAAAATAAAAAAATTAAAAAAAATATTAGGAAAACCGTGACTTACGAAAGGCTGCCAATCCCAGCATTGGAACCAACAGGGCGTAATTCCACCTGCTTCCGTCACCCCCATCAGCCCTGGAATTAGGGCGGATATTCCAATTTGGGGGGTCATTTAAGTTATTCATGGATAAACCTTGAAGTAAAAGAAAAATCCATTAACTACATAACAGGAATACTCACACATCTGTCACAATAACGTCACCTACACAGAACATATGAATTATTTTTTATTCAAGAAAATCTTCAGTCTCACCTGCATGCAGCACAGCGGTGAGCACACTGGCGCCTACGAAAGGAGAAACAAGAGCTTAGTGAGACAAGTCACAGTCTAGCAGGGGACGGGGGACAGCTGCGACTAAGGAACTGGAGCAGGTAGAGCGGGACATACTCTCCAGTGTCCACACTTACATGTGCGCCCGTAAATGACCTTACTATGCTAAAAAAGGCTTCAAGAGTCAGGACCCGACTCTCCCTACTTTGAACAGGTGCTCACACAATGGGCAGCGAACCTGCAAACTCATTTTGACTGGGTTACACTGCTCAGAGCATGTTTGTCAAGACCACAGTTCTTACAATGGAAAGCCTCCTATGGGGAAGAGGCTGCAACTGGCAAGGAATAATGCTGCCCATGGAATAGCAGTACCCTTTGATATGCTTACAAGCCGTGGCACCTACATCTATCCTCATGAACAGGCCTGCATTGGAGTAATTGCCTATTTTGAACAGGTCAGAGATTTGGCACTTAGAGCCTTAAATATAAATCCTCCTGGGGCCAGCGCCATGGCGCACTGGGTTAATCCTCCACCTGCAGTGCCAGCATCCCATATGGGCACCGGTTCTAGTCCTGGCTGCTCCTCATCCAGTCCAGCTCTCTGCTGCGGCCTGGGAGGGCAGTGGAGGGTGGCCCAAGTGCTTGGGCCCCTGCATCCATGTGGGAGACCAGGAAGAAGCACCTGGCTCCTGGCTTCGGATCAGCACGGCGCCGGCCGTCGCGGCCATTTGGGGAGTGAACCAACAGAAGGAAGACCTTTCTCTCTGTCTCTATCTGTCAAATAAAAATAAAATAAAAATCTTAAATAAATAAATAAATATAAATCCTCCTATTATAGTCAGCTCTTTAGAAACCAAGTTCAAGGCCCAGGTGAATGGTTCCCTGATTTCCTCGCCAGAGTCTTGGAGGCAGTAGAGAAAAGATGACCGCTTAGCCCTGATCAAGACAAGTTGGTCAAACGATTAGCTGGGAAGGTGCTACCAAAGAAGCAAAAGCTGCCATCGCCCCAGTCCGTCATGAAGACTTTTCTAAATGGATAGTAGCTACAAAGGAGGTAAACCCTGCTGATACACCCATACAGGCCCTAACTGCGGCCATTAACAAACTGAACACAAGTCTAATGGTCCGCAGTTTGTTGGGGATGTCAGGAAACGGGACACCTATGGCGAATCTGCCCAAATGCTGACAGACGGGGCAAGCCCAAAACGCTGTGTTCCAGATGTAAAAAAGGCATCAGTTGGGCAAAAGATTGCAAGACCAAGCCTTTAAACTCCCAGTAGGGTGGCCCTCAGCCCAACAAGTAAGAGGCATGGAGTCACCACACAGACCCTGGGAGTCAGGTGAAAGCAGGCCAGAGGTGAGCAGCCAGCAGACTCATTTATTTCAGCTGGTGCCAGCAACTTATATAGCCGAGGCAGCCAATCCGATTAAGGGCAGTTTATGCCCTAACCAATCACAGCCTGTTGCCAGGCAGGCTCTGTTGCCAGGTGGGTTTCGAAGCCATTCCTGAGTAACTGATGCTCACTTGTCAGCGGCCATCTTGGCATGACCTTCTCATTCCACCACATTTCCCCCTTTTCGTTTGTTTTTGAGCAACTGGAGGCATGATACTTGGCCATACCATTGTTGACCCCGTTTCCATGTGGCCTCTGTAGGCGGCTGTGCCTGTCTTAGGTTGTCCCCCAGGGGATCTTAGATCTTACCCATCGTTGACTAACCAGCCCTCAAAATGGGAGACCACAGGAGTGCTTGCTCAGACGGGGGTAGGAATGAGGAACAACGGTAATCAGGAATGGCATCACTGCACACAGGCTGTGGGCCATCTGAGCGGCTGACCAGAGCTAGTGGGGTATAAAACAGTAGCAGATGTGGCTGTGGGCAATTTCTCAGGGCAGGATGATAGGGCAGGTGCGTCTGCTAACAAGGTGGACTCTCAGTCTTGTTCAGCTGGTCCTGGTTGACTGTCAGTTGCAGGCTTGATGTTTCTGGCTGGTACCCAAATGGGCTGTCCCGCATCCTCTGGAAAGATACAAGCATACCCTCGGCCCTTGGTTAGCAGGAGCCTTGTTACAGGTGTTGGAATCCAGGGCCTGAATTCTGCATCCGCTCCTATATTAACGGCAAACATGCGGGTGGGATGGGGTCTAGCAGCTGCCCTGAGAGCCTGGGGTGCCTGGGGACTGCCACAAACATGGGGATCCTCACTGGGTGTGGATGGGATGACCTCGCATGGGTTATTGCCTTGAGGTCGTCTAAGTTCATCCCACAGATATTTGGGGGGTGGCTGACCAGGCATTGCTGCGTTGTCTGCTGTTTCACTGTTAGAGCTCTCTCTCCCCAAGTCATCAACTGATGTCTGTGAGACAGGGACCTGGAGTGACAGGCTCTCATCACTCACTGATTCATCATGTTTGTCACTCTGTGTGGGTTTCTGAGAGGGGGTATCTTTCCCATCTCTGAGCGCTTAAGAGCGGCACGCCATGCCAACTCTAGCCAAAGGGAAGACACGCACAGCACTGCTGCCATAACAAAACAAATTCCTAGCACCTCAGCGGCTGATGGCATTCTGCAGGGGTTCCCTACGTTAGACAAATAGACAGTGGTGTGTCAGATCATAAGTATGTCCTGTGCCTAGTGGGGGATTTCCTTGATTCGTTAGGTCAAGGCTGTATGCCCACATGGTAGCTCCAGAGCGTCACCTCTCTTGAGTGAGGGAAGATGACTGGTTCAGAATTCTGGGATGATCTGAATTTGCCGAGTGAACCGAAAGTAAAAGGAGGAGCCGAGAAGTGGCGTATGCTTCTGGGCGGTGTTGACTAACCTGGGGTCACTTCAACTGAGGACAAGGACAAGGAAAGGGGCGTGGGAGGGGGTTCTGTGCTCACCCTCACAGAACTAAACAGCACACAAAACACCAAGGGGCCTATTTGCCGAAATCAAGGGGGGACCTCGCCAAGTCTGACACGCTCTGTCACCTTGGGCGCCAGATGTTGCTGTGGATTCGTTCTGAGGAGGAGCGTGGTGGGGGCAAGAGGCACGGAGTCACCACACAGACCCCTGGAGTCCGGTGAAAGCAGGCCAGAGGCAAGCAGCCTGCAGGCTCGTTTATTTCAGTTGCTGCAGCAGATTAAATAGCCAAGGCGGCCAATCCGGTCAAAGGGGCAGTTTATGCCCTAACCAATCACAGCCTGTTGCCAGGTGGGTTTCAAAGCCATTGGTGAGTAACTGCTGGCATGGCCTTCTCTCATCCCACCACGGTTGTTGTGGTAAACTTTACATTTCAACTTGACTGAGCCACAAATGCTGACATTTGCTAAACATGTCAGGCTGTGTTTGTGAGGGCATTCCTGGATCAGACTAGCATTGAATCCTCCAAACAATTCCTCACAATAAATCAAACATTCCAAGTGTATATATATGCACAGTGTGTGCACATACATACATACACGGCATCTACACATACATGCACGCCGTACACATGTAAACGAGAACACTTCGAAAAGGTCATGGAAAACGTTTGGTGCAAACATTTTGAAATCAGTCCATGCACAGCTTTTCATCACACATATTTTCCATGAACTCTCTCAACTGCCTCTGTAAATACACTCATATATTCTATGGGTTGTCTCTCTGGAGAACCCTAATACACTTCCAAATGTATCTATAATCAACTCAACAATGGGCTCACACTGCTCATATTGATACGCTGTGAAGAATGAGCTACACATCGGTAGGAGCCAGACAAGGATAAGGTCTTCCCAGCAGAGAATGTGAGGGAGGCAGGACCAAGTGGGGACGCTGTGGACACCACAAGGGAGGAGGGCCGAGTGGGGACGCCAGGGACACCACGCGAGGGAGGCGGGACCGAGTGGGGACGCCGGGGACACCACGCGAGGGAGGCGGGACAGAGCGGGGACGCCGGGGACACCACGCGAGGGAGGCGGGACCGAGTGGGGACGCCGGGGACACCACGCGAGGGAGGAGGGCTGAGTGGGGACGCCGTGGACACCACGCGAGGGAGGCGGGACCGAGCGGGGACGCCGGGGACACCATCAGTGGCGCATCCAGGGCTGTGGCCTCCTGCGTGGGGAAGACAGGGACAGCGCTGGGGACTTTCCGTGCTTACACGGGGACAGTGACTGCAGAAGACCACAGAGAGCCTGCTGCAGGTGCGGAGTGCCCTCCAGACCCGGGCTGGGCACTCACACAGCAGCCACGAGAGCTTTCAGCCTGCTTCACGAGCCACCACCACAAACACCCGCTTACTAAACAGTTACTCACGGGTCACATACGAAACGAGAAACTCAAGTTTTGTGACAATTTTAACAGCTTTGCAATAAACACTTAATATCTAAATTGACAAAATTATGATAGACAATAATGATAGATGCAAAAAACATGGCTCAGAAGTTGATACTGGTGGAGTATGTGGCAATCACAGGCTCTAACAATTAGGCAGGTACCTAATTTAGAAAGTACTCAACCTGCAGGACTCCCTAGGAGGCACAGTCGGCCTGCGTGAGCTCGAACGGGTGGCGCGGGCTGTTCCCCACACACCTCCCAGACGCCTGCGCTCTGCTTGCTGATAACGCAGTGCAAACAGCTACCGCACTCCATGGTTTACCAACAGAAAAAGTGTTCGTGCGGGGCGGGTGAGCTCCTTCTTCCTATCTTGTCTGCGGTGGCCGTGTCCCTGTACCTTCCCTCCGCACCCACGAAGCCCACCGCCGGCGCAGACGGCCCAGGGACGCCCCCAGGAAAGTAAGCGCCACGCACAGTTTCTTTGGCCTTACTTACTAACAGCAGAAATAAAACAGGCATTGTTGTAAATTTAACAAGAATTAAGTTATTTTCCCCAAAATAATGCAAAACATATTACTAATCCAATGAAAACGCAGGCACCACAATTATTTGAGAAAAGACTTCAACTATCTTACATGAACGCGCATATTAGGAAAACCAGAACCTTCCAGTTGTAGACTCGGAGTCGCCGAGGGACCCACACAGAGGCTCCCGCGCGGAGCCGCCCCAGGGTCCTGCACCTGCGGCCGCGAACCTGGGAGTCGCGGCGCCCAGCACAGGCCGGACGGCGCAGGGTCCCCACGCCGCAGCGGCTCGCTCCTCACCACCGCTCAGCCCTGCCAGCCCGGCTTTTAAAGAAATACCGCTCAAGCCCGCCCTGACCAGAGCCGCACCCACCTGCGCTGCGGGCGCCCAGACCTCCTGGCCCCCGGACCTCCTGGCCCCCTCAGCGCCGCCGGCCCCCGGCCAGTGCGCAGGCGCAGGCTGCCACCCGCCGATCCCGGAGGCGACATGTGCGCAGGCGCGGAACTTCCCGTCGTCCCCGCCCCGGATGTGGCGTTTGCGCAGACGCGTCCTGCGCGGGGGCTGGCGGGACAGCGTTGGGCCGTCATGGCTGGGGTCCGAGTGGTGTCGCGGCTGCTGTTGGCGCGGCGTTTGGCGCTGACCCGGGCGGTGAGTCGGCGCCGGGGACCGGCAGGGCCGAGGCAGCGGTGGTGGGAGCGCGGCGCTCCCGAGCGGGGTGCAGTGGACGGCTTGTCCCGGTGAAGGTCACGACCCGTTAGAGGCCAAGGTCGCTGCTGCCCTGGCCCCTGGCTCTGGACGTGGCGGGCGGGGACCCCGGAGGCGAAGGCGCGGCTGCGGGGCGGACGTGATCCTACCCGGGCGCCGGAGAAGCGCGGGGCTCGCGCAGGAGCGGCCGCGGCTGCCGCCGCGCGTCTGTCCGGGCGCCCTCTCCGGCCGCGGCTCCGGCGTCTTGCTTGGCCGGACGCGGGTGCTTCGCTGCTTGTTCCCTCAGTTTCAGTGCGCTCGCCAGTGCCCCTGCGAGTCGCCAAGGCCCCTGCGGGGCTTGACAGGCCCGGGGCTCAGCCGTCGCGAGAGGGCCCGCAGGCGGTGACTGAATGCGCCCACCGGAGGGGGCCGGGGCCCCTTCTGCGGGCCGCAGTGGGTGTCCGGGGAAGCCGCGCTGGCCTGCCTTTCCTCCCGTCGCGGCGAGGCTGGAGCCGGCGGAACGCGCTCTCGTGCGGCTGGCTGCTTGCAAACCAGAGGGCCAGGAGGAGCAGCACGGAACCGCACGCAGGCCTGCGCGAAGAGGGGGTCTGGGCCTTCTCGTGAGGATGGCGCTCTTCCTCCAGAAATTGTGCCCTCAAGCAGTGTATTGCACTTAAGGTTGGCTCATTTCCTGAAGAACTGGAGTTTACCAAGGAAAATGAGAGTCAAATTAAAAGAGAAAAAAGGCAATTTTAGGATAGTTAGCTGAGAATTGACTATAAAGTCGATGTTGGGGCCGGTGGTGTGGCCTAGCGGTAAAGCCGCCGGCATCCCATATGGGCGCCTGTTGGAGTCCGGCTGCTGCTCTTCCGATCCAGCTCTGCTGTGGCCTGGGAAAGCAGTGGAGGATGGGCCAGGTCCGTGGGCCCCTGCACCTGTGCCTGGAGGAGGCTCCTGGCTTCGGACCGGCCCAGCTGGGGAGTGAACCAGTGGGTGGAAGACCTCTCTGCCGTTCAAATAAATACATATTTTTTTAAAAGTAGGTGTTGAGGATAATTTCAGAAAAATGAATAGGTAATTTATCTCCTTTTTATCAGTTTTGTGTTTTCAAGCCATTCTGTCATTATGGCTGCTTTCAAGTTACTAATTTTTTGCCTTTCTTTTAACCGTTCTGAAGCAATTTATTCCAAGAGGAAAGTAAAACGATGGACCTGAAATATTTAATTGCTTGCTTCCAATGAAGTGTTTCAAAACTCTTAGGATGAACACCCAAAAAACTGTCCTAGGATAAGCTAACTTCTTTTCTTAAATGGATTGATCTGGGGCCAACGTTGTGGTACAGAGGGTAAAGTCACAGCCTTCAACACTTGACATCCCACCTGGGCGCTGGTTTGTGTCCCGACTGCTACACTTCAGATCCAGTCCCTGCTAATGGTCTGGTACAAACAGCAGATAGCCCAAGTGCTTAGGCCCCTGCTACCCACATGGGAGACCTGGAAGAGGCTCCTGGCTCCTGGCTTCATCCTGGCCCAGTGCCTGCCTTTGCAACCATCTGGGGAATGAACCAGCAGGTAGAAGATCCCTCTCTGTATAACTCTGACTCTCAGATAAATCTTTTTTTTAATGTATTGATCTGAATACATTTTAATGGTGTATCTGGAATTATTTAGGTCTGTATAGGAATAGCCTTTGGTTTTGCTTTTTGGATCATTATATAAATGATATTCAGTTCTGTATTCTACATATGTCTTTCCTGGTTCATTTGAAAAGTGGCTTGGTTGTGGTGTTAACCTGGATTTTAGTCTTAGTTTGGAGTATCTCAGAGGCTTTCCCCAAGGGTCCTTAGGTAGTGGGGAAACTACGAGATGCTGAGCCACCAGGCTGACTCTGACCTTAAGGTTCTGAATGGGTTAGTGGAGTTCTGTGAGGTGACCTTTGACTCCCGTGGTTCATGACTCACAGCTATGCCCAGGACAATGTGCACTGTATTTTAATCATCCTTCACTAAAAAATTAACATTTAAATACATAATGAAAATAATTACACAGTTTTTAAAAAGACTTATTTATTTATTTATTTGAAAGGCAGAGAGAGAGAGAGAGAGAGAGAGGTCTTCCATCCACTGGTTCACTCCCTAAATGGCCACAGTGGCTGGAGCTGGGCCGATCTGAAGCCAGGAGCCTGGAGCTTCTTCCAGGTCTCCCACGTGGGTGCAGGGGCTCTGCTGCTGCTGCTGTCTTAGGCCATGGCAGAAGCTGGACCAGAAGTGGAGCAGCCCGGACTTGAGTGGCACCCATAGGGGATGCGGGCACTGCTGGCGGCTTTACCCACTACACCACAGCGCTGGTCCCAGTTACAGTTTCTAAAAAGCAATAAGAGGAGGCCAGCGCCGCGGCTCACTAGGCTAATCCTCCACCTTGCGGCACCGGCATACCGCGTTCTAGTCCCGGTCGGGGCGCCGAATTCTGTCCCGGTTGCCCCTCTTCCAGGCCAGCTCTCTGCTGTGGCCAAGGAGTGCAGTGGAGGATGGCCCAAGTGCTTGGGCCCTGCACCCCACGGGAGACCAGGATGAGTACCTGGCTCCTGCCATCAGATCAGCGCGGTGCGCTGGCCGCAGCGCGCCGGCTGTGGCGGCCATTGGAGGGTGAACCAACGGCAAAGGAAGACCTTTCTCTCTGTCTCTCTCTCACTGTCCACTCTGCCTGTCAAAAAAGAAGGCAATAAGAGGGCCTTGTAGGTATAAAGAAGTGGGCTGCTCCCCACCCACTAGTGGGAGTAGTTCTGAATTGCTTATAATTTTGGCCATGCTATTTACCTGCAGTCTCTAGCTGAATGTGGGTGTATTTTTTGTCAGTTGAGACATCAATTCTTGTTTGGTAAAACACTTATTCCACCTACTCCCTGTTCCTGTGCCCTCCCAATAGTTATGCAACCATTTTTTAAAAAATTTATTTATTTGACAGAGTTACAGAGAAGAGAGAGATCTTCCATCCACTGGTTCATTCCACAAGTAGTGGAGTGAAACGGCCAGGGTGAAGCCAGGCAGAAGCCAGGAGCTAGGAACTTCTGGGTTTCCCACCTGGGTAGCAGGACTTGGGCCATCGTCCATGCTTGTCCCAGGCTATCAGCAAAGAGCTGGGTTGGAAGTGGAGCAGCTGGGACATGAACCGCCACCCATATGGGTGATGCAGACGGTCGCTTTACCTGTTGAACCACGATGCTGGCCCCATACAACCATTTTTAGGTCCTCTGTTGGCTGCGTTTGTAATTGTAAGGATTGTGCTTACGAATTGGCTTCCTGTTCATGGTTATGGATGTATTAAGGGAAGGCTCCCTACCTTGCTAGGTTGAGGCTGGGCTGTTAACATCTCTACTCTTGTCATTTTTATCTCCCGTCTTCCTAATTCAGGCATCTGAACTATTTTTTTTTTTTTTTTTTAAGATTTATTTGTAAAACAGAGTGACAGAGGGAGGGAGAGAGATCTTGCACTCATCTGTTGGTTCACTGTCCAGATAGTTGCAATAGCCAGGGCTGGGCCAGGCTGAAGCCAGGAGCCAAGGACTCCATCCGGATCTCCCAAGTGGGTGGCAGAAAATCAAGAACTCAAGCTTCCCAGGCACTCAGATGTGGAATACAGCTGTCACAAGCCTCGACTTGGCCTTCTGTGCTGCTTGTCTGCCCTCGTCATCTGAACTTTTGTGCTGTTAAACAAGAAAACAAGATATAACTAAAAGAAATACTTAGGTCCAAGTATTTCTTTTAGTTATATCTTAGCTAGATTTCCTTGTTCTTTTTCATGTAACTTTATTAGAAAATGTTTGATAATCTCTCCACAAAAAGTTTAATTTAACAAGTGGCACGAACTGGTCTTTATTTAGGCAGACGTTGGGCTCTCCTGGTCCAGCATTATGGTGTTGCAGGTAAAGCTGCCACCTACAGTGTCAGCAACCCATGTGGGCTCCAGTTTGTGTCTTAGCTGCTCTACTTCGGAATCCAGCTCCCTGCTAATGGCCTGGGAAAAGCAGCAGAAGATGGCCCAAGTGCTTGGCACACTGCCACCCATGTTAGAGACCCGGGTGAAGCTTCTGACTCAGCCTGGCCCAGCTCAGGCTGCTGGTGGCCATCTGGGGGAATAAATCAGCACATGGAAGACATTGTCTCTCCCTCTCCCCCTCCTCCTTCCTCCCTCCCATTCCCTCTCCCCCTCTCCCTCCTTCTCCCTCTCCCCTCTCCCTCCTTCTCCCTCTCCTCCCTCCCTCTCTCTCTGTAATTCTGACTTTCAGATAAATGAGTAAGTCTTAAGAAAAAAAAGATACTACCAAGAAGTGTGCCTTTTTCATTTCATTTCTGAGTTATTGAGTACTCAGTCTGGAAACAAGCTCCACCCAGAAAACAGCTTTTCCTAGAGTGCCCAGTCAGGGTACAGAGGAGAGTCTGGGGCTGAGACCTGGCCCCTTGTGTCTGCCAGTTGGATACATGAAAAGGGTAACAGGTTTTTGTTTTTGTTTTTTGTTTTTTGTTATTATTACTAATTTGTTTGAAAGGCAGAGAGATCTCCCATCCAGTGGTTCTCTCCCTAAATGCCCTCAGTAGTTGGTTCTGGGCCGAGGTGCACGTTAGCAGGAAGTGGAACTGGGAGCAGAGCTAGGACTCTGATATGGGATGTGGGTGTCCCAGGGTGATGATCTAGAAGGGGAACTGCAGTTACTATTTCTTCATGACACTAGCACTCTGTGTTTCAGCAGCGGCCGGCAGCACTGCAGACAGGAACCCGTGATTTTCACTTCACTGTTGATGGCCATACAAGGGCATCTGCCAAAGTCTCAGATTCCGTAAGTTCTTGACCTTTGTTTTATTATAAACCATTTTTTTTGACTTGGAAGATACTCAATACCAGTTCATTTTCAGATTTGAATAATGTGCATACTGAAAGGAACGTGTCCTCGCAGGCGTGCAGTGCGTGCTCAGATTCCTTACAGTGGAACCCGCTCAATAGTACAGATGTAGGTGTAGATATTAATATTTTTGCATGTAGTTCTTATGTACCTATAAATTTGAATTTAAATCAAATAAAGCAACAAAGTAATAAAATACAAGTGAACAGTATTTTCTGTGACAGATGGTGAAATTCCTACTTAAAATAAGACTGTGTAGCCTCTTGAGATGTGCCTGTGACGCCCTGGAAAAGAAAAACTGAAACTGACTCACGAGTTCTTTTCTCATCAGCTCACAGCAGTTTCTGAATCCCACTTGACACCTTCTCAGCCATAAATGAGGCCATGGAGCATGACCTAAAACAGAGGCGTGGTCCTCAGTGCTAAGGGAGTCACCCAGTGGACTGGAATATGCTTGTTTAAATGAGAACATCTCAGCTTTGTTGTGAGCAGCTTGGAGATCACAGGTGGAGAAACATTGTCTGAGTGTAGGTTTGTAAGCATATGTATGTGATGTAAACAGAGGATATGAGCAACATTGACATTTGGAAGGAGAGGCCACACTTAGAACTGGTTGGTCTCATGGTTTGTGCTGGTACTTTGCTTCTTCATTTTCCTGCTTTGGTGAGATTCGGTTGTTAACGGTTAAGCTTTCTGGAAAATGGATGTTTTGAGGGTACACCTCTACGTCATTGGCATATCAGCTAAGTACTGGATTTCTCGGCCCATGGGATATGATAAACTCTGAGTAGGGATCCTTCATCATGTGGGACTCTCCCCACTATGAATAGTGCTCGGTGCTCGCAGCCCACGTCAGCATGGGGCCCTCTCTGCTCGAAGGCTGTTGTGTGTTTGGCACAGTTGCGTATGTGACTGACAGCTGGGTTGTTTTCTGTTCCAGATTTCTGCTCAGTACCCAGTAGTGGACCATGAATTTGATGCAGTGGTGGTCGGTGCTGGTGGAGCTGGCTTACGAGCTGCATTTGGCCTCTCGGAGGCAGGATTTAACACAGCATGCATCACAAAGCTCTTTCCTACCAGGTCACACACTGTGGCGGCACAGGTAAGAGAAGCAGTCTATCAATGCTCTGAGTGCCTGTGAGCTCCCATCCAGTCCCACAGTCTCTGCCTGTCACCTTACAGCCACATTTGCCTCCCACCCACTCTTCTCATTCTTAATTTGGGGTCTCTGCCTGGAGCCTCTTTCTTGGAAGCCTGCAGGACTGGACCTTGCTGTCACTCATCTTGGCTGCAGTCACGCTTGGGTCTTTGCTGTCCAGCCGCTGTTTAGTTTTCTCCATGGCATTTCCTGGGTTAGAAATGTACGTGGTTGCTCTACGTGCATTGCCCAGCACAGTGCCTGGCCCTGGCTAGGCCTTGCTGAGTGAGAATGACGATGAGCGTAGATGATGGCATAAATATGTGCAGGCTAGAACATGCTCCCAGGGCTGCTGTGTGGAGTAGCAGGGTTAAGCCTACACCTGTGATACCAGCATCCCACATGGATGCCAGTTCGAGATTTGGCTGCTCCACTTCTGGTCCAGCTTCCTGCTAATATTCCTGGGAAAGCAGCGGAATATGACCCACATGCTTGGGACCCTGCACCCATGTGGAATACCTGGAAGGAGCTCCGGGCTCCTGATCAGCCTGGCCGTTATGGCCATTTGGGGAATGAACCAGCAGATAGAAGTTCTCTCTCTGTCCTCCTCAACGGTCTTTTCTACTATTTGGAACATGATTCCTGATAAGGACTGCAAAGATACTTTGCTTTAAATCTATGTTTGTGCAATGAAGAATATTATTTATATGATAGGAATCATGCCCTAAAAGGAGAAATAGGTACAAACAGATAATTCTGAATAATGTCGCCAAGAAATACAGTTTTAAGGCAGTGCAAGAGGAGGAAAGGCTCGCGTAATACTAATGCTGATGGTTCTTGAGAAGGTTTAACTGGGGAGAGAAGACCACCAGGCCCTGGCCTGGGGCATCTGAGAACTTCCTGGACCTCTTTGGGGGGGCTTTTTTTTTTTTTTTTATAAAGATTTACTCATTTACTTGAAAGAGTTACAGAAAGGCAGAGAGAGAGAGAGGTCGTCTATCCACTGGTTCACTCTCAAAGTGGCTGCAATGGCCAGAACTGGGCCGATCCAAAGGAAGGAGCCAGGAGCTTCCTCTGGGTCTCCCATGTGGGTCCAGGGGCCCAAGGACTTGGGCCATCTACTACTGCTTTCCCAGGCCACAACAGAGAGCTGGATCGGAAGTGGAGCAGCCAGGACTCGAACTGGGGCCCATGTGGGATGCCAGCACTGCAAATGGCAACTTCACCCACTGTGCTGGCTCTGAGAGGTGGATTTTAAACTGGTAGCAATGGTAGAACTGTGGCGGGCATCTGTATGCACACGCTGTACCAGTTTTCCTGTTCTTTCAGGCTCACTTTCTGTATCATTCCCCTACATGGGAGCTGCATTTTTTTTTTTTTAAGCTGGGTTGTGCTTGGGTTTACAACTGGAGGAGGGAAGGGAAAGTGACTTGGTAACTTCCGTGTGCCACAAGGGTCTTGTCTCTGTGTAGTGACTTCTTTCTTCCCAGATAAACTGTAAGTGAGAAAAAGAGGACAGCAGCACCAGACAGGCAGGAGTTCCAGCATCGTAGGTCTGCTGTACTCAGGTGCTAGCTCAGTAACAGTTGGAAAAAGAGAAAGACGTTAGAGAGTATGCCTTTACGCAGCGAAAGGATTATCTAAAGCCAAGGAGTCAGAATTTCAGTTGGGGGAAGAAGGAAGATGAGTGCTGAATTTGCTCCTGTCGTGCCATATTCTGTGACTCTGTGAGATAAGATGGGGCTGGTGGCCCTGCACAGGCCTAGGAAATAGAGGGCAGGGAGTTCATCAGTTGGCAGGAAGCGCCTCCCATCCGTACACGGAGGCTGTCTTGTCAGAGTAGCCTGCTGAGTGCTCGATACTCGTGACTGTTCACCTCACTTAGCCCTGGAAGGTCAGCTTCATCCCAGTTTACCACACTTGCAGCGGCTTTCTCTGGATCAGATTCCAGGGAGGAGACTGGCCCCGAAGATGCAGTGGGGACTCCCGTTCACGGCTTTGTAAGAGGTGTTTGGTGTTTGCAGGGAGGCATCAATGCTGCTCTGGGAAATATGGAAGAAGACAATTGGAGATGGCATTTCTACGACACCGTGAAGGGCTCTGACTGGCTGGGGGACCAGGACGCCATCCACTACATGACAGAGCAAGCCCCTGCCTCTGTGGTCGAGGTAATGTGTGGGAGGCTCTCAAGCCCTCTCACAACCTGTTCCTACTATAAAAAATAGAAGTAGAAGAAGTGGAAGTGCTCAACTAAAGAATATGTAGTGAGCCGGGCTAACAAGGAAAATCCTCTGTCATTAACTATTCAGTTCATGTAACACGGAAATTTCTCTCTTCTCAAGCGTCAGTATTTTCCTAGGACATCTGAGCTTTGGGTTTACAGGTCTCTTGAAGGTGGTCAGTGCACGTTACCCTGAATGCCTTGCCTCCGTTAAGGTAACGGGTCTTTGTTTGTGTTTCACAGCTAGAAAATTATGGCATGCCATTTAGCAGAACTGAAGACGGGAGGATCTATCAGCGTGCGTTCGGTGGACAGAGCCTCAAGTTTGGGAAAGGCGGGCAGGCCCACCGATGCTGCTGTGTGGCTGATCGGACCGGCCACTCACTCCTGCACACCTTGTATGGAAGGGTGAGGCCACCTGGTGCATGAGACAGGATGCGTGGCTTGGCCAGGCGAGGATTGTGGGGACTGTGGGCTGGGTTGCAGCTGCGAGTCAGCTCAGGGGCTGCTTAAACAGCGACAGCGTAGTTTCCTGAGACCTTTCTCAGGGCACAGGAGCGTGGAGCACGCGCTGTGAAAAGCTGCTTTCATTAGGGCAGTGTGGCATTTCTTGTGTCTTTGTGGAAGCTTGAATTGTGTGCCTACCAGATTTGAACCTGTGGCCTGTCGCCTGCCAAGCACAAGACACAAGCAGTATTTTAAAGGTTTTTATCACCTCTGAGATCCTGCACTGATCGATTTGTTTTTGTTGCAATGTTTGTTCAAAATAGGCAGAGTTGTGGGACAATAGTTGCTGGGTAATCAGGGCCAACCTTGGCATGGCCAAGTAATGCCCTGAACTCTGCGGTTTTCAGAACATGGGTATGGTGATTGACTTTCCAGTGCTGTGGCCAAGTGTGTTCACCATTCACAGATGTGTGACAGGACCTGCTTGTCTGGGGTTGTCACATTGAAGCTGGCCCTGGCTGCTGAGAGCTACTGGCTTTATGTTGCAGGGACCGTCAGTTCCAGCCTGGATGGCCTGTCCAGTGCTGGCCCTGTCGTCTTGGGCAGCTGCCGGCCCCATGTGACCACTGCGGACTGAGGAGCTGAACATTTTGTTTTATTTTGATTAAGTGGCCATGTGTGACCAGCAGCTCTCATCTGGGTTATGACTCAGTGGTCCATGGGCCTCACAGTAGCTTTAAACTGAGGGGAGCTCCGTGCTTTGTGTGGCCAGTGGAGCCTGGGATGCCTCCCAAGGTTGTGTGGAAATAAGATGTGTTGCCAGAATGCAGTCTGTTCAGAGCCTGCTGTTGCCTGTCTCTCCTGTAGTGTATGCTGACATAGATTTGCATCTCGCCACCTTTGTTTTAAGCTGCTAGTTATAGAAAGTCTTGTGCTCTCAGTGATATCGGCACCGTCACTTCTGTGTATTGCTGCTTGTGATCCAGCATTCTGTCTGGGCTTAGCACACTCATTTGTTACTAGAGCTGGGTGAGTGCTGTAAACTTGTTCCGTGAGCAGTATCACTAAATGTTGGTTTCTCGCTTAATTAAATGTGATGTAGAATGCGAGATCTTTATTTTTTTTTTTAGTCTCTGCGATATGATACCAGCTATTTTGTGGAGTACTTTGCCTTGGATCTTCTGATGGAGAATGGGGAGTGTCGTGGTGTTATCGCGCTGTGCATAGAAGATGGGTCCATCCACCGCATACGAGCAAAGAACACTGTTGTTGCGACCGGGTAGAAATCTTTTTTTTTTTTTTTTTTTTTTTAGATTTATTTATTTGAAAGAGTTACAGAGAGAGGTAGAGACAGAGAGAGAGGTCTTCCATCCGCTGGTTCACTCCCCAGATGGCCACAACAGCTGGAGCTGCGCCAGTCCGAATCCAGGAGCCAGGAGCTTCCTCTGGGTCTCCTACTTGGGCCTTCTACTGTTTTCCCAGGTCATAGCAGAGAGCTGGATCAGAAGTGGAACAGCCAGACTCAAGCCGGTGCCCATATGGGATGCCGGTGCTTCAGGCTAGGGCTTTAACGTACTGCTGGCACCAGGAATCTAGTTTTGATGGTTTATTGTATTTTTTTGTAAAATGGAGTTTCAGAGGTTCTCTGTCCTAATAAAAATAGGGTAATGATTGGTTGGCGCCACGGCTCAATAGACTAATCCTCCGCCTGCGGCGCTGGCACCCCGGGTTCTAGTCCCGGTTGGGGCGCCGGATTCTGTCCCGTCTGCTCATCTTCCAGTCCAGCTCTCTGCTGTGGCCCGGGAGTGCAGTGGAGGATGGCCCAAGTGCTTGGGCCCTGCACCCCATGGGAGACCAGGAGAAGCACCTGGCTCCTGGCTTTGGATCAGCGCGGTGTGCTGGCTGCATTGCGCCAGCCGTAGCGGCGATTAGGGGGTGAACCAATGGAAAAGGAAGACCTTTCTCTCTCTCTCTCTCTCTCTCTCTCTCTCTCTCACTGTCCACTCTGCCTGTCAAAAAAGGTAAATAAATAAATACATAAAATAGGGTAATGATAAGATAGCAGGTCAGTCATAGGTCTTGACTTATCTTGTGAGGTGATAACCTTGCCTGCCTTGGCTCCTCATCTGTGAAGGGGGACAGCTAGCACCTACCTTGGAGGTAGGTCCAGGGAGCACCCAGACATCCTCAGTAGATGGCAGAAGCTGCCGTCTGGTTGCAGCTGGAGGGTCCTTGATGATCATCCCACTTTCAGAGGAGAAAACTGAGGAGGGAAGAGTCATGTGACTTGTGCTGGTACAGCCTCTCCTGCAGTAGTGATCACTGATCCACACTGATTTCCAGGACATAGCAGTGCTGTGTGTTCACTTGATGAAAATGACGAAGTTTCACTTTATATATGGTCAGGCTGTTATTTAAAAACCATGTTAAACATGAGCAAGCTTCTGCATAGCCAGGTAGACATGAGCAGATGCAGAGTGGGAGAGGATATTTGCCAACATCAGTTGAGGGTCTAACCTCTGAGATACACTGGGAACCCACACACACACACACACACGAACCTGACAAGGGCCTCACTTCCAGGATACACTGGGAACTCGGGCTCAGATATGATGAGGGCCTGACATCCAGGATAACTCGGACAACTCAATAGAAAAACTGATTAAAAATGGGCAACGGACCTGAATAGACATGTGTCAAAAGAAGATACACACATGGCCAGCAGGTATAATGCAAATGAACATAAAAAACTGTATAGATTTCAAAAATTTTTTGCACGAAAGTAAACATATTTTCCATTTTCCTGCGGACTTTTTGAAGTACCTTCATATATGATCATCAAAAAATGCAAAGTTAAACTATAATGACATCGCTTCGCATCTGTTACAAGATGACAAGCCTTGACAAAGATGTAGAGAATGTAAATCAGTCCCGTTGTTAACGGAAACCAGTATGGAGGGTCCTCAAGTAGAGCTGCCTTGTGATCCAGCAGTCTCCCTACTGGGTAGATGTCTGAAAGAAGGGAAATCCACATGTCAGGGAGTTACATGTTCTCTGGTGTTTGCTGCAGTGGGGTCAGCCAACGTGTGTCTTCAGCAAATGAAATGTGTGGGTTCGGGTTAGGGTCAGGGTCAGGGTCAGGGTCATCAGCGAATGAAATGTGTGGGTGGGCAGTGGAATGCTTCAGCCAGGACAGGAAGGAGATAACATGGATGGACCTGGATGATGTTCGTGAAGTGAAAGGAGGCAGGTGAGAAAAACTAAGATTGATCTCAGCCACACGTGGGTCTGGAAAGATTCCTAAGAACAGAGCAGAGTGGGAGCTGCTGGGGCTGGAGGCGGAGCTGTGGATCAGGGTACAACTTTGAGTTCTGAGAGCAGACTGGAGATGGATGTGTACAGTGTGTGGTTGTAGCTAATGTGTTACAGGAATTTGCTGGGTCTTAAAGTGTCTGTACCACAAAACAAGGGTAATTGTAGGAGGTGATGGATGTGTTAATGAACGTGATTGGTAGTCATTTCACAATGCATACGCCAGACCATCGTGTTAGTCACATTGGGTATATATCATTGATATTTGTTTAAACAGAATAACTGGGGGAAAAACAAATCATAACTTTTAGGATTTTTCACTGTGAAATTAGTATATGCTTATCAGATGAATTACTCAGACGGCACGAAGTACGAAACGAGGAAGCTGAATACCCTCTCTGTTCCCTGGCCTCCTGTCCACTGCAGGGGCGCTCTGGCGTTGTGGGGTGGGTATGTGCACACAGGCGTGGGTGTGCAGACAGTGCATAGAAGGTGGTGGCCCAGGAGCGTCTCTGTCCATTTGTGCTTCTGTAAGATAGGAGGTCTTGGTGTCCTGATGCCACTGTCTGGTTTCCAGAGGCTATGGGCGCACTTACTTCAGCTGCACGTCTGCCCACACCAGCACCGGTGATGGGACAGCCATGGTCACCAGGGCCGGCCTTCCTTGCCAGGACTTGGAGTTCGTCCAGTTCCACCCCACAGGTAGGATCTACATTTGTGTCTTGTAAGCACATGGAACCTACTCGGTGCTGCTCTGTAGCTGACGTGCTATCACGCTTCTAATGATCAGATTCCTTATGTCTCAGGTCCTAACTGGAATGTCATTTTCTCAAGATTTTCCCCTAACTCGTACAGGACAGTGGAAGTCACTGTCTTCCATATTCCAGGGGAGCCCTGGACCCTAGCTTGCGATCTTGCCCCAGGGTAAAGCAGGGATTGCTCAGTGTCCCTCTCTAGCTGTGTGGTCAGCTGCTTGGGGCAGGCACCAGGGTCTCAATCAGTGCTGTGACCCAGTGCTCAGCACACAGGAGGGCCTCAGTATGCCAGGTCTGACAAGTGGTGTGGACAGTCTCAGGTGATGGGGAAATCCAGGATCCAGCTGTGACAGGTTCAACCCCTTGAATGACTGGGAGAGCTGGTTCTGGGGAGGTGACCTCACTTTGGGTCTCCATGGGATTCAGAGACTTTAACACAAGGGACAGCTAAAGTCCCAGGTTCAGGGGCTGTCACCTAGAAATGAACCCTGCCTGCCGGCTGTGAGGTGATTCCTCCTGGTTCCGGAGCTGCTCATCTGACCTCTGGATAAGGAGACTTGATTAGGACGCTAAAGACCAGTCTCACATCCCTCTTTTGCTAAATTCATCTTTAGAACTGTTTATAAAGACTGATTGATTGAAAGGCAGAGACAGGTGGATCTTTCATCCACTTGTTCACTCCCCAAATGCCTGCAACAGTGGATCCTGGGCCAGGCCAAAGACAGGAGCCAGGAACTCCACCCAGGTCTCCCATGTGGGTGGCAAGAACCCAAGGACTTGGGCCATCACCTGCTGCCTCCCAGGCACTTGAGTAGGAAGCTGGATTGGAAGCACGCAGGAGCTGGGACTGGCACCAAGCACTCTGTGCCACGGTCCCTGCCCCAGAGGCCCCATTTTCTCTGTGCCCTGTCAATGCCTTCTTTCTGATCCCTGGCAGGGATGAAAAATAAGAAATGTGGTTTTTTTGAATGTCTTTATCCAACCAAATATTTCTGAGTTTCTGAATTCCCTCAGTAATTTATAGTATTTAGAGCTCCATTTCTGTCATTCTTTTTTTTTTTTTTTTTTTTTTTAAGGACTTTATTTGAGAGAGTTACAGAGAGGGAGAAAAAGAGAAGGGTCTTCCATAGCTGGTTCACTTCCCAAATGGACGCAACAGCTGGAACTCAGCCCAGCAGGAGCCAGGAGCTTCCTCTGGGTCTCCACACGGGTGCAGGGGCCCAAGCGTCTGCCACTGCTCTCCCAGGCCGTAAGCAGAGAGCTGAGTCAGAAGAGGCACCCACACGGGAGGCCAGTGCTGCTGGTGGACGCTCAGCCCACTATGCACAGTGCTGGCCCCTGCGCTCTATTTCTTGTGCTTCCTATGTATTTACTTTATTTATTGCTTATGTGAGGGAGAGAGAAGACTCTCATACACAAATTTGCTCTCCAGGGGCTGGGCTGGGCTGCGCAGGGCTGAAACTGGGAGCTGGGAACTCAGCGCAGGTCTCCCACATGTGTGGGAACCAAATAGTTGGACTTTCCACCTGCTCCCTTCCAGAGCACACTGTCGGCAGGTGAGCCACCAAAAAATGCCATTGACACTGGGAAGAACAAAAGGCACATGAAATGCAAGAATCTGCCTTACCTTTAAAGCGTATAATTAATCCTTTTAGTCACTAATAAACATTTTAGATTTCAAATTACTTTTTAATGAATCTGTTGCTACAAGTTAAGAGCTTGACGTTCCTCATTTTTTATTCGCTTGGGACACAAGCTGCACCATGTGGCCCACATATGAGTCTGGGCTCTGCTCTTCCAGGCTGCTTGGTCTTGGATAAGTCGCTGACCTCCAAGAATGGGGGTGATATCACCTGGTGGCACAGTGAGATGAAAGTCAGTGTAAAGGAGCTAGAACTGTCTGGCAAGTACAGCAAGCAGTAACTCTACCAACAGTGATAATTTGTCCTTGTTGCTATTCAGGCACTTCAGATACAAATTCTCTAACCTGTTTATTCCTAAAGAAAGTAGTCACCAGAATTTCAAGGTGCAAAAAGAGGTTAAGAAATTAAAATCTGGGCCGGCTAATCCTCCACCTTGCGGCGCCGGCACACCGGGTTCTAGTCCCGGTTGGGGTGCCGGATTCTGTCCCGGTTGCCCCTCTTCCAGGCCAGCTCTCTGCTGTGGCCAAGGAGTGCAGTGGAGGATGGCCCAAGTGCTTGGGCCCTGCACCCCATGGGAGACCAGGATAAGTACCTGGCTCCTGCCATCGGATCAGCGCGGTGCGTCGGCCGCAGCACGCCGGTCGCGGTGGCCGTTGGAGGGTGAACCAACGGCAAAGGAAGACCTTTCTCTCTGTCTCTCTCTCTCACTGTCCACTCTGCCTGTCAAAAAAAAAAAAAAAAAAAAAAGGAAATTAAAATCTGAGACATTTAGCACATAATGCTTTGGAATCAGAGTCTTGGGAGAGCTTTCTCCTCACTGGGTCTTTGCATTTTGAGCTTTGGGTGGGTGGGTGTAATATTTTATGTGAAAAGTGGAGTGAGAGAGAGATGGATATTCCACCTACCAATTTACTCCCTAAATGCCAGCAACAGCCAGGGCTGGGCCAGGTTGAAGCCAGGTGCCAGGACCTCTATTCTGATTTCCCAGGTGAGTGGCAAAGGCCCAAGTACCCTGGTCACTTTCTGCTGCCTTCCCAGGTGCTAGAGCAGGAAGCTGGGTTGGAAGTGGAGCAGGTGGGACTAAAACTGGCGCTCTGGGATGCGGGCATCTCAAGCGTTGGCTTAACCTACCGACCTTTCAGCTTTGTTGGTGGCTTTTTGATAACCAGACTTCGTACTGTTCCTTAACTTTTCCTCTTTCTGATTCTGGATATAATTCCCTTTGAATGCCTTTTTTTTCTGTCCTCCTGAAAATGTCTTGGGAAAAAAATGTTATGCTTTTGAACTATAGACCTCACAATCCTTATGAACGTTCGTTTGTTTTGTTTTGCAGGCATATATGGTGCTGGTTGTCTCATTACAGAAGGGTGCCGTGGAGAGGGAGGCATTCTCATTAACAGTCAGGGCGAAAGGTTCATGGAGAGATACGCCCCTGTCGCGAAGGACCTGGCTTCCAGAGATGTGGTGTCTCGATCAATGACCCTGGAGATCCGAGAAGGAAGGTGCGATTCACCTCCATAAACACCCGTGTGTGCAGGCAGGCGCCCTGCATGCCCACACACAAGTGTATACTGGACACGCACACCCATATACACTGCACACAGGTGTACACCTGCATGCACACTGTATAGACTCTGCAGACACATACCTGTATACACTGAGTACTCACACATCATGTACACACTGCATATTCACACAAGCACACCTGTATACACACTACAAAGCACACGTGCATAGCCATATACACCCTGTGCACAACACCCCCACACACACCAGCATACACACTGATCATACTTGCACACCTGTGTACACACTGCATATCCACACACGTGCAGTTGTGTATGCACCTAAATATACTATGCATATAAACACTGCATATACATGCCCCCAAAACATACTGCACACACAGACATAGTGTACATTTTTGTGTGGCCACGCACTCAACAGCATCTATATACACACCACGCACAGACTTTCACACTTGCACACATGCACATTGGTGTGTGGTGTTTTCCTAAAGACCTACATTTGGAAAATTTTAGCCAGGATATTGTAACGCTCTTACATCTGTGAGTGTGAATGTGTGATAGGCATTCAGTATGGAAGGCATGGGGCCATACCCAATCAGAAGTGAGTGCATGAGTCATAGGTGCTGTGTTGTGGTGTATTTAATACCCACAGGTTTTTTTTTTTTTTTTTTTTAAGTTATTTATTTATTTGAAAGAGTTACAGAGAGGCAAAGGGAGAGATGTCTTCCATATGCTGGTTCACTCCCCAGATGGCCGCAACGGCCGGAGCTGCGCCGATCCGAAGCTGGGAACTTCTTTGGGGTCTTCCATGTAGGTGCAGGGTCCGAGGACTTGGGCCATCTTGTACTGCTTTCCCAGGCCATAGCAGAGAGCTGGATGGGAAGTAGAGCAGCCGGGACTCGAGCCAGCGCCCATATGGGATGCCGGCACTGCAGACAGTGTTTTCACCCGCTAAGCCACAGCACTGATCCCCACAAGTGTTTTAATAACCTTTTGGGAGTGTTCGTTATCTGTCCTTCCATGAGAAAGAGAGGCTTCCAGTGCCTATTCCTTAATATAGTGGCGCTTTTTTTTTTAAAGATTGATTTATTTATCTGAAAGAGTTATACAGAGAGCAAAGGAGAAGCAGAGAGAGAGAGGTCTTCCATCTGCTGGTTCACTCCCCAATGGGCCGCAATGGCCGAAGCCAGGAGCCAGGAGTCTCTTCTGCTTCTCCCACGTGGGTGCAGGGGCCCAAAGACCCAGGCCATCTTCTGCTTTCCCAGGTCATATCAGAGAGCTGGATCCGGGAAGTGGAACAGCCAGACTCAAGCCGGCGCCCATATGGGATGCCAGCACTGCCCCCTAGTGGCACTTTTTAAACATCTGCTTGTATGCCCTTCAGAGGTTTTATATTTAAAAAATGAGAAGTTGAATTTTTGTGTGTGTGTGCTGGAGTATTTGGCACAAAGGGCTTTGTGACTCAGGTAGCAGGGAAATGCAGCAAATTGTGACGAAAGGGCTGGAGTTTGTAGTGAGTGCAGGAGTTCTTTCTGTTCATGGCCATTTCTTAGCACTTAGAATCCCCCTGGCACACAGCAGAAGCTGAGAAAAGATTGGATGTATGTGACGGTCCCGAGAAGTTTTTTAAGGTTTATTTATTTATTTGAATGTCAGAGTTACACAGAGAGAGAGGTAGAAACAGAGAGAGGTGTTCCATCTGATGGTTCACTCCCATTGGCCACAATGGCCAGAGCTGGGCTGATCCGAAGCCAGGAGCCAGGAGATTCTTCCGGGTCTCCCATGCAGGTGCAGGGGCCCAAGGACCTGGGCCATCTTCCACTGCTTTCCCAGGCAATAGCAGAGAGTTGGATCAGAAGTGGAGCAGCTGGGTCTTGAACCAGTGCCCATATGGGATGCCGGTGCTTTAGGCCAGGGTGTTAACCTGCTGCACTACAGCACCAGCCCCCTGAGAAGTTTTCTTCGAGATCATCGGTGTTGGGAATCCCATGCTACAGTGCTTTCTTTGCCTCGTGTCATGGTTTGTGCTTCGTTCCACCAGAGGCTGTGGCCCCGAGAAGGATCATGTCTACCTGCAGCTGCACCATCTGCCACCCGAGCAGCTGGCCACACGCCTGCCTGGCATTTCTGAGACGGCCATGATCTTCGCGGGTGTGGACGTCACCAAGGAGCCAATCCCTGTGCTCCCCACGGTGCACTATAACATGGGCGGCATTCCTACCAACTACAAGGGACAGGTGCTGACAGGGCCCACCTCAGAGCTGTCCCTTTAGATCCTAGAGGGAAAGATGTGTGTTCCTCAGACAGCCTGTGATTATTGACAGACTGCACTGACTGTGAGTTACTGTTAGTGCAAGGTGGACAAAGGCCTTGGTTCTACTCCAGTTTTTGCATTCACTCCTTAACAGCTTATTATTAATTTCTTAATCCCCTCTTAGTAAAAAAAAAAAAAAAAAAAAAAAAAAAGTCACAGATACGATATTTGCTGGTTTTTGCATTCTGTAATCACTTCTATTTTCATGATGGCCTTGGCAGTGAGGTGATCTTTAAATCCAAGAGTGGGTGTGGTTCATACGGAGTTTGTGGGTCTCTGATGGTCTCCTTGTCAGGCAGGGTGGTTGGGAATTGTCCTTGTCCTCTGACAGAAGGGGTGGGTGAGAGAGTGATACACTGCCGCCTATCCCCGCTGGATGCACTTCTACCTGCCCCACCCCCAGTCTAAGCAAGGGTTAGAGCTGGGGCAGAGTGCTTGGGTCAGGGGCAGTGGAGAGCCTCTGCAGAACGTGGATGCCACACTGGCCTTGCACCTGGTCAGCAGGAGTGTTCAGAGGCATAGGGAGAAAGCAGGCAGGGCCCCTCTGAGATAGGACAGGTTGGTCTCGACTTCCCTTTTCCAACCTAAAGCACAGATGCCGAGTCTGAAGGTGTGTTGTCTTCCATGCAGGTTCTGAGGCACGTGAATGGCCAGGATCAGATTGTGCCCGGCCTGTATGCCTGTGGGGAGGCTGCCTGTGCCTCGGTACACGGTGCCAACCGGCTCGGGGCAAACTCGCTGCTGGACTTGGTGGTCTTTGGCCGGGCCTGTGCCCTGAGCATTGCAGAGTCCTGCAGACCCGGTACGTGTTTTATTCCTGCAGCCAGGCTGTTTGGGGGAGAGTGGGTGGCGTCTGCATTTGCTGCTGGAGATGTGCTCAGTGATCATAGAAATGCAGTCTGGATTTCCCCAGCAGTAAGGAAACAAGCCCAGAGATTAACATTACCAGGCAGAGGCTGGGCTAGGGAGGTAAGTTTTTTTGTTTTGTTTTTGGCAAGTTCTTTTCTTTGTAGTCATGCAGAGGCCATCATTAGGAAATTGTGATTTTGAGGGGAAATGTTGCATGTATTACTTGGCTTTTTTAGGAAATATTTTAAGTAGTAGATGTAAGTGAATATAACTTCTTGATCCTTATGGAAACATGATATAAAGTGTTCTTAAAATATAATCCTGCTTAAGGGGGAAGGAATGACTGAACCGGTAAGGGGTTGGCCATGGCTGCTGCCCTCAGTGAAAGTACAGGTTTGTTGGTGTTTTCTTCTTGCATTCATTTCAAATAATGAATGGGAGAAAAATGCCTGTGCTGAACACATGAGTTCACTCCAGTACACCAAGCTCCAGTCACAGAGGACTCCCAGAGGTTCTGCACAGTGACTGCCTTGTCTCTTTGCTCAGAGCAGTAGTGTGAGGTGGACAAGGCAGAGTGGACATCCCTGTGGCAAGGATGGGGGGACCCCTGAGTCCTCACTGTACATTCCTCTGGTGTTAACTGTTTGTGTCAGAAAATGCTGTCCTCGTGGATAGGGGTGACAAGCAGAGCTAGCACGGGTAGCTAGTGGTCAGTGCGCCTCCTTGCTGTTAGCAGTTACGAAGATGCAGGTTACATTGTCAGCCGCTCCCTGGGTCTGGCCACGGCTCAAGTGGGTATCAGTCCTGACAGCAGAGGTGGTACTCCCCTTGTTTGCCAGCTCTGCACATTGTAGCCTTGAGCCCCAAGATGTGCTTCTCTCAGAGCAAAGCAGAGGGTTTGAAGCCAGGTCCTTTGAGGAGAAAGGGGAAGTTTTATTTTTTTAAAGATTTATTTATGTGAGAGGTATAGTTACAGAGGCAGAGAGAGAGGTTTTCCATCCGCTGGTTCACTCCCCAGATGGTCAGAACTGCACTGATCTGCAGCCAGGAGCTTCTTCTAGGTCTCCCATGTGGGTGCAAGGGCCCAAGACTTGGGCCATCTTCTGCTGCTTTCCCAGGCCACAGCAGAGAGCTAGATGGGAAGTGGAGCAGCCAGGACTCAAACTGGTGCCGATATGGGATGCCAGCACTGCAGGTGGCAGCTTTACCTACTATGCCACAAAAAGGAAAGTTTTATAAAAACACCTCACACTTCTGTATATATGGGATCAAGGGACACTTTTACAACTTCTTAAACTCAACCACAGGCCGGCACCGCGGCTCAATAGGCTAATCCTCTGCCTGCAGCGCCGGCACACTGGGTTCTAGTCCCGGTAGGGGCGCCGGATTCTGTACCGGTTGCTCCTCTTCCAGTCCAGCTCTTTGCTGTGGCCCGGGAGTGCAGTGGAGAATGGCCCAAGTCCTGCACCCGCATGGGAGACCAGGAAAAGCTCCTGGCTCCTGGCTTCGGATCAGCACGGTGCGCCAGCTGCAGCGCACCAGCCGCAGTGGCCATTGGAGTGTGAACCAACGGTAAAGGAAAACCTTTCTCCCTGTCTCTCTCTCTCTCACTGTTTACTCTGCCTGTCAAAAACAAAACAAAACAAAACTCAGCCACAGAAATAGCACCTTTGTAGTGTGCAGGGAACCGGGCTGCACGTGGGCTTCTGTGAAAGGGCCTCTTTGTGGACTTCTGCCTGGCAGAACCTGCAAACCCCTATGCTAGGGACTGGTGTGTGGCATAGCAGGGTAAGCCGCCTGCAATGCTGGCATTCCCACATGGGCACCAGTTTGAGACCCAACTGCTCCACTTCCAGTCAAGCTCCCTGCTGATGCACCTGGGAAAGCAGCGGAAGATGGCCTAAGTGTTTGGACCCTGATCCCACGTGGGAGACTCAGCTTGCTCCTGGCTTCAGCCAGGCCCAGCTCCAGCCGTTGCGGCCATTTGGGGTTGGTCTCTCTCCCTCTCTCTTCTCTGTGTAACTCTGACTTTCAAATAAATTAAAAAAAAAAAAAAACTACACTAAAAATGGCAAATTCTATTTTGTCTTCACTGATGATAGAACAGGGAAAATGTACCATTATATCCCCCCAAGTAGGAACTTTTTAAGGCTTAAAAGACTTCAGACCTATTTGTATCCTGATTGTGGTGGTAGTTACATGATTCTGTGCAAGTATGGAAATTTGTGAGGCTGTGCAACAGAAGGAAATTTCACTGAATGACAACTTTCTAAAACATTAAAAACAAAAGGAAAAGAAACAGCAGCTTCCAGGAAGCACTCGGGTGGAGCACAGGAGAGTCGGGGCCCCGGCCCCGGCTAGAGGAGCTGACGGCAGCACAGGGCTTTTAAAATACATCCTCAAGGATAACGCTTTTCTTCAGAGCATTATGTCCAGAGAGGGAAGAGCTGCAGATCTTGCAAATCCGAGTCTGAGAGGCAGGGTTGGCCAGTGATGATTGCACTGGCGTCCTGGCCCATGTGCCTGAGAACAGCAGGTATGCTTGGCCCTGGGTTATCAGTACGGCTCATGAGACCTGCCTTCTGGAAGCTGTCTTTTTCTTTTCTTTTTTTTTTTTAATAAAGTAACAGGTTAAAGATGTATTTTCATAAATCTAATTTTAGAGATGTTTTCTATGTTGTTCAATCAGAGGTTACCTATGGGGTGCAAGAAATGTCTTGATGTTCTCTATGTTCTTTAAGACTGGCCCCAGGTCAGTGGGTGGTTCCATCTGTGTTTTCTGAATTCCCAAATGGCTGTGATACACATTGCTGTGTCGTTCAGAATCCATCCAGTTTTTCCTAAGGTTTTCAAAAGTTAAATTCTGGCCTTTTTTTCTTTCTTTCTTTTAGGAGATAAAGTCCCCCCGATTAAACCAAATGCAGGGGAAGAATCTGTTATGAATCTTGACAAGTTGAGATTTGCTGATGGGAGCATCAGGACGTCGGAGCTGCGCCTCAGCATGCAGAAGGTAAGAACAGGCGCCGGCCAGTGCGGCTGTGCCGCAGCCTGGTGTCAGGGTGTGCAGCAGTGGCTCAGGCTCCTTGCTTGGTCAGTGGAGAGTCCAGCAGAGTTCCCAGGAAAGTCTGGTCTTCCACATAGGAGGCTGGAGGTCAGCAGTCCAGGACAAGAACAGCCACTGAGCAGATAGGGGACTTGTCCACCCCTGGTGTGTGTCTGGCCCTGTGGTGTCACAGCCAGAAGAGAGACGTAGACATCAACAGGAGCTCAGTCTCCAGCTGGTGGCCACCTTTTAGCAGCTACCTGACAGTCCACCCAGCACGCTTGCTTATATCTCCTTCCCAGGAACTACTTGGACCTCCCCCACCCAGCTTCCAGTAACTCTGGAAGCATCTTTGAACTGGGGCCGTCGCTGCCGGTCAAATCAGTGGTCAGTGGGCACTGACCTCTCAGTGCTGGACAGTTTCTGGTGGTAGAAGTGTCTTTGTTGTCCAGCATGGTAGCCACCAGGCAGTGGTCAATGGGCACCGACCCTTGGTGCTGGACAGTTTCTGGTGGTGGAAGTGTCTGTTGTCCAGCATGGTAGCCACCAGGCAGGATTTGAAATGTCATTGTAAGAAGCTGAATTTTGATTTTCTTGCATGTCAGTTCTAACAGAAGTAGCTACATGTAGCCAGTGGCTCTGCCGTGTGTAACAGAATCAGATCAAGATGTTGTATAAAGCGGGAGGCAATACAGGAGAAAAATCAGATTCTTCTGAGACAGGGAGTCCTGGTCACGAATGAGCCCTTGTCTACTTGAGATCATTTGCAAGAATTTCTGCAAGTGAGTGCTTTCCGCAAAGCCTCTCCTCTCACCCTGTTGTGAAGGGGGTCCAGTGGCACATGCACACAGGCCCCAGCAGAAAGGGTTGGGTACTGCCCTGTCCTCAGAGGTCTGTGTCTTCTGTCTCCCCTGGAGGTAGGCTTCAGGGAAGCTATAGGGAGTGGTGCGAACAGCATGACTGAAGGCACAGAGGGCGGTGAACCAGGGTTTTTGCCGAGGCCAGTGAGGACAGATGTGGCCACTGTATTGGGTGATCAGGGCCTGAGTCAGGGTGGGAAGCAGCACATCCCTGAGGTGTTTGCAGTGGAAACCCTGGAGGCGTTCCCAGCAGCAAGGGGCCCTGTCCCTTCTGTGCGGCTCAGTGCTGCAGACCACAGCTCCTGCGCTCATGGTGTACATGTTCAGTGGCAGAGGAATTTTTTTTTTTTTTTTTTTTTTTTTTTTTTTTTTTTTTTGCTGACTCCAACTAATCCCATGAGACTCATAGATACACATTGAAAAGGAAGAGAGCTGGTGCCGCAGCTCACTAGGCTAATCCTCCGCCTTGCGGCGCCGGCACACCGGGTTCTAGTCCCGGTCGGGGCGCCGGATTCTGTCCCGGTTGCCCCTCTTCCAGGCCAGCTCTCTGCTGTGGCCAGGGAGTGCAGTGGAGGATGGCCCAAGTGCTTGGGCCCTGCACCCCATGGGAGACCAGGAGAAGCACCTGGCTCCTGCCATCGGATCAGCGCGGTGCGCTGGCCACAGCGGCCATTGGAGGGTGAACCAACGGCAAAAGGAAGACCTTTCTCTCTGTCTCTCTCTCTCACTGTCCACTCTGCCTGTCAAAAAATAAAAATAAAAAATAAAAAAAAAAAAAGAAAAGGAAGAGAGTAGCCATTATTTACAGATCTGTTGAGTAAGATTCCTGAGAGAATACACTGAAAGCAGCAATAATACAAGAGCATGGGCAGGTGTCTGGGTAAAAGACTAAAAAATATCAGTTGCTTTCTAGTGTGAACTGCTCACGGTCAGCAGTCACGTTACCCTTGGCACACCCTACCCAGAAATGGAAGGAAGGCATATGGAAAACCATGTGACTACTGAAGAAAATGAAAGTGTTTAATAATTATAAATTCTAAGAGAATTTTTTTTATTTTTCCTGAAAAATCATTGATGATGCGCATTACAGTTGCACAGTTCTGTATCAGTCTAAGGAAAGTTAAATGTCTCTCGATTAAATTATAAAGCTATATTAGGGGTGAACATTTAACCTAGTGGTTAGGTGTCTGTCCCATATCAGAGTGCCTAGTTTGAATTCCCAACTCCCTGGGAGGTAGCCATTGATGGTTCAAGTAGTTGGGTTCCTGCTATCTACATGGGAGGCTTGGATTGAGTTTCCAGCTCTCAGCTTTGACCTAGCCCTGGTATAGCCCCAGCCATTGTGATCTCTTGGGGAGTAAACCAGTGGATGGGAGTTTCTCTCTCTCTCTCTATCTCTCTCTATCTCTCTCTATCCCTCTGCCTCTTGAATACATTTTTTTTTTTAAAGATTTTATTTTTATTTGAGAAGTAGAGTTACAGACAATGAGAGTGGTCTTCCATCCACTGGTTCACTTCCCAAATGGCCACAATGGTGGGAGCTGGGCCAATCTGAAGCCAGGAGCCAGGATCTTCTGGGTCTCCCACACAGGTGCAGGGGCCCAAGTGCTTGGGCCATCTTCCACTGCTTTTCCAGGCCACAGCAGAGAGCTGGAGCAGAAGAGGAGCAACAGGGACTAAAACTGGCAGCACCCATATGGGATTGTGGCCATGCAGGCAGAGGATTAACCTACAGTGCCACAGCACTGGCCCTAATACATTTTATTTTAACATTTATTTATTTACTTGAAAGTCAGAATTACAGAGAGGAAGAGAGAGAAAGACAGAGAGGTCTTCCTTCCGTTGGTTCACTCCCCAATTGGCTGCAACAGCCCGAGCTGAGCCGATCTGAAGCCAGGAGCTGGGAGCTTCTTCTGGGTCTCCCATGTGGGTGCAGGGGCCCAAGGATTTGGGCCACCTCCCAGGTCACAGAGAGCTGGATCGGAAGTGGAGCATCGGGGACACAAACTGGCACCCATATGGGATGCCGGCACTTGAGGCTGCGGCTTTACCTGCTGCGCCACAGTGCCAGCCCCCCAATACATTTTTTAAAAGCTGTAGTAAGAGAAAGAGGAGGAGTCAGGAATATACCTGTTGGCGTGCTGAGGTGTGGCATGGGATGAAGGGGATTTTCAGAGGAAGGCACAAGGAAAAATCATTCCATTAGGGTTGCCTGTCCATCTGATAGGAAGCAGTTGGATCACAGCAAACCTAAAATACCTCCAGGTAGTTTTTTTTCTGAATTAAATTCAGAAAAAAGGCAGGACTAAAGGTACAGTGGTTCTCTACAGCCTCTTCTCCCGGTCTTGTCTCGTGTTACAGTCTATGCAGAGTCATGCTGCAGTGTTCCGTGTTGGGAGCGTGTTGCAGGAAGGCTGTGAGAAGATCAGCCAGCTCTACGGAGACCTGAAGCACCTGAAGACGTTTGACAGGGGTGAGTGTCTGCAGCTCCACGCGTGTGGTTGGGGCGCTGCCTTCCGCAGGGTGGGCCTGTGCTTCCCATTTAGCACTGACTTGGGTTGTGCATGTCCCCAGGGATGGTCTGGAATACAGACTTGGTGGAGACCCTGGAGCTGCAAAATCTGATGCTGTGTGCGCTGCAGACCATCTACGGAGCTGAGGCTCGGAAGGAGTCTCGGGGTGCCCACGCCAGGGAGGATTACAAGGTGTGCTTCGGGGCGTGCTCACATGGGCTGCTTATTTACTCCATTCCCCTGCATTTTCTCTACGTTTGGCAGAAGTCAATCAAGAAAACGACCTTTTTTTCTGGTAGCTCTCATACTTTTTTTTTTTTTTTTTTTTTTTTTTTTACGGTTTTCAGCACCAGTGTGGCGCCTTCTTGCTTTAGATCAGCGCCTCCTGCTGCTGGTGCTGGCCAGTTCTGTTGGCACAGCATGCCTGGCTCTCACCAGGGCCAGAGCTAGGTGCAGACAGTTTGCTGACTTCCAGAAGGTCAGTCACCGTTTCAGGCCTGGGCTGTGATCTGGGAAGGGCCTGCAGGTGCTGACACAGGTGGCTGTGCACAGAAGAGGGTGCTTCAGCACGCGACAGCAACAGGCGTGGCAAGGGAATAAACCACCTCAACGAAAGGACCACAAAGATTCCTCCCTCGGGAGATGGGCAGATTGCGCTCCAGAGTGTGGGGCTTGCTCTGGGAAACCAGCAGAGCAGGAGAAACTGGCCGCGCATTCACTGTGGAGCGTCACTGTTCACCTCCCAGGCGTCAGGCTGAGCTGGGTTTGCCTGTGCCCATTGGAAGGAGAGAGTCTATGCTGTGGGACTGAGGCCTCCCCAGGTTGGCCTCTGATGGGGGTGAGGTGAGCTAGGTTTTGTTGTGTTCACTTGCAGCTTGGCAGACAGAACCTGCATCCCCTAGGAGTGCTTAGCCCATGGCCGCTCACTCAGAAACTAGGAGCTGCAAGGCAGCTGCGCCCCACCCAGCAGGAACAGCCAAGGGTTTAGCGCTTTCTGTTTTATCGGAAGAGGCTCTCATATGTCGTACCAGTAACGTGCCCCAGGTTTTCCTTAAGAGCATGCAGCTTCTACTTGAGGGTTTTTGAAAATTTTAACGTGATTGCTGAAACATTTACATTAAAAAGGCAGAAAGAAAAAGAAAGTTGAGGCAAACGCTCAGAGTATGGAGCAGAAGAGACAAGGGATGTCTGATTCCAGTGTCCACCTGCTAGGAGCTGCAAAGATGCTGTGCAAAACTGGGTCCTCCTGAACTCACACTGTGGCAGCACAGCCAGCAGCTTCCACCAAGTCCATGGTGCCAGCCTCACGACGGAGGTGCTTGCGCACCATCATCATGTTTGCCGTGTTTCCTGACGGTGTTGCTCTGTCATGTGGCTTTTCTGGCTCAGGTGCGGATCGATGAGTACGATTACTCCAAGCCTATTCAAGGGCAGCAGAAGAAGCCGTTTGGGGAGCACTGGAGGAAGCACACCCTTTCTTACGTTGATGTCAAGACTGGGAAGGTACGTGGGGGCGTGCTCTGCACCAGGTGTGAGGCACCATGGAGGACACGGCCTGGGAGCAGATCCCGCCTATGGGGCCACTTCAGAGGAGCCTCGGCCTGTGTGGCATGGACCCGATGCAGGGCGTGGGGTGGGAGCAAGTGTCCTGCACCTGGTGGCAGGGAAGGAGATGGTGATTCTGCAGTCCAGTAGGGAGCCCAGGTCTTTGGGGCAAGGCCACAGCCACTCCCAGAAGCTCGTCTGGTAGAGAGGGAGCCATTGGCTGGACCACGTAGAAGCAGCCGTAGCGTGCCCGGGGCTCGCAGCAAGCAGAGGCGGCCAGCGAGGGTCCCAGCAGACTCAGTCTCATCCCCCTCAAGAATTATTCAGCCGTTTGGCACCTCTGCTGGTCACTGAGGCCCAGAAATAATTAAGGTACATCTTTTTATTTTTTTTAAGATTTATTTATTTTATATTTGAAAGTTACAGAGAGAGGGAGGGAGAGATAGAGATGTTCTGTCCACTGGTTCACTCCCCAAAATGGCCACAACATCTGGGGGTGGACCAGGCCAGAGCTAGGAAGTTCTTCCGTGTCTCCCACATGTGTGCAAGGGCCCAAGTACTTGAGCCACCTTACAGTGCTTTCCCAGGCACATTAGCAGGGAGTTGGATCAGAAGTGGAGCAGTCAGAATTCAAATGAGTGCCCGTATGGGATGCTGACACTTCATGCCACTGCGCCAACCCCAAGATACAACCTTTTTGCCCTTAACGCTTTCGCAGCTTGTAAGAGATCACCTTATAAGCATTTGTCTGGGTCTCTGTGAATCAAGTAGAGCTCTGTCCTTGTCATTTGCATGGGGTGCCCAGTAGGTCTTTAATTCAGTCAGTCATGTTTAGAATTTATTTCAAAATTTATTTCTGATATCAGATAAAAGCCTGACTTGTTTCTCTCAGCACAAGTCTATTTTTAATAATACTTTCTGGTTTTTATTATTAGAAAATAAATATTCACTTTTAAAAGTTTAGAAAGAATAAAATACACATGAGCCTATCAATAACCCATTATTTTAAAATGTTTCCTTCAAGCCTTATGTATATATACATACTATTTCCTATGTTTATGTATAAATACTTTCTTTCAAGGAGAAAAAACAAAGTACATAGTGTAAACATAGGATGACAGTGTGATGTGTACAGGTTTTCACCTACTTTTTGTGATATGATTATTTTCATAAAGCATTGAGTCTGGTACATTGCTCTAATCTACTGTACTGATTTATCATAACTTACATAGTCAGTGCTCTATTGCACATATAGATCATGTGCCAGTTACCATAAAATTTTCTAGTGGATAGCTTTTTCTTTACATTTCCATGCCTGTAATCTATTTTTAGAGTTAAATTTTCTCTAAAGCAACATAAGATATGGCTATTTGTCTATCATGCTCTCTTACACCAGCTTTTCTTCTTCAGGTCACTCTGGAGTACAGACCTGTAATTGACAAAACCTTGAACGAAGCTGACTGCGCCACAGTGCCCCCTGCCATCCGCTCCTACTGAGGAGACCCACAGGCTACAGAAGCAGCATTTGTGATTATGTACAATAGCCCCTGCGTGTGTCCATGTCATCTCAATAGCACCAGGCAGTGCTTGCCTGTCCCTTTGCTTCCTTCTTGTGAAACTGTACAGCCAGGCACATCCATTTAAAATACTGTTCCACTTGCCTCAGGCATGTTTGTTGCCCTAAAATAGTAAATGCAGTTGTCTTTTTATTCTGTTAAATTCTAGAAATTCTGTTGTACTTTAAGTAAAAATGAATTTTGATGCCTGACAGCAGATAAAGAAAACTAACATTTCCCCATTGTTCTTGGCCAATGGTTTAATAAATGAACCTGTGTCCTAAAGTATTGAAATAACCAAATGTGAAACAAAACTGCATTTCTTTATATATCTGGCTCAACTTTTTTTTTTTTTTTTTTTTTTTTTTTGACAGGCAGAGTGGACAGTGAGAGAGACAGACAGAGAGAAAGGTCTTCCTTTGCCGTTGGTTCACCCTCCAATGGCCGCTGCGGCCGGCGCGCTGCGGCCGGCGCACCGCGCTGATCCGATGGCAGGAGCCAGGAGCCAGGTGCTTTTCCTGGTCTCCCATGGGGTGCAGGGCCAAGCACCTGGGCCATCCTCCACTGCACTCCCTGGCCACAGCAGAGGGCTGGCCTGGAAGAGGGGCAACCGGGACAGAATCCGGCGCCCCGACCGGGACTAGAACCCGGTGTGCCGGCGCCGCTAGGCGGAGGATTAGCCTAGTGAGCCGCGGCGCCGGCCCTATCTGGCTCAACTTTTATTATTTTTTATAAGATTTGTTTATGTATTTGAAAGTCAACAGAGAGGAGGAGAGAGAACGAGACCATCCATCTGCTGGTTCACTCCCCACATGGCTGGGTCAGGCCAAAGCCACGAGCCAGGAGGCTCTTCCAGGTCTTCCACGTGGGTAGCAGGGATTCAGAACACTTGAGCCATTTCTGCAGCTTTTCCCAGGCCATCAGCAGGGAGCTGGATCAGAAGTGGAGCAGCTGGGACATGAACCAGCATCCATATGGAATCTGGCATTGTAGGGAGTGGCTTAACCCGCTAGGCCACAATGCCAGCCCCAGAGCTGGCTCGCTTTAAACTATGAATCTATTCTTTTCAAAAATCATCACTAGGAACTATTACAAATTTGTTCCTTAAAGTAACTTTTTGGTAGAAACACTTTACTCAGCAAACAAGGCAGCAAACATGCTCTGCTTTTTGCTTTTTAAAAAAAATTTTTTTTAAGATTTATTTACTTATTTTAAAGGCAAAGCTTCAGAGAGGCAGAGAGAGAGAAGTCTTCCATCCGCCAGTTCACTCCCCTAACAGCTCCATAGCCAGAGCTGGGCCTATTTGGAGCCAGGAGCTTCTTCTGGGTCTCCCACACAGGTGCAGGGGCCCAGGGACCTGGAGCATCTCCCGCTGTTTTCCCAGGCCATAGCAAAGAGCTAGATCAGAAGTAGAGCAGCTGGGACTCAAATTGGTGCCGACATGGGATGCTGGCACTGCAGGTGGCGGCCTTACCCGCCATGCTACAGCTCTGGACTCTGATTTTGAATTTGAAGGCTTTGTCTTCTGTGCCCTGGAGGTCAAGTCATGGACCTCCAGGGGACAGGTGGTACATTTGCTTCCCATGTCCCATGCTCAGCAGTACCTTGTTCCTCAAAGGCTAAACTCTGCTGAGTTTTGGTACTTGACAGTTGGGTAGAAGAGTTTACATGTGATAAATACAGAGCCACTGTGTTTAGGTCCTTGAACTGAAATGTAATAGAAGCAGAAGGTTCATGGAAATCTAACCATTAAAAATGACCTAGGAGTTTTGAGTCATATATTAAATGTAGGGTTTGCTGTTGTTTTGTGTTTTTTCTTTCTTTTTGAAACTGATGTCTCTGTTAGCAGCTAAAGGAAACACGTCATCACTACGGGGAACAGTTGGGTTATGCCCAACAATGGGAGTCTCCCCTGCAGTGAGAAAGAATGAGTTGTACGTACAGCAGAGTAGGTGAATCTCAAAGTCATTCAGAAAAAGGGTACATCTGTGTGATTCTATTCATGCACGGTGCAGAGTAGGCAAACTAACGTCTCGACAGAGAGCCCTGCAGGCGTTACCAGGTGGCAAGAGGGAGCTGTTTAAATAAGAAGGCAGTATATACAGTTTCTCACCTGTGTGACTGGCAAGCACCCAAAAGTTTGCATCATACTTTGTGAAGCTGTGGGATTGCAGGACACACACATTGCAGGTGGAAAAGCAGACGCTGCATCCAAGGAAACAGCACATTTTCCCTGTGACGCAGCAGCCCTGCAAGAAACCAGCAAAGTAGAAAACAGCATTGTGCACCAAGTTAGTTCCCCATCACATTTATGCTACTGCAAATGACACAAATGTCCTTCCCTGGGGGTCCAGCCCTGAGGCAGGATGAGGAAGGCCTGTTGGTGATGAGGGCCAGGGCAGAGTAAATTGTACAGTGAAAATGCATGCTTGCTTTCCTTTTCCTTAAAACCCTAGTTAGGAAAAATAAGTGAAGTGGTTGTTAGGGAAGAGGGCATAAGATTGGGAGTGCAGCTGAATACCCAAAGTGAAACCTTGGGGAAATCATGTATGTGTTTTACGTATTTCCAAACTGAATTTCTGAAGCCAGTCCCTGAAACTGAAAAATTAAATCTGAAATGAAAGACTGTAATTCCCTCGGACAGGAATTTGGAAGGAGATCCTGGGCCATCAGCTGGAAGAATGGAGGTGAGATAGGCACCAGGGGTCCAGCTGTGGGGGCAGCTCCCACCTGCGCAGCTCGGCTCATGCGTTTCCTAGGTAGGGCTGCATCCAGACATGCCTGGCAGCCTGCACTGCTGCCACCAGGTGAAGCCCCTGGGCAAAGGGTGACCGGCACGGGAAAGGCCCTCGGTGTGCGTTGTGTCAGAGACCTCGGAAGACAAGTCATGCACACAGTGGCTTCAGAGGGATTTAAATACACCAAAGCTCCACACTGTGTGTGCGGGTGTGTGCATCCACTCACATGGGCGCCTGATTCATTTAGCAGGCGTTTGCTGAGGGCTGGCATGTGAAGCGGCGCATGCACCGTGGAACGCTGCAGAGATGCTGGGCACTTTGGAATTAGCTGAGAATCAGACCGAAGGAAAGACTGGCCCAGTCCTTGGATACAAGAAGTGATGAACGTTAACGAAGGGCGCGGGGAGTGTTGTTTCGGTAACTTTCTCAACTCCTGGAAAGCTTAGCACAGAGCTGGTCTGGAGAGAACTGAACCTGCGACGGGCGAGGCGATAGCACTGCAGGGAGACGATGCTCTCCTGGCACACAGCGTCTGCAGTGCTGCCGGCTCGGGCAGTGACCTCCGCAGTGGCACAGGAGCGTGGAGACCTTGTCCCAGGCAAGGTCATTTCTTAGGCGCACTGGGCCTCCCCCAGACTAGAGATTCCATGCAGACCAGGGTTGACGGGAAGGAACTGACTGAAGCTATGTCATCCGAATGAGTCAGGACTTGGCTTTCTGGACTCACCCGTTTGTACATTTTACGTGGATACACACGGGTGGTATTTCAAAGTTTAGCCTCGCTGCCACTACGGTGTAGGCAAAGCAGAGATCTGGCTGCATCTCTTCCTGCCTGTTCACCTGTAGACAGCTCCCTTAGCCTCTGAGCCACGGCTTCAGTGAAACACGGACCGAGAGCCTGGCAGGGGGGTCAGAGGCCCTCTCCGAGCGAGGGCGTGTCCCACCCGCGAATCCAGGACGAGCGCTTGGGTGTGGGTGTGGGGTCTCTGCCGCTGACAGTTACTCGCCGAGGTTTCCCTGTCTTGGGAAACCCACCAATGGGGTTGTTAACATCTGCAGTGCCGGAGGCCGGAGGCTGAGGCGGCCTCAAGCCACAGGTCAGACACGGGGCGTTCAACTAGTGACGGGATTCTTGGAGGAAACCGGGAGTCGCTTGATCATCACCTCAGGAGAAGAGCTTGCAGCGGTTTGCGGACTAATACCCTGGGCGAACGCCAACGGCGCAGACCATCGTTAAAACGCGAGGAAGAGAAAACTGGGACACAGCTCGGCGGCTGGCGCCTGGCGGCCGCGCTGAATAATGCATCAGGGCCAGCGGGAGCAGCCGCGGCCAGGGAACCCGGCCAGGCCTCGGCCGGCCCCGCAGCACTGAGGCGAAGCCCGAGAGAGGACCGCACCCGCGGACCCCGGGCCCCGCGTTCGCAAACCGAAAGCCCTGCAGTAGGCCTGAACCCGACGGCACAGCCCGCCGCGGCCGTGAGGAAAACCCAGGCGTCAGCCGCCCCACGCCCAGCGGTTCCCAGCTCGGAACCCGTGCCCGGCGCTGCGGACTGCGGGGTTGCGTGGCCGCCGCGAGAGGCCCAGGGGCGCCCCGGCAGGCAGGCGCCGGGCGGGTCCCTGCACGGTGCGGCCTGACCCACACCAGGAAGCCCTGAGCGGGAGGCGGGAACAGTTCACAAGAATGCAGGCAGCGCCACATCGTGCTCGCCGGACACCGGCCACTAGCCGCTCCCGCTCCATCCCCGCATCGCCCCCAGACACTCGGGACGCAAGTCCCGCACCGCGCACGCGCGGAACACCTTCCTTGCCCAGGCGCCCGGCCGTTGCCCAGCAACGGAGCGGCAAGGGGATCCACCACGCCGAGCCGCGTGACCCGGGGATACGTACTTCCTGTGTCCCCGGAAGTGACGCGTTCAAGCAACGCCCAGCGGAAGCGGAGCCGCCCCGAGTCGTTCGCGTCGCCGCCGGCGCCTCAGCCCAGAGTCTTCTCGGCCGATGGCCGCCTACTCCTACCGCCCCGGCCCCGGGGCCGGCCCCGGCCCTGCTGCGGGCGCGGCGCTGCCGGACCAGAGCTTCCTATGGAACGTCTTCCAGAGGTGAGGCCTCCCGAAGGGCAGCGTCCACCGCCGAAGCCTCAGGGCGCCCCCTCCGAGTCCTGGTCGGCCTCGCCCCCTCCCCGGGCCGCCGCGAAGCCGGTGCTGCGAGCGGGTTCCTGCCCTCCCGAGGGTCTCCCGGGGAGGGTCACCCAGGGACTGCTCCGGGGCTGCCAAGATGGCAGCGGCGCCGGCGCCCCTGTCCTGCCGTCCGCCGAGTGCCTCAGGGCCCGGGGCGACCTGACTGTCCGGGAGTGCTTTCCTGTTGGCTGGAGCTTCCGGGCGGGACGGAGGGAGCTGGAGGCGGGGACGGAGGGCCGATGATTCAGCCTCTCGGGCAAGTCCGGGCTCGGACCCGGGCTGTTTGCTTGTCTCCGGTGGAGGCGAGGAGCGCGGCGAGCCGAGGGTCAGCCTGGGACGTCGCGGACTCGCGTGGGCTGCGGGCAGACGCGGCGCTGGTGTTCGCCGTGTCCGGCTCTTCCTGCGCCTCCGTCGCCAGCTTTCCGGGTCTCTCTGTTCTTGCAGGGTCGATAAAGACAGGAGCGGGGTCATCTCGGACAACGAGCTGCAGCAGGCGCTGTCCAACGGTGAGTGGGGCCTGGGTCGGCGCTGCCCAAGCCTGCTGGGTCGCAGCGAAGGACGTCCTTTCAAGACCAACTTACTGTTGGTGTGCGTAGTGGGGGTGATTCTGGTTTGTGTTGTCGCATGACTTCCTGGTATAACCCAAGAAACCATAGGTAAGGTTACAATTACAGCCAAGGCAGTCTTAATCGGGTGCAGACTAGATATGCAAACCTGGGTTCACAGGTTCATCCTGCGTGGGAGGTGGACTGTGGCTTTTAGGAAGAGAGGGGAGCCCGCAGCTGAGGGCTCTGGGGACGTGGGCAGGGCCAGTGGTTGGAAAGGGTGGCAAGTCGATATCCAGGTCAGGAGGCAGATGGACCGCTCAGCAGTTCTCGCACCTTCGAAGTCAGTGTTAGATTCTGGAAAATGTTCCTGTCGTGGTGTCCCGGGGCAGCCTCTGAGATGCCGGCAAGTCTGAGGCTCAGGAAAAGGTTCTTGTCCTTTTTGACTGCCCTGCGGCCATTTTGAGTTGTGTTAGCGCTGGTTTTCACTGGCTGTCGCTCCAGGAGCCCTGCTGAGGCAGCAGGACAGCTGTGTGTGGAGATGGAAGTGGAAGCTAGGGTTCAGAGAGGCACAGTAGCGCTGCACAGCAGGAGTCCTTCAGGTGTGTTGAAAGTCTTGCGTTTCTTAGGTAACTGAATCTTAGTGATTCCTGGAAGGGTTGTCAGGCAGCACTGGCAGGTAGTTGAAGGGTTAGGGCAGGTCTGCAGCACTCTGGTGGGAGTGTGGCCACTACAGGAACTGCTGCAGCTCCAGGGCTGAATTCTGGGGAAGTAGCTGGGAATGTTGGGCACAGGCAGTGGGGCTGTGGAGATGGCACGGACAGTGGCGGCCGTGATGCGTTGGGGCTCTCCACAGACTTACCACATGGTTAACCCTCAGTAGTGCTGCTGGAGACGCTGTACTTGGTGAGGTGCCTGCCTGTGTCGCCGTGCCGGGTACAGTGGCGTTTTCTGAAAGCTGCATTAGCTTGTCTTTCCAGAGTTGCCACTGAAGCTAGGAAAAGAGTCGCTTTGAAGATGTGATAAAAGTATTGAAAGGTTCGCGCTTATTAGTGGAAAGCAGTGTGATATTGGAGGACACTGGACGAGTGAGTGGGTAACACTGACTGCTGGACACGGGCTCACGGTGTTGGGGCCAGAGTCAGAGGAGAACCGTGTACCGTGGCACATACTAGGCACTGGGTGTTGATTTCTGACGACTTGCATTTCAGAGTAGCACGTGTACCTGTGGATCCAGCATTCTGTCTCAGGATCGATGGGCCCAGGGAGCTGGTGTGTTTCTCCTGCATTTATGTGGATTGTTTCCAGGAAACTAGGAAATACCCTAACCCCTGCCCTGACTGTTGTGTGGTTCATCTTTTTTGTTCTTGTTTTAAGATTTATTTATTTGAAAGGTAAAGTGACCGAGAGGGAGAGACACAGAGAAGAGAGATCTTGCATCCACTGGTTCAGTCCCCAGATGGCTGCAACAGCCAAGGCTGGGCCCTGCCTAAGCCAGGAGCTGGGAGCTCCACCCAAGTCTCCCACGTGGGTGGCAGGGGCTCAAGCACTTGGGCATCCTCTGCCTTCCCAGGCACATTGGCAGGAAGCCGTATTAGAAGGGGAGCATCTGGGACTCGAAAAAGTGCTCCGGTGGGAGACACTGGCAAAGCAAGCAGTGGCTTAACTCCCTGTGCCGCAGTGCTGGTCCCTGTTGTGTCTTCTTGACTTCTCTTGTCTGGCAATTATTAGACTCTGCTTGTCTTTGGTTTGCATGTCCAGTGCTTGATTTACCCTCAGAGGAGGTAAAGGACAGGCTCACAGAGAGCTGTTGGGAGAACAGGACTCCAACAGGCTACAGTTTGCCAAATCCTGGCTTAAAGCTTTATCGGTATTGTTCAAAATGGTTGATATTGTCAATCCTACCATAACTGGTCGGATGACCACGGGGTTACAGTAGTCGCCACAGTGGTAAGGGCCACACATAGTGCCTACTTCAGAGACACCCTTGTCAGTGGTTTCCAGTGAGTCAGAATAGGCTTGTGATCCATTTAAATAGTTTCCTTTGTTGATCAGTTGCTTGAATATTTGAGAATATTGAGCAGGTTCAGGTTTTTTTAAGATTTATTTTATTTATTTGAAAGGCAGAGTTACAGAGAGGTAGAGCCAGAGAGAGAAGTCCTCCATTCCGCTGGTTCACTCCCCAAATAACCCCAGTAGCCAGAGCCAAGCTGATCCGAAGCCAGGAGCCAGGAGCTTCTTCCCTGTCTCCCACACAGGTGCAGGGGCCCAAGGATTTAGGCCATCTTCCACTGCTTTCCCAGGCTATAATGGAGAGCTGGATGGGAAGTGGAGCAGCCAGAACTCAAACCAGTGCTCACATGGGATGTCGGCATTGCAGGCTGGGACTTTAACCCACTGCTCTGCAGCGCCAGCCCCAAGGTTCAGGTTTTTTGTGAAGCTTTCTTTACTGGGGGTGGTGGTCAGACACTTGCCTTGATGAGCATGACAGCTTGTTTTGCCCTGAGGACAGCAGTCTGCCTGGGTTCAAGTCCTCCTCCACCAGTTGGGATAACTTGGCTTCTGGCAAACACTTGAACCTCGGTCTCAGTGTGCTCACAGTTACCAGGAGGGTAAAGCCAGGGAATGCAAGCTCGTGTGCTTCTTAGATGCCGGCACACAGCACACACTCAGCAGCTGTTAGCTGTGTCTGCCCGTGGCTAGGATCCCAGCCCAGGCCTTTGGTGGTTTCTGCTTCCCAAACACTGACACGTGGGCACGGAGCCGGGTACTTTACAGCCCTAGCCTGTGGTCAGCGTTGCTGTTGGAGCCCTGGGCTGAGCCCCTTCTGTCCTGACCTGTCTTCAGGTTGTGCTGTTCTCACCAGGCACCCCAGTGCTGCTCCTCCTTTGTGGTGGAATGAGAAGGCCATGCCAAGATGGCCGCTGGCAACGGCGCCTGCCTGGCAACAGGGTGTGATTGGATGGCTTTGGAAACCACCTGGCAACAGAGCCTGCCTGGCAATAGGCTGTGATTGGTTAGGGCATAAACCACCCTTGACCGGATTGGCTGCCTCGGCTATATAAGCTGCTGCACCAACTGAAATAAATGAGTCTGCGGGCTGCTCTCCTCTGGCCTGCTTTCACCCAACTCCTGGGGTCTGTGTGGTGACTCTGTGCCTCTTGGCACCACTGCACTCCTCCTCTCAGAATGAATCCACAGCAACACTCGTTAAGCTGGTTGCTGACGCAAATGGCAGCTGGACGATCTTTCAGCTGCTCCTCAGTCTCTGCCAGGAGCCTGTGTGGGGTGGATTTTAACAGAATTTCCTCAAGGGTTCTGAGTTCAGCATTCCCGAGAAACTTTGAAACCAATACTTGGCTTAACCCAAAGTCGTGAGTGTATCGGAATCATCTTATGGTGGACCCAAAGAGTGACTTCTCTGAACTTGCCCTGTGGGATTCCCTCAGCTGTTGCTGAGTGTGAGAAGGCGTGGTGAGTCCTGAGGGAGACCGTCCCCTGGAGCAGCCCTCAGAAAAGGCACCTCCCACTGCTCCCTGGAGGTGGGGCCGCCTGTACCCAAGGAGCTGGGAGCTGGTTCTGTCTGCTTGTGTCTGCAGCCTCCTAACCGACTACTACTCCTTCAAATCAGCTGCTAAAATTTAGTTAATATGTGGCTCATTGGTAAAAGGAATTGTCTTGAGAGGTAATCTTCTGACCTAGCCTGAAACTCATACTTTGTTTCCTTCTTCCATCTTGTTCTTTTCTTCCAGCCTCCATGATTTAAATTTGCCTTATTTTGCTAAGCTGTGAATCTCTGTTTCTGGAAGGAGGCCGTGCACGTGTCTAACCATCTCCTCAGCCTCACAGGGCAGCAGGTGATGGATTGCTGATGTTCTGTTGAGTTACTTGTGGTGCCATCACATTGCAGAACTGGGATTTGAATCCAGGTGTCTGGTTCACCACGAATTCTCCCAGGCTCTTCTGTAGCTGTTTTCCTCGCATTTGGGTGTTCACTCTGAGGCCCTGGTATTTTCCCTCCTTTCTGCCTGTTGGGATCACCCAAAGGCTTCAGTTAAACCATTCTTGCCTGCAAGGTGCCCGGGCCCCCTCCCCACTCACTTGGTTGGGTTCTGCCCCTCCTGCCGTTACCCTGCAAGCTGAAGCCCCCTCCTCAAGGTGGAGCGCTGTTCTTGCCTCGGACAGTTGCAGCCCTCCTCTGGTGCTCACTGTCTAAAATTTCCAATTCTAGTTGTTCTCCTAGGACTGGGCTTCTGTTTGGATGGAATTCGATCGTTAGGCTGCATCAGGACATTTAATGAATGAACTCAGGGAAGGACAGGGTTTCTCACTTGAGTCGGGCTGTGCTTCTGTGGGCACTGTGTAGTCTGCCTGAAGCTGTGCTGGAGAGTGTGCACTGGGCCCCCGGCAGGGCTGTGTGCAGCTGAGGCTCTGGGACTGGCTGCCATGAGTGTGAGGGAGACAGACGCGGGCTCTTCTCTTGCCTCTTTGAAATAACATGTCACAAACTGTGTTGAACTTGGTAGTCTTTTTTTAATCACTTTAGCATTATTTCTCAAAATTGTGAGAAATTAATTTTTCTTAAGCCTCTGTGCTTCTGTAGTTTTTTTGTTTTTTTTTTGTTTGTTTGTTTGTTTGTTTTTTAAGATTTATTTATTTGAAAGGCAAAGTTACAGAGAGGCAGAGAGAGAGAGAGAAGTCTTCCATCTGCTGGTTCACTCCCCAGATGGGCCGCAATGGCTGGAGCTGTGCTGATCTGAAGCCAGGAGCTTCTTCCAGGTCTCCCACATGGATGCAGGGGCCCAAGGACTTGGGCCATCTTCCACTGCTTTCCCAGGCCACAGCAGAGAGCTGGATTGGAAGAGGAACAGCCGGAACTAGAACTGACGCCCATATGGGATGCCAGCACTGCACCAAGGCGCTGGTCCCGGGAGACTTTTTTTTTAACAGTACCTAAAAAAAAATCAGTATTGACAGTCATTCGAAGTCCCAGCTTCTGGGGACCTTCTATTAAAAAGAACTAGAATATTGCTCTGCGTTTCCCTGCTTCCCTGCAGGCTTGTCCCCTTGTATGGGGAGGGTGTGTGGGACCACGACCTTGCTGGCTCCTGGGTTGGGAGCGTGGGATGCTCTGCCTCGTGCTGCTTTGCTGTGGTGATGTGAGTTCGATCGGATGCCTGCTTTTCCTCTGGTGGCTGACCTCCGGGAAAAGCCCAGGACCCCAGGCTCAAGAGAGCTTGGTGGGAGCACTGGTGCCGCAGCCCCTGGTGGAGGAGTCCTTTGCTGGGAGAGGACCAAGGACACGCATACCTGGCGGCCCACTACTTCCGTGACCAGTGGTGGCCGTGGTGCTCCCCTCACTGAGCCTGAGGGTGACCTTGGGGACCTCAGTACAGCCTGTTAGCACCTGCTCTTCCCAGAAACTTACCTGGCCAGAATACCAAAGAGAAATAACAAGGGTCAGGATTTGTGGACATGCTTTGCTCACAAGTTGCTCTACGACCTTGGGCAGGTCGCAGCCATCTACCTCAGTTTCTCTGGATGTAAAAGGAGGATGAGTGGAAGTTTCTGCCCTCACCAACTTTGGGCACCAGATTCTGCTGCTCCTTCTTGGGACCCAGACTCGGGCCCTCTGCAGGCTGGGAAATAGTTTCACTGTTGTGCTCTTCATGAACAGAAATGCTGCAGTGACTTGATGAAAGCTTGGTGAAGTTTCTACAGTGGATTTACCAGCTCGGGGGGCTAAGCCTTGTCAGTGCCGTTGATCAGCACGTCCGTTGCTTTCAGGAAGTCTCTATTTCCAGTCATGGCCACCTGGAGCTGTGATACAAGTTGCCTGTAAAATATGGGCTTTTGTTGAATGTGAAGAGGTCTAGGGGCCGGTGCTGTGGCTTAGTGGGTTCTAGCCCCAGCCTGTAGTGCCGGCATCCCATATGGGCGCCGGTTCAAGTACCACCTGCTCCACTTCCCATGCAGCTCTCTGCTATGGCCTGGGAAAGCAGTAGAAGATGGCCCAAGTCCTTGGGGCTCTGCATCCGTGTGGGAGACCCGGAAGAAGCTCCTGGCTTTGGATTGGCACAGCTCCAGCCAATGAGGCCAACTGGGGAGTGAACCAGTGGATGGAAAACCTCTCTCTGTGTGTGTAACCCTGCCTTTCGAGTAAATAAATAATCTTTTTTTTTTTTTTTTTAAATCCACAGAGCTGGCATGCCCATGCGTTACGTACCAGGTCTGTGCCCTGAGCTCGCTGGACCCCCATACAGCTCTTCTCCCCTGCAGAAAGCCAGGAGTCCCAGAGGAAGAGATTGCAAATGTGGGGGGGGGGGTGCAGAGTTTTCCCTCACAAGACCCCACAATCCAGGGATTTCATCTGTGCAGTGCTGGTGACTTTACCACTCACCACAGCCTTCATTAACCAGAATGTCAGTTTCTGGTTAACCGGACATACTTTGAAGAAAGAACACAAAACAGTATATTATCCTGTAGCAGGAAATGAGATGGGTTATCTTAACCTTTCACAAAGGGGTAGATAGAAATTTCTAACCATTTGTGTGCTTGAGGTTTAAGTGTCAAAAACACCAAAATAGTGCAGAGATGCAGGCCAGTCCTTACAGTGTGCTTCTGATGCCTTTAGCGCTGTCCCCAAATTGTGGGTGGAAAAGTTATGTCTGCCCAATGTTTGTGTATACCTGTTTCCTTTAGTTCCTTGAGATGCAATGGAGGCAGTAGGGGAATAGGGGCAGTGAGCATTTCTTTCTCTTTTTTTTTTTTTTTTTTTTTTTTTGACAGGCAGAGTTAGTGAGAGAGAGAAAGGTCTTCCTTCCGTTGGTTCACCCCCCAAATGGCCGCTACGGCCGGCGCACTGCGCTGATCCGAAGCCAGGAGCCAGGTGCTTCTCCTGGTCTCCCATGCGGGTGCAGGGCCCAAGGACTTGGGCCATCCTCCACTGCCTTCCCGGGCCACAGCAGAGAGCTGGACTGGAAGATGAGCAGCCAGGACAGAATCCGGCGCCCCAACCGGGACTAGAACCCGGTGTGCCGGCGCTGTAGGTGGAGAATTAGCCTAGTGAGCCGTGGTGCCAGCCAACCATTTATTTCTAAGTAAAGGGCTGACAGGAAGCCTAGATGATTGGTTATTGGGGAAAGCAGGTTGGGCTGTTGGAATCTGGGACTGGCCCAGAAATTCTGAGACGGGAAGCCCAGGAAGGGCATGGAAAGCCCTGTCTGTGTTCTTGTGTACTTTGGGTGAGCTCTGTGATGCGTGGCTTGTCTGTGTCACAGGGTGCTGTCTTGCAGAGAGCATTTTATGCACTGCTTAGGGTCTAATGTAACCAAAAATTAGGTGTCTACACGTGGTGGTGGTGCAGCTCGTGTGGGTCACTGGGCTTTGGGGTTCATCTGGGAACAGCCTGAGGACTGGCACCTCTGCCTCCTTTCCCTCTTGAGCCTCAGATGCTCCCATCATCCCCAGAGTACTCGAGAGAACTGTAGGCCGCTGTCTTGGTCCCCCTCCCCTGAGCCACAGCCCTCAGGGACAAGCCATCTCTGCACACACCTGTACCTGTGTGCCAACATTCCTTCAACATTGTGGACCTGAATGCTTGCAGGGAGCCCAGCCTCTCAGGGACCCTCTGCTTGGCTTGGGTAGGACACATCTGTGCTTTAAGGACCTCTCCCTACTGAGTGTGGGAACACAGTGCACCTCCTGATCAGTCATCAAGGCTGTTAGCTGCTGTTACTGGGTGTTCTTTCTTTGTCACTGTGACTAGCAGCCACGCTTTAAGAAAAGCTCAAAGCCTGTAACCAAACTCAGGAACTCACTGGTGGTTTGAACCACTGAATAAGCTTCAGGTTTTTGTTGTTTAGAGGCAGAGTTACAGACAGTGAGAGCGGGAGACAGAGAGAGGTCTTCCATCTGCTGGTTCATGCCCCAAAATGGCCGCAACGGCCATTGATCTTAAGCCAGGAGTCAGGTGTTTCTTCTGGGTCTCCTGCATGGGTGTAGGGGCCCAAGGACTTGGGCCATCTTCTGCTGCTTTCCTAGGCCATAGCAGAGAGCTGGATTGGAAGTGGAGCAGCCAAGACTAGAACTGGCGCTCATATGGGATGCTGGTGTCACAAGTGGAGGATTAACCTACTGCTACACAGTGCCAGCCCCGGGCTTGAGCTTTGATTTTTTGTCCAGGCTGTCTTTTTTTTCAGCACACTGCTTGTGTCCTCCCTGTGTCACTGGGCTTAGAGCTCACCAGCCCTGTTACTTGATGAGAAGGCCCCACGAGGCTTCTGCCTTCAGCATTCAAGAGCATATCACAGGGCAGCTCCCCATGGAGAGGTTAGGCCAGCTGCCCCTGCTCCGTAAACACACTCCAACTCCTCTCTGGGGGAGAGCAGGAAAGGAGGCCGTGTCTCCACAACCAGAGGACGGAGTGTTGGAGGAGATGGGTGGAGTAGGTTCTGGTCTCTGAGCAAGAAAGCATTCAGATGTGAGCCAGAGAGCAGTGGTAAGCAAGGTAGCAAGATTTATTGGGAGGTAAGGCATCCACCAGAACGGATGGGACAGAATCCGAGAGAGAGAGTGCCCACTCAGACTGGGGAGAGCAAGGTCACATGGTTAAATGGTGAGAATACACCTGGCAGGCCTGGCGGGCAGCTCAGCAGAGTGAGCGCTGAGCATGCAGTCTGTGTTCAGACTGGGCTTGTAAGGGCAAGGGTCCAGTTCTTCCTGCTGTTTCTCCTACCCTTCTCCTCCTCCTCCAGGACGAAGGGTTTGCTGAGTGTGAATTAGGAAAAATTCCTCCCAGGGATTCACTGCTCAGTGCTATCAGACTGGGGAGCTCACCTGGCCCCTGGGCAGAGGAGCTTCCGCTAGGGCCCTGCCTTGGAGGAAGGCCGTGGAGGTTTTATTGCTGCATGTCCTCAAGCCAGGGAACCCATGTGGTACTGAGGAGAGAGGATTCTCCTGGGAACTTCCCTTGGGGGAAGGGCTGGGACCGCCTGGAAAGCAGCTGGGGTCTGGGCAGGACTTGGAGGTGTAAAATCCTGGGCTGCTTCCGGGGTAAGCTCCTGCACACACCTTGTTTTCCTCAAGCCCCTCTCACACACACATAGGCTAATTTCCAACTTCCTGCCTGACAGGAGCACTTGCTGTGGTGGTTGGCTGCTGGAGCTGGGCTCTGAGGGGTTAGATGGGGTTCTCTTCAGGTGTGAACACTGCTGGGCAGCACACAGAGGAAGAAGCGGGAAGGGAAGCCCACGTAGAACTGGGTGAGGAAGTGCTGCTGCTGTGCCTAGACCAGCTTTCTGTAATGCTGATGTTTTCTTTCTTTCTTTTTCTTTTTTTCTTCCCTCCATTGGTTCACCCCCCAAATGGCCGCTACAGCTGGTGCATTGCACCGATCTGAACCAGGAGCCAGGTGCCTCCTCCTGGTCTCCCATGCGGGCACAGTGCCCAAGCACTTGGGCCATCCTCCACTGCCTTCCTGGGCCATAGCAGAGAGCTGGACTGGAAAAGGAGCAACTGGGACAGAATCCGGCGCCCCAACTGGGACTAGAACCCAGAGTGCTGGCACCGCAGGTAGAGGATTAGACTAGTGAGCCGTGGCGCCAGCCAGTGTTGATGTTTTCCAACACTTTTCTGTACACACTGCTGCCCAGTCTTCCCCTAAACATCTATGAAGCCTGCACAAGATATTCCTGTAGACTGAAGGTCTGTGCAGTTTAACAGATGCTTGTCCGGGTCTGATGTGCAGTGGACAGAGACAGGTGCCCTGGCTTCTGTGGGGTAGTGCACGCTCACTGAGTCCCTACATCTGGCCATGGCCTCCCAAGAGGAACGTAGGAGGCACTTGAGCAGAGCAGTTGAACTTAACTTTTGGGCAGGGGCTCCAGGGCCCTAGGGAAAGCTTCCTGAAGAAAGTGCAAGTAGGGTGGGGTGCAGGCTGTGTTTTTTGAGGAGACACAGCTCAGGTTGAGGAAGAGCCAAGCTGAGCCGCCATGGTACTTGGTAGTAGGAGTTGTGTGAGCCCAGTGGGCTGTGGAGGCAAAGGGATTCTGCCTGCTGACCAGGGACCAGAGCGTGCCTGTGACTGCCTTGCTTCAGTGTAAGTGGGCTGGGCAGAGCCACTCCCTGCCCCTCCACTCAAAACCACAAGTCTTAGCTTTCCAGCGCACGTGCAAACCAGTGAAAGAACAAAGTGCTTTGAATCTTGGGCATGAGGATGAGCGAGTGTAGCGTCACCATGCACACAGCTCTCAGGGCTGTACCCTGGGAGTCGTGGCGACTCCCGTGCTGCAGGCCATGGTGATTAGGGTGAAACCAGGTGCCGCCTTCTCAACTTACCTGGTAGCTGCGTGCCTGGAAAGTTCAGTGTGTGAAGGTAATACAAAACCATTTTTTGTTATGTCTTAAACAAAGGTGAACTTCTGGCCTGAGATAATTACAGTTTTGAATATCTGGCAGAACACCTGACCCCAGAGTGCTTATGGGCCCTCCCTGTGGCCATGGCAACCAAAACAGCTCCCAGGGGTCCCTATGAAATGATTGAATTCCTGTTGTTTGCTGTCTGTTTCAGGCACATGGACTCCATTTAACCCCGTGACTGTCAGGTCGATCATATGTGAGTATCTGTGGCCTGGGCTGCTTTGCCTGCAGTGGCCTGGCTGTGGCTTGCGCATGGCTTCATGGCTCCTCCTGCAGTGCCAGTGAGCCAGGCATTGAACCTTTGCTTTCTCCCTCCCAGCTCTGCCCCTCTCGTGTGTGTGTGTGTGTGCACGCGTGCGCTTTCGTGTGCTTTTTATTTCCAATGTACTGCCTAACCCATCCTTTCCGTTTCTAATTCTAACGGTTGTATATGTATGATAGTTCTAAATTACTATTTGCTTATTCTCAAGTCTTTCTTGTGTGTGTGTGTGTGGTTTCTTACCACTTGTTCATTTCATAGTCTTTTAGATTTCAAATAAGTTTTTTAATTGAATAATATTCTGTGTATGTGTGTGAGAGAGAAAGTACATCAAAAAATTTAGAAGTGGAATTAAAAGAGAGAGTACAGAGCTTCTTTGGAATCCATGCATAGTTTTCTCCTAAGGTACGTTTCCGTGAACTTTTGGGAAGACCCCTTGCACGGTATTCGTTTCGTGTAGTGTTTCTGATCCCTGAATGAAGTCCTGGGGAGGGGGCTCCACATGTCGTCGTTACTGTTGCTGCAGAATTTAAGTTCTTTATGGTGGGTGTTTTCCTTGATATTTTCTTAATTTTTGTTTTTCTTCGCCAGCCCTTCTGGAGATGTACTCCTTACACATTCCCTTGTTACTGTGTCTTGGGCTCATCCTGTCACTTCCATGTCCCTTGTTTCCCAGAGGGGCTGCTCTTGCTTCACCCCTGTCCTCCTGCACATTTTTAGCCTCAGGAGGACCCCCTTACTCTCTGGTGAGCTCAGCAGTGCGGCAGAGCCCGAGTGCCTGGCCACTTCACACCTGTCGCAGTAATTTACAGTGCGTGGTGGCAGAGGCTTGGCCGTCAGTGCTGGAACAGGTGCTGACAGGTGCAGATGCCCAGGTGGCTGTGTGTGGGCGAGTGATGCTGGCTGCCTCCCAGCACACTGCACACCTGGTGCCCTCTCTGCACAGTCCTTGTCTTGACGGGTGACATGGGAGGCAGCCTGTGACGGCTGGAGGAGAGGCCAGTGCTGTGTCCCACACGAGCTTTCGTTATGTGATGTGTCAGTGGACAGTAGTTCACTGACCCCGCCGAGAGCACCGTGTTACAGTCCTGTGTTTTACTGCTTGTGAAGAGACCAGTTGCCTGCCATCTTCTTTGTAGGAACAGTTGAAGCTAAGTTGTTAATTTTTTTTTTAAGATTTATTTTATTTATTTGAAAGGCAAAGTTACAGAGCGAGAGAGAGAGAGATCTTCCATCTGCTGCTTCACTCCCCAAGTGGCCACAACTGTCAGAGCTGGGCCAGGCTGAAGCCAGGAGCCAGGAGCTTCATCCCTGTCTCTCATGTGGGTGCAGGGGCCCAAGCACTCGGGCCATCTTCCACTGCTTTCCCAGGCCATTAGCAGGGAGCTGGTAGGGAAGTGGAGCAGCTGGGACTCAAACCAGTGCCCATATGGGATGCCAATGCCAGCCCCTCAAACTGAGTTTTACATATTTTACAATCACATGCAAATGTAAAGTTTTTTTATATTTGGACTTGGAATTAGACTGATTTTCTTTTAAATGAAAACCAAGTCTTATTTAACCTAAAGCCTAGTGAGACAGTAGCCGAGGGTCTGTCTTTCTGAGTGAAGTGGGCTTCCACTGAAGTGGGGTCCTGTGAGCCTCCACCAGGGATGTGGATGCCCTGGAGAGGCGGGAGCAGGTCTGGCACAGGGTCAGGAGAGTCAGGTCAAGCCATCGGACCGCTCTGCCCCTGGTTTCCTGTCTAAAGCAGAACACACTTCAGTGGAAACCGTTGCTTTCATTTTGAGTCTGTCGGAGTGTTCTGCTGGCGTTTTGCTTCACGCTGCAGTGTGCGTTCTAACAGTGGGTGATGGGACCGTTCAGACGTTTGTGAACCAGCACTAGCGATTAGCAGGCTGGCTCTGTGCTGGCTTCCTAAAGGACCAGGGTCCCCTGGAAGCTTGGGGTGGGCTTCTGGGGTTGGATCTCTGGCTGTGAAACTTGGGCAGTCAGCCTGATGTGCACTGCTGGTGTCTTCTGTCTTAGCCATGTTTGACCGAGAGAACAAGGCAGGCGTGAACTTCAGTGAGTTCACAGGCGTGTGGAAGTACATCACCGACTGGCAGAACGTGTTCCGCACCTACGACAGGGACAACTCGGGCATGATCGACAAGAACGAGCTCAAGCAGGCACTCTCAGGTTTTGGTAATTCACTTGTCTGTCGTGTAGCTTGTTTCTTTTTGGAACCCACAGCCGTTGAAGGTTCTTCTTTACTTTGTTCAAATGACTGATTTTTTTAACCCAGTCTGTGTAAAATTTCTTTTCTTTTCTTTTTTTTTTTTTTTTTTTTTTTGTGCAGGTTCATATTTTGGTATATTTATATCCTGAAGGCTTACATTTTGACGTGGAGATTTTGTGCAGTTTTTTCATCCAGAATGAGATAAGCGCTATGCAGATTGTCTGTCTTTTGTGAATTGGAGTGATTTCACGCACAAAACTGAGAATGTGGCTTTTGAAATGATTTAAGGTGGTGTGGGGTACCTTATACTTCACGTCACATCAAAATGCAAGGAGGAGACACTGCAGTCACCCACAGACACGGTTGTGCGAGTCAGCAGGTTTCTCCGTCCGTCCAGCCATGGGCCTTGGATGGGGTACTGGAGAAAGAGTGTACCCATTCTCATCTGCCTTCAGCACGTGTGTGCTGGATGAGCGTGTGTGTGCACGTGAACACACACGAGCCTGGGCCTGTAGCCGTGTGCCGTGCTTCCTGGGAGTGTTCATGGCACCTGTCCAGAGTGCATCGAGGGCCTGTCAGGGTAAGTCAGGTCTGACAGGAAGCTGGGATTTTTATTTACGAAGGAAAAACTGACCAAAGCTGAAGCTACACCAAGATTCCAGTTTGGGGTTAACCTAGCGCTGTTTCATCTGGCCATGAAACAAAACCTGTGTTTTACTCAAGAGACTGCTGCTAGTAAGTGCCTTCTACAAAACAAGGGAAAGTTAGATCATGATCCAGTGTAGTTGTTCTGAGTCTGAGTGTTCATGTGGCCTCTGCCCTCTCCCCGGCCCCTCCCAGTGCACACTCTTCACTCCTCCTCTCCTTTTGCTTTCCTGTGAGCTGTCCATAGGGTGAGTCAGGGCCCCTTCTAGAGCTCCCCAACTGTGGGCCAGGATTCAGGGTGGGGTGGGGTCGGAGGGATAGATCCCAATTAGAACTTGGGATACATCTGACCTTGCTGGCCTTAGCTGGGGACACTGGACAGAGTCTGGGCAGACTTCTGTCCCCTGGGACAGGAACTTCCATGGAGAGTCACCCTGGGGCTGTGTCAGGTGAACTGGGCCTGTCACCTGGAGCACTGAGGACCGTTGGGTCCTTGGAGTGCATGATCTAAACACTAACATAGAGAATGCCCATCGGGCCCTGTGTCCTCATCAGACTGAGGACATTCTAGAAATCTCCACGCAGTGGCAGAATCCCTCAGGAGTCCAAAGCAGCTCTTTGTTGTCCTGGCCATCACCCCTTTCACCAAAAGGAATGTTGCCATGCTTTTTGCGTATTGTTTTGGAAAGTTTTAACTGTTAGGAAGTCAACCTCAGAAGCAAAAATTGCACTCCCTACTGTGCTGTCTTTCTGACATTTTGGGGTCCTGTCTTCTACTCAGCTTGCCGGGAAGGGGGTGAGGCAGCCATCACTCATTGGAGGCCCCCAAGCTTAGGCCACAGCATGCCTTGAGCACTCTGGAAGGTGTTATGTACCTGTGGGTGTGTTTGAGTCTTTATCAGTAAAATGATTAAGTCCTCCTACAGGTAATTAACTGTGAAATTCACTCAGACGATAGGTGTACTTGTCCTTGCAAGATTCCTCCAAGACTGAAAGCCAGTAACCATATTCTGGCACCTGCGTCTTGTCTCCTGAGCCAGTGAGGACAAGTCGGTCCCACAGGGGAGGTGACGGGAAGGCCGTAGGACAAGCGTGAGCGCGTTTGGGGCGGCCCGAGAGTCCTGCAAGTGTGGTGCTGCAGAGCTGTCTCCCTGCTGGAGACCTTCTCAGTAAATCTGAAATAACTGAAGCGTTCTGGGAGCTCTCAGAGGTTTTGGACTTTGTGAGGGCCAGCCGACTCTGGTGTCAGATGCACTCCCTGCCTTCAGTGGGGGAGACTCCTCCGTCTTCCCTTCTGTGATGTAATGCGTGACCTAGCGCACTTTTCACATCCAAAACCCAGGAGAAAAAGAGTGTCAAAGATAACTACCGGGTGCCAGAAGCCGGGTCTGGCTCTGCCGTGGGTGCTTTCCCTGGGCACAGCCCTGAATGGCCGTGGTTAATTAAGATACGTGGCCTTTGCTTTCATCACAGCATGGCTCACGTCACACCTCCTCCCTTGCAGAGAGGTGGATGGTGTTGATCTTTGAGTGGGGTTACCTTCCCAGTCTGGAGGTGCACACAGATTGCAGAATGACTTGTTTAGGTTTCAGAGGGAGTCGAATGAATTTGCAGTTTTATCCCCACCTGGCTCTATGTTGTGGAATTCCTGAGGCTTGGAGTCTTGGGTGGGAGAGCCGTCTACCTGTCCTGGTCTGCTCCTAACTCTGATTTTCCTCTTTAAGGCTACCGGCTCTCTGACCAGTTCCATGACATCCTCATTCGAAAGTTTGACCGACAAGGACGGGGGCAGATCGCGTTTGACGACTTCATCCAGGGCTGCATCGTCCTGCAGGTGAACAGGAAGCCATGTGGGCACTGGAAGGAGGGGACTGTCAGAGGGGTGCACCTGACCCTCAGTGCAAGGAACTGAGTTAGGCATGTGTAGAGTTGGTGTTTGGAGCTCATATAGGTCTCACCTTTGGAGAAGTAACTGATTCTGTTAATAGATGTCTAGACAACGTTGTTTCTCTCCCTTGGAAATGCAGAGCAGTCCATTCAGAAGAGACTCCACTACTCCATCTCGGAGTCACACACATACACTGTGGTATTCTGTATTTTTACAAAAAGCTTCCAGTCTGAGAACATGGACAAAGAATCACTGTGTTCTGGCCTCTGGAGCCCCCCATCACTCACTGATGGTCAGTGAGGAAACCGAGGCAGAGAGCTTGAGGGGCTGCCTAGGGATGCTTAAGACAGAGCAGGACCAATGGAACTCACCCAGCTCTTCCTTTTGCAGCCCTTGCTGGTGTTCAGAGATCAGGGTCCATGGTTCAAGCTTTGGGAATGCTGCATGTTGATAAACCTTGTGTATCTTTCAAAATGTTGCAGTAACAGCATCCAGCAAAAACGGCAGCAGAGACGTCAGTGTGGCCCCACCTGTGGTTCTGAAGCAGCTCCCATGTGTGGGAGCACACGTGTTTCCATGAGCTTCCTGCCCTAGAAGTCAGCCCTCCTGGTGCAAATCCAAGTCCAGGCTGCGTCTTGCTGGCCTTGGAATCCATTCAGTGATGTGAACAGCATGAAGTGTTTAGGTGTAATTTGGAGTTTTAGAAAACATTCTCATATTTCCTTTCTGTTTAAAATGATAAACCAGTAAAAGCAGATCTTCTCTGATTTGGCCCGTGCAGCACTTCTGGGTTTCTCTACAGATGAGTTTGGATCCATCATCCATTCTTGAGTGATTGCTGGAGAACTGTCTGCTTCAAGCCCCTAGAGTAGGGACAGTCTTGGTGCATTCCTGCCTCTCTGGACTCCTGTGCCATTCTCTACTTTAGAATTCCGATGGACTGGGTCTGGATTACTGTAGTGCTGGGATTTTCATGGACATTAGCAGTTGGGGTACTGACACCTTCCAGGCCCCTGTCTTCTAGCCTTGTCAGGGAAAAAAAGGCTTTTAAACAACTGTTTGTTTTCATGTTATTTAAAAGGCAGAAAGCGAGATATCCATCTTCGTTCACTAGTTCACTCCCCAGATGCCCAAAACAGCCAGGCTAAAGCCAGGAGCCTGGAAGTCTGCCTGGTTCCTGGCTTCAGATCGGTGCAACTCCAGCTGTTGCGGCCAATTGGAGAGTGAACCAGTGGATGAAAGATCTCTCTCTCTCTCTCTCTCTGTCTCTGTCTCTCTGTCTCTCTGTCTCTGTCTCTCTGACTTTCAAATAAAAAATAATCTGGGGGCTGGCACTGTGCTATAGTGGGTAAAGCCACTGCCTGCCATGCCAGCATCCTGTATGGGCACCAGTTCAAGACTGGCTGCTCCACTTCCAATCCGGCTCTCTGCTGTGGCCTGGGTGAACAGTAGAAGACCCAAGTGCTTGGGTCCCTGCACCCGCCTGGGAGACCTAGAAGAAGCCCCTGACTCCTAGCTTCGGATTGGCCCAGCTCCAGCCATTGTAGCCATTTGGGAAGTGAACCAGTAGATGGAAGATCTCTCTCTGCCTCTGACTCTCTGTAACTCTGCCTTTCAAATAAATAAATAAATCTTAAAAAACCTGAAAACTGGCCGGCGCCACGACTCACTTTGCTAATCCTCCGCCTACGGCACCAGCATCCCGGATTCTAGTCCTGGTCAGGGCACTGGATTCTGTCCTGGTTGCTCCTCTTCCAGTCCAGCTCTCTGCTGTGGCCTGGGAAGGCAGTGGAGGATGGCCCAAGTGCTTGGGCCCTGCATCCGTATGGGAGACCAGAAGGAGGCACCTGGCTCCTGGCTTCAGATTGGCGCAGCGCACCACGCCGGCTGTAGCGGCCACTTTGGGGGTGAACCAATAGAAGGAAGACCTTTCTCTCTGTCTCTCTCTCTCTTTCACTAACTCTGCCTGTCAAAAAAAAAAAAAAAAAAAAAATAGAAGGGAGGGCCAGGCTCAGCCCATTCAGGAGACCAAGGCCTCACGGGGTCTGTAGCTGAGCTGGGCCGGCCCCACCTTTGGTGTCCAGGGTTGTTCCAATGTGTGGGGTATCAGGGATACCCGACCTGAGCCTGCCTGTGCTGGTCTCCATCACCAGATTCCCTGCAGGAGATGAGTTACCTGTTCCTCAGTGTGCCTGTTCCCTCTGTTTAGTCAGTACCACGTTCTGAATGCTGTTGCTTTTTGTTTTTCCCAGAGGTTGACGGATATATTCCGACGCTACGATACGGATCAGGATGGCTGGATTCAGGTGTCTTATGAACAGTACCTTTCCATGGTCTTCAGTATCGTATAACCATCAGCCTTTTGTGAAAAGCAGCGGGACTACAGAAGAAAGACTGAAAATGCCAAATCTCTTAACTTTAATGGAATGGAACACCGATGTTCTATTTTATTATAATTAATATTGGGGGACCTGGTTGTACATATGTGGATAGCTGATTCATGTTTTTGCAGTTTTAACAATACTGTAATGCAAACTGCAGCTGTAATAGTATCATTATGATGCAAACGTTGGGTTTCATGACAGTTTAATTGTGCCACAAGGTAAAAATGTAATAATGTATCAGGAATTCTGCTTGCAAAAAACGCATTATGTACTTTTCTAGATAGCTTCAGTTCTATAGTGAAAATGCTTTTATTAGCCAATAGGAACCGTAAAATAATTCAGAACTTGCACAGGCTTTTCATGTGCCTTACTTTTTAAAGAGGAGTTTGTTATTGTTATATTTGTTGGAATATGCAACATAAACAATAAAGTCAATGGTCCAGACATGGATGCCTTCAGCTGTTACTCGGAGATCCATGCCTGTGTCTCAGTCCTCCCAGGCCTGACCCTGACGTTCACCACCCACTTGGCCAGGACACCTCTGGATTGGTCTTCTGCGGCCCAGCGTGCTGCTTTCTGTTACAAGAGTGGGTTTAAATTCTGTTAAACTTCTCTGCCTGGATGAACAACTCCAGTGTCAACATCTGTTACGTGATTCAACCATGCTGTGCCTTGTCGTCTTAATTACAGTTTTTGTTTTGTTTATTTGTTTTGTTTTTGAGAGGCAGAGTAAAGATAATGAGGTGGGGAGCGGGGAGGGAGGTCTTCCATCCACTGATTGACTCCCCAATGGCCACAACGGCCAATCTGGAGCCAGGAGCTTCCTCCAGGTCTCCCATGTGGGTGCAGGGGCCCAAGCACTTGGGCTGTCTTCCATTGCTTTCCCAGGCCATTAACAGGGAGCTGAATCAGAAATGGAGCAGCCAGGAGGACACGAACCAACACCCATATGGGATGCCAGTGTTGCAGGCGGCAACTTAACTTGCTATGCCACAATGTTAGCCCTTTAGTTTTTTGTCTTTGTTGGTTTTTTTGGTTTGTTTTTGACTGGTAGAGTTACAGACAGAGGCAGAGACAGAGAGAAAGGTCTTCCATCCTCTGGTTCACTCCCCAAACGGCAGCAACGTCTAGAGCTGGGCCGATGTGAAGCCGGGAGCTTCCTCCAGGTCTCCCAAGCGGGTACAGGGACCCAAGGACTTGGGCCATCTTCTACTGCTTTCCCAGGCCACAGCAGAGAGCTGGATTGGAAGAGGAGCAGCCAGGACTCAAACCGGTGCCCATATGGGATGCCAGTGCCGCAGGCAGAAGATTAACTTCCTGCGCCACAGTGCTGGCCCCCTTAATTAATTTTTAAAGATAAAACTGGAACAGGAGGTTCAGGCAGCCTGGCAAGCTGTCCGCTCACAGCCAGTGCTGCCCTCCAATCTCTGCCACCCCTCACTTTACTGTCTGAAGTGAACCCAGGGTGGGTCCCATCTCACAGGAGTCCAGTCCCATGCTGGGGCTGAACCTGAACCCCTGCATCCCACGCTGTCCATGGGAGCGAGCTGGTCAGCTCAGCCACAGGTGCCTTGCTGCCTCCCTTCCGCCGCAGAGCCTGCCCCTCTGCGGGCTGCAGCTCTTACCTCCGCGTCCCTCCCCGTTCTCTGCCTTCTCCCTTGCAGGCTGGTTTTGTGGGTGCAGTATTTTCTCAGAAGATGCCTGCATGAATGCTGGTCCTCCTGACTGTGCACGTGCCTTTCTTAACGTTGCTGTCTGTGGGGAAACTTCTGGCCCGTTGCAGTTGCTACTGGGGTGAGGGCATTTGTGAGAGGATAGGGCACACCCCTGTTGCCTGATGCCTCTGAGAAATGAGTTTCCAGACTCGGGGGATGTGGGCCTGGGGCCTGACCAGTCTGTGCTGGCCCCCTTCCTGGGTGGCTGGCCCCACATGCCTTCATTGGGTGACATGGAGGGGGCTTTGCTGCTGCTCCTTGGTGTCTGCCATGCCGGTGACACCCCACCTGACAGGAGCCGGGAGCCCCTAACTCTGCCACCTGCTGTGGCCCTGTGAGTCTGTCCTGCAGGGCTCTCCTGAGGGCAGCCCCTCCCCTTTGAAGGGTGCTCCCCTGGTGCCTCTGATAAAGGAGTGGGTGGCGTATACAGACGTATGGTTTGATGTTAGCAATCAGAAACTGAGTGTCCCGGGCCAGCAGTGTGGCACAGTGGGTTAAAACTCCGGCCTGCAGTGCCAACATCCCATATGGGCACCAGTTCAAGTCCCAGCTGTTCCACTTTTTTTTTTTAATTGTTTATGCAGCATAAGCTCAATTTTTTTAAAGGATTTATTTATTTATTTATTTATTTATTTATTTATTTGAAAGAGAGGAGAGGCAGAGAAAGAGGTCTTCCATCCATTGGCTCGCTCCCAAGTTGGCCACAACAGCCGGAGCTGCACTGATGCAAATCCAGAAGCCAGGAGCTTCTGGGTCTCCCATGCAGGTGCAGGGGCCCAAGCACTTGGGCCATCTTCTACTGCTTTCCCAGGCCATAGCAGAGAGCTGGATCGGAAGTGGAGCAGCCGGACTCGAACCAGGACACATATGGGATGCTGGCACTGCAGGCAGCAGCTTTACCCGCTATGCCACAGCGCTGGCCCCCAGCTGTTCCACTTCTGATCCAGCTCTCTGCTAATGCATCTGGGAAAGCAGCAGAAGATGGCCCATGTGCTTGGACCCCTGCACCTATGTGGAGACCCAGAAGAACCTCCTGGCTCCTGGTTTCGGATCTGCACAGCTCCGGCCATTGCGGCCATTTGGGGAGTGAACCAGCAGATGAAAGGCCTCTCTCTGTGTCCACCTCTCTCTCTAACTCTGTCTTTCAAATAAATAAAATAAATCTTTAAAAAAAAATGGGGTGGGGCTGGCACCGTGGCACAGTAGGTTAATCCTCTTCCTGCAGCGCTGGCATCCCATATGGGCGCCGGTGCTAGTCCGGGCTGTTCCTCTTCCGATCCAGCTCTCTGCTATGGCCTGGGAAAGCAGTGGAGGATGGCCCAAGTCCTTGGGTTCCTGCACCCACATGGGAGACCTGGAGGAAGCTCCTGGCTCCTGGCTTCAGATTTGCGCAGCTCCAGTCACTGCGGCCATTTAGGGAATGAACCAACGGAAGGAAGACCCTTCTCTTTGTCTCTACCTCTCACTGTCTGTAACTCTACTTCTCAAGTAAATAAAATAAAGTTTTTAAAAAATGGGGTGTCTCTGGGCCCCCTGCTGGCCCAGGGTCCTTAGGGTCTGTTGGGCCCTGTGCTAGCTGGGGATGGACCTGAGGGCTGTGGATGCGTAATCTGGTTCTGTGATTGGAGGAGTCAGAAGGTCACTTCTCAGGGGGCTGTGGTGGCAGAATTGGGCCCCAGATGTCACCAGCCGGGGGCTCAGACTGACCTTAGGACCTCTGGGTATCCCCAGGCACTGCATCCCCATGATTCAGACCTGCCAGTCACCACTGAGGTCACCCCCAACGCCGGCCCACACACCAGGCTCCGTGATTTCCTCATCTCTCCCGGGCACCTGGACTGAGCATTTTCCAGCTACTGTTGTCCCGCTCCCCAGTCACTCACAAGCCATGTGCAGACCAGACCCCGCCAGCCGCCACTGCCCCTCCTGCCGCCCACAGGGCTGCCGTGTGGTTGGGAAGACGCCCCTCTCCCCTTCAGTCTCAGGTCTGCAGGACCTTGCTTGGGGTGAGGGCAGCTGGTGCGGCCGCTCAGCCCGTCCTGCCTTACGTCCATGCCTCACGCTGAGAGAGCAGGCTCCTTGTGCGAGATGGAGTCTCCAGATACCCACGGGCCTTCCCTGTCCACTTGTCACCCACCCCACACCTGCAGCCCCACACCCTTGGACCCTGGCTAAGGGACAGCCTTGGAGGGGGTTCTTGGAAAGGCACCTGCTGCAGTTGTGTGGTGGAACCCCCCTCTGGATCTGACAGGGCCTCCACTGCACACCGAGAGGCCTGGGCTCCTGTATCAGCCCCTGGAGAAGGGGTTTGCTCATTGTGGTGAACTCTGTTGCCTGAGGAGGTGAAGGCCGGGTGCGGTGGAGAAAAGGAAAGACTGGCCTGCGCCTCTGATGAAGAAGTGTGTACTTCCCAGGCCTCACAGGCATGATTCCACACTTGGTGCCTCAGAGTCCCTAGTCTCCTGGGCTCAAAGGTCATGAGGACAGAATCTCGTGAATGTGCAGGAGTGGAGCTCCGGCGGGTGAGGAGGGTGGTGGGCAGTCTGTGCTGCACACCTGTTAGGACAGACATCCTGAGGGCCAGTGGGCCAACCGGCTGAAAACACCGAGTGGGGAGTGGCCTTGGGCTCCGGGTGTGGGGCGGGGGCTCCCAGAGTGTGAGGAGTCTGAGAGGAGGCCGGTACCTCGGGGTCTTAGCAGGGGGACGAGGAAGCATGCAGAGCTGAACCTCAGCACTGCAGCTCCCGCAAGCGCCCCCAGGTGTCAGCATGCAGCCTGGCCACACGGGGGCAGTGCAGTGGCACCAAGGAGGGCCTCGAGCTCCAGCCGGGAGGCCCCGCCTGCTGCTGGGAGAGGATTGGCAGCAGAGCAGAGGGAACTGGCCCTGCTGACGTCACCGAGGGACACCTGGGTGGCCGTGGAGGAGGTTGCTGGGGACGTGTGTGGTGCTGCCTTCACCTGTGGCTCTGCCCTCCAGCGGTGTCCTGTGTCCAGTTCAGCTGTCGTGGCACCACCAGGAAGCAGATCCCTGGACGCCTGCCCTGCTGTCTCCCACCCTCCACCCCTGGCCTCCCCTGTCCTTGCGCCCTGGTCACTCACCCCTGTCGGCCCCCACCTTGTAACCCTTCATGACCCCGACCTGCTGAAGGCCTAGGATTGGACCATATTTGAACCTCAGTGGTTCTACCATGAAGGGAATTGACCCGGAAATGGCCAGGATGGTCTGAGCTCTGGATTCCCACCCTGATCACCGCCGGTCCACTTGGCAGGTGAGGACAGTCACCTGGTTCCTGCCCACGTGAGGAAGTGCAGGGAAGGGAGCAGCTGGGGGCTGGGATGGGGGAGGGGAGAAGGGGGCCAAGGGCACAGACAGCTCTGGGTGTCAGGACCTGGGGGCCCAGGCCCTCCTTACCCAAAGGAGGGGCTTTGGGCTTTGGGCGGTGCAGATGTCAGACTCACTCCCCTGCTCCAGGGCTGGTCTCTGCAGTGCTCCTGCAGGGCCCTCGTCCCTGCACTGTAGAGGGGGGACAGAGGGAACCAGGCCCTATGGACCCCTCCTCATCGTAGCCCCTTCGTTTCCACAAGACCTGGTGAAGTGTGGATCCCTGCACACACTTCTGCCTGAGAGACAGGACCTCTTGGCCAGAGGTTGCAGGAAGCCGCCCGCTGTGCCTCTGAGGGTCGGAACATGCGTGCCTGGTGAAGAGATTGGTAGAGGAGCATGGTCTTGCCTGCATGTGTTCTGAAAAAGTCTTCATAAAATGTACCACCTTCACCAGTTTTTAAAAGATGTATTTGTTATTAAAGTGACAGAGAGAGAGGTTTTCCAGCCACTGGCTCACTCCCCAAATGGCTGCAACAGCCAGGTCTGGGCCAGGCTGAAGCCAGGAGTCTGGGACTCCATCCTGGTCTCCCACAGGGGTGGCAGGGACTGGAGTACTATGGCCGTCTTCCACTGCCTTCCCAGGCATATGGGCAGGAAGCCAGATTAGAAGTGGAGCAGCTGGGACTCAAACTGGCACTCCAATATGGGATGCCAGCTTTGCAAGTGGCAGCCTGACCCGCTGCACACGACACGGGCTCCTCATCACTGGGTTGCACGGCTCATGGTCCCAAGTTCACTCGTTTTGTTGTGTAAACATCGCTGCATGCATCCAGACCTTTCTCAACTTCCCAAGCCGAGACTGCCCATTAAACACGATCCCGTCTCCTCTTGCAGCCCCTGGCAGCCACTGTTCTGCTTCCTGATTGAGTCTGGCTCGTCTCGGACCTCAGGTACGTGGCGTCACACGGGGTCTGTGTTCTGTGCTCATAGCGTGCAAGGTTTGTCCCTGGTATAGCACGGGCCAGGTAAGGCTGACGTGTAGCCTGCTGTACGACGGCCCACACTGGGACCCTCGATGGACAGGTGAGTTGTTTCCACCGCTTGTCCATCATGAAGAACGCCACGGCGCACAGCGCATTCCCTGCTGTCCATTGTTGGGTCACGTACCTACTCATGGAACTGCCAGGTTAAAGGTAACTCCACTTTTAACTTCTTCTTTTTTTTTTTTTTTTTTTTTTTTTTTTTTGACAGGCAGAGTGGACAGTGAGAGAGAGAGACAGAGAGAAAGGTCTTCCTTTAGCTGTTGGTTCACCCTCCAATGGCCGCCGCGGCTGGCATGCTGCGGCCGGTGCATCGCGCTGATCTGAAGCCAGGAGCCAGGTGCCTCCTCTTGGTCTCCCATGCGGGTGCAGGGCCCCCACTGCACTCCCGGGCCACAGCGGAGAGCTGGACTGGAAGAGGAGCAGCCAGGACAGAATCCGGCGCCCCGACCGAGGTGTGCCAGCGCTGCAGGTGGAGGATTAGCCTATTGAGCTGCGGCGCCGGCCCACTTTTAACTTCTGAAGGGCTGCCAGCTCCGTCCCACGGTGACTGCACCGCCAGCGATGCGGCAGGGCCCGGTGTCTCCGCAGCTTTGCGACGCTTGCCTTCCTCTGCTTGTGTTTCCGCTCGCAGCCATGCTGATGGGTGCAGTGCATCTCCGTCTGGTTTCCAGCTGCATCTCTCTAAGGGCCGGTGATGCTGAGCCTCTTTTTGTGTGCCTATAGGCCATTGTGTCTCTTTGGAGAAATGTTTTTCAAATCCTTTGCCTGTTTTAGAAATTGAGATGTCTGTCTTTCAGTTGTTGGTTGCAGGAGCTGTGTGTACGTTGTGGGTGTTCATCCTTGCTGGGCACCTGACTTGCAAAGTTCTCTCCCTTTTGTTGCCTTTTTATTGTACTGATTGTGCCCTCTGCCGTCTATGCTTTACACATGGTAGCACAGAAATTGCCTACTCTCATTCCAGATTTCCCATACTTCTAGCGTTTTATAGGGTTGGCTCTTACGCTTAGGACTTTGGTCCATTTTTAGCTAAATTTTGTGTATGGTTTTAGGTAAGGGGCCAGCTTCCTCCTTCTGCATGTGAAGGGCCAGGTTGTGGGGAGCAGCCCGGACTGGACTGAGTTACTGGAATTAAGACTTATTCTATGCATCTGCTCTCCCACAATATGGCGCTGGGAGAGAAGTAAACAGCTTCCGCACAGCTGCCTCCAGTTCAACCAATAAACTGTAGGACTTGCTCCTGACTGGAGGAGAGCAGCGTACTCGGCGTGTGGGCAGCCGAGTTGGGATTGGTGGAGGAGGACTATAAAGGAGGAGAGAGACGGCATTCACCAGGAACATCTAAGGGGAACATCTAGCTGAAGGAACACCTGTGCAGCCCCCCGAGAAAGCCGGCCGGCGGTGTGCCGCTCCCCTGCGGAAGTGGGGAATGTGGCCAGGGGGAACTGCCCTTCCACGGAGGTGGAAGGGATAGTAGCCAACCCGGGAAGAACCAGCAGCAAACCCGGGGAGGGCCGAGCAGACGAAAGAACAGCGCAGGGTCCTGTGTCGTTCCTCCACGAAGAGGGGGAGCGACATAATGGTGCCGTGACTCGGATAGGAAACCTAGCTCGGATAGGAAACCCAGGACAGATAGGAAACTTAGGAGGGAAGAAACGGGAAGAACTGGGAAAATATCGGAGAGAGAGACTAGCAAACAGCCTAGGGAAAATATCGGAGAGAGAGACTAGCAAACAGCCTAGGGAAAAGCCGGACGAAAAAGGTGCCGGAAGAAGCTATTGAAAGCCTAGGCATAGACTCAGATACGGACTACGGGGGGAAGCTGGGAGAAATCTCTAAGGTCGAAAGCGAAAGTGAAAGCTAGAACAAACAGACTCGGATGCGGACTGTGGGGAGAGGCCAGGAGAAATGAGGGAGGAGTATTGTTGGAGGAAAGCTTGGGGAAACATACCGGGTAGAGAAAAATGTTAGGGAAATTGAAGCCGCGGGGGGCAGGCCGAGGCGGAAATGAAAGCCACTTTGGGATTCTCAAGTTAGCCCGGGAATAGGGGGCGAAAAGTTGAAACCAGAAGCTGAAACGTAAGCCAGATTGGGATCCGTCTGATTAGCCCGGGGAGCAAAGGACGGGAAGCCAAACCGTGGGGCGGAGACGTAAGCTGGGTTGAATTCGCCAGGCTAGCCCGGGGAACTTAGATTGAATGCTAGTGGCGGACATGTAAGCTACGCTGTGTGACTCGCAGAGGCTGCCGCGCACAGACAGAGCGTGCGGGGCTCAAGTACATAGGGAACGCGGGGCTAGCGCGGAGACCGCGGAGTGTGCGCGCAAAGCCGAGCCGCGCAGATGAGAGAGGCGCGGGCTGAAGCGGCTCAGAGCCGGCGAGGCGCCGAGAAGCAGCCTCAGGGCGGAGCCTGCCGGCAGGGCGAGGCGCCGGGAAGCTGCAGGGATAAGAGAAATAGAAGTTTAGAAGTAAAGTGAGAAATAGGAATGCTGGAAGATAGAAGTAAAATGGGAGAGATAGGAATGCCCGGAGATAGAGAAATAGAGAAGTAAGGCCTCCCCACAGCACGGCAATGAGAGAGCTTGGATTCGGTCTGCCTGATTAAGTGAGGCGATGAGCACCTGCGGCGGCTAGCAGCTTATGCGCCGCAGGCCACCGAAGACAGGCACGAATTAACATCAGTAAGGCCTCCCCACAATACAACAATTAGAAGGCTTGGATTCGGTCTGCCTGATTAAGGCGGTAAGCACCAGCAAGCAGCTCGACCAGAGTATGAGCTGCAGGTCACCGAAGATAGGCACGAACCAACACTAATAAGTCTCCCCCACAATACGGCAATGAGAAAGCTTGGATTCGGTCTGCCTGATTAAGGCGGTAAGCGCCAGTAGGCGGCTCGACCAAAGTATGAGCCGCAGGTCACCGAACACAGGCACGCATCAGCGCCTAAAAACCTCCTCACAACATGGCGAAGAGAGGACCCGGATTCGGTTTGCCTGATTGATAGGACTTGTAAGAACCTGTGGCAACTCTAGCAAGCAGAGCAGAGTGTGTGCTGCGGGACACCGAAGACAGGCGCGTATCAACGCCAAAAAATAAAAAGAAAGGGGGATCTGTGGGGAGCAGCCCGGACTGGACTGAGTTACTGGAATTAAGACTTATTCTATGCATCTGCTCTCCCACAATATGGCGCTGGGAGAGAAGTAAACAGCTTCCGCACAGCTGCCTCCAGTTCAACCAATAAACTGTAGGACTTGCTCCTGATTGGAGAGCAGCGTACTCGGCGTGTGGGCAGCCGAGTTGGGATTGGCGGAGGAGGACTATAAAGGAGGAGAGAGACGGCATTCGCCAGGAACATCTAAGGGGAACATCTAGCTGAAGGAACACCTGTGCAGCCCCCCGAGAAAGCCGGCCGGCGGTGTGCCGCTCCCCTGCGGAAGTGGGGAATGTGGCCAGGGGGAACTGCCCTTCCACGGAGGTGGAAGGGATAGTAGCCAACCCGGGAAGAACCAGCAGCAAACCCGGGGAGGGCCGAGCAGACGAAAGAACAGCGCAGGGTCCTGTGTCGTTCCTCCACGAAGAGGGGGAGCGACACCAGGTGTCTCTGCATCATTGTTGAGAGAACGCCCCTCCCCATGGAATGGTCTTGAGAGAGACAGAGGTCTTCTGTCTGCTGATTCACTCCCCAAACGGCTGCAATGGCCAGTGCCGGGTCAGGCTGAAGCCAGGAGCCTGGAGCTTCATCCAGGTCTCCCATGTGGGTGCAGGAGTCCAAGCAGTTGGGCCATCTTCCGCTGTTTACCCAGGGCATTAGCAGGGAGCTGGATTGGAAGTGGAGCAGCTGAGACTTGAACTGGCACCCATACAGGATGCTGACGTCACAGGAAGCAGCTTAACCTGTTGTACCCCACACGGGCCCCAGAGAAATAACTCTTAGAAATTAAAACACAGTATTTGGAAAGGAAAAGGTTAAACACAGCAAAAACTACACAGATGAAATTTTCAAAACAAAAAACACATGAAGAATTTTCCAGAACTACAGACAGACATGAGGTTGGCTTGGAAGGACCCCAAGTGGCTGCTCTGTGGGCAGAGGCCTCACTGAGGTGCACTAGCAAGAATCTCAAGGACAGAGCGGCAGCACAGGTTCCGGGAGACCCAGGAATTCGGACAGCTGTGGTTCCCCGGCGTGGCATGGAAACAGGGAGGCTGAGCAAACCCTGGACCCTCTGGGAGGGACCTTTTCCTGAGTGGAGTTGGTCCTCAGCCTGGCCACCCTCAGGGACCGAGTGTTCGATTCTCCCTTGTTCCCTCAATGAGGAAACTCCTGGAAGATGGACGCCAGCAACACTGCAAGAGAAACCAAGAAGGAGGAGGCCTGGGGCTCAGACACAGGACCCACCAGGGAGAGGGGTAAGTGGGGGGCAGTGGAAGGATGTGCCAAAGCTCTCCAGCGAGTGTCAGTCACAGGGTGGGGGCTGGAGAGGTTGTCAGAGGCTGAGCCCCGTGCAGGTTCAGTGAGAGGTGTTTGCAGAAGCCCTCGCTGGGTGTGGAGGGAGCAGAGGAACCCTCACGGTGTCTGGGACCGGACAAAAAGGAAGCACACGGCAGCCAGCCGGCTCCTCCCCGCCCTCCCCGGCTCTGCACCTGCTCTGGTATGTGGGGCTATGTAAGAGGGTGAAGTGCCTGCCCCAGGATCTGAACATAAGCACGGGCCGGCACCCACAGGACAGCACCCTGCAAGCCCCAGGAGGGGGTGGGAGCCAGGGGTCAGAGTGGAGGGTGAGATTTGAGGTCTCTGTTGATGCTCTGGGCCACGAGCTGTCCCCAGCCACACAGTTCCCACTGATGCCACTGGGGAGCCTTGAGGCCCACTGTGGGGGGCTGGCCGTCTCGTGAGGGGTGTGCCTGGCGCTTGTGCTCAGGGGTCAGGGGCGTGGCCCAAGGTTTGGTCCCCAGCTCACAGAGGAGCACCTGATGGGGGGGGGGGTGATGCCAGAAGCAGCCAGGGCTCTGCAGGGCCTTGGGGCTCGCAGAGAAGGGGCTGCTGGCATAGGTGGGTGCTGGCCTGCACAGCTCCTGGGAGATGCAGGCGAGGGGCTCTGCTGGGCCCCGGGGGCTTCACCTCCCCACACCTCAGCTGCTGGTTGTGTTTGTTCTTGCCCAGGATTAGCATGAGCCTTAGTTTGTTAGTCCTGAGAGCACTGTCACCAGACCCCCTCTGAGAGGTGGGGAGGAGGGGAGGAGGGGAGGAGGGCAGGGACGCAGCCCTCACTGGCTCCAGCCCTGCAGTGTCTGTGGCTTTAGAGCCCGTTCCTGCCTGTTCCCGCCCAGTGCCCAGGAACAATCCCTGAGCTACCTTTTACTGAAAGGTCCTGGCTGGAGGAGCCACTGGCCCATTTGCTGCCTGCCCCGTCTCAGGCTCCACATGCAGCCGGGAATCTGTCGGCCACACCGGCATGAGAAGCTGCGGGCTGGGCCCCCTTCCCTGGGCCTCTGCCTGGCCTCCTGGGAGGCAGTGTCTAGGGACAGCACCTGCAGCCCAGCTGCTGGGCCCTTCTTGATCTCACAGAGAAGGTGCACTTGGGGCCTGCCGCTCAGCTGCAGCCCCTCGCGTGCACACACACCCTCAGCGCCCACGTCAGGCCAGGGCTGATCCCGCACAGTGAGGGAGCAGCAAGCCCCTCTGGCTGACACCAGGTGACAAGAAGTGCCCGACACTGTGGGGGCCACGTGGGGGCTGCAGGGCGGCTGAAGGTGGGGGCGGGACGCTGCCCAGCAACTCCCACAAAACGCCCAGGTCCTCCTCTGGCCTCCAGGAGAAAGTGAGCTGGGAGAGGAAGCAGGCGTGGCTGGGGCTGCCCAGGCGATAATGCCTGAGAGGCACTGGCACTGCGGGAGAAAGGAGGGGTGGCACCTGGCTGCACCGGTGCTCACCCAGCCCGGGGGGAGTCAGCACATCCCTCCCTGCCGGCCCGGCCTGGGCGGACAAGTGACCCATAGGAGGGAGCTCCCAGCTGGGGGCAGGAGGGCTGCGCGGAAAGGGGGGAGTATGGCTGGGGTCCAGCTGCACTTGGGCCTGCCTAGGGTGGGGGACAGGTGGTCCTGCAGGTGAGGATGGGGGGGCACCTGCGCAATCTGAATGGGAAGTAGCTGGGGGCAGAAGCCAGGGCCCGGGGCCCTGTTGGACGGGTCATGGGCAGTGGCTGCCCGCTAGTCTGCAGAGCCCTGAGACTGAGGACAAGCGCAGGGGGCAGGGGATGGGCAGTTTGAGGAAAGGGGGCGGGGCAGCTTCCCCCCTCTGGCTCCCCGAGTCCTGGGCTCTGGTGGGACGGGAGGTGAAGTGGGCCTGGGAGCTGTGGCCCCCTGTGGGAAGGGGAGCAGCGACATTCCTGGATTTACACTTAAAAAGATGAAAGAAGAAATTCGAGCTCACTCATAATCTCAGAGTTCTCCAACCCAACTTCTGTGTAGTCCACTTCCCGAAAACTGATTCAAGATCAAATGGGCGATTTCAAGAGCTCAGCAACATGGCCGCACATCATTCCAACTCGAAAAATAAAATAAACCCATCTGCTCAGCCAGCAGATTGAGCTCTGCTACCGGGCAGAGGTGGGCAGAGCTGAGACTTCACGGGGCACCGCAGGCGGCGCGGGGCGAGGCGGGGGCTGGGGCGGCGGAGCGTCCCGCGCTAGGAGCCCGCGGGAGCCAGGCGCCGGGGCCGGCAGGGCGCGCTCAAGGCTTGCGCGGCGGCGCGGGGTGCCTCCGGGACCCCCAGGGACGGGCGGTAGCGACCCTATCCCCCCTCTCAGTGAGGGCCAGAGGGAGAGGCTCAGGGGATGTCCCGGGGAGTCCGAGGCCGCCCGCCGGACGGTGTGGACCAGGCAGAGGACCTGCGGGAGGCGCGCGCGCGCGAGGGGACGCGGGCAGCGGCGGGGGCGCAGCCGGAGGGACCCGGGGGAGGGCCCTGAGCTCGGTGCGCTTGTTGTGCACGGGGCGGCGGGGTCGCCGCGTGCGCCCACGGAAGTCGCTCCTCCGTGTCTGGTGCACGTGTCGCTCCCGGGAGGGTTAGTCCAGAAGTTCACGTTTTGAAGTTTGCGGGAACCTCTCTTCCCGCTTCTCGAGACGACCCACGGAGCAGCGAGGCGGAGGCGCTGCCCCCGCACCCCTGCTCTCCCTGAGCGCGGGCAGCCCGGCGGGAGGGGACGCGGGCAGCGCAGGGTGGGCCCGGGGCCTCGAGGGGCGCGGGGCACGAAGACGGCCCGGCGCGCGCAGTCCGCGGGCGCCCCCTGCCGCCTCCCCGGGCGCTCGGGGCGGGGCGGCTCGCGTGCCGGGGTGGGGCCGCCCTTCCGCGCGCGCCGAGCCGCCGGTCCCCCGATGCCCGCGCCGGCCGCCGCGCCGCCGCAGCTCCTGGCCCGGGCACGCTCCCCCGCGGGCGTGCCCGAGCTTCCGCCTCGCAGGCCCGGTAAGTGCCCGCCGGGCGGCCCCGGTCCTCGCGTCTCCAGGCGGGGCAGGCGCGTTGGCGTCCGACCCGCGGCTTCTTGCGTGAGGACCGGCTGCCCACGTTCCTCAGTTTCCCCGCCCAGGGGCGCCCTGACCGCTGAGTCCAGGGAGCGGGCTGACCTGCGCTGACCGCCTTTGCCGGTAGCTCGGTTTCTTTGGGGTCCCGGGTTGCGGGCGGCCGGGCGCGTGGTGGACAGGGGGCAGAGGGCACCGCCTGGGTCTCACGCCCTCCCGGAAGGGGCCGAGGTTCCGGGAGTTCCCTCCGCTCAGCTGGAGGGGCCGAAGGAATCCCCCCGGATCGGGGTGCGTAGAGGGGCCGCGGAACCGGCGTGGCTGGAGGGCCGAGCCCCAAACTCTGGCCCGGCAGTTGCCTGCGATCCCCCGGCGGGCGGCCCCCAGCAGACCTGAGAAGGGAAGGGGCTGGCGGCCTCCAACCCTCCGTGTGGCAGCCCCTGGGCTCTGGCAGGTGAGCGCCCTCGGTGACTGCCCCCTGTGCTGGACGTGGGGACCTGGTCAGGGCCTGACCCTCCGGCAGAGGCCTGCTCCACCTCTCTGCCGGATGTCCACACCCGGCCGTGTGCTGGGGCCGCTGGGGCTCTCAGCAGCGGGCTGGGGTCCTGCGTGATGTGCCAGGCCGGCTCCTCTGTGGCAGGTGGAGGGCCCTGCTCGGTCTCGGGATGCTTGGGGGCGCGGGTTGGCAGCTGTCGCCCGTTTTGTGAGGTGGGGACCTTGTCCGACACTCCGAGCGGTGACCGTGCACAGCCTCACTTCCGTCCGAGGCGGTGACTCAGTGTGGTCCCACAGTGGTGAGCATGGGAGAGAGGGGCCTGGGAATGCTTCTCATTTTGTTTTCCGCTTTTCTTTCTCCTAAAATGAGCGGATACCGCTTTGCCATAGGAGAAGCACTCCTAGAAAACAGATTCTCCGAGAGTGGCAGTGGCCCCCGGCGGACTGTGGGAGGCCTGGACTGTCCTGCAGGCAGTGCCAGGCGTCCAGGGAGGCCCCAAGAGCCCAGGGGGGAGGGTCTGCCCCTCCCCCTTATCCGCTCAGTGTCCCGCCTCAGGGGCACTTCAGTGGGGACTTGCGTCCAGCCCCAGGGAGGTCCCTCTCTGCAGAGTGCACAGGTCCAACCAAGTACTGAGTAAGGCGGAGCAGCCCTTGGCGATGAGCCCCGACCCGCGCGGGCACGGCCGGGAGCTGAGCTCCCTCAGGGAGGAGGGACTTTAGTTCCCCTCCCCCACCGGGGTCTCTGCAGGTGCCTGTGCCAGAACCGAATCTTAGGGCCGTCCTGCCGCTGGGCTGGTCCTCCCAATGTGGCCAGTGGCCGCAGAGGATGATGGTTGGGTACATCTGGGGGAGGGGTCCTGCCTCAGTTCCTGTGGCTGGAAGGGGGTTTTCAGTGTAGGGTCAGCACAGTCCCCCCACGAGGCTCCTCATGCAGCCTCCTCTTCTCGGCCGTGCCTCGGCCCCACAACCCTTCCCGCCCTGAGGCTCCGGGCTCACGTGGGTAAGCTGTTGGGTGAGGCTGGTGGTGCCGGAACCGGGACCTCTCAGGGTGGGGGTAGGTCAGCTCTGACCCTTCATCCTCTGTGACCTCACGGGGCAGTCCAGTGGGTGCTGGTGGATGTCGGCCAGGCCTGGGCGTGGCGGGGGGTTTCCTGTCTGAGTTGGAAGGCCTTGCAGTTCAGATAGATGGCCTTGTATGCTGGCCTTGGCCACAGGGGCCCAACCTGGCTTCTCAGAGAAGCACCCTGACCAGGCCCCTGGCCATCAGTGACACGGCGTGAGGCAGAGCACCCCACAAAGCCTTCTGAGGCATCCATCCCACCTCCCACCCACCGTGTGTCCCACCCCAGCCTGCAGCCACTGTGCCCTATCAACAACATTCGCCCCACCCCCAGCCTGCCAGATAGCCACGGGGCCACCCCATTGGCCCTCCTGTGACGCAGGAGCCCTGCTGCCCCTGTCCCCCACAAAGCCCCCCAGACGTCCGTGCTGAGCCGCTCCTGGTCTTCACCTTCTTTCTTAACACTGCAGACTGGATTTGTATTTATATGTAAAGTTGCATTCTGTTTTGTTTTTAATTGTGGTAAAATTTATATACCATAAAAGTAACCATTTAAGAGGGAACAGATCAGGGCATTTGGTGTGTTGACCAAGTTGTGTGGCCACACCCTCCGTCTGGTGCTGCCCTACCTGCCAGGCATCCTCCGTCCCCATGGCTTTGCCTATCCTGGGTTTGCCACATACAGTGCAGGAGCACACCAGTGGCCTCCTGTGTCCGGCTCCTGGCTCATCCATGCCACAGCATGGCCAGGACTTGGTTCCTCAATGGCTGGGGTGCGCCCTGCCTGTGGTGCAGCTCACAGTGTTCCTCCAGTGATGTGCTGGTGGACGTCGCGTTGTTAACGCTTTCGGCTGCTGTGGAAAATGGAGAATTTGCGCCGGCGCCGTGGCTCACTAGGCTAATCCTCCGCCTGCGGTGCCGGCACCCCAGGTTCTAGTCCCGGTCAGGGCACTGGATTCTGTCCCGGTTGCCCCGCTTCCATTCCAGCTCTCTGCTGTGGCCCAGGAGTGCAGTGGAGGGTGGCCCGAGTGCTTGGGCCCTGCACCCGCATGGGAGACCAGGAGAAGCACCTGGCTCCTGGCTTTGGATCAGCGAGCACGCCGCCCGTAGCGGCCATTTGGGAGCAGTGAACCAATGGAAGGAAGACCTTTCTGTCTGTCTGTCTCTCTCTCTCACTGTCCACTCTGCCTGTCAAAAAAAAAAAAAAAAAAAAAAGGAGGATTTGGTGCATGTTTCCTTTCTGCTGCGTGGGTCCCAGCAGGGGGATGCCTGGGCCTGCCAGGGAGTCTGTGTGCAGCTTAGGACTTCCCTGCCCCAGCTGGGACGCCCGCCGCAGGCCCGCCGGGTTAAACGTCTGCTTTTGTTCTTAGCTAGGTGAAGGCTTTAAGTTATCGTGGGTGGGTTTGGGTTTCGTCGGATGAGTTTTTGCACATACTGAGGTGATCGTGTGCATTTTTCTTTGGTTTTTAGTAATTCCCTGGGTTCCTGGTGTGCTAAAGCAGCCCTGAGCCTTGGGTGAAAGCGCGTGGCTGGGACCTGCCGCCTGTGTGGCTCACTGCGTTGCTGGTCAGTGTTCACGAGGTGCTCGTCTGCCGTCCCCGTGGCGACTTGGCCATGGCTTCCGGGGCAGTGCAGTCCATCAGCTGTTATCTTTCAGTTTTTCCTAAATTCATACCAAAGCCTGCAGATAACTGGTGTCGTTCCTTCTCTACACAGTGGGATGTACTAGTGAAGCCATCCCGGAGGGTCTCTTCCTGGGACGGAGACAGACTGTCCAGGTTGCTCGCGGTTTCTCAGGTGGGTTTCGTGTGCTTTAGGAAATTGATCGGTTGCTTCTGCACGTTTACTTCGCAGTGTGGGGGCAGCACGAGTTCTGTGTTGGTGCTCCTGGGCTGCGTGGCAAGTCCCGCAGGCTGACTGTCAAGGAATGGACGTGTTCTCACGGTTCTGGGCCTGGGAGGTGGGGTCGGGGTGCTGGCGGGGGCGGGCTGTCTTGCCGGCTGGCAGACGGTCCAGGGCCCTGCTGTCTCTTCCTGTGACGGTGTGGGTTGTATCAGGCGAACCCCGGGCACCTCCTCCGTGGAGGCCGGGGCGGGGCTTAGGTCAGCCCTCAGCAGCATCCCCTTGCTTGCCTCCTCACGCCTGCGGCACGTGCGGCGGTGCGGCGCCCTCTTATTCCTGATTTGGGCAACTCGCGTCTCCTCCATTTCTTGGCTGGTGTTGGCTAGGGGTTTATCAATGTTGCGGATCCTTTCAAAGAGGCAGCTTTTGGTTTCATTGATTTTTCCCTACAATTTTATGCTTTAGATTTTGTACTTCTCATTATTTCTCTGCTTCTGCCTGACTCTTGGTTCCACGAGGTCTACTTTTCCTACGTGAACACTCAGTGCTGTCAGTTTCCGCAGAGTCCTGTTTAGTTGAATCCCACAAAGTCTGATGTGTTTGCATTTTCATTTTCCTACAATTAAAATATTTTAAAAATTTCTTTGAGACTTTTCTCTTTGAGCCACGGTTATGTACAAGTAAGTGGCTTTCCAAATATTTGGAGTTTTTCCAGATATCCTTATAGTTTAATTCCTTTGTGTCGGAGAACATGCTTTGTCTGAGTTCTGTTTTTTGAAGGTTTGTGAGGAGTGTTCTGAGCTGCAGGGCGTGGTCTCCCGGTGAGTGTTCCCCCTGCAGGGGGAGGGGTGTTCTGAGCTGCAGGCCGTGGTCTCCCTGTGAGTGTTCCCCCTACAGGGGGAGGGGTTCTGCAGGGCGTGGTCTCCCTGTGAGTGTTCCCCCTACAGGGGGAGGGGTTCTGCAGGGCGTGGTCTCCCTGTGAGTGTTCCCCCTGCAGGGGGAGGGGTTCTGCAGGGCGTGGTCTCCCTGTGAGTGTTCCCCCTGCAGGGGGAGGGGTTCTGCAGGGCGTGGTCTCCCTGTGAGTGTTCCCCCTGCAGGGGGAGGGGTTCTGCAGGGCGTGGTCTCCCTGTGAGTGTTCCCCCTGCAGGGGGAGGGGTTCTGCAGGGCGTGGTCTCCCTGTGAGTGTTCCCCCTGCAGGGGGAGGGGTGTTCTGCAGGGCATGGTCTCCCTGTGAGTGTTCCCCCTGCAGGGGGAGGGGTGTTCTGAGCTGCAGGCCGTGGTCTCCCTGTGAGTGTTCCCCCTGCAGGGGGAGAGGGGTGTTCTGCAGGCCGTGGTCTCCCTGTGAGTGTTCCCCCTGCAGGGGGAGAGGGGTGTTCTGCAGGGCGTGGTCTCCCTGTGAGTGTTCCCCCTGCAGGGGGAGAGGGGTGTTCTGCAGGGCGTGGTCTCCCAGTTCCCCTTGCAGAGTCGGGGGGACATTTTGTCCTTGACATTTTACTGGCCTTGGCCTTGCGCATTTTGCAGCTTTCTAGCTGGGTCCATCCCCTTTCCGCTGGCCCCTCGGTCACTGGACAGTGTCCTCTCTGTGCCCAGGCTGTTCCTTTACCCCAGGCCCACTCCGTGGGTGTTGGTGTGGATTTCTGTCCAGCTACTCTGCTCACCTGGCTTCGCACTTTCTGCCCAGGCAGGACGTGTGTTTGTGCTCACTTCCTCCAGCAGGTTGCACGTGCGTGAGGTCAGGCGCAGGCTCCTGGGCCTCCCCTGGGGCTGTTGGCCCAGAGCTGGGGTGATTGCCACATGTGGGGTCTGCCGGAGGTCAGGAGCTCAGATGTCCACTGCACGGGAAAGTTAGGGTTCTGTGGCAAGAAGGGGACCAGTCTCTGGGTGGGGCTGGGCGAGTGAGCAGTCTTGGGCACAGCCCTCCTCGGTGATGTCGTAGGTGGATGTGCCTGGCCCGGCACCGCTGGGGTGCAGTCAGCAGGGCCTGGTGCAGCCCTCAGAGTGGGCGGAGATGTCACCTGGATAGGGAGGCCTGTTGGCCCAGAGCCAGAGGCCACAGCGCGGGGTGTGCAGCGGTGGCCATGCCCGGTGGGAGCAGACTCAGGTCAGTGTCAGTCCGAGCGCCCTGCTGTGCGTCTGCAGCTCTCAGGAGCACAGGGCGGTTTTCCTGTGAGGCCTTGGTGGACAGACGTGTGGGGGTCCTGGCTACTCCCTCTGGCTGCATGGACTTGGGCACCAGGGTCACAGCTGGGGCCTCCTTGTGTCCTTCCAGGGCCTCCCTGCTCGGTGAGGTGGGGCGTGAGCCATTCCCGCGGCAGGCGGCCCAGCGTGCTCCCCGCGCGTGGGGGCAGCGGGGCCAGCAGCCCCTGGCGGCCTTGGAGGCGGGCGGTGCTGGGGTCCCAGGGGCTTCTCAGGACCGACTGCGTGCTCCCTTTCCTTTCTCCTGCAGGCCGCAGACGATGATCCCTCCCGGGGACTGCGTGTACGCGGGGAGGACGAGGCGGAGGCCCATCCAGAAACAGTAAAGTATCGCGCCCGCTGTGCCTTCTGCTTACGCCAGTGCCGCTGAAACAGGAGCGAGGGCTTTGTGTTTTCATTGAGAAGGTGCTTTCAGGAACAGAGAGGGCGAGAGGCTCAGCCAGGGGCGGGCAGCCCAGCAGGAGGGCACAGATGCATGGCGGAGACCCGCTCTCCAGGGGCCGGGCGAGCCCTGGGCTGCCGTCCTGACGGACAGGAAGAAGAGGCCAGGCTGGGGGAGGCCTCCTTTGGCTGGAAGCCGAGATGGTGGGCGATGCATTACCATTTGTTCTAGAACCTTCTTTCCCCTTCAGCACCCAGCCTCTCTGCCCTGAGACCACACTCAGGAGAATGCCACCAAGGGCTGTGTGTGGCTTCGCCCAAATGACAAGGAGACCCCCACGAGTTTTGGGGTGGGAGTTTGGCGCCACTGCAGCGAGTGTACCGTGTGAGCTCAGGGCCGAGGCAGCAGGCTTGTGGTGGGAGCAGCACCCGCCAGGGACCACGGCTGCCCACAGGTGGGTCTGATTGTGAGTGTGTGTGACACAGTGTGGGGATGTGTGACACATGCATGTGACAGTGTGAGTGTGACAGCGTGTGTGACAGTGTGTAACAGTGTATTGACACAGTATGAGTGTGTGTATGACACAGCACGTGTCTGACACAGTGTGAGGGTGTGTGAGAGTGTGCATGTGATGTGTGTGTGTGACTGTGACAGCATGTGTGATGCAGTGTGTGTGATACAGTGTGTGTGAAACTGTGTGTGGCACAGTGTGTGTGTGAATGTGACATAGCATGTGACACAGGGTATGTGACTGTGTGACACAGTGTGTGTGTGTGTGTGACACAGCATGTGTCTGACAGTGTGAGGGTGTGATGAGTGTGTGACCATGTGACACAGCACAAGTGTGTGACATAATGTGTGACAGTGTGAGGGTGTGAGGGTGTGTGACACAGTGTGAGTGTGTGACAGTGTGTGTGAATGTGTGTGACACAACATGTGTGTGACACAAGTGTATGACAGACAGCACAAGTGTGTGACACTGAGTGTGTAACACAGTGTGAGGGGGTGTGTGTCTGACACAATGTGTGTGACACAGTGTGTGTATGACACAGTGTGAGGGTGTGTGAGTGTATGTATGACAGTGTATGATACAGTGTAAGGGTGTATGACACGTGTGTGTGACTGTGACATTATGAGTGTGTGTGACACTGTGAGTGTGTGTGATACTGTGAGAGTGACAGTGTGAGGGTATGTGACTGTGTGTGACACATGTATGTGACTAACTGTCAGTGTGACTACACTGTGACTGTGTGACAGTGTGAGGGTATGTGAGTGTGTGTGACACATGTGTGACTGTGACAGTGTGTGACTGCGTGACAGCACGAGTGTGTGACACTGTGTATGTGTGACACAGTGTAAGAGTGACACAGTGTGAGTGTGTGACAAAATGAATGCGTGACACAAATGTGATGGTGTGTGACACAAGTGTGAGGGTGTGTGACACAGCATGAGTGTGTGTGATAGTGTGAGGGTGTGTGACAGTGCGTGTACACGTGTGTATGACTAACACTGTGTGTGATAGCATTGTGACATAGTGTGAGTGTGTGTGACAGTGTGAGGGTATGTGAGAGTGTGTGTGACACAGTGTAAGAGTGTGACAGCTTGAGTGTGTGACACTGTGTATGTGTGACACAGTGTAAGAGTGTGATGCAGTGTGTGTGACATAGTGTGGCTGTGTGTGACACAGCTTGAGTGTGTGGCTGTGTGACACAGTGAGTGTGTGACACAGTGTGTGATAGTGTGTGACACAGCCTGAGTGTGTGTGACACTGTGTGTCCAGCACCCCGTGAGGCTCCTCCCCTGTGGGAGGGTGGTGGTGATGGGCCAGGGCGAGGCGTCCTCCCACTGGGGTCTTGGTAGGGGGAGGCTGGAGGGTGCACTGAGCTTGCAGCCGGCGTAGATCCACCCGTGGCACTGAAGCCTCCTCTTGCGGGCCCCCGGGCTGCGGCTGGAGCTCCTCTCTTCCTGGTGGTGCCTTTGAAACCCTGTCCCTCGTGTCCTAGCCTTGGTGGAGTCTGGGTGCCAGGGGAGCCGGTGCCTGAGCAGCCCGTGCCCGTCGGTGCTCCGTGTCGTTCCTCTGGGGCCCCCTGAGTCCTTGCCAAGGACGAGGTCTCCAGCCCATACAGCCAGGAAGCTGGGCTTCCCCCTTGCTTTTCGCATTTTCATCTCGACTGGGATACGATGGAAATTCTTGTTTCGGTTGGACGGCGTGCGTTTAGGCTTCAGCCTTCTGTACACCCAGGAATGATCACGGGATCCAGACTACAAGCTTTCTGGCACTGAAGAAGTTTCCTTGTGTCCCTTGTGTTTCCTCCTCCGCCTCCACCCCAGGCAGCAGACCTGCTTCCTGGCGCTGCCCCTGAGTTTGTGTCTCCTGGTGTTTTGGAATCACGCCAGATCTTGTTTGGTTTCTTTCTACCTTCCTTCCTTCTTTCTCTCCCTCTCTTTCTTTCTTTCTAAAAATTTATTTATTTATTTGAAAGGCAGAGTTATAGAGAGCAGAGGCAGAGAGAGAGAGAGAGAGAGAGAGAGAGGTCTTCCAACTGCTGGTTCACTCCCCAGTTGGCCGCAACGGCCAGAGCTGCACCGATCTGAAGTCAGGAGCCAGGAGCTTCCTCTGGGTCTCCCACGTGGGTGCAGGGGCCCAAGGACTTGGGCATCCTCCACTGCTTTCCAATTTTTTTTTAGTATATGTGCTGCCGAAGCGAGCACCATCCTCCACTGCTTTCCCAGGCCAAGGCAGAGAGCTGGATGGGAAGTGGGGCAGCTGGGACTCGAACCAGCGCCCATATGGGATGCCGGCACTGCAGGCGGCGCGTGGTGTCCTTGGCATCAGTCCTAACTGTGAATGCTTTCTCCCCAGTCAATGACCATCTTGTCATTTTCTACCTATTGCCTTCCAAAAGACATTGCAAAGACTGGATGAAGACAGTTTGTCGAGTTTGTTCTTGAGCTCTCAGCACCCTGTAACCAACCCATGGCCTAGAAGAGTCTTGCACATGTTGTCTTGTTAGGTTTTGTGGTGGGTTTCATGCGTGGGTCGAGGATCCATTTTGAGTTAATTTCTCAGGGTTGATGTTCATTCATTTCCATGGGCGTCCGGTTGGCCCAGCACCATTTATGGGAGATTTTCTTTCCCTATTGTGTTGTCAAGTGAATGGACCCAGTGAGAAGTGGGTGCGTCTGCTCTGCTCCATGGGCCTCACATCTGGGTCTTCAACACCAAACCCCCTCCACTGTTTAGATTTAGAGCAGGCTTAAAATCAGTAAGGCAAGTAGATTTTATTTAATTATTTGAGAGGTAGAGTTACAGAGAGAGGGAGAGAGAGCAAGGTCTTCTATCTGCTGGTTTCCCCCAAGCTGATCTGAAAACAGGAGCCAGGAGCTCCTTCCAGGTCTCCCATGTGGGTGCAGGGGCCCAAGCACTTGGGCCATCTTCCACTGCTTTCCCAGGCCATAGCAGAGAGCTGGATTAGAAGAGGAGAAGCCGGGACTCGAACCAGTGTCCATATGGGATGCCGGCACTGCAAGCAGAGGCTTAGCCAGTTATGCCACAGCACCAGCTCCATGTTCTTCTTCTTAATTGGCTATGATAGGTCCTACTTGCTCCAGGAAAATTTTAGAGTCTGCTTGTCAGTTTCTGTCAAAAGACCTGTTGGGCCAGCACTGTGGTGTAGCAGGTAAAGCCACCATCTGCAGTGCCAGCATCCCATATGGGCTCCGGTTAGAGTCCCAGCTGCTCCACTTCCAATCCAGCTCTCTGATATGGCCTGGGAAAGCACTGGAAGATGGCCCAAGTCTTTGGGTCCCTGTACCAGTGTGGGAGACCCAGAGAAGCTCCTGGCTTCAGATTGGCCCAGCTCCAGCATTTGCGGCAATTTGGGGAGTAAACCAGCGGATGGAAGACCTTTCTCTGCAACTCTGACTTTCAAGTAAATAAATAAAAATCTTTAAAAAAAAAGAAAAGAAACAAAGATGCATGGTGGAAAAAGAAGACATATTGGAATTTTCAATTGAGATGACATTGGCTCTGTGGGTCCGTTTGGTGGAGAATCTCCATTTTATCAGTGTTGCCTTCCAGTCCAAGAACGTGGTGTATCTTTCTGGTCATTTAGGGCCTCGTGCTGAGTGAGTGAGCTGAGCCCCACCCACCTGGCGTGGGGCCCTGGAGGGAGAAGTGCCTGCAGGAGAGGTGGGTTCCAGAGGGGTCGGCCTTCACAGCTCTGTGCCTGCGAACTCGCCCAGGTGTCCTGGGTCCCTGGTGGCTCTAGTTCAGGAATAGTGAGCTTTCCCTTCTGCCCAGGGCCATTTGGACCTTTGTAGCGTCATTTGCAGGCCACACCTGCTGCGGATTGATTCAGCCCTGAGTGGCACCTGTGGCAGGGCCAGCGCACACGGTTCTGCAGGCCTCAGGCGGCTCAGAGGCAGGTGCTCCCCACCCCGTCCCAGTCCATGGCGCTGGGGTTGGGGATGAGGTGTGAGGAGGGCTCGGCTCGCGGCAGGCAGCCTCTCCCAGCTCTAAACAGAGGTGACATCTGAGCTGGGGCACCTCGCTGGGGTGCATGGGGCACTGTGGCAGCTGGGGGGAGGCAAGGGGCCATGCATGATGTGGGCGGGGTGCACAGAGAAGGGGACGAGGGAGACAGCCATGACCTTGACAGCCCCAGGGAGGAGGCACTGTGGGGTGGTCACATCCGGGTTTCTGCTGTGCCACCCCCGTCTCCCTGGTGTCTCTCCCCAATCTGTGTCCCCCACACACTGCCACCTGACCACCAGGGGTCCCCCCTGTTTCCCAAGGAAGCCTTGGTGGCTCTCACTGATACCTCCTGGTGGACAATGCCAGTTCATCTCCAGCGTCTCCTGCCTGTTTAACTCTCGGCCCGCAGCTGAGTAATTTTGGGGTGGGAATCACGACAATCAGCAAAGAGTGAAAAGATAACACTCAGAATGGGAAAATATTTACAAATCATATATCTGATAAGTGCCTAGTATTCAGCAAACATAACTCTTACAACTCAAAAACAAAAAAACAAACAGCGACTCCATTTAAAAATGGGCTGAGATTTGAGCAGACCTCTCTCCGAGCTGTGTGAATGGTCATCAAGCCCGGGAAATGATGTCCAGCATCACCAGCCAGCAGCAGAACGCAGATCAGATCTGCCTCACACCACCAGGGTGGCTGTGATCGGTGAGTGGACGACAGAACTTGGTGAGGCTGCGGAGGAGTGGCGCTCTGTGCGCCACTGTGATGCAGCGTGCAAGGCGGCCCGCCGCGGTGGTTCCTCAGACGTTGAGTGTAGTTTCCGTAGGATCTCCCAGTGCCTTGCTCGGACGTCCAGTCTTTGACACAGGTGTGCATTGCATGCAGAGGAGGGAGCAGCCCACGTGGTGAGCATGTCCGTCGTCCGCCGGGCTGTGGCTCACCCACAGGAAGAAGTGAGACAGAGAGCTGGCTCTGGTTCCTTGACTGCAGCTTTCAACCAGCGCAGACCCTGGTGCCTCCCATAGTTGGATCCCTGCCATTCACATCAGAGACCTGGGTTGAGTTCTGGGCTCCTATCTCTGGCTCTGGCACTTGCAGGCATTTAGGGTGTAAACTAGTGGAAGAGAGGTTTTTTTTTTTTCCTTCTCTCTCTTCTCAAAAGAAAAAAGAAAGAAAGAAGCACTGATCCATTGCACAGCACAACTCACCCTGACAGCCCCAATTGCTTGATTCCATTTTTACCGAGCGCCTACAACCAGCAGATTTGATGCCTGCTAGGGTCTGTGTACGAGGAATCAGGCATGACAGCAGGTGGGTAGTGAGCTGCCTGTTTGGAACTAGACAGAGGTGACAGTGGCACAAATTCATAATATCTAAACGCCACTGAAATGTTCACTTATAAATGGTTAATTTATTTATTGGAAAGCCAGAGTTGAGAGAGAGAGAGAGAGAGAGAGAGAGAGAGATCTTCTATCTGCTGGTTCACTCCCTAAATGGCCACAATGGCCAGAGCTGGGCCAGGCCGAAGCCAGGAGCCAGGATCCAGGAGCTTCTTCCGGGTCTTCCACATGGGTGCAGGGGCCCAAACACTTGGGCCATCCTCCACTGCTTTCCCAGGTGCAGTAGCAGGGAGCTGATTAGGAAGTGGAGCAGCTGGAACTTGAACTGGCACCCATACGGGATGCTGGCTTCACAGGTGGAGGCTTTATCTGCTATGCCACAATGCTGGCCCCTAAATGATTAATTTTATACTATGAAAAATGTGTTTCAACTAACAAAGTTAAAAGGAATCGCTTCTGGACTTAGTGTTGCCAGATAATAAAAATGGAGAGGTTCACGCTGTGAGTTGCAACCAGCATGCTTACCTGTTAATCTTACCTATTAATGCAAATGCAAGGAAAAGCCAGGCACCTTGGGACAAAGCCCACCCAATTTTCTGAGGCAGCAGGATGCCCTCACCCTGGGATGTGAGCAGACCCCAGGTTTGGCTCCCAGGCTGGGTGATCCGATCTCGGTGACTGTCACCGGCACCCTCGCAGCTACACAAACATTCCTGGCAACTGGACCCACACTGGCTGCCACATTTTTTCAAAGATCTATTTATTTATTTGAAAGATGGATTTACAAAGAGAGATAGAGACAGAGAGAGAAGTCTTCCTTCCATCCGCTGGGTCACTCCCCAAATGGCTCCGATGCCTGGAGCTGGGTCAGGCTGAAGCCAGCAGCTAGGAGCTTCCCCCCGGATCTCTCATGCGGGTGCGGGGGCCAAGGACTTGGGCCATCTTCTGTTTATCCGGGCCATTAGCAGGTAGCTGGATCAGAAGTGGAGCAGCCAGGACTCGAACCGGCGCCCATATGGGAGTTGGCACTGCAGGAGGAGGCATGGCCTACCACACCACAGCTCCGGCTCTGGCTGCCACTTTTATTTGGATGGCAAGAAGTGGATGATATGTAAATATCATAGGATGCTGTTTGTATGTGCTGACTTGGGGAAGTCACACAAGACGAGGGGTCAGGGGAAGGGGTCACTGCGGGGTGAGCGTCAGGAGGTAGACCAGATGCGTGGCAGGCTGCTCCCTCCTTTTGTAGAACCAATCCTGCAGGGGTCAGAGTCGTCGACGTCCTTTCTGGGGCAGTGGCCACCGTTTTTTTCAGGATGTCCTCATCTCTGCCTTCTCAGTCCCAGCTCTGCTTCCTCAGCTACAGAGGAGAAACCGAGGCCCAGGGCTCTGCAGGTCTGCTCTGACGCCCTGAGGAAGTATTTTATTTTACTGCAACGTGTTGGGATTGGGTAACACCGAGGAGGACATGAAAGAGGCTGAGTGGATGCGTTGTTTTACACACACATGCACACACACAGGTGCACACATGCACAGGTGCACACGCGCATGCACACACACGCACAGGTGCACACGCGCATGCACACACACGTACATGGGGCTGAGAACCTCTCCCTGTGCCCTTGCCCCCGCAGGAGCCCCTGTGTGTCCCTCCATGTACTGAGTCGGGGGCTCTGCTGGGTGGCAGTGGGTGAGTTGGGGGCCCTGCTGGTGGCAGTGGGTGAGTTGAGGGCCCTGTTGGGTGGCAGTGGGTGAGTTGGGGGCCCTGCTGGTGGCAGTGGGTGAGTTGAGGGCCCTGTTGGGTGGCAGTGGGTGAGTTTGGGGCCCTGCTGGGTGGCAGTGGGTGAGTTGGGGACTCTGCTGGGTGGCAGTGGGTGAGTTGGGGACTCTGCTGGTGGCAGTGGGTGAGTTTGGGGCTCTGCTGGGTGGCAGTGGGTGAGTTGGGGGCTCTGCTGGGTGGCAGTGGGTGAGTTTGGGGCTCTGCTGGGTGGCAGTGGGTGAGTTGGGGGCTCTGCTGGGTGGCAGTGGGTGGGTTGAGGGCCCTGTTGGGTGGCAGTGGGTGAGTTGAGGGCCCTGCTGGGTGGCAGTGGGTGAGTTGGGGACTCTGCTGGGTGGCAGTGGGTGAGTTAGGGGCTCTGCTGGTGGCAGTGGGTAAGTTGGGGACCCTGCTGGGTGGCAGTGGGTGAGTTGGGGACCCTGCTGGGTGGCAGTGGGTGAGTTAGGGACCCTGCTGGTGGCAGTGGGTGAGTTGGGGATTCTGCTGGGTGGCAGTGGGTGAGTTGGGGGCTGTTGATAGGCAGCAGTGGGTGAGTTGGGGACCCTGCTGGTGGCAGTGGGTGAGTTGGGGGCTGTTGATAGGCAGCAGTGGGTGAGTTGGGGACCCTGCTGGTGGCAGTGGGTGAGTTGGGGACCCTGCTGGTGGCAGTGGGTGAGTTGGGGATTCTGCTGGTGGCAGTGGGTGAGTTTGGGGCTCTGCTGGGTGGCAGTGGGTGAGTTGGGGGCTCTGCTGGGTGGCAGTGGGTGAGTTGGGGGCTCTGCTGGGTGGCAGTGGGTGGGTTGAGGGCCCTGTTGGGTGGCAGTGGGTGAGTTGAGGGCCCTGCTGGGTGGCAGTGGGTGAGTTGGGGACTCTGCTGGGTGGCAGTGGGTGAGTTAGGGGCTCTGTTGGTGGCAGTGGGTAAGTTGGGGACCCTGCTGGTGGCAGTGGGTGAGTTGGGGACCCTGCTGGGTGGCAGTGGGTGAGTTAGGGACCCTGCTGGTGGCAGTGGGTGAGTTGGGGATTCTGCTGGGTGGCAGTGGGTGAGTTGGGGGCTGTTGATAGGCAGCAGTGGGTGAGTTGGGGACCCTGCTGGTGGCAGTGGGTGAGTTGGGGACTCTGCTGGGTGGCAGTGGGTGAGTTGGGGGCTGTTGATAGGCAGCAGTGGGTGAGTTGGGGACCCTGCTGGTGGCAGTGGGTGAGTTGGGGACCCTGCTGGCGGCAGTGGGTGAGTTAGGGACCCTGCTGGTGGCAGTGGGTGAGTTGGGGACCCTGCTGGTGGCAGTGGGTGAGTTGGGGGCTCTGCTGGGTGGCAGTGGGTGAGTTAGGGACCCTGCTGGTGGCAGTGGGTGAGTTGGGGACCCTGCTGGCGGCAGTGGGTGAGTTTTGGTCTAAGCAGCAGTGCTGGTCTCCTATCAGGCTCCTTCCAGTACAAGTCTCTGAGGGCAGGGCAGAGGCTCCTGGTGGACAGTCCCCGTTGACTGAGGTCATTTCCCTACAGGAGGCCTGCCTTGGGGGCTGAGAAGTCGAACCCTTCCAAGAGGCACCGGGACCGCCTCAATGCCGAGCTGGACCACCTGGCCAGCCTGCTGCCCCTGCCCCCCGACGTCATCTCCAAGCTGGACAAGCTCTCGGTGCTGCGCCTCAGCGTCAGCTACCTCAGGGTGAAGAGCTTCTTCCAAGGTAGGCGCCTTTCCTGGGCCACTGGGGAGTGAGCCTGCGGCTGCCCCACGTGTGCCCCTCCCTGCGCACCTGCTGAGGGAAGTGGCCGGCTGGCTTCTCGGGTGGCTGTCCTCCAGCACTCTGGGGTCAGGTGCCTTCTGCAGGTGTGCATCTCGCAAGTTGGGCTTGCCGAGTGCAGAGGAAGCAGCCAACCCTGGTGGGGGGCTCAGGGCTCCCCCAGCCCAGAGCTTTAGGGAAGGAGTGAGCACTGAGCCTGGTGGAGGAGCAGGGCCGGCCACGGTTGGAGGCCCAGGGTCTGGCTGCCGGCTTCTGTGCTTCGGTGCCCTCCTACCACCCACGCTCTGGACCAAGGCACTTCTTAGCATTCGACGGGCAGCCTAGGAGTCCCTGTACCTGGGGGCGGGGCCTCCTCAGAGCTTGGGCCCCCACCCCTTCCATGGGTAATGGGAAAAGTCCCTGGGCATTTTGTACTGGGGGAGAACAGTGCCACCCCTGGACCTACACTGGGTTCTGGCCCTGTGCGTTTCTTCTGCAACCCCCTGGAGGTCCGTCCCCAGCAGGGGCTCTGCGTCCTCCCATCAGCCCACCTTCAGGACTGTCCACGCTTGTGGCCGGGTCCTGCCTGTCCTGAAACAGCCTGAATTTCCTTACCTTCCCAGGTGTTCATACAGTAACCCTGGGACCGTGGGTCTCTGATGGGCTCAAGAAAACCTGCAGACGGGAGAGCGAGGCCTTTGTTTAGCGTTGTCCAGGTGGGAGGAAGCTGAGGCTGACAGCCCAACAGTGGTTTGAATTGCATTGTGTTTATGGTTTTTTTTTTTTAAAGATTTATTTTATTTATTTGAAAGGCAGAGTTACAGAGAGAGGTAGAGACAGAAAAAGAGGTCTTCCATCTGCTGGTGCACTCCCCAAATCGCCGCAACAGCTGGAACTGAACAGATCTGAAGCCAGGAGCCAGGAGCTTTCTCCGGGTCTCCCACATGGGTGCAGGGCCCAAAGACTTGGGCCATCTTCTCCTGCTTTCCCAGGCCACAGCAGAGAGCTGGGTGGGAAATGGAACAGCCAGGACTCAAACTGGAGCCCACATGGGATGCCGGCACCGCAGGCCAGGGCTTTAACCCACTTCACCACAGCCTCGCCCAAGTGGGGCCTCTGGCAGACGGGTCGAGTGGCTCTTCACGGTCAGCCCGAGGGCTCAGGGTGGTCTGGGCTCCTGAACTGGGTGCTGACCGGGGATGCTGCGCTTCTGTGTCCTGTAGCAGAAAGGGATCAGCCTTGGCTTGCGTGACGCTGTCAGTGTCGGGGCCCGCTGGCTTCCACACTCCTGCACACTCCCTAACGAAGGCTGTTGCTGTGGGGATGCGGGAGAGGGTGCCTTGCACTGACTGTGAGGGGAGCCCTGTGGACACGCGGCCCTGCCAGAGACCCTTGCTGGCTCCCCTCGGACCTCTTCCTGAGGTCCCCACCAGCCCCGCCCCCACTGGACCTGGATACAAAAGTGTTAGCGGTGCCTGCCTCTGAGTGAGAGGCCCAGCATGTTTCTGCTGTGCCTTCCAGGTTTTCCGTTTCATACAGAAATTGTACTGATTTGTGGTTTTATCTCCCTCCTTCCCTGGCCTCCACAAGCAGAACCCCTACAGGTCACTCTCAGCTCCAGTGGTGCTGGTGTCCAGCCTGGTGTCACCACGGGGCGGGGCGCTGTGCTTTTCCAGGAAGGCTAAGGGGTGATGGAGTCGAGACGGTTGCACAAGACACCCTGAGTCGTCCTGTGCTCGCCTGTGTGTGGGACTGTCCCCAAGGCGCCCTTTGTATGTGCAGACTGTGGGCTGAGTTGACCCGGCCACCCTGAGGGCAGCAGGTAGGGGCAGCCTAGGCCAGGCTTGCAGTTGCCCAGCCGAGGGGACTCCCATCTGGACCTGCAGGTTGCTTTCTTCCCACTGACCCTGGCCGGGAGACTAGGAGAGAGTTGCTGGGTCACTTCCTGTCTGGACAGGTCCAGCTGTGCCCAGCCATGCCAGGCCTGGTGACCTCAGAGAGGCTCTGATTCTGCTGTTTCCAGCGAGTTCAGACAGTGTCCGAGCGTCCACCTGCAGCGAGCATGGTCTTCCCGCCCTTCCTCTGGGGTGTGAATCGGTGGTCCCCTGGGGTGTCTGTCCGCCTTGCTGGCTCTTAGTGGGCCACGGGCTTTAAGAGAGCCTCATGGCTGTCTCAGTTGGTAAAACACTGAACTTCCAGATCTCTCTCTCACATCTTCTACTCGGCTTCCAAGCTTTCTGTGCCCTTCAAGCTGTGCACTTTAGAGAAAATTCTAAAGTCTTTCCTGACTTCATTTCAGTGTGTAGTTAGAAAAATGTGAAGCTATAAAAAACTGGATCTTAATCTTTGCCTGTCTCAGAAATGGACGAGCTAATTTCATTAAAGCTTCCATAAAAGCCGCTTTGGGAAGTGCATGAACGGGGAGGTCTCATCCTCAAAGGCTGGGGACGGCCTGGGACTCGCTGTTGACTCCGTGGACTGGTAAACAGCAGTGGGCTGCATTTTGCTCTTGTTGCCCTGGTTTGTAGGGAGCAGGGGCTGACACTTTTATTGGACTCACACGAGCCTCCTGCTTCTGTCTCCCCTGTGGCCAACTGCTGGGGTTGGGATTTTCCACTCTTATAAACTTTGCTGTTCTCAAAAGGGGAAATTCGGGGCTCAAACAAAAGTGTGAGGGGGTGGACTTGCTCCGAGAAGCAGGAGGAGGCTGGGCAGACGCAGGCCTCAGCTGTGTCTGCTGTCCCCATTGCAGGGCAGGGCTCAGCCCTGGGTCGGAGCCGGGATGCTGACCCTGAGCAGACAGCGAGAGTCAGAGAAGCTCTGAGCCCCGAACTAAGTCCAGCTGCGGTTGGAGGCACTGTCACGGCAAAAGCACCACAGAGCCCACTTGTCTGGAGGTCCTGTCTTCCCAGGGAGACCCTGTGGTCAGGGAGGGGAGGCCGAGGAAAGGTGCCTAGGAGTAGACAACCTCAGGGCACTGATGACCAGCGGCTGAAGGCCCTCCCAGGCCCGGTGCGTGGACCAAGTCGTTCCAACGATGACTCATGGGGACAGCAGTGTTGGTCAGGGCAAATGGATGGGTGTTCTTATGTTGGAGGGGGAGTGCCTGGGGTGGGGGGTGGTCTCAGAAAACAAACAGCAGAGGGAGAGGACCACTTCCTGGACACCTGCAGCCCTTCCTGCTCCGTCCCCCTCTGTCATCCACATTCCCCGTGGTGGCTTGGGCCCCTTCCTGAGTCCATCCCCAGGAACTTGATTGCACACACACACTGGGAGTCATGCTCATCGGGGCCGAGTGGGGTTTGGGTGGGATGTACACAGAAGCCCCGTGGTGTCACGTGGGGTTTGGGTGGGATGCATGCAGAAGCCCCGTGGTGTCACGTGGGGTTTGGGTGGGATGCATGCAGAAGCCCCGTGGTGTCATGTGTGTGTGGAATGCCACACTGAGCGGCGTGTCCCTGAGACCCAGGATGGTGGAGCGATGGGCGGCGGGTGCTGGCTTGTTTCTGCTGAGCGCGTGCCCTCCTCTTGATCCTTGTGCTGTGAGTGGCTGTGCCCCCTAGAAAATGAGCTGAAGTCCCCGGCGTGGTTGTCGGTGGAGAAGATTTAATGAGTCCTGCTCTGCTGGGCTGGTGCCCTGGCAAGAGGAGGCCCTTGTGAGCACCCAGCAGGGAGAGCTCTCACCAGAACTCAGTCAGCCAGCAGCTGATCACGGAGTTCCAGCCTCCAGGACTGCGGAAAGAAACTCCTGTGTTTCAACTGCCAGTCTTAAAATTTGTTAAGGATTTATTTATTTATTTGAAAGGCAGAAATACAGAGAGAGGGAGAGAGAGAGAGAGAGATTCTATCTGCTGGTTCACTCCCCAAATGGCCGCAGTGGTCAGGGCTGGGCCAGGCCAAAGCCAGAGGCCAGGAGCTTCTTCCGGGACTCCCACATGGGTGCAGGGCCATCTTCCACCACTTTCCCGGGTGCATTAGCAGAGAGCTGGATCAGAAGTGGAGCAACCGGGACTTGAACCAGCACCCATATGGGGTGCTGGCACTGCAGGTGGTCGCTTCACCTTCTACGCCACAGCACCAGCCCCTGTCTGTGATAGCTTGTGATAAGCAGATTCTGATACTGATATGCTTGGTTCTGGTGAACAAATTCCTGGTAACACGGAGGCAGCTGGGACCAGGGTCCTGGGCAGAGGCTAGGAGAGCCTGGCTCGCAGGCAGCTGGGACCAGGGTCCTGGGCAGAGGCTAGGAGAGCCTGGCTCGCAGGCTGAGGTAGCAGTGTGGGCATCAGGAGCCCTCTCGTCCACCTCAGAGAGAGGAGCGCTGTGGAGAACTGACGGTGCACAACTGTGAGGCTGGACATGGGGCACTCATGTGGACATGAGGAGCCTGCGCTGCAGACAGGAGGGAGGGGACCCTGCTGTAGAGGCAGAGAGCTGGCCCTTCTGCCGGAAGCAGAGCTGGGGCGTGGGGAGACTGGCATTGAGCTGAGGTTTCTTTCTTTCTTTTTTTGTTAAGATTTATTTATTTATTTATTTATTTGAAAGAGTTACACAGAGAGAAAGAGAGGCAGAGAGAGAGGGAAAGTCCCCATCCACTGGTTCACTCTCCAGTTGGCCACAATGGCTGGAGCTACGCAAATCTGAAGCCAGGAGCCAGGAGCTTCCTCCAGGTCTCCCACGTGGGTTCAGGGGCCTAAGGACTTGGGCCATCCTCCACTGCTTCTCCAGGCCATAGCAGAGAGCTGGATCGGAAGTGGAGCAGCTGGAAATCGAACTGGCGCCCATATGGGATGCCGGCACTGCAGGCGGCTGCTTTACCTGCTACACCACAGTGCCAGCCCCTAAGCTGAGGAGATTTCTAAGCAAAGTGTTGAAGGTGCACCCTTGCTTCTCCTCGCTGCTAATAGTAACATGTGAGAGACATAAATGGAACTGTTAAGAGAAGAGGAACCAGAACTTAAAACATTTGGTAAATTCTCAGACTTTTCATATTACGAAAGAATCAGTGTTCTGAGAGGACACTAGGATGTGGATGAATAAGCATTCAGTCAAGAGCACAGGTGAGAGACGAGGTGTGGACACAGGTGAGAGATGGTGTGGACACAGGTGAGAGATGGTGTGGACACAGGTGAGAGATGGTGTGTGGACACAGGTGAGAGACCAAGTGTGAGCACAGGTGAGAGACCGGGTGTGGACACAGGTGAGAGATGGTGTGGACACAGGTGAGAGATGGTGTGGACACAGGTGAGAGACCGGGTGTGGACACAGGTGCAGTCAGCAGCCTCAGCAGAAGCCGGGGGCAGAGGGGGACCCTGGCAGTGGAGTCCCTGTAGCCTGACTGAGGGAACCAGAGGCGGCGGTGGAGCCGCTCAGCCCCTGGCCTTGTGCCTCCAGAAAGGTGGCTGGGAGGTCACCAGGGCTACCACTGCCAGTGTGGGCGGGGGCCAGCTCTGTAGCCCCCTTGGCTCGAGAGGGAAGGGCCAGGCGGCTGCCACAGAGCTGTGGGATGGTGGAGCGTGGACCTCAAGGTCTTGTGAGATGGGCGAGGCTTTCGACATCCCACCAAGAAGTTTGAAGTTTGAAAAGGTAGATGACTCAATTCCTAGAAAACGTAGCTTACTAAAACCTTCTCAAGAAGAAAGAGGAGGCCGAATGACCATGAGACCATTGAAATACGACTCGTTGTTTAAATCTTAAAGTTTTAAGGCAATTTCTACCAAATATTAAAGGAAAAATAATTCTACTCTGTACCAAGTCCTGTGGGGTTAAGCTGGAATTGGAGGTGTTGGTGTGAACTTGTGGTTTCAACAGGCAAAGACGAAGACATGAGCACGTGTGTGGTGCTGAACGCGTGTGTGACGTGTGCATGTTCACACACACAGCTCTGTCCACTGGGGTTCCGGGAGCCATGAATCCCCTCCCCCAGCAGCGAGCACATCCGTATTCAGTCTTGGTTTCTAAATTCTGCTCACTGTTAAAAGGAGCTGTGGGGGGCAGCCCTTGGTGAGTCCAGGGCAGATCTGGGGCGGAGCTGCTGCAGAGCGCCAGGCGGGGCCTGAGGGGGAGCCGAGGGCCCAAGGCCCTGGACAGCCACTGGCTCCCCCAGCCAGTGCGGGGCAGTTTCTGCACTGAAGTGAAAAGCAGAAGTGGGTAGAAGCAGGGGTGAAGCAGGACCTGTAGGGCCACACTGACACAGGCGAGTGAGCGAGTGAGTGGATGGGCGTTTTCGGGACAGTAGACTGCTGACTGACAGCGCGGTGAGCTCAGCACGCGCAGTCCTTCCGTCCAGGCAGGAAAATCAGCAGGTGCTGAAGCTAGTGTGAACCCAGGGTGGGAAGGGGAGGCCTCTGGCACTTACGAGTGGGGACGCCCTCGGCGGGGCAGCCTTGCCCGTCTCAGGGACCAGCACTGACGCAGGAGGAATGACCTCGTGTGGCGCCACACCGCGGGATGAGTGGGTGCAGCCTGCGTGCCCTTGGTCTCAGCAGACAGCCCCACTCGAGGGCCCCTGAAGGCCCGGCGAGACTGAGCGGGGGTGGGGAATGGGGCAGGGGCTCGAGGCTGAGGCGCAGAGGGTGGACCCCAGTGCAGTCTGGCAGAGGACATGGGGGTGCCTGGTGCCGTTCCAGCCCCCTTCCTGCGCGCTCAGGTCATCTCAAAATGCAACGCCAATGGCAATGGCGGGGTTTCCAGGAGGCTGGGTGCTGGTGGCCACAGGCACCTGGTAGAGAGAGGGGCCCCAGCGGACAGGGCGGCCATAGCATGCGGGGGCCTGCGGGGTAGCCGTGGTCCCGCCCATGTGGGTGCGCATGCACGCTCAGGGGGCAAGGCGTGTCACGATGGGGCACGCAGGCCTCTTGTGAAGAGAAATTTCAGAAGCACACTGCTCACCACCCGCTCTCACAGACGTGGGTCTGCACCGTGGCCTGTGGCTGGGGGGCAGGCATGTGGACAGCAGTGGCTGTGGGGTTCAGGTGCGAAATGCGAGCACAACTTGGATGTGGTGCTGACAGGGAGTAGTGCCTGGGCCAGGGGGCTGCCCTGGTCACATGGTGCACCTGTGACTTTCCAGGCCTCAGGAGGCCGCGCCTGGCCATGCTTTTACGACAACCCTCCCTGCTGTTTTCTCCTCTGTATGTGGCCCGTGGCCCAGGCTCTGGTGTGCCTTGCTCTGTGTGTCCCCACGGCAGGGATGGGCATAACGGATGCTGAAGGGTGCATGAGAGCCCAGGCACAAATGGCCACATCCCAGACGGCTGTGTCCAAGGCTGTGAAGGTGGCCAGGCTCTGAGAGGAGCAAGCACCACAGTGATGGGTGACGTCGATGATGGCCGACAGGCAGGCCGACTCCACGCCAGGGTTGTCTGCAAGTCCACAGCCATGGAGCCTCGTGAGCTCGTCGTTTGCAGAGAGTCGCACTCTGGCACTGTGATGTGATGTGCAGCTGGGCGGTGTGTGCACCTGTAGGTGGACAGTGCAGGACTCAGCAGGCCACGCCCTCGCCCTCACCGCAGAGGACAGGTGTTGGGCAGAGCTGCCCAGGAGACACCGTCAGGGCGTCACCAGCAAGGCCAGGTCACAGCTCTGTCCGTCCCGTGGGTCCTGCCCGTGCCGTCACACTGTGCGCTGGGAGGTTGCCGAGTACGTGTTTGGCTTTTACAGCTGCAGCCCCTTTTGGTGTCTTGAACCGTGGCCTGTCGCTGACTGGCTCTCCGCTGGTTTCTTGCGACAGCAAGAGCACCCGGGCGCTGTGCTGGCCCCAGATGTTTCACATCAGGCAGAGAACATGGAGCCGCGTTGGGCACACATCACGTCCTTCCTCCCCCAGAGAGCTGTTTGTGGCTGCGCCTTTCACGCTGACACGGCTGAAAGAGGGTGCGTTTCCTCGGCACAAGTGTGTGGCTGGGGTTAGCACAGAGCCCCGGGGCTCAGCAAGGCTCGGAAACCAGAGACCAGCATGTGCGCTGCCACGGCGTCCCGTCCCCGCTGGCTGGGAGGCGTGGTGTGCAGGGGTCTCCCAGGCTGCTGCTGCCTCCCGAGGATCTGGAAAGACAGACGCAGCCTGCATTCTCCAAACGCGGGCTCGGGCAACGTGCGTGCGGCTGTTTGTACTCTGGGCACTGTTTGGTTGCTAGAGCAACCGGGGCGTTTTTAACCCCCATGCCCCGAAGCTGTAACTAAGGACTTTGGAAGGACACAGCCCACCCACACCTGCTGGCTGGGGTCCTTGTCCCCACGTGTCCTCACTCCCCAGGGCTCCTCAGGGGCGACTTCAGGCTCTGGTCAGTGAGCCACGGTCACAGCAGTGGCCTCAGCTGCCCTCTGCCCAGTATTCTTAGTCCTCAACATACGTTGTCCACACACACACGCATCTCACACACAGTGACCATGCTCATATCACACACAGTGATCATACACACTTCTTACACACAGTGACCACACACACCTCACACAGTGACCACACACACACCACACACAGTGACCACACCCATCTCACACAGTGACCACACACCTTTCCTCCCTAGTACCACCTGGTCCTCTCCTGGGGTCCCTCATGGTCCTGGGGAGCAGGTGCACTGCACTTCCGCCTGGATCCGTGTTCCTGGGCTACGCGCCCAAGTCCGTTGGAGAAACAGGCAGCATCAGGGAGGGCGCCGGTGGACGTTTGGTATGAGGGCCTGGCCCATGCAGGTGGAGGCCAGCACGTCCTACTGTGTGCCGCCTACATCCTGGGGACGAGGAGGAAGGGGCGGGGACAGGCCCCTTTCTCCTCGGGCCCTGGTGGGTTGCAGGTACCCACCCCACTCGAGAGGCCTGCCCCCTGCACTGAGTCCATTGCTGAGACAGACCCTGTGCCCAGTCATGGCAGTGACATGACAGTGACACACATGAACCCCCACATGGGCACATCTGGGAGGGGCTGGCCTGTGGACAGGGCCTGTTCAACAAAGGCAGTGCCCTTGGGGCCCCCGACTTTCTGGACCAATGAGACGCCAGGGGGCAGACACCTGATTCCCGCCCTGAGCAGGTGCACAGAGCTCTGGCCAGCCCCCACGTCCCACATGCAGTGGGGCTTATCTGTCCTGGATCCAGCTGCCCTGGACCTGACTGTCCTGGCCCCCAGGGGGCTGAGCGTCCTCCCAGGACTGTGGAGCCAGCCCCTGCTGTGACCCTGGAGGACCTGCTGCTCTCACGCGCTTCCCGGAGCCTGCCTGACGCTCACACCTGCTGTGCAGCCAGGGCTGTCGGCTGCCATGCCCACCAAGGACAGAGTGGAGGCAGAGGCGGGGGGCAGTCGGGGCTTTCCTCACAGGCTCTGCGGCAGGTGTGGGCGGCTGTGCCCAGGACCTCTGCAAGGCACCCGCGTGTGCAGCACGGAAGCGGGCCCCTCTGCTGGCTTCACTTGCCCCCCCGGGCCGGGTGGGGCACGCCCTGCTCAACTCCCTGCTCACCCATGGCAGTGTTTCTGGGTCCAGCTTCCCAGGGTGTTCTGCAGGGGGTTGTGGGGCGGTGGGCTGCAGCCTCTCCTTCCCGGCTGGGGCATGGGGACTCCGTACGGCCCGGCCCACATGTCCTGGGGAATGGGTCGAGGCGCCCGCGAGGACAGGCTGTTCCATCCCAGACGCGGGGTGGGGGCGTGTGCAGGGGCCTTGGAGAGGGGCATCTCCTCGCCCTCCCTGCTTGAGTTCTGTTACCTCTCTCCTTCCCGTCCCCTGGAGCTCCCCAGCTCCGGCCGGGGCCTGCCTCTGTATCTCTGGAAGATCCAAGTGCACTTTACTTAGCCTGCGGGACACCAGGAAGCTCAGCTGCAGCCCTGGACCATCTCTGCTCCTGCTGGCCTGCCTGCTCCAGGGCTGCGTGGCCACTGCCCAGCGCCACCTGCTGTGATGCCCCGGAGCTGGGGGCATGGCAGCATCGTCCAGGGGTGGGAGGCAGCCCAGTCTTCTGGTCTCCTCTTCACCAGAAGCACCGGGCGACATAGAGACACACAGCCCTGGGCACACGGCTGTGGCACAGGAGCCTGTGGGAGCCAGCCTGCCCAGCACTCACAGGGCCTCCCTGGTGCTGCCTCCCATGCTCTCTGCTCGAATCCAGGAGCAAGTAATCGATGCAGTGTTTGTGGGAGGCTTTGGAACGGCTGGGAAGGGAACACCTCCCTCCCCTCCTCGCACACTGGGGAGGGCTGGTGTGTGTGCGCGCGTGTGTGCGTGTGTGTGTGTGCGCGCGTGTGGGAGCTGTAGCAGAGCAGACCCCAGGCCCTGGATCTGCACCCTGGTGAACTGGGCTCTTGCCTGGTGGAGCAGGTGGGAGGCAGCGGGCAGGAGGGGCCTGGGCCCTAGCGTGGAGCCTGCTGAGTGGTCAGTTCAGTCGGCGGTGGAGCCCAGGCTGGGTCCTGGGCCAGGCACCTCTGGGGCCTGGGGCCTCTGCCAGAAGATGCCCTGCACCTCCTCCAAGCACCCTGGTGGTCCCTGGAGCGCATCCTCCAACTCCCTGCCTTCCCACAGGCAGTCCCACCAGTGGCCTCTGTCCCTGGGCAGGGGTGAGGTCGGGGAGGGGAAGCTCTGGGTCCTCAAGAGTGGGCTTTTCCCAGGTCAAGAGGGGCTGACACAGCCTGCAGAGAGGCCTCCAGCCTGAATGGCCCCCGACCAGGGCATGTGACCTGGGCCTTAACACCGGCTGGGCCCAGAACGAAGACCCCAGGGCAGCAGGATCGGATGCGTCCCGGCGGTGGCGTCCCGGGCCCCTCGGATTCTCCTCTGGCCACAGCCCGGCGGGGCGGGGCGGGGCGGGGGCGGTGGCGGCAGCTCTGCTCGCACGCGAGGCCCTGGCCGGGCCCCATCGCGTGACAGCCGCGGTGGCGCCGGAGGGAAGTGGGCGGGGGTGGCGGCGGGGTTGGGGGGAGGGATGAGGGGTACGTGGGGGGAGGGGCGCGGAGCCCTGGGGGAAGGGACTCTGAGGGAGGAGGCTCGGGATGCAGGCAAGGATGCGGTGGGAGGGGACATGGGCAGGGGAGGCACGGGGAGGGTGCGGGATGCAAGGGAGGATGCGGTGGGAGGGGCGCGGAGTCTTGGGGGATGGGCGTCAGGGGAGGGGGCGCTGCATCACCCGCGGGGCTAGGAGAGTGGGTGTCTTCCACACGGGGCTCTGCAGAGGCCGGAGTGAAGCCCAGACCAACCCCCAAAATCCACCCTAAGCCTCCCCTCCCCCTCAGGAGGGGCGGGGCCAGAGTTGGAACCTGAGCTGGCCCAGTGGGGGTCTGGCCGCATTGGGCTTGACTGTGGTCTATGGTCACCGGTGGGGACCTGGCTGCCCTGGCTCCGGGTCCTGGCCCCCTCAGCCCAGCTGAGTCGGGATCTGAACCAAGTACCCCACCCCCATCCCTTCTGGCCCAGGACCCTGTGGGTGATGCTGAGGCCTTCCCGTGGGGACCCTCAGGGTGGGCCCTGGTCAGTGATGGGGCTGGGAGTGAGGGTGGGCAGAGTCCCTGCCGCTCCAGCTTGAGGCTCCCGGTCAGGGTTTCCGTTTCTCCAGCACTCTGAGCGCACAGGGCCCTGCTGAGACCACCTCTGGGCACCTCTGTGCTGCCGTGTGTGGCGGGGAGGAGGGTGCGCATGGTTGGGCACTGTGGGCGGCTGGCTTTGGCGCAGAGTGGACTGAGGGATGCAGTCAAAAGTGACCGCTGCTGTGTGCCCCAACAGGCACACAGGTGCCAGCCGGCCCTGGGGTGTGTGAGGGCCGAGGGCAGAGTGGGCTGCATAGTGGGCGGTGGCTGGGACCTCCACCAAGACGGCTTCTGTGCTCTGGCAGGGGACAGGGGTTGGATGCCCTGCGGTGTGGACAGGAATCCGGTCCTCCTGGGAGGGAGGGACAGAGGGGCCACCATCTCCTGGGCTCCCCTGAGGGTACCCCTGCACCTGCCACAGGGTCTGGTCGATGGCCTCAGTGTGGCCTCTTGGAGCAGGGAAGCTGCCAGCCCAGCTGTGCCACCAGTTTCGAGGTTCGGGGTCTCTAGCCACGGTGCAGGTCCTGGAGGGCAGGCCCAGGTCTGATGGGGAGGGGCAGTAAACAGGGCATCTGGACCCTGGGTGGGGGCCCTGACGAAGTGCAGAGACGGGGCATGGGGGGCACGCTTTAACAGGCTCCGTGGGCTGAGGCCTGTCACCTCCTGCGTGAGCACTGCAGGGCCCCGAGGAAGACTCCCCCCGGGGACGGACCCTTAGCTCGGCCGAGACGTCCCTGGAATGTGCTGGCTGTCACTGCTGTGGCCGCGCTGTGCGCTTCTCGGGTGGAGGTGGTGGAGCAGGCACTGGGCTCAGCAGGCAGGAGCAGCAGGGAGCTGGGTCCCCCTGGACAGAGGGAGGCGTCACAGCCGTGAGGGAGCCCTGGGCACGGCAGGGGCGACGCTGATTTCAGTGCTCAAGGGTGTTCCCAGCTTACGTTTGTCTCGAGGGCAGCCCAAGCGCCCTGAGGAAGGGGGCTGCAGGCTCCTCGCTGTGGCTTCTGCTTGTGCATCTGGGATGAGGTGAGCACGGTGCCCGGACACAGAGCCTGCAAGGCTGCGCAGGGGCCGGCACCTGTGCAGGCCTGGGCTCGGTGCCCGGCCGGCGGGCTGTGAAGCTGTCTACCTGAGCGCTTCACTCCAGTGGGGAGCTCAGGCCAGGCTTGGGGCACAGGTGTGGAGGTGCCGGGAGCCTCCACTCCTCTTGAAGGGCTTGGGGGAGGTTGGGAGTCCCTGAGGCCATCTCTGGGGGCCCCTGTGGGAAGGCGCTCTGCAGTCTTATGTGGGAAGGAGGGAGAGGCAGTGAGGGCATGTGGGACAGGAGGGGCCCAGGTGGAAGAGGGGACATGGCCTTGGGGGGCTCTGGCTCCCTGCTTGGGGCTCACTGGCCCGCGGATCTCTGGATAGAGCTGCAGGGACCCCAGGCCTTGGCTGTGGAGGGGGGACCTGGCAGGAAACCAGCGTCTGCCCAGCACTGGGTGGGAGGGGGCGCTTGGGGCTGGGCTCTACCTCCACATTACCTGACAGCTGGGTCCTGGCTCCTACTCCACCTTGCAGCTGCAGGTCTGTGCCAGGGGTGTGCAGCACACCCAGGCTGGGAGATGGGGAAGGAGAAGGGAAGGTGCTGAGACCTGGGGGCTGAGGCAGGGTTCACTGTGCTCTGTGACAGCCGTGTGGGGCTCACTGTGCTCCGTGACAGCCGTGTGGGGCTCACTGTGCTCTGTGACAGCGTGTGGGACTCACTGTGCTGACAGCGTGTGGGGCTCACTGTGCTCTGTGACCGCCGTGTGGGGCTCACTGTGCTCTGTGACAGCCATGTGGGGCTCACCTGTGGGGCTCACCTGTGCTCTCTCCGGCAGCCGTGCAGGACAGGCTCTCGAGTCCGCTGGCGACAGGGACCTGTGCACCGGGAGGCGGCCACCTGCATGGAGGCTCTGCTGTGTTGGAGGGGCGGCTGCTGCTGGAGGTGAGTGCCCCCACGTCACTGTGGCCGGGGGAGGGTGGCGTCGCAGCTGTGACTAAGGAGACAGAGCGCTGTCCATGCAGGTGACCTGGATTGGGTCAGTCCCGGGAGGAACCCACGCCTCATCCTGTGTCTCTCTGCGATGAAGGCTCGTAAGAAATTAGCCTTTTTTCTTCTCCGAATTAAGTGTTTAGGAAAGTCCGCTTCAAGCCTCTGCTGTGGCTCCAGCCTCGGGACGCCTGGTGTGAGGGCCCACGCCTGGGGCCCTGTCAGGCTGGCTGTCCTCCGAGACGGCCTCTCCCATGGCCTGGGCCACCAGGGGAATTCCCTGGCAAGGGGCGGTGGTGGAGTGGGCTCTGGCTGTTTCAGAGGTGTGGAGCGCTCGGCCCCCGCCACGTCCCTCCCTGAAGCCATGCCTCTCCCTGTCTCCTGCCAGGGGCTGTCCTGGGAGGTCCTCTGCCTGACCCTCAGGACCCGACTCAGTGCGGGGCGAGCAGGACACTCCCTCCCCTGCCCACTGCCTCTTGGCCGGCTCTGCTGGGCCAGGCCTCCCCAGGGCTTTTGGCCTCAGCTTCTTCCTGCCTCACTGCTTTTCTCAGCGAGGGGTCCTCAGGGGTGGCGTGCGCTGTGGGGCTGGGACGTGACTCACCACCCATCATCACCACCGTGCCACCCGAGGCACCAGAGCTGTCGTCTTTGTAGCCACCCTCCCGCTTTCTTCGCTCTCTTCTTTCGGTGAGAAAGCTTCAAACAAAGGAGAGAGGGAGGATCCTGACTGTCCCGGGCAGCTGTCCGCCCCGCCCAGGCCCTCCTTGTCGCCCCCACACCTGCATTTTGCTTTACCGTCTCTGCTCCCCTTGCTGTGCCCGTGCGGCCTGAGGCCCCTCGTGCACTCCTGTGTGTGCAGCGGGCCCTCCCTGGCTCCCTGGCCTGGCTTGCAGCCCCTCAGTCTCCCTGCTGCACCAGGTGGGAGCCTGGAGTGTGGAGCGGCCCGGAAGCCAGGGTCTGGACGGGCTGTCAACCCTTGCTGAGGGGTGGGCTCCCTGAGGGTGGTGTTCTTGCTAGGGAAGGACGCACGCTTCCCGGGCCACGTGTGATGGCCTTCGGCAACACCCAGCAGCGCGTGTGCTGGGCCCAGGGCAGAGGCACGGTCACATCTGCACCCCATTGTCCGAGCAGGTTAGGCGTGAGCCCCACCCGGACCAGGGCCTGGGTCTGAGTTGGCTTTGCACGCCGTCCGTCGTGGAGGAAGACTTCCACGCCTCGTTCCTCACTGCCGATCGCCTCTTTAAAACAGCTCTTCCTCGGCGCGGTGCAGCCAGAGCTTCCCAAAGTGTCCCTAGTGGACCTGAAGCTCAGCAACTCATCCATTCTTGCTTTGCTCCCTCACTTGTCCTGTCGAATCCGAGAATCATCAGCTCTTTGGCCAACACTGCAGCGAGCCACAAAACACAGACCTGCACGCAGGGCAAGTGGGCACACGGAGCACATGGAACACGCGGGGAGCACAGAGCACACAGAGCACACGGAGCACATGGGGCACGGGGAGCACACACAGAGCACGCAGAGCACACGGGGCACACAGAGCACACAGAGCACACGGGGAACACAGAGCACATGGGGCACACAGAGCACACAGAGCACACGGGGCACACAGAGCACACAGGGCACACGGGGCACACAGAGCACACGGGGCACACAGAGCACACAGAGCACACGGGGCACACGGGGAACACAGAGCACACGGGGCACACAGAGCACACGGGGCACATGGGGAACACAGAGCACACGGGGCACACAGAGCACACGGGGCACACAGAGCACACAGGGCACACGGGGCACACGGGGCACACACAGAGCACACGGGGCACACACAGCACACTGAGAACACAGAGCACACAGGGCACACGGGGCACACAGAGCACACGGGGCACACAGAGCACACGGGGCACACAGAGCACACAGAGCACATAGAGCACACAGGGCACACGGGGCACACAGAGCACACGGGGCACACAGAGCACACAGGGCACACGGGGAACACAGAGCACACGGGGCACACAGAGCACACGGGGCACACGGGGAACACAGAGCACACGGGGCACACAGAGCACACGGGGCACACACAGCACACAGGGCACACGGGGAACACGGAGCACACAGGGCACACAGAGCACACAGGGCACACGGGGAACACAGAGCACACAGAGCACACAGGGCACACAGAGCACACGGGGCATACAGAGCACACAGGGCACACGGGGAACACGGAGCACACAGAGCACACAGGGCACACAGCACACAGGGCACACAGAGCACACAGAGCACACGGGGCACACAGAGCACACAGAGCACACAGGGCACACAGGGCACATGGGGAACACAGAGCACACAGGGCACACGGGGAACACACAGCACATGGGGAACACAGAGCACATGGGGAGCACACACAGAGCACACGGGGAACACAGAGCACACGGGGAACACAGAGCCCACGGGGAACACGGAGCACACAGGGCACACAGGGCACACAGAGCACACGGGGCACACAGAGCGTGAATAGCACATGGGGCACACAGAGGTGCGGGGCACCCAGACCTCTGCCCCTCCGCTCACTTGCCTAGTGGTGCTGTGGCCGCCACCAGCCACAGAGGGCGCCTCTGCCCCCAGCTGAGCCCTGAGCCCCGACTTCCGCCTGAGCTGCTCCCCGAGGCCTCGACTGGGAGGGGAGGCTGTGCCGAGTCTGGGGCCCGTCCTTCCCTGTGGGAGGGGGTGTGGTTGGAGCCCCCTGGGCGGGCTTTCCCAGGAGGAGGACATTTGGAAGGGGCGGCGGACTCCCCCAGCCTTGCATCCCTGCGGGGTGAGCTGGGAAGGAGGGGGAGGGTGTGACTGGCGCCCCTGGGGGGGGGGGCGGGGCCGGTCTCCATCCTCCTTACCAGGCGCTTGGGCTGCAAGCCCTTGACTGCACCCAGGGCAGGCCAGGCCAGGGCCACCGCGGTGCACAGCTGGGCACGGGTGCTGGGTTGGGGTGGGCAACAGGGGAGAACCTGGAGCTGCTGGGTTTCCATTGCCATTGCCTGGGCAGGCAGTGGCGCTGTGTTTAGTGCAGAGAAGACAGACACAGACTCCGGCAGCTGTGAGCCCCTCGGGGCAGGAAGCTGACCGCGCTCTCGCTGGAGTTCAAGTGTAAGGTGACGTTTTCTAACACACATTTTAAAATTTCCATGTGCTAACTTCACGTCGTTTGGCGTTCAGTGGAGTGGTGTCAGGATGCAGACAGTGGCACCCCCAGGCATCCCCGTCCTGCCCCCTGAGCCCCATCAGGCCCTGTGAACAGGGTCAGGGCTCCGTCCCCTGCCGCCGGCTTCCGTCACTCAGCCACGCGAGGCTCCTGGCACGACGTCCACTCAGCTGTTTGCAGGCTTCACACCGGCTTTTCCGTGAGCGGGTCCCCCGGGGCACTCACCTGCGGCAGGACTGCGGTGCTGTGGCAGGTGCCGTCGGCCGACTCGGGGAACTGTGGAAAGCTTGGGCGATTCAGAAGCGTGAGGACGCAGGGGCCCAAGCACTCTGTCCATCTTCCATTGTTTTCCCAGTCACAGTAGCAGGGAGCTGGACCGGAAGTGGCGCAGCCAGGACTCAAACTGGCGCCCATATGGGACGCTGGCACTGCAGGCGGCGGCTTCACCTGCTACGCCACAGCGCCAGCCCCAAGGCCATGATTGTTAAATAAGACTAATTTATCTGTAAATCAGGGAAAGAGGATAGGGGGAGAGAGGGAACACGCAAGAGATACCTCTTCCATCTGCTGGTTCTTGCCCCCAGTGGCTGCACCAGGACCCTGGAACTGCACCCGGTCTCCCACGAGGGTAGCAGGGGCCCGAGCTTACATGGGGTCTTCTGCTGCTTCATGGGTGCGTTAGCAGGGAGCTGCCAGGACTCAAACTGGCGCTCATGGGATGCGGGTGACACAGGTGCCGGCTTGACCTGCTGTGCCACACGCCGGCCTCTGGAGTCCGTGCTTTTGGTGACACATCCAGAACCCTTTCTTAAGCTTTCGTGTCCAGGTGGAAGATCCCTGTTTGGCCACCTTTGGTCCAAGGTGTGAGGTACAGGTCAAGTTCCACTGTATTCTCCTTCTTCAGCGCCGCAGGTTAGAAAGGCTGTCCCTTCTCCACCAAATGCCCTCACACCTTGTGCAGATCAGCTGGCTGCATTTCGTAGGTCTGTTTCTGTTCTGTTGGTCAGCACACCCGACCGTTACTGCGTACAAGTAACTGAGCAGCACCTGGGTAAATATTCCAGTTTGTTCTTTTTCAAAATCACGTGGGCGGACACTTGGGGCAGCGGTTAAGCTGGCATTCTCATCCCAGACCTGCCGCTGACTCCAGCTTCCTTCTAACGCAGCCCACGGAGGGGCAGTGCCGGCTCAAGGACTGGGCCCTGCCCCTGCTCCTGTGTGGGAGACCTGGGTTGAGTCCTGGGCTCCGGGCTTCCGCCTGGTCCCTCCCTGGCTGTTGTGGGCATCCGGGGAGTGAATCAGCACATGGAAGATCTCTCTCTGTCTCTCAGTCTTCCTGCCCTCCGAATCCTTTATCTTCTTCTATGCAGGTTAGCATTAGCTTATTGATCCTACAAAAATCCCTGTTGGTTTTTCCCTGGAGTTGTTGAAGCAGTCATTGGATCTGGGGAGAATTCCCATCCAACAACCCTGCTTCTCCCAAACACCGAGCGGGGCCTCTGAGTTTGTCACCGTGTTTCTGCTTTCAGCATGCAGTGCCTGTATATTTGTATTAAACCAATGCCCAAATATTTCCTATTTTTGTTATCAGAAGGGAGACTTAAATTTCAGTTTCCAGTTGTCCATTGCTAGTATATAGAACACAGCCTACTTTCCAAGGTGACCTTCTCTGACCTTTTTAACCCAGTGGGAGCTCTTGAAGTGTCCTTTTTTATTTTAAATTTTTTTATTTTTGAGAAGGCAGAGTTAGAGAGAGAGAGAGAGAGAGAGAGAGAGAGAAGTCCTCCATCTGCTGGTTCACTCCCCAAACAGCCACAACAGCCTAAGCTGGGCTGATCTGATGCCAGGAGCCAGGCACTTCTTCCAGGTCTCCCACGTGGGTGCAGGGGCCCAGGGACTTGGGCCATCATCTGCTGCTTTCCCAGGCGGCAGCAGAGAGCTGAATCGGAAGTGGAGCCGCCTGGACTAGAACTGGCGCCGATGTGGGATGCCAGCACTGCAGGCGGTGGCTTAACCTTCATTCCACAGCACCGGCCCGTCAAAGTGTTAATGGCTTCTGTGGGATTTCTGCACGTGACTCCCGTGTCTTCCGAGAGTGGAGAAAGGTGTGTGTCTGCTGTCACTGCATCCCCGGACATCCCGCAGGGCAGGGGAACCTCAGCGTGAATGACAATGCCAGCTTGTGTGTGTTTGAGGTTTTCCATGGATGCCTCATGTCAGGTGGAGGAGTTTTGCTTGTTACTTGCTGCGAGGTCTTACTACGAATAGGTGGCACGGTTTGTAAAACGCTCTTTCCTTGTCTACTCAGGCTGGTAATGGTGTGAATTACAGTGGTTTCCCAATGCTGAGCCAACCTTGCATTCCATCACTGGGTTCAGTTTGAGACTTTTGTGGGATTTTGTGGGATTTTTGTGTGTCTATGTTCTTGAAAAATAGGGAGTCCCCCCCTTTAAGATTTATTTATTTATCTGAAGGGCAGAGTGACAGGAAGAGAGGGAGAGACAGAGAACTTCCATCCGCTGGTTCACTCTGCGGACGGCTGGGCTAGGCTGAAGCCAGGAGCCTGGAGCTCCATCTGAGTCCCTCACCTGGGTGCAGGGACACAAGCACGTGGGCCATCACCTGCTGCCCTCCCAGGTGCACCCACAGGGAGCTGGATCAGAAGTGGAGACTGGAACAGGCGCTCTGACACTGGATGCTGGCATAGCCAGTGGAGGCTTAGCCTGCGGCACCACGGCCCCAGCCCCAGCGGCTGTGTGATTGCCAGCTAACACCAGCTTGTTGGGGGATCTGCGTCCCTGCTCTTTCCTCTGTGTAGCACTGATGCTCCCACCGAGACCATTAGAAGATTTCTTGAAAAGCTGGGGCTGGCCCCGCCTGGAGCCTGGAGCTCCATCCGGGTCTCCCACTTGGACGGCACTGACCCCAGTACTCAGCCGTCACTGCCGCCTCCCGGAGTGCAGGTTCCAGAGCTGGGGCTCAACCCCCGGCTCTGTGACTGGGCTGCAGGCGTCTCAAGCGGCAGCCTCGCCATCGCGCAAACGCCGCGCCGCCCAAGGTGTGGGATCCTTTAGATTCCTTATGGTCGAGGGCAGGGCTGTGAAGATGGCTACTCCTGTAGGTGTGTAGGGCAATGCTGTAGCCCAGAACGCGGGCTGTGGGCGTGGGCAGAGGCGTTCCGCCGTGGGTGCGGGGCGCCGCCGCGGGGAGAGGCGTTCCGCCGTGGGTGCGGGGCGCCGCTGCGGGGGAGAGGCCTTCTGCAGTGGGTGCGGGGCGCTGCCGCGGGGAGAGGCCTTCTGCAGTGGATGGGGGCGGGGGAGAGGCGTTCCGCCGTGGGTGCGGGGCTCCGCCGCGGGCAGAGGCCTCCTGCAGTGGGTGCGGATAGCTGGGCGTTCCGCCGTGGGTGCGGGGCTCCGCCGCGGGCAGAGGCGTTCCGCCGTGGGTGCGGGGCGCAGCCGCGGGGAGAGGCGTTCCGCCGTGGGTGCGGGGCTCCGCCGCGGGGAGAGGCGTTCCGCCGTGGGTGCGGGGCGCCGCCGCGGGGAGAGGCGTTCCGCCGTGGGTGCGGATAGCTGGGCGTTCCGCCGTGAATGCGGGGCGCCGCCGCCAGCGCCGACCTCAGCCTGAGCGAGGCCGCTGCCGCCCTCAGGTGCTGTCCTGGTCCTGGTGTTTGTCCTGCCGCGTGTGCTGCGGGATTCTGACGTAGGGCGTGTGCTCTCGCGGAGTTAGTGTGTTTCTCCGCGCGTTCAGCCCCTGCTCCGGCTTCTCCTGCCCCACGTCTGCACTTTCGCCCCTCCCCGGTGATCACGGCTTCCCTGGCGCGCCGGCCCCGTGCTCGCCGTTGGCGCTGTATGGGAAGCGCGGTTGGGTCTGACCGGCTGCGCGTGCAGGCCCTGCGTCTGGGGAGACTCCTGATACTGGAGTTAGGGTTACTGCTTTTTTTTTTTTTTTTTTTTTTCTGTTCCCCTCGCTCATGTTTTGTGCCCTCGTTTTGGCTGTGCGCGTATTTATTAGAATTCTATTTTAGCTCACCCACTGGATGTCAGGTGTGTGTTTCATTTCAATGTTTTTTGGGATTATAACATACAGGTTCCAACTCTAACAGAGTTCACTTGCATGCTGAGGACGCACCTGCCAGAGCTGGGGGCTGCTGGGGGGCTGCCTGGGGCCCCCTTCACAAACCCCTGCGTGGAGCCCCTGACAGCACCGTGTCCCAGGGCTGAGGGCCAAGTGCTGCCCGTGGTCCTGTGGCCCCAGCAGAGAACCCCCCACGCGAGGGGCCTGGGCCACCCCCACCTAAGTGACATCTCCACGCCCCTGTTCACAAGCAAGGCCAACCTCAGGTTCGGAGACACTGGATTTGGGGACACTTCAGCCAGCGTGACTGTCCTGCCCAAATGACTCCAGCTCATGGCGGGGCGGGGGGCAGCTGTTCAGGCTGGAGAGGCTCAGGGGTGGGGCAGACCCCCATCCCCCCATCCTGCACTGCTCCGCTCAGAACAGGCGGCCTTCCGAAGCCCTGTCACCCCCCAGACGGAGACTGAGGGTCTGCGTCTGCGCCCCAAGTTCGGCTCTCAGGGCCTCCCCGAGAGAATCCTGGAGGGAGTAGGGGTCAGGCCGGCCTGCAGGGCCCCCTCCAAACTGGGGGCCCCAGCCTGTGGCGGGCCCTGGCAGCGTGCGGGGCTGGTGTCCAAGCTGGGGGCCCCATCCCACCGTCAGCCTCCTCCAGGACCAGGCCCAAGACACCCCTGGGTAGCAGTCGGTGCCGTGACCGTCTGGGCCCACAGAGACTCTGGGGTTTCAGTTTCAAAGCCCAGAGCCGCTGGAAGGGCTGCGCTGGTCGCGGTGTGTGCCCACTCTGAGGGCCGCAGCACAGAGATTTGGTTCCTGCTGGCCGCCCTGAAACAGGAAGCTCGTGGGAGGGGGCTGCAGCCCAGGCTGGACGCTGCGGACACCAGTTCTCACCACAAAGCCAGAGCCCAGGAGGATCTCCTTCACGGATTCCACACGGGCAACGAAGTGCAGTCCAGTGGGGGGTGGGCAGAGGCACCAGGCAGCTGCTGCTGGGCAGGGGGCTGGGCGGGGGCTGGGCGGGGGCTGGGAGGAGCAGCCACACGTGCCTGGGTGACCTGCGAGGCCTGCCACGTCTTTGCTCCTTGGGGAGACCTCCTTGGGCAGGCAGCTGTCCAGGGAGTATGGGTGGGGGACGGCCTGTGGGCCGAGCAAGGCCGTGGTGGTCCTGTGGTTCGGCCTTGCCCAGGCCACCACAGTCAGGATCTGCAGCTGGCTCATTCTTAGGTTGATCGTTGTGGCCTGCGAATGATGCGATAAAGCCCCGAATGGCCCCTGGCAGGAAAACGGTTCCCACCAGCTAGGCCCTGGCATTGGCAGGGGCCCAGCTGGGTGGACAGGGATGGTGAAGGCTGAGGGACGGGAGTGGCATCACAGATTTCAAAGGGAAGAAGCCGTGAACTCAGCCAGTGGCTGTTTTGCAATGTCACACAACATCCCTGCAAATCAACGAGGAGGGAGCCATGGAGACGTCAGTCGGGGCCGACCCTGGGCTCAGAGCACAGCAACACCAGGGAGCCCCCGGCCCAGGTACCTGGAGGCAGCCCTGGGGTAGGGATGCTTGGGAAACCCCGTTCAACCATGTTCTGAAGGTAATTAGGGCAGTGCTGGCCACAGAAGGGGGTCTGTGGCTGGGCCGTGGGAGCCCAGCCCGGGGGCTCCGTGATCTCTGGGGAGGCCTCCAGCCAGAACCCACTGCACGGGCTGCCTCAGGCCTGGCTTCCCGTCAGCCACATGGCACCTGCTGTGAAAACAGCATACACCAGGCTGGTTCCTTCCACGTGTTAGTTTGCATCTACTTGAAAGAGAGTGGTTGATCCGTCGATTGTGCTTTGTGCTTCCATCTGCTGGTTCGCTCCAAAAGTGCACAAAATAGGCAGCCTGGGCAAGGCTGGGCCAGGCTGAAGCCAGGAGGCGGGAACTGAATCTGGGTCTCCCACGTGAGTGGCAGGGGCCCCAGCACTCGAGCCCTCACCTGCTGCCTCCCAGGGTGCAGTAGCAGGGAGCTGGGTCAGACACTGAGCAGCCTGGACTCTAACCTGCACTCCGGTGTGGGGCGAGGTTTGCCAGGGCGCCTGCCCCGGGCTGGAATCTGCAGGAGAGAGGCTGGTGTGGGAGAAGGGAGCGAGTCACAGCTCCAGAGGGAAGAGGCCACGCATGGCTGCCTTGTCCTGGGACGCACGGGACAGCTGAGGGTCACTGAGAGGAAACGGGAGCCCAGAGGGACAGCAAGAGTGAGACCGAAACTGTGAGCACAGGACCCCCGAATACGGCGAGAGGCATGGGCGCTGCAGTCGGGAGATCCCCTCAGGAGAGAGAAGCAAAGAAGAGAAAAAGTCGGGAGGGCCGGCAGCCCCGCGCAAGGCTGCGCCCTCAGGGACCCAGAGATCCAGGGCGACCGAAGGGGCTCCCAGGAGCGGGGGTCTCAGGCCTGCACCCCAGACAGCGGGTCGGGAAGGATCACAGGCGGTGCCGGCACTCAGTGCCCAAGCCCCTGCTTCCTCTCCACCAGCATCTCCGGCAGGTCTGCACCAGGACCAGGCACGGGAGCTGCGGCTCAGGGACTGAGGCCGGCAGAGCCGGGAGCTGAGGTGGGTTCTTCAGGCTAAACACGTTTGCTGAAAACCACGTCAACCTCAGGCACGCAGAGCGCGTTGTGCCTGGCTCTGCGGAGCGCCTGCACGTGAGAGCAGCAACGCTTCTCAGACGAGCGCAGGGTGGACAGGCTGCAGCAAGGGGCGGCGCCGGAGGTGGGGGGTGTGGTGGGCACGGGCAAGGGAAGCCAGCGGCTTGCGTGGGGAGTGTGCTTGTGCTGGGCATTTGGCTCCTGTTTCCCAAGGTTGCTGCCCGCCGTGTGCTACGTCTTTCCAGCCCTTGGTCTCCAAGCCCCCTCCTCTTCCTCAGCCTCCTGTGGGCAGAGGCAGAATGGGCCCTGGCCGCCTTGGGTCCTCACAGCCTGTGTGTGGCGCCCTCCCCGTCTTCCCCCACTCTTCCCAGCTAGGCTGCCGCCAGGGCCCGGCTCTGTGCTCCCGCGGGGTCAGCTGGCCCCGGCCCCTCTCCGCTCGGCTCTGCCTTTACCAGAAAGTCCCACCTGGATGTCGGGATGTCGGCTTTCATCTTTGTTCTTGAAGTCCCCTCCAGGCCTGGGCCCCTTCCTGGGCTTCTCTGCTCGATGTGTCCTCTCAGGGTCCCCTGAAGTCTCCACTTGGGGCTGGAAAATGCCATTTGCCTTCAGGTTTGGGTCAAAGCTGCTTTTTCCTTCAGAAATATGAGGGTACTTCAAAAAGTTCATGGAAAATGGAATTAAAAGACAAGTTTACTTTGTAAGGTCCATGTGCATGGAAATGCATGCGTGGAGGGGGTTGTCCCGGCGCCCAGTGCTGCCGCAGGACCCACGGGTCCAGTCGCTGTCGCCATCCCCTGCTCTCTGGGGCGCTTGGCGTCTTTGCGTCTGCCTCCGATGTTCTCTTTAAAAATCACCACGGAGCCCCACTGCGGAGCCAGCTGTCTTTAGCTCACCTTTTCCTTTTCTGAAAGAAATGTGTGTTTATTTGTGTCCATTAGAAAGGCCTGGACACAGAGATGTCCTGTGTCCCCAAGTGCTCAAAACAGCAGGGGCTGGAACCCAGTGGGGTCTCCCATGTGGGTGGGCAGTCCGCTGCTGCTTCCTCCTGTGTTAGCAGGAAGCTGGAGCCAGGAGCTAGAGGCGGGAATTCAACCGCTTGGACGTGGGTCTCAGCGCCTTGCCCACAGGCCGGATGCCTGCCCAGTGTTGCCGCGGCTCGTTCTGCTCCCAGGCTGACCGGGGGGTGCGGGTTCTTGTGCAGCAGATCCGGTGCTGTGATTGGCCTGTGAACTGGGGACACAGGGCTGGCTCTGCCCTGCCTGAGGCTTCGGGGGGACCAGATGGCCAGACTGGCGAAGGTGCCTTGTTAGTGGCTAGCCTTTAGAAAGGAGCCTTGCGAGGGTCACTCTGGCCAGGGCTGCCCAGGAAGGAGGGAGGGGTTGCCAGGGGCAGCTCAGCCTGCATCAGCTTCCCCTGTTCCTGACCACCTGCTGCTGTCCCACCAGGCAGGCCATGTCCCAGGCCCTGGAGGAGGAGGAGGAGCAGGGCTGTGGGCGTGGGTTTCGTGCAGGCTGTCTGGTGAGGTGCAGTGTGCAGGTGCCGGTCCTCTACAGGGCCCTCCATTTAAGAAGGCTGCTGTGGGGGCGGGGTCGCTGGCAGGGAGTGGCTGGCTCAGTGGCTGCCCGAGGTGGCTCCTGTCCATGCTGGCTGCTTCAGGGGCTCAGGCAGGGTTACCTGCTGGGTCCTGACTTGGCCCTGCACCCACAGGCACCGAGCTAGGGTCTCACAGAAGCGGCTGTGAGTGCAGCCCTGAGCGTCAGGAAGCCCCGAGCCACGTGGCCACGTAGCAGACACTGAGCGGCACTGCTGTGCTGGCATGGCTTCTGGAAAAACCGCCACAAAATTCCCGAGTAGTTCCCAGCGGCCAGATGTGCCGGCGCTTGACGGGCAGGGGTGGGGTGGCTCTTTCACCGCGAGGCCTCTGCCCTTCCAGAGGAAGACCCAGAGGCTCGTCTTCCCCTTCGGGATTTCCCAGGACAAGGAGTCGCCAGGGCCCTGCCCCGTGCTGGGAGCTCCAGGTGCTCCATGGGCGGGGCACTGTTCTGATCAGCGAGGGGTGGACACACAGCCTCTGCCTCCTCTGCTCCAGTGGCTCGAAGGGGCCCTTGGTGACCAGGCCACGAGCCCTCCAGGACTGAGGCCAGGAGGGGCGGGTCTGAGACCTGAGACCTGAAGACCAGAAGGCAGGGGCTGCCTGGGTCCAGCAGGGGTGGCTGGGGCAAGGGTGCAGCCCCCCAGGATGAGGCTGAGGCCCAGACCGAGGTGCATGGGGTGCCCCCGTGCACCCAGTCCCCGCTTCAGGGCCTGACACCCTTGGATGCAGAGGCACAGGGCCAGCAGGGGCCAGTGGGTAGAGTGGGGCTGGGGGGCAGGGCTGAGGCCTGGGTGTGGCCGGGCCCCGGGGGCCTGCCCGGCTCCCTTGGAGAGCGCTGTGACATCAGAGCTCCCTGCTGACTCCACGGCCGACCCCGGGCTTCCTGCCTCCTCTCGAGCTGCTGCTCGCGTCACCCACACTGCAGCAGCTTTTCCCCCAGGACCGGCAGATGTAAACCATGAACGAGTGATGCCGAGCAGAGGTTCACGGGGAGGGCTCCACTCAGCAGCGCCAGAGTGCGCGGTCGCTGTGAGGCCCCAGGCCTGCAGCCTGGAGGGGGCAGGTGCGAGCTGGGCGCTCGTGGTTGGTCCACTCCCTGAGTGCTGGGTGCTCGTGGTCAGTCCACTCCCTGAGTGCTGGGTGCTCGTGGTTGGTCCACTCCCTGAGTGCTGGGTGGTTGTGGTCGGTCCACTCCCTGAGTGCTGGGTGCTCGTGGTCGGTCCACTCCCTGAGTGCTGGGTGCCCGTGGTCAGTCCACTCTCTGAATGCTGGGTGCTCGTGGTGGGTCCACTCTCTGAGTGCTGGGTGCTCGTGGTTGGTCCACTCCCTGAGTGCTGGGTGGTTGTGGTCGGTCCACTCCCTAAGTGCTGGGTGCTCGTGGTCGGTCCACTCCCTGAGTGCTGGGTGCTCGTGGTCAGTCCACTCCCTGAGTGCTGGGTGGTTGTGGTCGGTCCACTCCCTGAGTGCTGGGTGCTCGTGGTGGGTCCACTCTCTGAGTGCTGGGTGCTCGTGGTTGGTCCACTCCCTGAGTGCTGGGTGCTCGTGGTTGGTCCACTCCCTGAGTGCTGGGTGGTTGTGGTCGGTCCACTCCCTGAGTGCTGGGTGCTCGTGGTCAGTCCACGGGTCAGTCCATGGGTGCTTGTTGTCAGTTTACTCCCTGAGTGCTGGGTGCTCGTGGTCGGTCCACTCTCTGAGTGCTGGGTGCTCGTGGTTGGTCCACTCCCTGAGTGCTGGGTGCTCGTGGTCGGTCCACTCTCTGAGTGCTGGGCGCTCGTGGTCGGTCCACTCCCTGAGTGCTGGGCGCTCGTGGTGGGTCCACTCCCTGGGTGCTGGGTGATTGTGGTGGGTCCACTCCCTGAGTGCTGGGTGCTCGTGGTCGGTCCACTCCCTGAGTGCTGGGTGGTTGTGGTCGGTCCACTCCCTGAGTGCTGGGTGGTTGTGGTCGGTCCACTCCCTAAGTGCTGGGTGCTCGTGGTCGGCCCACTCCCTGAGTGCTGGGCGCTCGTGGTCGGTCCACTCCCTGAGTGCTGGGTGCTCGTGGTGGGTCCACTCCCTGGGTGCTGGGTGATTGTGGTGGGTCCACTCCCTGAGTGCTGGGCGCTCGTGGTCGGTCCACTCCCTGAGTGCTGGGTGGTTGTGGTCGGTCCACTCCCTAAGTGCTGGGTGCTCGTGGTCGGCCCACTCCCTGAGTGCTGGGTGGTTGTGGTCGGTCCACTCCCTGAGTGCTGGGTGCTCGTGGTGGGTCCACTCCCTGAGTGCTGGGTGCTCGTGGTCGGTCCACTCCCTGGGTACTGGGTGCTCGTGGTGGGTCCACTCCCTGAGTGCTGGGTGATTGTGGTCGGTCCTCTCCCTGAGTGCTGGGTGATTGTGGTCGGTCCACTCCCTGAGTGCTGGGTGCTCGTGGTCAGTCCACGGGTCAGTCCATGGGTGCTTGTTGTCAGTTGACTCCCTGAGTGCTGGGTGATTGTGGTCGGTCCACTCCCTGAGTGCTGGGTGCTCGTGGTCGGTCCACTCCCTGAGTGCTGGGTGCTCGTGGTCGGTCCACTCCCTGGGTGCTGGGTGCTCGTGGTGGGTCCACTCTCTGAGTGCTGGGTGCTCATGGTCGGTCCACTCCCTGAGTGCTGGGTGCTCATGGTCACTCCACTCCCTGAGTGCTGGGTGGTTGTGGTCGGTCCACTCCCTGAGTGCTGGGTGATTGTGGTCGGTCCACTCCCTGAGTGCTGGGTGCTCGTGGTCGGTCCACTCCCTGAGTGCTGGGTGCTCGTGGTCAGTCCACTCCCTGAGTGCTGGGTGGTTGTGGTCGGTCCACTCCCTGAGTGCTGGGTGCTCGTGGTGGGTCCACTCTCTGAGTGCTGGGTGCTCGTGGTTGGTCCACTCCCTGAGTGCTGGGTGCTCGTGGTTGGTCCACTCCCTGAGTGCTGGGTGGTTGTGGTCGGTCCACTCCCTGAGTGCTGGGTGCTCGTGGTCAGTCCACGGGTCAGTCCATGGGTGCTTGTTGTCAGTTTACTCCCTGAGTGCTGGGTGCTCGTGGTCGGTCCACTCTCTGAGTGCTGGGTGCTCGTGGTTGGTCCACTCCCTGAGTGCTGGGTGCTCGTGGTCGGTCCACTCTCTGAGTGCTGGGCGCTCGTGGTCGGTCCACTCCCTGAGTGCTGGGCGCTCGTGGTGGGTCCACTCCCTGGGTGCTGGGTGATTGTGGTGGGTCCACTCCCTGAGTGCTGGGCGCTCGTGGTCGGTCCACTCCCTGAGTGCTGGGTGCTCATTGTCGGTTCACTCCCTGGGTGCTGGGTGCTCGTGGTGGGTCCACTCTCTGAGTGCTGGGTGCTCGTGGTTGGTCCACTCCCTGAGTGCTGGGTGCTCATGGTCGGTCCACTCCCTGGGTGCTGGGTGGTTGTGGTGGGTCCACTCCCTGAGTGCTGGGTGCTCGTGGTGGGTCCACTCTCTGAGTGCTGGGTGATTGTGGTTGGTCCACTCCCTGAGTGCTGGATGCTCGTGGTGGGTCCACTCTCTGAGTGCTGGGTGCTCGTGGTTGGTCCACTCCCTGAGTGCTGGGTGCTCGTGGTCGGTCCACTCCCTGGGTGCTGGGTGCTCGTGGTCGGTCCACTCCCTGAGTGCTGGGTGCTCGTGGTGGGTCCACTCCCTGGGTGCTGGGTGGTTGTGGTGGGTCCACTCCCTGAGTGCTGGGTGCTCGTGGTGGGTCCACTCTCTGAGTGCTGGGTGGTTGTGGTGGGCCACTCCCTGGGTGCTGGGTGATTGTGGTCGGTCCACTCCCTGAGTGCTGGGTGCTCGTGGTGGGTTCACTCCCTGAGTGCTGGGTGGTTGTGGTGGGTCCACTCCCTAAGTGCTGGGTGATTGTGGTCGGTCCACTCCCTGAGTGCTGGGTACTCATTGTCGGTTCACTCCCTGAGTGCTGGGTGCTCGTGGTCGGTCCACTCCCTGGGTGCTGGGTGCTCGTGGTGGGTCCACTCCCTGGGTGCTCGTGGTCAGTCCACTCCCTGGGTGCTGGTGGTTGTGGTGGGGCCACTCCCTGGGTGCTGGGTGCTCGTGGTCGGTCCACTCCCTGGGTGCTGGGTGGTTGTGGTGGTCCACTCCCTGGGTGCTGGTGGTTGTGGTGGGGCCACTCTTGGGTGCTGGGTGCTGTGTAATGTGGTCAGTCCACTCCCTGGGTGCTGGGTGCTCGTGGTCAGTCTACTCCCTGAGTGCTGGGTGCTCGTGGTCAGTCCACGGGTCAGTCCATGGGTGCTCGTGGTCGGTCCACTCCCTGGGTGCTGGTTGGTTGTGGTGGGCCACTCCCTGGGTGCTGGTGGTTGTGGTGGGGCCACTCCCTGGGTGCTGGGTGCTCGTGGTAGGTCCACTCCCTGGGTGCTGGGTGGTTGTGGTGGGCCACTCTCTGACCCTGCCTCTTGCCCAGTGATGTACTGTGCTCCCTGAAACTGCAGCCCTGTCCATTTGCAAGGGCTCGGTGATTCCCCAGGGCTGGTGCCTGCGCAGGCCGCCCCGGCCACAGGGGTCCCTGCCAGAGCCTGGGAGAGTGGGTCCCTGGGGGATCCTGGCCCTTGTCCCACCGTGGACCACCCCTCACCAGGACCCCCCCCCCCCACCTGTCAGGTCCCTTGGTCATTGTTTCTGAGGAGGCAGCAGCCGGGGCACCTGGTGATGAAGTTTTTCCCGGGAAGTCCTTGGCCCCAGGCCACCCTGGCTGGCTGTGTCCTTTGCTGTGTGCAGAGGAGAGGCCCGGACGCCTGTCCGAGGCAGATTCTGAGCCCCCAAGCCCTAGAGGCTGAGACCCTGGAGGCAAGGGACCAATCAGCGGAGGGTGGAGAGCTTGGGAATGGGAGAAAATCGGGGTGACGTCAGCAGTGCCCATAGTGTCCACAGGGCAACGCTTGAAGACGGAGGGGTCAGCAGGGGCCTGGCTCTGGCAGGGCTCCTGGGGTGTCACAGTCACCCCCGGCCCCGTGAGCGTCTCGCCGGGTGTCCATGTTCAGGAAGCAGACCCTGGTGTAACAACTGCGCTCTGTTCTCAAGAAGCCGGGCCCCAGGGGGCCGCACCTGCCCGTGCCTCAGTGGCCATGGCACTGTCAGGCAACCTTGTCTTCCAGAAGCTTCCATGTGCCGTGACTGCTGTGGGGGCTGTGGGCGGCTGAGTTTACTGTTTGTGGGAGCTGTAAACAGCCAGTCAGGACTCGCACGCAAACCCCATGGCGCGGCCCGCGAGTGATCTGGCTCCAGGAGGCCGGGCCGGCTGCCCTGCCGCCGGCCTGGTGCCCGCTCGCTCGCGTGACTGGCCTCAGTGTGCTGCTGTGTCGCCGTGGCAACTGCTCCCCGGGGAGCCGGCGCTCGGTTTCCTCTGCTCCGAGGAGGAGCAGGGACAGTCACCGCTTTCCCCCGTTTCTCCTTCGGCCGTGACCTTGACAGAAATACCCTTTGAAGTCCTCGCTGGCCGTTCTTCCTGCCACGGGACTGGAAGGGATCGGGATATTCGCAGGCTGCCAGAGGAAGCCCCAGCTCTGTGAGGACGTTGGTCTCAGGCCCTGCCCAGGGTGGGTGGGCCCCTCCCCGTGCCCTCTGAGGGGCAGGTGCAGTGTTCCGTGGCGTCCAGACGTGACCCTCCCCGGAGAAAGCGCAGCCTGAACCTGGATGCCAGAGCCATTTTTCCATTTGGAAATGTGATCTTGTTTTCCATGTACCGAGTTAGAAAAGAAAAAACCTGCTGTAGAATTCGGAGAGGGAGAGAGGCCGGCGAGTGTCCGGCGTGCATACTTGGAGGATGGCCTCACGCGTGGGGAGGCCTTGGCCACGGTCCTGCAGCTCGGAGTCCGATATTGAATCCATATGACTCCACAAACGGCATTTTTATGGTCTTTAAAAAAACTCTGCCTTGTGAGTTAAAACGAAGGTTGTTTTTGGTTGTGACTAATCTCATAAAGTCTTTTTTAAGGAGGCATTTTATGTTCTCAAGGCTTGAAAATGCCTTTGGTCTTTGAACTATTATTAGAAGGGCATCACCAGGACGTGGCAGCTGAGCTGGGACAGGCGGCGTGGGAGCCGGCAAGCCGGGCCACGGGGCCGGCTTCCGCCCTTGGGCTGCCCGGCACTGCCAGCCGCACACCTGCACAGGCCTGGGGTCGCCGAGGCCTGGCGTGGACCAGACGGCCAGACCCCAAGGTCGTTCCCTCACCGCAGCCCGGGCACTGCTGTGAGTCCTCACCTCACTCGCGCTGTCTCTGCCGTGGCTGAGCCGAGCGGTGTTCGCCAGCAGGCGGTGCCTTGTGCACCCCAGCGTCAGCCCACCCTGGCTCTGCCCACATCCCAGGCCGGGGAGGGGCTGCAGCAGCCTGGTGGGTGGGCAGTGCCAGCCTGGGGTCCTCCGTGATCGGGCCCCTCCATCCTGAGACCTTGCCCTGGCTCTTAAGGTGTGGGCACCATGGTGATGGTGGCCTTGCCTGGGGAGCACGGGCTGCTTCGGCCCAGCCCCTGCCTGTGCACGGCTGTGGGCAGTCCACTCCTGCCCCCTGTCGTGGCCCAGGCCTCACCCGAGCAGGGCCCAGCACAGGCACGGAGCGCTGAAGGACATCCCTGGAAGCCGAGGCCTGGGTGGCTCTGAGGGGCGGCAGAGAGCAGCCTCGGCCCCCCAGGCTCCTGCACGCCTTCTGTGTGTGGCCAGGATCGCAGGCAAGAGCAGGCCCTTCCCAACTGTGGCCCCAGCTCACCAAGACCTGGTGACAGGAGCAGCCACAGGGTGCAGGAGCCCACAGCGGGGCTGCACGAAGCCTTGAGAAGCAAGGGACCAATCAGCAGAGGGCAGAGAGCTTGCAGAACGGGAGAAAATATGTGTGATACAGGGTGACGTCCACAACGTCCACAATGAAACCACTTGATGCAGGAACACAAACAACCTGATTTTGAAAATGTGCCAAGGACTGGAACCGTCTCTCTCAGGCGGGGACGCAGAAGTGCCCGCCCTGCCCACCTTCACACCACCAGGGGTCAGCCACCCTCAGGGTCAGCCACCCTCGGGGTCAGCCACCCTCGGGGTCAGCCACCACAGGGTCAACCACCCTTGGGGTCAGCCACTGCAGGGTCAGCCACTGCAGGGTCAGCCATCCCCAGGGTCAGCCATCCCCAGGGTCAGCCACCCTCAGGGTCAGCCACTGCAGGGTCAGCCACTGCAGGGTCAGCCACCCTCGGGGTCAGCCACCCTCGGGGTCAGACACCCTCAGGGTCAGCCACTGCAGGGTCAGCCACCCTCAGGGTCAGCCACTGCAGGGTCAGTCACCCTCGGGGTCAGCCACCCTCAGGGTCAGCCACCCTCGGGGTCAGCCACTGCAGGGTCAGCCACCCTCGGGGTGAGCCACTGCAGGGTCAGCCACCCTTGGGGTCAGCCACCCTCGGGGTCAGCCACCCTCGGGGTCAGCCACCCTTGGGGTCAGCCACTGCAGGGTCAGCCACCCTCAGGGTCAGCCACCCTAAGGGTCAGCCACCGCAGGGTCAGCCACTGCAGGGTCAGCCACCCTCGGGGTCAGCCACCCTCAGGGTCAGCCACTGCAGGGTCAGCCACCGTCAGGGTCAGCCACTGGGGGCCCTACTGCAAGTGCAAGGCGGCTGTCATTAAACACCTGAGACATGCTGGCTGGGTGCAGGGGAGAGGGTGCCTGTGTCCCCCAGAAATGAGAGAGCAGCCCTGCCTTTGGCCCAGAAGTCCCTCCTCTGGGTGGGCATCAAGGCCCGAGACCCCTGCTGAGGGGCTGCTGCACTCCCAGGCGGGTGTCCATTGGTGGATGAGTGTGTGGCCACCAGGCAGCCATGGGAAAGCAGGAGTCTGCCTTCTGCAAGGACGTGGGTGACCCTGGAGGAGGCCAAGCAGAGAGCTGCAGGGTCCGCTCACATGGGGACAGAAGCCGCAGGACCCACCGAGGCCGAGAGGTGCGCGGAGGGACAAGGAAGGAGGGGCAGCATCATGACCTTGTGCCCAGTGGCATTCCCGACACTGTGACACCACCTAAGCAAGGCGCCCAGTGGGCTGTGCAGGGCCGGGAGGGGGCACAGAGTCCCCGGGGGAGGGGAGGGGCTGGCTGCACTAGCCCGTGGACGTACGTCAGCACCATGGAAGCATCCACTCTGAGGGTGAATATGGTGGACTTCGTGTTCTGTGTGTTTTATCACAACTTAACCTCCTCTAAAATGCACCGTCCCAGCTGGGTCAGGGGGATGAGGGACGAGGGGTCTGGGCATGATGGGTCCTGCCTTTGGCCAGGGCTGGAGCTACAGCCCCTGAGGAGACCCCCAAAACACGCTGGAGCTGGTGGGAGGTGGGAGCTGGGGGAGGGAGGTGGTGGTCACTGGCAATGGCCAGTCTGCCCGGCAAGGACTCGCACGCAGGGCTCGAACACTGTCCCCAGGGTTCCCCCTTCCCCGCTCGCCATGAGAACTGCTTCCTTGCCACGGGCCAGCGCTCAGAGCCAGCCTGGTCTAGTGCTGTGAACAGACCCCAGACGTCCCTGAGAGCCACGCGTCTGGGGACTGAGGCTCTGGGACCTGAGTGTCCCTGACAGTAGCCCCCGGCTGAGGTCCCGGGAGCCCGTGGGCGAGGGCTGGAGCCTGCATGGGGCTGTTGTTCCCTGGTGCGTTCTGATGGATGTGTAAAAGCTGCTGGGGTATAGGCTGTGCCTGAACCACCGGCCACGCTTCTGCAATTGTGCACCCCCCCAACCCCTGTATTCTCCCGAGGTGTGGGGAGTCCCTGAGGCGGGGATCCCAGCTCTGCCTCCACCCAGCAGCCCCGCCCAGCTGCCTGCCCATGCCTCGCTCTGACACTGTGCACAGCTACAGTGTCTCAGCAGTCGTGGACTCAAACGAGGGCCTCGACAAGTGTTTCTGTCCTGTGTCTGTGACGGCTGTGGTTTGGGGCTGGGAGCCTGGGCCGGGCACCAGGTGTGTAGGGAGAGTCATGAGCTCCGGGCGGACCTGGGTCTCGGTCAGATGCCCACTTCTGCACCCCACAGCACCAGCAGAGCAGATCTACAGCCCAGTGAACAGGAACAAAGCAGAGAGATGAAGCGTCGTCTGGAGGCAGCCGTCAGCCGGCCAGTGCTCCTGACCCCTAGTGGGCGGCCACGGCCACACAGGCTCACGCCGGTCCTTGAGGTCTCAGCCTTCCCCGGGGGCCACATTCTCTCTGGGAGTGGTTGCTCTGCGTTTCGTCCCCCACATCAGGAAACAAGGCTGGGGAGCCCCAGTCTCTGCCCCTACGGCCAGACGTCCTAGGCGGCGTCCAGTTGGGGATTCACACTCATGGATGAGCTGGTCAGGCAGTGGGGAGAAGCCTTGGAACACCAGAGGCAGGGGTTGGTCCTCTCACTCTTAGAAGCAAACGTTGGGATATTTCTAAGAAGCAGAAAATACCCAACTTTTCACACCATCCCGAGGCGTGGAAGCCAGTTGGCTCTGTGAGGCCTGGGAAACTGGAGGGGACCTGGCAGAGAGCAACAGCAAAGTGATTCCCCGCGTGCTGGGAGGAGGAGCGCAGTGGCCACAGGCAGCGGGGCGAGGCGTGCCTGGCAGCAGCGTGGCGGTGTGGGGTCCGCAGGTCTTCTTCCTCCCTGGAAGCCCACGCTGGCCTCGAGGACGGAGGTGGCACCTTTGCCTGGTGACGCTTGTGTTTGTGCTCTGAGTCTGTCACGCATCTGTTCGAGCACCGGCGCCCACCAGCGGTGACACAGGCCTGATGCCGTGTCCGGCAGTGAGGTGTGGACGTGCTGCTCCCAGCAAGCAGGGGGCGCTGTGCCTGCAAGTGCCCGGTGCACCTGTGAATTCAGGGTCCAGGGCCGGCTCCCCTCTCCCAGATCAGCCTTCCGTCTCTCTCTCTCTCTCTCTCTCTCTCTCTCTCTCTCTCTCAAGATTTATTTCTTTATTTGAAAGTCAGAGTTACACAGAGAGAGAAGGAGAGGCAGAGAGAGAGAGAGAGGTCTTCCATCCACTGGTTCACTCCCCAGTTGGCCGCAATGGCTGGAGCTACACCAATCCAAAGCCAGGAGCCAGGAGCTTTTTCTCCCATGTGGGTGCTGGAGCCTAACACCTTGGGCCATCTTCTACTGCTTTCCCAGGCTACAGCAGAGAGCTGGATTGGAAGTGGAGCAGCCAGGACTCGAACCGGCGCCCAAATGGGATGCCAGCACTACAGGCGGCGGCTTTACCAGCTATGGTACAGCACCGGCCCCAGCCTTGCGTCTCTTGTTAGCTTGTGTCTAGGAGCAGAACTTGGGTGTTTTCTGGGATGTGCAGGCTGTTGATATTCGTGAGTTCATGGCATAGCGAACACCTCTGAACTGCTTTGTCCCTGATTCTCTGGGCGTGCAGACAACATGGTGATGGCGTCTGCAGACGCGGCAGCATCCCTTTCCCGTTCTAAGGGCCCGGTCTCCGAGGGTCAGCTGATGCCTCTGCAACAGCATCCGTGCAGGGACGGGGGTCAGCAAACAGCGCCGCAGAGGGCCAGGCGGCGAGTGCCGCAGTGGGCAGTAGCCACAAACGTAGATAAGTACACAGGTCTGTCTGTGTCCCAGCGAGGCTGTCGACACGGCCAGGGGGCGCTGTGTTTGGGGGCCATACTTTATGCCCCCAGGAGGGGTGAGTGGCCCCCTCGCCTGGTTTCTTGGCCTCGCAGGAGGCGCCTTGCTGGGGTGCTCCGGAAGCCGCTGCGTGAGCGTGAGTTGTGCCACACGCGCTCGTGCTAGGAAGGTGCCCAGCCTGGCCGTTCCCTGGACGCTGCGCATGGGGATGAGACTTGGATTTGGATGAAAGCTTTTGCCGGCGTACAGACGGTCATCAGATCTCTCTCCTTCGATCTGTGATTGTGGCCTGCAACATTAACCCGTTTCTAACACTGAGCCAGCCTTGCCTTCCTGGATAAGTGCGCTTGGTCACTGATGTTATTTCCTAATGTGAAATTGGGGCCTATTAGCATTTTCATATAAATTTGTCTTTACTTACTTGCAAAGCAGAGAACAAGACAGAGAAAGAGAGGTCCTCCCTCCGCTGGTTCACTCCCAAATGGCTGCAACAGCCAGGGCTGGGCTGATCAAGGCCAGGAGCTTCCTCCAGGTCTCCCGCTGCTGCTTTCCCAGGCCACAGCAGAGACTATCAGAGGTGGAGCAACTGGGACTCGAACCGGTGCCCATATGGGATGCCGGCACTGCAGGCGGCGGCTTTACCCACTATGCCACAGTGCCGGCCTCAGTGACATTTTCTAAAGCAATCGCAGCACCAGACGCCCCCCCCGCCGCCATGCGTCTGGTCCTCCCCGAGGACAGTGCTGCCCTCCTGAGCTGACTACCCTGCTGCACGCGGGATGGCACTCTGAGGCCTTTGCGTGCACGCTGGACATCACTCTTCCTTTTGCAAAGCGTCTGTTCAGACTCAGTCATCACAGGACAGCGGGCAACACGCATGGACACACCAGGGTGCAGCAGATGCATTCTGGAAAATGCTTCAAGGTTCTGGAGTTGACGTGAGACAAATGAATACCTGAACACACAGCATCCAGTGGTTGACATGCATGTGAACACATGACATCCAGGGATTGACACACATGCGAACACATGGCACCCAGTGGTCGACACACATGTAAACACATAGCATCCAGTGATTAACACGAATGTGAACACACGGCATCCAGTGATTAACATGAATGTGAACATGCGGCATCCAGTGATTGACACACATGTGAACATGTGACACCCAGTGGTTGACACACATGTGAACGCATGGCATCCAATGGTTGACACACATGTGGAATATGCTGCATCCAGTGATGGACACACACCTGAACACACAGCAACCAGTGGTTGACATACATGTGAACACATGACATCCAGGGATTGTCACACATATGGACGCATGGCATCCAGTGGTTGACACACATCTGAACACATGACATCCAGGGATTGACACACATGTGAACACACAGCATCCAGGGATTGATGCACACACCTGAACACGTAACATCCTGTGATTGACACACATGTGAACTATGACATCCAGTGATTGACACACACCTGAACACACAGCATCCAGGGATTGATACACACACCTGAACACGTTACATCCTGTGATTGACACACATGTGAACCATGACATCCAGTGATCGACACACATGTGAACATGTGACACCCAGTGATTGATGCCCACCTGAACCCTTCACCACTGTCTCCTCAAAATGCGCCCAAGCTACACAATCTGGGAGGTGAAGCTGGCGTCAAGGGCCTCATCATCCCACCCTGGATACGTGGCCCAGAGACGTGGGCCCAGAAAAAGACATGGCCCAGAAAGAGACGTGGGCCAGAGACGTGGGCCAGAGACATGGGCCCAGAAAGAGACGTGGGCCAGAGACGTGGGCCCAGAAAGAGACGTGGCCCAGAGACATGGGCCCAGAGACGTGGGCCCAGAAAGAGATGTGGGCCCAGAAAGAGACGTGGCCCAGAGACATGGGCCCAGAGATGTGGGCCAGAAAGAGACGTGGCCCAGAGACGGGGGCCAGAGACGGGGGCCCAGAAAGAGACGTGGCCCAGAGAGAGACGTGGGCCCAGAGAATGGGCCCAGAAAGAGACGTGGCCCAGAGACGTGGGCCAGAAAGAGACGTGGCCCAGAGACGGGGGCCAGAGACGGGGGCCCAGAAAGAGACGTGGCCCAGAGACGGGGGCCCAGAAAGAGACGTGGCCCAGAGAGAGACGTGGGCCCAGAGAATGGGCCCAGAAAGAGACGTGGCCCAGAGACATGGGCCCAGAGAATGGGCCCAGAAAGAGACGTGGCCCAGAGACGTGGGCCAGAAAGAGATGTGGCCCAGAGACGTGGGCGCAGAAAGAGATGTGGCCCAGAGATGTGGGCCCAGAGACATGGGCCCAGAAAGAGACGTGGCCCAGAGACGTGGGGGGCTGGCCTGTTATGATGACTGTTAGAGGCGTGGGGGGCTGGACCGTTTATGGTGATTATTCCCTGACTCCAAAATAAGGAGAGAAGCTTCCTGCCAATTTCATAGTATTTGTTTTAAGATTTATTTATTTATTTATTTTAAGTCAGAGTTACACAAAGAAAGGAGAGGTAGAGGTAGAGGTAGAGGTAGAGAGAGAGAGAGAGAAAGAGAGAGGTCTTCCATCTGCTGGTTCACTCCCCAATTGGCTGCAATGGCCAGAGCTGCGCCGATCTATAGCCAGGAGCCAGGAGCCTCTTCCAGGTTTCCCACACAGGTGCAGGGGCCCAAGGACTTGGGCCATCTTCTACTGCTTTCCCAGGCCATAGCAGAGAGCTGGATCGGAAGAGGAGCAGCTGGGACTCAAACTGGCACCCACATGGGATGCCAGCATTGCAGGCGGCAGCTTTACCCACTATGCCACAGTGCCAGCCCCCCTGGTATTTTTTTCAGGGTTTTTTTTTTTTTTTTTTTTTGACAGGCAGAGTGGACAGTGAGAGAGAGAGACAGAGAGAAAGGTTTTCCTTTTGCTGTTGGTTCACCCTCCAATGGCTGCCGCGGCCAGCGCATCGCGCTGATCCAAAGGCAGGAGCCAGGTGCTTGCCCTGGTCTCCCATGGGGTGCAGGGCCCAAGCACTTGGGCCATCCTCCACGGCAGAGAGAGGGACACGGACAGATCTTGGTTCACTCCCCAGATGCCCGCAACACTGGAGCTGGGCCAGGCCAAAGCCAGGAGCCAGGAGCTCAGTCCAGGGCTCCCCTGTGGGTGGCAGGGGCCCGAGCACTTGCGCTCACTGCTGCCTCCCAGGGTGCTCATCAGCAGGAAGCAGAAACTGGGAGCAGAGGGAGGAGTCGAACCCAGGCCTCTGGCATGGGATGCGGGGGTCCCAAGCGCCATCTCGACTGCTGCCCAAATGCCTGCCCCATGGATGGTTAGCTCTTCCATCAATCACCTCCAAGAACATATAAAAAATCACAGAATTTGTTATACATGCAAGAGTAGACAGAAGAGCAACTGTGATTGTTCCAGGATAGAAAGAAAAAGCGCTTGATGGAGTTCAACAGTGTTCAGGACACGCGCTCAGGGACTTTTTTCTTAGTCTCTAAAATAGCGAGTAGAAGAAAGCCTGGTGGGCTGGGGTCTGCCCCAGTGAGGCTCCCGTTCTGCTGACGACGCGTTCATCCGCCAGCCCCAGCCCTGACGGCCACTAGACGGATGACAGCGTGTGTGGCCATGTGGACCACCTGCTGCCTCCCGTGTGGCCAGCGGTCAGCAGAGAGGGCACGTCTGGGCGCCGTTCCCCATGAGCCACAGCCTCCCCCGTCTCTTCCAGTCCCTCGACGGCTTCGCGCTGGTGGTGAGCGCCGAGGGGATGATCTTCTACGCGTCGGCGACCATCGCGGACTACCTGGGCTTCCACCAGGTCTGTCACGTCTGTCGTTGTCTGCTGAATTCAGGAGTTAGAAACGGCTGCCGTCCACTTCTCAGACCACTGGGCTTTCTGATAAGATTTCCGTGCCCGGCTTTGTCAGGGGTGGCCGTGGGCCTGGGAGTGGGGTGTGAGGGGTGGGCATTTGGGGATGAGGGGAGACTCACACTGCTGGGGGGGTCTGCTGAGACCACAATGACAGATCCCTGTTTTCCACAGATCAGGTTACCAGAGAGCAGGAGAGGCGGACTGGCCTGGTGCTGGGCTTCGGCAAATGACCCTAAAATCCACGTGGAAATGCCAGAAGCCCAGGGTGTCCCGGCCATCCAGAGAGGGGAGCAAGATGGGGGCTGTGGGCTCCCAATATGGACACAAGGGGTCCCGTGAGGCTCAGTGGTCAGGGCAGGGGGCTGGGCACACACAGCCGCTGGACATGGGGCTTGTAGTGCAGGTGGACTAGGGCCCACATCCCCATGTGAGCAGAGTCCTGACTCCCACCTCACACGTGGCAGGTGGACACTGGAAGCGTCAGGTCGGGGTGGGGATGCTGTTTTCATTTGCATATTTATAGCATCGTTCCCCGGCCACACAAAACTGTTACTCTGCTGCAGCTGCCTCGGCAGGGCCACGCCCGGTGATCTCGCCGACGGCACGTGGCTCACAGGTCAGCTCTGGAGGACAGCAGAACAGCGTGAGGAGTGCTGGGTGCTGGGCTGTCAGAGTCCGTGGGGGGGGCAAGCAGGGCAGGGCCAATGTTTGCATCTGCACAGATGACAGTGGGTCAGCGAGACAGCTCCACAGACCAGGGAGAACACGAGCACGCACGCACATGCCTGTGCACACCTGCAGTGCAAACGCACACGTGTACACACAGCAATGCATGCATACACACATAGCCATGTATACATGCACAACCACACACACAGTACACACAGCCACTCACACACGTACACAGCACTCACACATGTACATGCACATCCACGCACACACACAGCCATGCACACACACAGCCACACACACACACAGCCACGCACACACACAGCCATGCACACACACACAGCCATGCACACATGTATGCATGCACAACCACACACACAGTACACACACAGCCACTCACACATACACAGAGAGCCACTCACACATGTACATGCACATCCACGCACACACACAGCCACGCACACACACAGCCATGCACACACATACAGCCACATACACACACAGCCATGCACACACACAGCCACGCACACACACACAGCCATACGCGCGCACACAGCCACATACACACAGCCATGTACACACACAGCCATGCACACACATACACACAGCCATGCACACACACAGTCATGCACACACATACACACAGCCACACACACAGCCATGCACACACACACAGCCACATACACACACACAGCCATGCACACACAGCCATGCACACACACAACCATTCACACACATACACACAGCCATGCACACACAGCCACGCACACACACGTACAGCCATGCACACATGTACACATGCACAATGATGGCAAGAGGCCAGGGCCAGGAAAATCAGCCCCAGGGCATCTGTGGTCCAGACCCAGGGCCGAGCTGGGGTGGGTGCCTGCTCCCGGTCAGGGTGTGGAAGACCCAGACACTGCTCAGCCAGCCTGTGTGCCACAGTCCCCAGGGAAGCAGGGGTGCTTGCAGCAGCGGCATCCCCGCCAGCAGGCCCCCAGGGCGGCCCCTCCAGCCCGAGCTCCTGCCTCCCAGCCGTGACTTGCATCGGGCAGGTGGGCCCAGACCCTTGTGCTTGTTGACCCCTGGAATGGGGAAACCTGTTCAGGGCAGGGTAGAAGGGCTTTGCTGCCGCCTTGCAGACGGACGTGATGCACCAGAACATCTATGACTACATCCACGTGGACGACCGTCAGGACTTCTGCCGGCAGCTGCACTGGGCCATGGACCCTCCGCAGGCGGAGACCGGGCAGCCCTTGGCCGCAGAGGCAGGTGGGTCACAGTGCTGCCAGCAAAGGCCCCTCCACCGCCCACAAGGGCCTGTGGGAGGCTCCTCTGTTCTGCCAGGCAGGGCCCCGGCCACCTCCCTCACGAGCACACAGGGCTACCCAGGAGGCCCTTTGAGACCTTTGCCCATGCAGGGCTGGCTGCCCCCTGCGCTGGGCACCCCCACCCTGGAGGGTGGCGGGAGTGGGCTGAGGGGACCAGGCGCAGGGCAGGCAGGAGGTTGTAGATCACTCGGGGCAGAGCATCCACCCCAGCCCGGACAGCAGCACGCGGCCGAACACGAGGAGCAAAGCCAGCAAAGCAAGGGTGGGATCACTCGGTGCTCAGCAGCGGAGCTGCAGAAGCAGAGCAGCGCCAGGGCGGGGGCTCATCTGCGTGTGTGGTCTCCCCCACAGGAGAGGACCCTGTGCTGGGGCGGCTGCTCGGGGCCCAGGACGGGGGTCGGAGTGCGCCCGCCGAGTTCGCGGCCTTCCTGACGCGCTGCTTCGTCTGCCGCGTGCGCTGCCTGCTGGACAGCACCTCGGGCTTCCTGGTGAGCCTGGGGGCCGCTGGCGGTGGGCATGGGCTCCGTCCGGGGTGGGAGGGGACAGCAGGGCTGATGGGGGAGGCGCCCCACTCAGGCGGGGCAGGGCCCTGCAGCCTTTCTCTAAGACTTCCTCTTCCCACCCTTCCATGGCCCTGGGACTGGCACACATGTCCAAGGCCCACAACTGCTGCCCAGCCTCTGGCTCCAGCCCCTTCTCTTCCAAATGGACCCTTGGGGTCTCCCCTCTTCTGTTCCCGCTGTTTCTCTCAAAAGTGCAGAAGCATCTTCCAGGGACCAAGAGCCCCACATCCCAGACCCCAAAAACCTCCCAGACCCAGGATCAGAACTGAGTCTTCCCAGGTATCAGTCGGGGCTGCTACCAAAATCCGCGACAGCGGCCGTGAACGGATTCCTGCCACCCTCCTGGGTTTTGACCATCCACAAGGACCCCTGACCCAGCACCTTACCTGGGAGACCACTTTCTTGCACAGGAAGTCAAGGATTCCACAACCAATTCAGACTTCCTACCAGACCCACCTGCACTGTGTTCCCAGGGTCATCCCCATCTGCACTTGTTCCCAGGTCATCTCACCTGCACTGTGTTCCCAGGGTCATCCCCCACCTGCACTGTGTTCCCAGGTCATCCCCACCTGCACTGTGTTCCCAGGGTCATCCCCACCTGCGCTGTGTTCCCAGGGTCATCTCCCCTACACTATATTCCCAGGGTCATCCCCACCTGCACTTGTTCCCAGGGTCACTCCCCACCTGCACTGTGTTCCCAGGGTCATTCCCCACCTGCACTTGTTCCCAGGGTCATCTCACCTACACTGTGTTCCCAGGGTCATCCCTCACCTACACTGTGTTCCCAGGGTCATCCCTCACCTGCACTGTCTTCCCAGGGTCATCTCACCTACACTGTGTTCCCAGGGTCATCTCACCTACACTGTGTTCCCAGGTCATCCCCCACCTGCACTGTGTTCCCAGGGTCACTCCCCACCTGCACTGTGTTCCCAGGGTCATCTCACCTACACTGTGTTCCCAGGGTCATCCCCCACCTGCACTGTGTTCCCAGGGTCATCTCACCTACACTGTCTTCCCAGGGTCATCCCCACCTGCACTGTGTTCCCAGGGTTCCCTCACCTGCACTGTGTTCCCAGGGTCATCCCTCACCTGCACTGTGTTCCCAGGGTCATCTCCCCTACACTGTGTTCCCAGGGTCATTCCCCACCTGCACTTGTTCCCAGGGTCATCTCACCTACACTGTGTTCCCAGGGTCATCCCCCACCTGCACTGTGTTCCCAGGGTTCCCTCACCTGCACTGTGTTCCCAGGGTCATCCCTCACCTGCACTGTGTTCCCAGGGTCATCTCCCCTACACTGTGTTCCCAGGTCATCCCCCACCTGCACTGTGTTCCCAGGGTCATCCCCCACCTGCACTGTGTTCCCAGGGTCATCTCCCCTACACTGTGTTCCCAGGTCATCCCCACCTACACTGTGTTCCCAGGGTCATCCCCACCTACACTGTGTTCCCAGGTCATCCCCACCTGCACTGTGTTCCCAGGGTCATCTCCCACCTGCACTGTGTTCCCAGGGTCATCCCCACCTGCACTGTGTTCCCAGGGTCACTCCTCACCTGCACTATGTTCCCAGGGTCATCTCCCACCTGCACTGATTCCCCCGGGTCAACTCCCACCTGCACTATGTTCCCAGGGTCATCCCCCACCTGCACTTGTTCCCAAGGTCATTCCCCACCTGCACTGTGTTCCCAGGGTCACTCCCCACCTGCACTGTGTTCCCAGGGTCATCTCCCACCTACACTGTGTTCCCAGGATCATCCCCCACCTGCACTGTGTTCCCAGGGTCATCTCCCCTACACTGTGTTCCCAGGGTCATCTCACCTACACTGTGTTCCCAGGGTCATCCCCCACCTGCACTGTGTTCCCAGGGTCATCTCACCTACACTGTCTTCCCAGGGTCATCCCCACCTGCACTGTGTTCCCAGGGTTCCCTCACCTGCACTGTGTTCCCAGGGTCATCCCTCACCTGCACTGTCTTCCCAGGGTCATCTCCCCTACACTGTGTTCCCAGGTCATCCCCCACCTGCACTGTCTTCCCAGGGTCTCCCCACCTGCACTGTGTTCCCAGGTCATCCCCACCTGCACTGTGTTCCCAGGGTCATCCCCACCTGCACTGTGTTCCCAGGGTCACTCCTCACCTGCACTATGTTCCCAGGGTCATCTCCCCTACACTGTGTTCCCAGGTCATCCCCACCTACACTGTGTTCCCAGGGTCATCCCTCACCTGCACTGTCTTCCCAGGGTCATCTCCCCTACACTGTGTTCCCAGGGTCATCTCACCTACACTGTGTTCCCAGGGTCATCCCCCACCTGCACTGTGTTCCCAGGGTCATCTCCCCTACACTGTGTTCCCAGGTCATCCCCACCTACACTGTGTTCCCAGGGTCATCCCCACCTACACTGTGTTCCCAGGTCATCCCCACCTGCACTGTGTTCCCAGGGTCATCTCCCACCTGCACTGTGTTCCCAGGGTCATCCCCACCTGCACTGTGTTCCCAGGGTCACTCCTCACCTGCACTATGTTCCCAGGGTCATCTCCCACCTGCACTGATTCCCCCGGGTCAACTCCCACCTGCACTATGTTCCCAGGGTCATCCCCCACCTGCACTTGTTCCCAAGGTCATTCCCCACCTGCACTGTGTTCCCAGGGTCACTCCCCACCTGCACTGTGTTCCCAGGGTCATCTCCCACCTACACTGTGTTCCCAGGATCATCCCCCACCTGCACTGTGTTCCCAGGGTCATCTCCCCTACACTGTGTTCCCAGGGTCATCTCACCTACACTGTGTTCCCAGGGTCATCCCCCACCTGCACTGTGTTCCCAGGGTCATCTCACCTACACTGTCTTCCCAGGGTCATCCCCACCTGCACTGTGTTCCCAGGGTTCCCTCACCTGCACTGTGTTCCCAGGGTCATCCCTCACCTGCACTGTCTTCCCAGGGTCATCTCCCCTACACTGTGTTCCCAGGTCATCCCCCACCTGCACTGTCTTCCCAGGGTCATCCCCACCTGCACTGTGTTCCCAGGTCATCCCCACCTGCACTGTGTTCCCAGGGTCATCCCCACCTGCACTGTGTTCCCAGGGTCACTCCTCACCTGCACTATGTTCCCAGGGTCATCTCCCCTACACTGTGTTCCCAGGTCATCCCCACCTACACTGTGTTCCCAGGGTCATCCCTCACCTGCACTGTCTTCCCAGGGTCATCTCCCCTACACTGTGTTCCCAGGGTCATCTCACCTACACTGTGTTCCCAGGGTCATCCCCCACCTGCACTGTGTTCCCAGGGTCATCTCCCCTACACTGTGTTCCCAGGTCATCCCCACCTACACTGTGTTCCCAGGGTCATCCCCACCTACACTGTGTTCCCAGGTCATCCCCACCTGCACTGTGTTCCCAGGGTCATCTCCCACCTGCACTGTGTTCCCAGGGTCATCCCCACCTGCACTGTGTTCCCAGGGTCACTCCTCACCTGCACTATGTTCCCAGGTCATCCCCCACCTGCACTGTGTTCCCAGGGTTATCCCCCACCTGCACTGTGTTCCCAGGTCATCCCCCACCTGCACTGTGTTCCCAGGGTCATCTCCCACCTGCACTGATTCCCCCGGGCCAACTCCCACCTGCACTGTGGCCTGGTGGAGTCTCTGTGGACTCCTGTGGACTGTGGACTTGCTGTCCGGGAGGTGGACCCCTTTGTCCCATGGAGCCTGGCACTGTTTCAGCAGCCAGGCTGAGTGCTGCCAGTGCCGCACGTGGAGACTGCGCCATGGGCTCCAGGCCCCTGTCCTGGCTTGTCCCTCGCACTTGTCACCCTTCTCCCTATTCAGTGCAGCCCTGACTGCCAGGGCCAGAGGCCCGGTGGCCATGGGCTGAGAGTGACCCTTGCCAAGGTGGCTTTTGGGGAATCCACACTAAGACCCCACGCCCGTTTTGTCCCCGGGCTCCTCAGTCCACACAGCCAACTCGGGACCCTAGATGGAGTGGGGAGGGATGAGGGATGGAAGGGTGACGAATGAAGGGCAGGATATGGGGGGAGGGCAGGGGTGTCCCGAGGGATGGCTGAGCAGTCTCAGCCCCCTCTGTGGGTGGCGTTTCTGTCACTCACTGGCCTCGTGCTCACACGACACGGCTGGGAGAGTGAGACCAAGTGGCCGTAAGCTTTACCTGTGTGAGCGGGTGAGCGAGTCCTCGGGTGCGAGCTGGCTGCACTCCCAGCCCGGCCGGACCAGACCACTGCCCTGCCCTGGGCTGCGTCTCCGGCCAGCTCTGTGACAATGCCCTCCTTTCTGTCTTTGCAACCCAGACGATGCAGTTCCAAGGAAAACTCAAATTCCTGTTTGGGCAGAAGAAGAAGGCACCCTCGGGGACGGCCCTGCCGCCGCGGCTCTCGCTGTTCTGCATCGTCGTGCCGGTTCTGCTGCCCCCCGTGGCAGACATGAGCACGAGGAGCACGTTTCTGAGGGCGAAGCAGAGGGTGGACGCCACGGCCGGCGTGGACACAAAGTGAGTGGGTCTGGCACAGCACCGACGGTCGGTGCTCTCAGTCCCTCCCGTCCTTGTCCCCAGTAAGGAACACAGCGAGGCAGTCGGTGTTTTTAAAGCCAGCGCACTGCGGCACGCACGGCCGGCACCGTCCCGTTACACACAGCGAGTGGCCAGGGCTCTGCCTTTGCCTTTTCCGCTTCTTGCTCATCCTCTTACCTGTCCATCCACGGCAAGCCAGGGCTCCTGCTCAGGACACACGACCCCAGTGGGTGTTTAGGGCCTTGCCCATGTTGGCCCAGACTTCTCTCCACTCACGGAGGCAGGGTGTGGCTGTGCCCAGCTCTAAGGCCACTCCTGTATGCAGACCCTGGGAGCTATTGGAAGTGTGGGGCGAGTGCAGGCTGTGGGGTGCGTCCTGGGTGGCCCTCTGCTGCTGCTTTCTCCCCCTCCTCCTCCTATCTTCTTCTTCAATTTATTTATTTGAGAAGCAGTTACGGAGAGAGAGAGAGGGAGAGAGAGAGAGGGAGAGAGAGAGAGAGAGAGAGAGAGAGGTCTTCCATCCTCTGGTTCCTCCCCAATGACTGCAATGGCCAGCGCTGGGCCAGGCCGAAGCCAGGATCCAGGAGCTTCTTCCAGGTCTCCCACGTGGGCACAGGAGTCCAAGGACTTGGGCCGTCTTCTACTGCTTTCCCAGACCATAGCAGGGAGCTGGATCACAAGTGGAACAGCTGGGACTAGAACTGGTGCCCACATGGGATACCAACTGCTTCCCTGGCTGCGTACAACACTGGCCGCACCTTCTGGGGCTGACTTTCCTCTGCCCGCACCCTGGACAGGGCAGTTTGTTAAGACTCCCAGTCCCTGACCTCTTTCTCTCTCTCCATGGTGGGTAGGGCTTGCTGAGCCGCAGCCACAGACCCTGCCCTGCCCAGGACTGCGCCGCAAGTCCCGTGCCACTGAGCAGACCTCGGGGTCAGGCTGGGCTGTCCAGCTGTGGTGGGATGAAGCCAGCATATCCTCCAGCTGCTCCAGCACTGGCCCTTCCACGAGGCCATGGGCACTTCCCTGGTACCACCCAGTGTCCTCCTCACCAGCTGCAGGCATCCAGCACCCACTGCCTCTCCTTGAGCTGAGTCTGGCCTTGGCTCTCATGTGGCTGTGTGCCCCAGGAACCCCTGCCCTCGTCCCCACCTGCCCAGACACCAGGAGGGAGGACACAGCAGTGCACAGCTCAGTGCAGTGCCCAGAGGACCACAGGGAGGACGTAGCAGGTGCACAGCTCAGTGCAGTGCCCAGAGGACCACAGGGAGGACAGCACAGTGCACAGCTCAGTGCAGTACCCAGAGGACCACAGGGAGGACGGCACAGTGCACAGCTCAGTGCAGTGCCCAGAGGACCACAGGGAGGACAGCACAGTGCACAGCTCAGTGCAGTGCCCAGAGGACCACAGTTCCATGCCAGGCTCTGCTTTCACCTGCTTTTTCGACTCCTGACCACCTCTGACCTCCAAAGTCATTTGTTGCTTGGAATTTTCTGTTTTCAGTTATGATTGGCTTGGTTTTTATGATTGAAGCACATGATAAACTTTAGCTTTTCTTAGTTTTCCAGCCCTAAAAACAAAATAAAGGGACAAATCCTAGGCCCTCTCACTCTTCTGGAGCTGGGCTGCCCCCGGTGCCAGTGCAGGAAGTCAGGCCCTGTCCACTTGGCCAGCAGCACTGCAGGTGTACAGGGCCGCATCCTGACTCACAGGTGCCACACAGGTGTGGGGGTCAGCGGGTCATGGACCAGTCCTCCAGCTGCCCAGACACTATGAGCGCCCTGTGCCATGTTGAGGGTCTAGTGTCAGTAAGGACGCGCTGTTTCATAGAGAATGTCGTCAAAGCTCAGAGGAGGAAAGAAGGCGCCTGGAGATCTTGTCCCCCAGCAGCTGGGTGGTTCTGAACCCTGCAGTGACCAGCGTTGAGAAGCCAGCTCCCCACTCCCATAAGCCGGTCGGTTCCTGTGAGCTCCGGGGCAGGTGTAGGATGCACACCTGCAGCCTCAGGGGCCTGGCGGGCTGCTCGGGCCGGGTCACATCCCTTAGCGGCCATCGCAGTCTTTTGCAGCTTCTTCTGGCAGGGACTTTGCTACGTGCTGCTGCTCATCTTCCCGAAGTCTGTCCTGTGGGTTCTCCTGCCCACTAGAGTTTATTTGTGACGTCAAATCCATGTCTGCCTGCTTTGTTGCCCATTCATGACCCCGTGTCTGGTGGAGAATGCATGTGACTGCGAATGCTCACAGTCCTAGCCGAGGTCCAGCAAGGCAGAGCCAGCCCCCTGCCCTCTGCCCTCTGCCCTCTGCCCTCTCTCGCCTCTCCTCCTGCTCCCCTGGCCTGTGGTCTCAGGTGTCCTGCAGAGACACCCAGGGGACAGAGAGGCTGGTGGTGCGGGAGGCTGTGGCTTGGGGTCAGCGAGACAGGGTTTGACTCCAGCTCTGGCCCCTGCTAGTGGGCAGCACCAGGCGAAGCACCCAGCATCTGTCTTTAGAAAAATGAAGGAACAGCATCTGTCAATGAGCTGCTCTGTGCTCGCTGATTCGGTGTTCGTGGCTCGGTGGAGCCTGAATCCTGGGCCACGATGACTGTGTCTCCACTCTGTCCTTCTAGGAGGACACGCGGGCTCCGAGATGCCCTGGGAGTGCGTTCAGGAGCAGGGCTGGCGGCCTTCAAGGGCCTGGGAAGGGACCTGAGTCAGAGGTTTTCAGTGACAGAGAAAAGACTTTGTAATGAGGAGGAGTCCAAGGCGTGTGAGGAGTGTGAGGAGTGAGGGATGTGAAGAGTGAGGAGGGTGAGGGGTGTGAGGAGTGTGAAGGGTGTGAGGGTGTGAGGAGTGTGAGGAGTCTGAGCGTGAGAAGTATGAGGAGTCAGAGTGTGAGGGGTGTGAGTGTGAGGAGTGTGAGGGGGTGTGAGTGTGAGGAGTGTGAGGGGGTGAGGGGTGTGAGTTTGAGGAGTGTGAGTATGAGGAGTGTGAGGAGAGTGTGAGGGGTGTGAGTGTGAGGGGTGTGAGGAGTGTGAGGAGTGTGAGGGGGTGAGGAGTGTGAGGGGTGTGAGGGGTGTGAGTGTGAGGAGTGTGAGTGTGAGGAGTGTGAAGAGTATGAGGAGTCAGCATGTGAGGCATGTGAGTGTGAGGAGTGAGGCGTGTGAGGGCTGTGAGGAGTTTGAGGAGTCTGAGTGTGAGGAGTGTGAGGGGTGTGATAGTGAAAAGTGTGAGGGGTATGAGGAGTGTGAGGGGTGTGAGTGTGAGGAGTGTGAAGGGTGTGAGTGTGAGAAATGCGAGGGGTGTGAGTGTGAGGAGTGTGAGGGGTGTGAGTGTGAGGAGCGTGAGGGTCCAAGGCTTGTGAGGAGTGTGAGGAGTGTGAAGAGCCCGTGTGTATGAGGTGTGTGAGGCGTGTGAGGAGCCCTTGTGTGTGAGGAGCCCGTGTGTGTGAGGAGCCCTTGTGTGTGAGGAGCCCGTGTGTGTGAGGAGCCCTTGTGTGTGAGGAGCCCGTGTGTGTGAGGAGCCCTTGTGTGTGAGGAGCCCGTGTGTGTGAGGTGTGTGAGGAGTGTGAGGAGCCCTTGTGTGTGAGGAGTGTGAGGAGTGTGAGGAGCCCGTGTGCGTGAGGAGTTGAGGCGTGTGAGGAGCCCTGTGTGTGAGGAGCCCGTGTGCGTGAGGAGTGTGAGGCATGTGAGGAGTGTGAGGAGCCCGTGTGCGTGAGGAGTGTGAGGAGTGTGAGGAGCCCGTGTGTGTGAGGAGCCCGTGTGCGTGAGGAGTGTGAGGCGTGTGAGGAGTGTGAGGAGCCCGTGTGTGTGAGGAGTGTGAGGAGTGTGAGGAGTGTGAGGAGTGTGAGGAGTGTGAGGAGCCCGTGTGCGTGAGGAGCCCGTGTGTGTGAGGAGTGTGAGGAGTGTGAGGAGTGTGAGGAGTGTGAGGAGTGTGAGGAGCCCATGTGCGTGAGGAGCCCATGTGTGTGAGGAGTGTGAGGAGCCCGTGTGTGTGAGGAGTGTGAGGAGCCCGTGTGCGTGAGGAGCCCGTGTGTGTGAGGAGTGTGAGGAGCCCTTGTGTGTGAGGAGCCCATGTGTGTGAGGAGTCCGAGGCGTGTGAGGAGCCCGTGTGTGTGAGGAGCCCATGTGCATGAGGAGTTGAAGCGTGTGAGGTACCACTCGCCGCTGGGGAGTTCTGCCGTCCGCACGCGGTGGACCTGCGTCTCGTTCTTCACAGCGCCACGGCCGCCGCGACCCTGTGTGACGCGGACTCGCACGGGAAGCGCAGTCCGCCTGCAGGTACGCGGGCCGTCTAGCTTGTGCCTTCCCTGGGTGAGCCCCCCTGCCCCAAGCCCGAGCCCGTGCCCCGGCAGCCGCTCCTGGGCTCACGCGCGGCCTTTCCCCCGCCACACCCCAGCAGGGAGGGGCAGCGCAGAGAGCTGCACGTCGCTGTTCAGGGCGCAGATGGACGCGGGGCGCTGGGCCCGGGTCCCCGCCAGGGCCCCCTGCATGTGCCTGAGGAGTGGTCCTGACTTCATCTTCCATCCCGAGGGGGCCGCGGGGTAAGTGGTGCCGGGCGCAGCCCCTGCCCCTAATGCAAAGCAAAGGGAGGGTCCTCACTGGACGGGATGGGTGGCCGGAGGCCCTGACAGCCCCGGCGCACATGCGGGTCCCCATGGCTGCCGGGCCTGGTGGCACCCTGGAGGAAGGGTGCAGAGGACGCCCAGGGCTCTGGCCAGGGCTGCCCAGACGCTGGCCTCGCCCTCTCTGGGTCACCTGTGCTGGGGAGCCCGCTTCACTCCCATCTCCTGGGCCCTCTTGTGGCCAGCTGTGTGGCCAGCTCCTCCTCGACACGGTGTGGTCAGCGCGGCTGGAGGCGGGGCTTCACGGTCACGGCCCAGCCTCCGCACGCTGGCCACTCGCACGCAGCAGGAGCCTCCCAGAGTGGGCTCCCTGCGGGCAGGGTGGGCGGAGCTTCTGCCTCCAGTCTGGGACACCCCCCCCCCCCAGCGCTGGGGGCGGGGTAGGCACAGGGAGGCTGAGGCTTGGGCAGCCTGGAGTTACAAGGGCTGGGGCAAAGCCCTGGTGAATCCCAGCCTAATTAAAGGCCCTGCCCCGGAGACCCCCTCAAGGGGGAGAGCCCTCTTAGGAGCTGTCTTCTCTCTGCAGGGACGAGGAGGAAGAGGAGCAGGCAGGGGTGCTGAGCAGCTGTGCTGCGGTGAGGGGGCTCCGGGAGATGCGCAGGTATGACTGCCGGCTGCAGACGCCGGGGCCCGTGCGGCACCTGAGCTGGACAGCAGGAGCACACGGTGAGGGCGGTGGCTCCAGGCTGAGGCCGCAGCCCAGTAGGAGCCAGCTGGGCTCCGTGCAAGCCATGCCTCGCGGCTCCTGTGTGCCCTACCCCAGTGTGCAGGGCTCGGGCGGTGCCAGGGGTACAGCTGCCTTCAGAGATTCTCCCGCTTCGCATCTGCCGAGCCGTTGTCCCGACGCCTATGCCAGCCGGACCAGCAGGCCCCCGCGGGACGTGGCTCAGGGCCCCGGGCCCCTGCCTGCCTGCCGCGTGCCCCAGGGGCCCCCGCCTGCAGCTCAGCACTTCCCAGCAGGCAGCGGCTCCACCGAGGACACCCAGGGAGCCCCGTGCCACCCCCTGATGTCGCTGGAGATGCCCATCAAAATGGAGAAAGACTCTGGACCCGAGGATGCCGCAGGCGCCTGCAGTCCTGGCCAGGTGTGGCAGGGAGCCAGCAACGTGGCCAAGTCACACCTGGTCACTTTCCCTACCAGGGTGCACCTGAAAGTGGAGCCGCACTCCAGGCCCCAGGTGTACGCCCCACACCTTGGGCACAGAGTGCTGGGAGCAGCCCCCCACAGCAGGGCCGCCGCTGGGCCTTGCAGAGAGCTGGCCCCATTCTACCCCCCACCCTGCGCCTGCCTGGAGCACCTGCACAGCCTTCCTGAGCCGCAGCGCCCCCTCCACCTCTGCACACCTGGCCGCCCTGAGCACCAGCCCCTGGGTCCCGGGGACGCCCCCACGGTCAAGCGCGAGCCCCTAGACTCACCCCCCTGGGCCCTGATTCCGCCCGGGGCCTCTGAGTGCACATTCCTGCCCTAGCACTGCTGGCCCCCTGGGGCTGCTGACTGGCTGGGGCTGCCTCCACTGGGACACAGGGACACGGCCTGAGCCCCAGCAGCAGAGCCCTGCAGGGTGGTGTGTTGGACCGTGTGTTACAGGTGTCCTGCCATGACCCTAACTCTGCTTAGTGACCATGATGCTCTTTGAGAAGTTGAGGTCATCAAGAGAGTGGCCAGCGGTGGCACACACAACACGGCCGGCCAGTGCTTTGTGCTTCAAGAAGCAGCTCCACAGTCCAGGTTGGCGCCCACGGGTGTGGCGCCTCCAGCCCGGCCTCCAGTCTGCCTCTCAGCCTCCTGCCTGTGGGTAGGGCAAGGCTTCAGGGCGGAGGATGTTGGCGAGCAGCACAGGGTGCATTAGTGAGTCGCTCAGTGGGAGGTGACCCTGAGCATCATGGAAGGAACCCAAGAGGGTGCACGTGGAAGGGGCTGTGGGTGCTGGGAAGTGCAGCAGGTGCAAGAGGGGCCACGGGTGGGTGGAGGCACAGGAAGCATCTGGGAACTGCCCTGGGATTTTCATGGGTGCCTGAGGACCACCCACGGCAACTTGGGGCTGCAGGCGCAGTCCCGGCTCCTTCCAAGTGCCCTTGGCCGGCGTGGAACATCCAGTGCACAACAGAGGATGTGGAGGAGGCCACGCAGCGGGTCCAGTGCCTGCCCTGAGGCCACCTTCTCTTGGGAGCCGTGGCCGTGGCAGCGCCTGCAGACCAGGGACCTGTGGGCCAGGGACCTGCCTGCACATTCAGGCTTCAGCTTGGGCTCTGCCGTTCATGGCCTTGGGACAGCAGTGTTCAGCCCCTGGGTGGACATGCATGGTAAATGCACACTTGTGGACACGTGGCTCAGCAGCACACACCTGGGGTGCTTGCCCTCAGCAGCCCGGGCTCAGGAGGATTTGCCCTGGGGCAGCGATGGGGCTGAAGATATCCTCCCAGCACTCAGGGCCACCTGCGCAATGGCCTCTCGGGTCTGCTCATCCCACAATTCCCTTTGCAAAGGTGACCTTGATGCCATGCTGTCATGGGCAGGAGCCATGCTCACAGCCTCCACGTCCACTGCCAGTTTCTTATTCCCCTGACGCCTGAAATCAGGATAATGGCCTAACTACCTCGGGGCACAGCCACCTGGGGATGAAGTCACCTGGGGATGCAGCCACCTAGGGATGAAGTCACCAGGGGACGCAGACATCTGGGGACACAGCCACCTGGGTACACAGCAACCTGGGGACACAGCCACTTGGGAAGACAGCCACCTTGGGACACAGCCACCTAGGGATGAAGTCACCAGGGGACACAGCTATCTGGGGACGCAGACATCTGGGGACACAGTCACCTGGGGACACAGCCACCTGGGGACGCAGCCACCTGGGGACATAGCCACTTGGGGATGGAGCCACCTGAGGACACAGCCACCTGGAGACACAGCCACCTAGGGATGAAGTCACCAGGGGAAACAGCTATCTGGGGACACAGCCACCTGAGGATGCAACCACCTGGGGACACAGCCACCTGAGGATGCAGACACCTGGGGACGCAGTCACCTAGGGATGAAGTCACCAGGGAACGCAGACATCTGGGGACACAGCCACTTGGGGACGCAGCCACCTGGGGACACAGCCACCTAGGGATGAAGTCACCAGGGGACACAGCCACCTGGGGACGCAGCCACCTGGAGACACAGACACCTGGGGATGCAGCCGCCTTGGAATAGAGTACAACCACCTGGGGACACAGCCACCTGGGGATGCAGACACCTGGGGATGCAGCCACCTTGGAATAGAGTACAACCACCTGGGGATGCAGCCCTAAGGATGCACCTGGGGACGCAGCCACCTGGTCTGATTCTCGCTCTCTGCACAGCTGGCCCAGCGTTCCCTCTTCACTCGGTCTTGTGCCCAGCGCGGCACTGCACTCTGCTGTTAATGACTTCACCCTTAAGACAGGGGTGTGGTACTTCAGGCTCTTCCTCCTTTCCTCCTATCCCAACCAAGCGCCCACTCTGCCTCTAGAAAGCCCCTCCTGGTGTCCAGACTCCAGCATCTCCCAGGCAGGAGCGGTGGGGGCAGGGCAGTTCCCGAGGCTCGTAGGCAGCCCAGCGCTCAGCACCACCCCTTCCTGCCTTGGAGCAGGAGCAGCAACAGACGAGCAGGTGTGATGCCTCCGGAGTGTCCTGAAAGTGCATGGAAACAGGAAGAGAAGAAATGAGACGTCATCATGCGTTTCCAGCCCCTCTGAGGTGGCCGACGGGGGCCACAGATCCTGCCCAGGAGACTTCCCCCCAGAAACAGCCACCCACCCCTCCTGGACCAGCATGGACCAGTCCAGTGGCCTCGGCTGCCTGATGGGTCATGCTCTCTTGACCCTCATTCCACAGCTGGGTTTTGTGTTCTGGGGACACGCTGTGTCACGGGCGCCAAAAATTGTCTCAGTGAGAACTTTTGCCATTTTCTCCCCAGGTCCTGCAGGAGGCTGTGTGAGGAAGGCAGCAGGAAGGGGCAGGGGCAGGTGTGTGATGTCACAGGGACACAGGGAGGGGCAGGGGGCAGGTGTGTGATGTCACAGGACACAGGGAGGGGCAGGGGGCAGGTGTGTGATGTCACAGGACACGGGGGGGCTGGGGGCAGGTGTGTGATGTCACAGGGACACAGGGAAGGGCAGGGGGCAGGTATGTGATGTCACAGGAGACAGGGAGGGGCAGGGGCAGGTGTTTGATGTCACAGGAGACACAGGGAGGGGCAGGTGTGTGATGTCACAGGAGGCACAGGGAGGGGCAGGTGTGTGATGTCACAGGGACACAGGGAGGGGCAGGGGGCAGGTGTGTGATGTCACAGACACAGGGAGGGGCAGGGGCAGGTGTGTGATGTCATAGGAGACAAAGAGGCAGGGGCAGGTGTGTGATGTCATAGGACACAGGGAGGGATGGGGGTAGGTGTGTGATGTCACAGGAGACAGGAGGGGACAGGTGTGTGATGTCACAGGAGACAGGGAGGGGCAGGTGTGTGATGTCAGGGACACAGGGAGGGGCAGGGGGCAGGTTGTGATGTCACAAGAGACAGGGAGGTGCAGGTGTGTGATGTCACAGGAGACAGGGAAGGGCAGGGGGCAGGTGTGTGATGTCACAGGGACACAGGGAGGGGGCAGGTATGTGATGTCACAGGAGACAGGGAGGGGCAGGGGCAGGTGTGTGATGTCACAGGGAGGGGCAGGGGGCAGGTGTGTGATATCACAGGAGGCAGTTGTGTCTTTCTGTTGTGGGCTCTTTTGCTTGTACAAATATAACTGAAAATTATTAAAATCATATATAAAGTGGGAATGGGAGGGAAGGGGAGTGAGATACAAGTCCTGTTTTACATTTTTTCAGATTGTATTAGAAGAAATGAGTTAATATCCAGACTAAATTGCTCTATTTTTAAGCTGTTGCTGTGATGCCAATTCTTCCTCGGTGCCTGTATGAGACCTCTCAGCTATATCGTCATGCAGTGGTTTTACGCAATGTGCAACAGGACGTGAGGGAAACCACGAGTTCATTGGGTTTAGTGAAGTGGAAGTGCCTGCGTGATCTTCTGAATGGAGTGACTCCACTTCCTTCAGGTGTGGGCGGTTGAGTTACGCTGTGCGGTGGAGGCAGGTGCAGGTGAAGACAGAGCCCAGGCTGCACCAGGGAAACTGGGGACCCAGCGCCCGTGGCCACCCGGGTGAGGGCTGTCCTGCAGGCAACGAGGAGGGCAGAGCTGAAGGTGCTGTGGTGACCGCTGCTGGCAGTGGGCGAAGCCAGGCCCAGGCCTCCTCCATGTGTCCTGTGGTGCCGTGTGCTGTCTGTGTCGGCAGCCTCCCCGTCACACCCTGCAACCCTGCGTCCTCCCCAGGCCAGTCCCACCTGGGGAACCCCGTCTGTCACCACACCCTGGCCCAGCTTGCACCCCTCATGCCCCCACACCACCACTGCTGCCCAGGAGCCGGGGGTGGCCCTGTGAGACCTGTGAGGGCATCTGGCAGCTGCTGGCAAGGCTCAAATTTCAATAGATATATAGCAGGCAAATTTTAAAGAGAATTATTTATTTGAAAGGTAGAGTTACAGAGAGGGAGGAAGAAGAATCTTCTGTCCACCGGTTCATTCCCCAGATGGCCACACAGCCTGGGCTGGGCCAAGCTGAAGCCAGGAGCCAGGAGTTTCTTCTGGGTCTCCCACATGGGTGCGGGGGCCCAAGCCCTCAGGCCATCTTCCACTGCTTTTCCAGGGAGCTGGATTGGAAGTGGAGCAGCCGGGACTCGAACTGGTGCCCATATGGGATGCAGGCAGCGGCTTGACTCGAAGGGGCCAGGTGCCACTCAAGTGGCCTCCATTCCCAGCCACTTGTGCGTTTTCTCCCGGGCTGTCCCCGCCTGTGTTCTGTTTTTGTCCCTGTCCCTCCATGTGCAGGCTCACAACGCTCTCTTCCTGGGACCTCTGCAGTCTGCCCCTGTCGGGGCTGGGCAGAGTCTTCCTGGGCTTTGCTTTTCTTTTTTGACAGGCAGAGTAGACAGAGAGAGAGAGAGAGAGAGAGAGAAAGGTCTTCCTTTGCCGTTGGTTCACCCTCCAATGGCCGCTGTGGCCGGCGCACCGCGCTGATCCAAAGACAGGAGCCAGGTGCTTCTCCTGGTCTCCCATGGGGTGCAGAGCCCAAGGACTTGGGCCATCCTCCACTGCACTCCCGGGCCACAGCAGAGAGCTGGCCTGGAAGAGGGGCAACCAGGACAGAATCCGGCGCCCCGACCAGGACTAGAACCCGGGGTGCCGGCGCCACAAGGCGGAGGATTAGCCTAGTGAGCCACAGCGCCGGCCTTCCTTGGCTTCTGCCAAGGGCTGAGGGTCAAACCCTCAGCCTTGCAGAACTGAAACCATGCCCGGGCTGGCCTGGGCAGTCAGGCAGGCCTCCTGCCATCCTTGGGACCCTGGAGAGCATTTCTCAGTTTATTTCAGAGGTGGGAGGAGAGGAGTCATCGGTGGTGGGGTGGGGTCAAAGGGGCTCCTGTTTCCCAGGTTCACTCTCCAGGTGCCTGCGACAGCCGTGCTGGGCACGCCCTCCGGATCTCCTGCATGGATGTCGGGCGCCAAGCGCTTGAGCCATCACTGTTGCCTCCCAGGTGTGCACAAGCAGGAGCTGGATTGGAATGGGAGCCGTGCGTGGATTAGGGTGCACAGTCCAGGCAGCATCTTAACCTTGCTTTCCGATTTCTGGTGTGTTTTTCTGGGTCTGCCCTTCCTCGGGGGATGCACCCCTGTGAACACCCAGCCTCACATGGGATCTCCACCTGCTGGGAGCCTGACCCCATCTTGTCCTCTGTGCAGTGAGAATCCAAGCCCTGGCATAGCCGGCCACCTCCCGCTCCCTGTTTGCTGCTTCCTCACCTCCACTTCTGCTTACATCCCACACCTCCCCTCTCTGAGCTACACCCAGGTGTGAGCCCCAACCTCCCCTCTCTGAGGTGCACCAGGTGTGTGAGCCCCAACCTCCCCTCTCTGAGGTGCACCAGGTGTGTGAGCCCCAACCTCCCCTCTCTGAGGTGCACCAGGTGTGTGAGCCCAACCTCCCCGCTCTGAGGTGCACCAGGTATGTGAGCCCAACCTCCCCGCTCTGAGGTGCACCAGGTATGTGAGCTCTGGGGCACGTGTGGCAGCCCCCAGCTCCGTGTTCCCATCCCTGTCACGTTCAGACCCCCCTGAACGGGATGTGGGCACCATCCCGGCTGATGATCATCCGCAGAGTTGGTGACAGACTGAAAGACTCTCATTCAGATGCAGTGTTGAGGCCACAGGTGTTTCCACCACAGCTGGTGGTCTCACAGTGGCCGCTCTCAGGAGGGTGAGGCCCTTGCAGCCGCTGGCCTCCCCTCCATCCCCCACAGGGCCTGCCACACCTTCCCACCTGCACGCCGCTCAGGGCAGTGCCCCACAGGTGGAGGGCCTTGCCTGCCCAGGGACCTGCCCAGCCTGGCATCCAAGGCTCTCCTGAGTGTTCCAGGGCCCCTGTCCCACTGCTGTGGGTCCCACGTGGGCTTCTGGTCTGTGTGTGTGCCACGAGGGCTGAATTCATTCCTCACCCCTGGGCACGGCAGAGGCCAGGCTGCCCCCGGGTGGCAGCTGCTACAGGAGTCACACTACACACTGTCCCTTCCTCCTGAGCCCGTGCCCTGTGCCAGCCGTCAGCCCGAGGGGAGCCGGGCTACTGCAGGGAGCACGTGGGGTCTCGGCGTGGCACTGGGAAGGAGGAGGAGGGCCCTGGGCGCTCCAAGAGCCGTCCCTGCCTCCATTTGCAGCACGCTCAGCTTCTGCTCACAAAGCAGAGACCACTTCACTGATGCCTTAAAGAAGGTTCACACAAAATTGTAGCCAAAAAGCCCGAGCCCGCATGGGAGCAGAGGTGGAATGCTCCACTAGGGAGCGGGGGCAGAGGTTCACTTCAGCTGGTTTTCTGTGGGACGGAGGGTGCACCGTTTGTCATAGGGGCGGGGGAGTCTCTGGGGGTCCAGGCAGGGAGTCCACACTCCCTGGTCTGATGGAGACACCCGCCTGTGACAAGCACTGACCTGGCTGAGGATGGCGTTTGCTACTTTTTGTTGCACATGGGAGGGGCGCCCGGCACCAGAGCTGACCCAGTGAGGGCTCCGCTGGTGCCCGCAGCTGCCCCACACCTGTCTCTCTTAGGGGCTCTCCCAGTGAGCAGCAGCCTTATGGGACAGACAGAGCCTGACTGCCCAGCCTGCTGGGCCTCCATCAGCCTGAGCCCCAGCCCGAGCCTGTTCTGTATGAGAGCAGAGGTCACTGCCAAGGATGTCCCCTGTGACCATGTGACTCACAGCCTGATGCCATCTGTCCATCCTGAGGGCATCTGACCCCGGGCACCATCCTGTCCATCCTGAGGGCATCTGACCCCAGGCACCACCTGTCCATCCTGAGGGCATCTGACCCCGGGCACCACCTGTCCATCCTGAGGGCATCTGACCCCGGGCACCACCTGTCCACCCTGAGGGCATCTGACCCCGGGCACCATCCTGTCCATCCTGAGGGCATCTGACCCCGGGCACCACCTGTCCATCCTGAGGGCATCTGACCCCGGGCACCACCTGTCCACCCTGAGGGCATCTGACCCCGGGCACCACCTGTCCACCCTGAGGGCATCTGACCCCGGGCACCATCCTGTCCATCCTGAGGGCATCTGACCCCGGGCACCACCTGTCCACCCTGAGGGCATCTGACCCCGGGCACCACCTGTCCATCCTGAGGGCATCTGACCCCGGGCACCATCCTGTCCATCCTGAGGGCATCTGACCCCGGGCACCATCCTGAGGGCATCTGACCCCGGGCACCATCCTGTCCATCCTGAGGGCATCTGACCCCGAGAACCACCTGTCCACCCTGAGGGCATCTGACCCCGGGCACCACCTGTCCATCCTGAGGGCATCTGACCCCGGGCACCATCCTAAGGGCATCTGACCCCGGGCACCATCCTGCGGGTATCTGACCCTGGGTTTCACCTGTCCATCCTGAGGGCAACACCCCTGGGTTTCACCTGTCCATCCTGAGGGCACCACCCCTGGGTGCCACCTGTCCATCCTGAGGGCATCTGACCCCGGGCACCATCCTGTGGGCATCTGACCCCGGGCACCATCTGTCCATCCTGAGGGCACCACCCCTGGGTGCCACCTGTCCATCCTGAGGGCATCTGACACATGGAGTGAAGCCAGCTGGGACTCACTGCACTGTCCCTGACTGTGCCCGCCTCACTGGGTCAGAGCTCAGGGAACGGAAGGCTGTAAACACCTCAGTTGTGTTTCATTCAGTGCCCACACTTGCTTTGCCAGGAAGAAGTGGCAGCGGCAGCATGAAGGGAAACGCTCCCAAGAACGCCCATGCACGCTGCTGCCGTGACCCCCCCAGGGCCCAGCACAGAGGGTGGAGGGCTCCTGTGAGCCCCCTCCCATGTCCGGTATTCTAGGCCGTTATGGCCTTGACACCGAGGTGCCCACAGCAGAACTTCTGTGACACGAAAGCACACGCGCGAACACACATGTCCACACGCATGTGCACACATGTGCACACCCACACAAATACACACATGCACACGCGTTCACACACGTTCACGCACACACACATACATACACGGGCATACGCGCCCACACAAATACACACATGCACACGCGTTCACGCACAGGCGCGCACACACGCGCACGCCCGCACACCCGCACACCCGCACTCGCGCACACACACCGCGATGGGGCGGGCCGGGGGTCGGCGCCTGCGGCTGTGAATCCTGAGGGGTCCGGGCGGGCGGCGTCCGGCGCACGTCAGGGAAGGGGCGGCGGAGCCGGGACAGGCAGGAAGCCCCCAGCCGTCACCGGGCTCCGTGGACAGCGACCCCCGGAGCACCGGACGGTCTTGCCGTCCCGAAGGCCCGCCCACTGGCCAGGCCCCGCCCGCCACCTGCGTCGCCGGAAGCGGAAGTGCCCTTCAGCGTCCACTTCCTGTCGGGCCCGGGAGCGGGCGGCGGCTGCAGCGGCAGCGGCGGCGCGGGCGGTGAGGCGTTGTGGGGTCCGAAGGCTTGCGGTCCGCTGGGTGGTGGCCGCCGACCCTGCCGCCGTTGTCCTTGGGCGTCCGCGGGATGAGCGGCGGCCGGGGCGGGGCCCGAGGGCGGGGCTCCCCGAGGCCGTCTGGGCCGCGGTGCGGTGTCCGCCTCGCTGTGTCCTCTCGGCTCGGGAGTCTCTTCAGCCGGGTGTCACCCCGCGCGGGTCGTCCCCCGGCCCGGCCGTCACCCCCGCGGGTGTCCCCGGGCCGGGTGTTAGCCCCGCGGGTCGTCCACCAGTGCGGGTGTCACCCCCACGGATCGTCCCCAGGCCCGGGTGTCCCCCCCGCGGGTCATCCCCCGGCCTGAGTGTCACCCCCGCGGGTCGTCCCCTGGCCTGGCCGTCACCCCCACGGATCGTCCCCCTGCCTGAGTGTTACCCCCACGGATCGTCCCCCTGCCTGTCACCCCTGCGGGTCGTCCCCCGGCCCGGGTGTCCCCCCCGCGGGTCGTCCCCTGGCCTGGCCGTCACCCCCACGGATCGTCCCCCTGCCTGAGTGTTACCCCCACGGATCGTCCCCCTGCCTGTCACCCCTGCGGGTCGTCCCCCGGCCCGGGTGTCCCCCCCGCGGGTCATACCCCGGCCTGAGTGTCACCCCCGCGGGTCGTCCCCTGGCCTGGCCGTCACCCCCACGGATCGTCCCCCTGCCTGAGTGTCACCCCTGCGGGTCATCCCCCGGCCTGAGTGTCACCCCCGCGGGTCGTCCCCGGGCACGGTGTCACCCCCAGGGCGTCGCCCCCTGGCCCGGGAGTCACCCCCGCGGGTCGCTCCCGAGCACAGGTGTCACCCCGTGGTGTCTGCCCATCTGACTCCTCAGCCCATCGGTGCCTCCCCGATGCCGGTGTGGGAGGGCTGTGGAGGTTCCTCAGGGTCTCTGGGGCCCTAGGAGTTCCCGTCTGGCCTGGGGAGACTGGCGCACCCTGTGCGGTCCCTGGTGAGCCTCCTGCTTTCCCGGTCTGTTCAGAGGCGAGCCCTCCGCTGCCCTGCACCCAGGAAGGGTGCTGAGGGCCAGTGCGGCCGGGCTCAGGGCACGCTGCGAGCGTCTTGGCTGTGGTCATCAAGATGAGGGTCCCGTGTCAGCGGGAACGTGGTCGTGTGCAAAGCCGCACTCTGGGTACTGAAGCAATGCAGGGAGCAGCGGGGGCCACCGAGCCGGCAGGAGAGGGCGCCTGGGGGGGCGGGGGGACGCGGCTGCCTCTGGCGTGTCCATATCTCCCGTGCGTTGTTGTATGTGGTTTGATTTCGTAACCAGGGGAGGAGAAGAGGGTAGTGGTTGCAGTGCCGCCTCTGAAAGAGAAGAGACCCGCACGTTCTCCTGAGAGCCGGGAATGGGAATGAGAAAGCCCGGCAGAGGTGGCCGTGGTGGGGGTAGTGCTGGAGCTGGGGCCGCTGGCGGGGGAGCTGGGTCAGCGCCTGTGCCGCGTCCCCTGCCCTCCCCACCCTCTGTCAGGGCTGTGAAATGCAGGGGATGGAGTTGTGCGTGGTGATTTGCAGGGCGGCCCTGGGTGCGTGCTCGCCCTCTGGGGCAGTTGTGCGCGGCCCTGGGCTGGCGAGAAGGCTCCTGTCAGGGGCGCCGCAGGGCCTCGGGCTGACGTGTGCAGGTTCACGCACAGGGACTGGTGCGCGCGCTTGCTTTCTCGTGCACAGGGGTTTCTTTCTTCCTTTTTCTTTTTTATTAAGATTTATTTATTTATTTGAAAGAGTTACACATTGAGAGGAGAGGCAGAGAGAGAGAGGGGTCTTCCACCGCTGGTTCACTCCTCAACCGGCCACTACAGTCGGAGCTGTGCTAATTTGAAGCCAGGAGCCAGGAGCTTCTTCCGGGTCTCCCACATGGGTGCAGGGGCCCAAGGACTTGGACCATCTTCTACTGCTTTCCCAGGCCATAGCGGAAGCTGGATCAGAAGTGGAGCAGCCGGGACTGGAGCCGGCGCCCATGTGGGATGCCGGCATTGCAGGCAGCAGCTTTATGCGCTACGCCACAGTGCCGGCCCCAACAGGGGTTTCTACATGTAATGTAAAACCATCCCTGAGGGGCCGGCGCTGTGGTGCAGTGGGTTAACACCCTGGCCTAAAGCACCAGCATCCCATATTGGTGCCGGTTCTAGTCCCGGCTGCTCCTCTTCCGATCTAGCTCTCTGCTGTGGCCTGGGAAAGCAGTGGAGGATGGCTCAAGTCCTTGGGCCCGTACATCCATGTGGGAGACCCGGAAGAAGCTCCTGGCTCCTGGCTTCAGATCCAGCCGTTGCAGCCATCTGGGGAGTGAACCATCAGATGGAAGACCTCTCTCTCTCTCTCTCTCTCTCTCTCTCTCTGCCTCTTCTCTCTCTGTGTAGCTCAGACTTTGAAATAAATAAATAAATCTTAAAAAAAAAAATCCCTGAATTTGAGTCAGGGGGTTCATGAGCCTGGTTACGCTTTCTTTCTAGTTTACTTGCGGTCTCAGACACCTCTCATATGGCCCCAGATGGTCAGTCGACTGGGGGTGTTCAGTGCCCTTGTGGTCAGCTGGCTATAGGGGGAGTGCTCAGTGCCCACATGGTCAGCTGGGTAGGGACGTGCTCTGTGCCCACGTGGTCAGCTGGCTGGGGGACATGCTCTGTGCCCACGTGGTCAGCTGGCTGGGGGCGTGCTCAGTGCCCACATGGCCAGCTGGCTGGGGACGTGCTCGGTGCCCGTGTCTCCACCTTCCTAACCCTGTCTCTCTTGTACAGTCAGTGCCCCTGGAATGACAGGCGTGGGGACTGTGCCCTCTCGTGGACCATGAAGGAGACCGACCGCGAGGCTGTGGCAACAGCCGTGCAGCGGGTAGCTGGCATGCTTCAGCGCCCAGACCAGCTGGACAAAGTGCAGCAGTACCGCCGAAGAGAGGCTCGGAAGAAGGCCTCCGTGGAGGCCAGGCTGAAGGTAGGAGGCCGCACCTGCTGCACTCTGGGCGGGACAGTCATTTATTTTGAACTTGGGTTCCTGCCTGACAGTGTCACAGTGAGTTTGCTCAGCTGGACTTTCTGAGGACGAGGACGAGGCAGAGCTGGACTCCTCCCAGTCAGCAGATTCGCAGGAGAAACCAGGTCCTGGTCCTGCTGGGCTGAGTGTGCCAGCAGTCAGGAGGAAGAGCTACACACCTTTTTTTTTTTTTTTTTTTTAAGATTGATTTATTTATTTGAAAGGCAGAGTTACAGGGAGGGGGAGAGAGCGAGCTCTTTCATATCCTGGTTCCCCCCCAAATGGCAGCAACAGCTAGGATGGAGGCAGGCTGGAGCCAGGAGCTTCGTCTGGGTCTCCCACGTGGGTGCAGGGGCCCAAGGTCTTGGGCATCCTCCGCTGCCTTCCCGGGCATGTTGGCAGGAAGCTGCATTGGAAGTGGAGCGGCTGGGACTCGAGCAGCTGCTTGTGTGGCGAGCCGGCATCTCGTAACCCACTGCTCCATGACACTGGCCCCTGGACAGGTTCACGAAGTGTGTGTGGGAGTGAGACAGAAAAGGTATTTTATGGTTTAGATTGGCTTTCAGCCTGACTGATCTGAGCAGGCAAGGTTTTATTGAAATAGGCACATTCAGGGTAGTCATAGCAGGTTAGAACCACGGCCTGCCTGGCTGCCACCCACTCGAGCCGTGCAGGACCTGAGAGAGGGCCTTGAGGAGAGCCAGCTCACATGGGCAGGGCAGTGAGCTTGCGCTCCACTTGGAGACAGGAGGGCTGTCAGCAAGCCAGGGTGGGCTCGTTCGTGTCCCAGCCAGGCACCCAGAGCCCCCTGCACTGCTCTGAAACAGCGGCTTCCTGTTAACCGGAAAAACAGTTTGGACCTGCTGTGTTTCTAACCTGAGCTTTTATCTGCTGTCAAAATGTGTGGGACTTGGCCGGCGCCGCGGCTCACTTGGCTAATCCTCCGCCTGCGGTGCCAGCACCCCAGGTCCTAGTCCCGGTTGGGGTGCCAGATTCTGTCCCGGTTGCTTCCCTTCCAGTCCAGCTCTCTGCTGTGGCCCAGGAAGGCAATGGAGGATGGCCCAAGTGCTTGGGCCCTGCACCCCATGGGAGACCAGGAGAAGCACCTGGCTCCTGGCTTTGGATTGGTGCAGCGTGCCAGCAGTAGCGGTCATTTGGGGGGTGAACCAACGGAAAAGGAAGACCTTTTTCTCTCTCTCACTGTCTAACTCTGCCTGTCCAAAAAAAAAGTGTGGGACTAACAGTCGTCATAGTGACTTAGAGACCTTGAGGGGTTGTTGTGACTATGGATGCCTGTTTCTAGGTGTGACATAGACTCCCGGTGAATGTTGTTCCTGGCTGGTCCCTCCCTTCCCCATCCCCGGCCATGGCTCCTGCACGGCCCTCCCCGTGGCTGTGCTGCTCTGGCTGGCCCAGCACGAGAGCCCACACCCCGATGTGCCAGTTCAGTGTGGGGTCCACCACCCTTGCATCGAGTCTGGGCCCAGGTGAGTGGTGGGAGCCCCAGCTGAGGAAGAAGTCTGCTAGTTTCCTGTACCTCAGGAAGCTCTGTTGGAAAGGTGGGAGATACCTGGGTGATGTCCCTCTAAGGAGGTCATTTAAGAGGTGGCGAGGGCCCGAGGCAGGCCCAGGAGGTGTCCGTTGTCATCAGGTGGCGAGGCAGGACAGGGCTCTTGGGAAGATTTCTTGTCAGAGCTTTCAGAGGCATCGTTGTTCCGTCCCAAGGCAGCAGTGAGAAAAGAAGCGATCTGAGTAAATCTCTGTCCACTTGATTCCTTTTTCTGGATGGGAACTATCTCTTGCTGCTGAGATGCATCTTCTGAACTTGGCCATCCTGGGGAAGGTTTGCTCGTTGGGATGCAGCTGGTGGCTGTCTCTGGCTCTGCTCACCTGCACACTGTCTCCCTTAGGCTGCGATCCAGTCACAGCTGGACGGGGTGCGCACAGGCCTGAGCCAGCTCCACAACGCACTGAGCGATGTCAAGGACATCCAGCAGGCGCTGGCCGACGTCAGCAAGGACTGGAGGCAGAGCATCAACACCATCGAGAGCCTCAAGGACGTGAAGGACGCTGTGGTGCAGCATAGCCAGCTGGCCGCCGCCGTGGAGAACCTCAAGAACATCTTCTCAGGTGCCCTGGCCGGCGGCGGGGCCTGGCGGTCGTGGGCTGCCCACTGCCCATGTTCACACCCCGGCCGTTACTCGAGGCGTTTTGGAGACCTGTCGGAGTGGGCAGTGAGCCTGTGTCCCACCTGCTCAGTTTCTTCTGACACTGACGGCCCTGGCTCTGCAGGGAGGCCCAGAGCTGAGCGAGCAGTGTTGGAACAGTGTCCTTGTGGGCTGTGGGCTGTGTGAGGGAGCTGGGGGAGCAGCGGCGCACAGGCCTGCGGAGCAGGGGCCTGGTGGAGCTGTGCATGGCAGGGCGGGGCGACGCTTTCAGAGTGGTCTCTCTCAGTACCTGGTGAGCAGGAGCCTCGGGCTCAGCAGCCTGGCCTGGAGCAGTGTCAGGTGCACCTGGGTGGTGGCTCCTGGCGTTTGTGCTCACACACCTCCCCACTCGCGGGGATGTGACCTGGTCTTAGGCCCCCAGAACATGTATTTCTCCTCCATCACCTGCCAGCGTCCCCGACGTGCTTCAGACCCCCCAAGCAGCAGCCTTGGCGTGGTCGGACTCCTTACCTGTCTCCCTCAAACATCTTGCACCAAAGTCTTCTTTCTGCTCCGTCCCCACAGTGCCAGGTCAGGAGTCAAGGTCTGCCCAGTGCCCTGGGATTCCAGCTTCCTCCCCACTTGGCTCCGTGCTGGCCATGGCTGCTTGGCTGTGCTCCACAGCATCATAGCTACTGTCTGAACACTGAGGCCAAAGTGCCCAGGTCCTGAAGTCATGTGTGGTTGGTATGGTGCCCACACCCATGGCATACCTTGGTCTGTGTAGCCCAGCCTCCCCTGGCGTCTACTTGTGCCTGGAGCTACAGCCTGGCTGAGCCCGTCACTGTCCCCCTGTGTGTGCCCATCCTTTGGTGGCACAGAACCTATCACTTCTTACGTCGTCCCAACTGTCACGTTCACAGCAGGTGCTTGGGAAGCCGCTCCTCTCGGTGGCTGTTGACTGCCTGAAGTTGGAGCAGAGGCCCCACACCTGAACTGCCCTGGTGGTACTCAGCCGGCGCTGTCCTCGTCCATCTTGCTGCTCCTGTAACCTCCTGTTGCCTGACTGCATCTTCCTGTGAGACTAGTGCCTCGTGACCAGAGTTAGTCGCTGGGATTCGTTCATCCCCAGCTGTTGAAATGATTCTCTTCACTTGATGAACAGAGGGCCCTGTCGCGTGCACATGTTCCTGTTAGCGTGGATTTCCACTGGGAACCTGTGGCCTGTGGTTCCCTCGTGCCTGGAAGTCCTCGGGCGTAGCTGTGGACACAGGCCCCTTGGTCCTGTTAGGCCGCGTGTGACAGAGCTCACACCTCGGTGGCTGTAGGTGTGTGCGTGGTAGTTGTAAGCACACGCTACTGTTGTCCTTGCACACGTGAAAAGCTGTACCCGTGACACAGGAACTCCCCCAGCCCCAACACCTGCCTTTCTGCCTGGTGTCTCACGGGATGTGACTGCTGTGTGCACCTCAGGTGTACGTGGGACCACACGGCGTTTGTCTTTGTGTCTGGTGTGATTCACTTAGTTTGGTGAGAATTGCTTCCCCCTTCCAGGCTGACTGGGGTTGTTTTATAAATACGCGGCCTTGGCGGCTGCCGTCTATTGATGAACACTGGGGTTGCTTCTGTGTCTGGATTGCTGTTGTCAGTAGTGCTGTGAACGTGGCTTTGCAGATGTCTCAGTTCTTTCAGAAACATACTCAGGAGTGGGATTGCTGCATTTTATGTACTTCTGGTTTTAATTTTTATTTTGTTTATTTGAAAGGCAGAGAGACAGACAGGGAGAAAGACCTTTTCTCTGCCGGTTCCCTCCCTGATGGGCCGGGCTGAAGCTAGCGAATGGTCACAAGTCCAGGGCTCCCGCGTGGGTGCTGGGGACCCAGCTGTCTGACCGTGGCCTGGTGCTCCCCAGTGTCTGCAGTAGTAGGATGCTGGAGCCAGGAGCCAGAGGTGGAGCTCACACCCAGGCACTGCTGTGTGAGCTGCGGGCGTCTTCACACTGAGGCCAGACGCCCAGCCCTGTTGCCAGTTTTTGAATCAGGTTATTTTGTTGTCGTTGAGTGTAAGGTGTTTTCTGAATATTCTGCATATTAATCCTTTATCAGATAGTGCTACTTCTCCCACTCTGTGGGTTACCCCTTGATGCACAAAGTTTTAAATTTTTCATAAAATCCGGTTTATTTTTTCTTTTGCTGCCTGTGCCTTTGGTGTCTCCCCCAAGAAACCGTTGCTGCGTCAGGTGTCATGGGGCCGGCATCGTGGGTCAGTGGGTTAAGCTGGGTCGAGACATCCGCACCCATCATCAGAAAGCAGCGGATGACTGCGCAGTTGGCTGGGCCCCTGCCGCCCGTGTAGGAGACCCAGCTAGAGCTCGTAGTGGATACTGCCCAAGTGTTCGCAGTGAGGCCACCGCCTCCTGGCCGCTGGACAGGGCTGTGGTCCTTGTGAAGGCACGCCTGCCTGAACGAGTGTGGCTGCGGTAAGCGTAAGGTTTGGGGTGTTAATAGAGACTGCTCTTGGGAAAACTCCTTACCATGCTTCAAGGACACAGAAGGTGAGCCAGCAGCAGCTGGGACTTCTCTCCCACGATAAGTATGTCCCACGGCACTTACCTCCCTTCCTCGTGCCTGCTTGTCCTGCAGTGATTTGTAGGGCACATCCTTGATTGTTACGTTACTAGTTGAACCCTAGGCTGGAGCTGGCCAGTGGCATTCGTGGGGTGAATGCCTGTGTTCCGGCTCATCATCTGAAACTCCGCAGTTCCTAGCTCCTGACTGGCTTGGCCCATCCCAGAGTTAGTTCCCCTGCTTCCCGGGATTCCTGCTGTGCGTATGTCGGTCTGCGTGCAGCTGCCCGGGCTTCCTTGTGCTCTGTTCACTTTGCTTCAGTCTGTCTGTGGATTCTTCTTCTGCCTGCTCAAGTCTCTCTTTGAATTCCTTAGTGCACTTTTTTTCAGTATCAGTTTCTTTTTGGGTTTTCTCTTTTTTGACATTCCTTTTAGTTTTATATCACTTTTTTTTACGATTTATTTTATTTATTTAAAAGGCAGAGTTAGAGAGCAAGAGGTCTTCCATCCACTGGTTCACTCCCCAAATGGTGCATCAGCCTGGGCTGGGCCAGGCAGAAGCCAGAAACCACTAGTTTTATCTGGGTCTCCCATGCTAGTGCAGGGGCCCAAGCACTTGGGCCATCCTCTGCTGCTTTCCCAGGTGCATTAGCAGGGACCTGGATTGAAAGTGGAGCAGCCGTGACTCGAACTGGCAGCGGCTCAACCTGCTGAGCCACGGCGCCAGTCCATAACGCTTTCTTTACTTTCTCTGTGTCTCTTTTTAGTTCTCGAGCATCTTTAAACTCGTTGCAAAGCTTTTGACTAGGAGTTCTGCATCAGGTCTTCCGGGAGAGAATTTACTTTTTCCTTTGGGTGTATTTTCCTCCTTCTTCGTATGTCTTATGATTTTTGCCCAAATTGGACATGGAATTTAACAGTGTGGAAACCCTGGAGTCCCGTCTGCCTTTCCAGGGTGTGCTGGTTTCGCTCTTCGCCTCTGGGCTGCTGCAGGCTGGCTGTGTGCTGAGCTCCTCCCAGGTCTTCTGAGCCTTGCCTTGTCCTGGGCATGCCCAGTGACTTTCTATTCGGAACATCTTTGTCTGGCTTCAAAGCAGGGTAGTAGGGGGCCTGACCCTTTTAATGCCCTGGAAGTCAGTTTAGCAGGAGAGTGAGGGGCACTGCCAGAACAGATCCTGGGTGTTTAGAGCGTGGGATTTTTCTTGGCCCTCTACCCCCTCCATTGTCTCCTGCCAGTGGAGTGCAGGCTGCCTGTCCCGAGGCTGGCGGTGAGGGTGGGTCGCTCCTCCTGTGAAGGCAGTGTAGCACCCGGGCCTCCTCTGGCAGGCAGAAGCCTGGATGAGATTGTGCAGGTCCCATGTAGTGCACATCAGGTGGGGCCTGCCGGTACCGCTGTCTCTCTGGGGAGAGGGTGCTCGCCTGCCCAGACCCTGCCCACCCCTTGGGTGCGTTTCTTCATGGTGTGGTCTTGTGTCTGTTCCCCAGTGCCCGAGATTGTGAGGGAGACCCAGGACCTGATTGAGCAGGGGGCGCTCCTGCAGGCACACCGCAAGCTGATGGAGCTGGAGTGCTCGCGGGACGGGCTGATGTACGAGCAGTACCGCATGGACAGTGGCAACACGCGCGACATGACCCTCATCCACGGCTACTTCGGCAGCACGCAGGCGCTCTCCGACGAGCTGGCCAAGCAGCTGTGGATGGTGCTGCAGAGGTCACTGGTCACCGTCCGCCGAGACCCCACCTTGCTGGTGTCTGTGGTCAGGATCATCGAGAGGGAAGAAAAAATTGACAGGCGTATACTTGACCGCAAAAAGCAAACCGGCTTTGTTCCTCCCGGGAGGCCCAAAAATTGGAAAGAGAAAATGTTTGCCATCTTGGACAGAACCGTGACCACCAGAATCGAGGGCACACAGGCAGACACCCGGGAGTCGGACAAGATGTGGCTGGTCCGCCACCTGGAGATCATAAGGAAGTACGTCCTGGACGACCTCATCGTGGCCAAAAACCTGATGGTTCAGTGTTTTCCTCCCCATTACGAGATCTTCAAGAATCTCCTGGGCATGTACCACCAGGCCCTGAGCACACGCATGCAGGAGCTCGCGGCAGAAGACCTGGAAGCCAGTGAGATCGTGAGCCTGCTGACCTGGGTGCTGAACACCTACGCCAGGTAAAGCCGCTCCGCACGGCCGGGGCAGTCTCCGGCGAGTCTGTTGGCTGCTCTGCTGCAGGCAGAGCGTAGCTTGCTGGTGCGCCTGAGGGGACTTCCTTGGGGTCAGGACCAGCCTGTGGTTTCAGTGCTGCCTGTCTGTGGGACCCTGCTCTTGCCGTCCAGCCTCTGTCGAGCAGGTGCAGCGTCGGGCTCGCTCTCTGTGCTCACCATGTGCCGGGTGCTCCTCCCAGCAGCACCGCGGGGCAGGAGTGTTCTTTCCCATTTGACGCGAGCACACCCGCCCCAGGAGCTGCTGGGACTTGCACCAGGCACCAGCTGGTGAGATGGCCACCATCCGCTTCCAGCTTCTGAGGAAGGGAGGGTTCAGGTTCACACAGCCAGCGAGTGGGGAGCAGGGTTCCAGCCCGGGCTCTGGGCCTTGCCGGAGCTCTGGCCGCTAGGTTGTGGGTGTTTGCTTGTGTCACTCACGTTCCCACTGCCTACGCTGTCAGCACCGTGTGTCCCTGGAAGGCCTGTGGCAGCCTGGTGGACTGTGTCAGGGCAGTTGAGCTGCTCCCTAGCCCTCGCTGGGGGTTCTCGAGGCAGAGATAACCTGGGCTAAGTGAGCAGCCCCTCAGTGCTTGCAGAATTCTCTGCAAGTGCTTGGACCCCTCGCAGACCGTGGCCAGGCGTTAATGTCCATCACTCAGGGTCTGAGTGCACGTGTAGGGAGTGTGGCTTGCACACGAGATTTCTGCACCTCCACACCGCGGACTTCTCTTCTGTTGTTTTTTGTTTGTTTGTTTTAAAAATTTATCTATTTTTATTTGAATGGCAGGGTTACGGAGAAGCAGAGAGAGAGTGAGAGAGACCAGTCTTCCATCCGCTGGTTCACTCCCTAAATGGCCAGAACAGCCGGAGCTGGGTCTGTCCAAAGCCAGGAGCCAGGAGCTTCCTCTGGGTCTCCCCGTGGGTGCAGGGGCCCAAGCACTGGGCCATCTCCACTGCTTTCCCAGGCCATAGCGGAGAGCTGGATCAGAAGTGGAGCAGCGGAGACTTGAACCAGTGCCCATGTGGGATGCCAGCACTGAGGGCGGCAGCTTTCCCACTACGTCACAGCGCCCGCCTGAAGACCACAGACTTCTAAGAGCACTGCCACATACTCATGACTGTTTGTGATGAGACTTCTTTTTTTTTATGATTTATTTATTTGCAAGTCAGAGTTACACAGAGAGGAGAGGCAGAAAGAGAGAGAGAGAGAGGCCGGCGCCGCGGCTCACTAGGCTAATCCTCCGCCTAGCGGCGCCGGCACACCGGGTTCTAGTCCCGGTTGGGGCGCCGGATTCTGTCCCAGTTGCCCCTCTTCCAGGCCAGCCCTCTGCTGTGGCCAGGGAGTGCAGTGGAGGATGGCCCAGGTGCTTGGGCCCTGCACCCCATGGGAGACCAGGAAAAGCACCTGGCTCCTGGCTCCTGCCATCGGATCAGCGTGGTGCGCCGGCCGCAGCGCGCTGGCCGCGGCGGCCATTGGAGGGTGAACCAACGGCAAAGGAAGACCTTTCTCTCTGTCTCTCTCTCTCACTGTCCACTCTGCCTGTCAAAAAAAAAAAAAAAAAAAAAAGAGAGAGAGAGAGAAAGGTCTTCCATCCGATGGTTATCTCCCCAATTGGCCACAACGGCTGGAGCTGCACTGATCCAAAGCCAGGAGCTTCTTCTGGGTCTGCTACGCGGGTGCAGGGGCCCAGAGACTTGGGCCATCTTCTGCTTTCCCAGGCCACAGCACAGTGGGCTGAGCACGACTTCACTTAACTCTTGCTGGCTTGCTTTTAGTCCATCATGCCCAGTTGTGCTCCTGCAGAAACTGGTGGCTCTGCGTCCAAATTGCAGCACTTTTTATCTTCTTACTCAGTAGGACGTGCTGACCCAGCACTTGCATGAGTGAACAGACGGCTCGCTTGCACGGGGCTCTGTCTGGCGTTTGAACCCCTGGCCCCTGTGAGGCCGAGGGCTGGGTTAGAGTGACTTGGACATGCACCAATATGTGATGCCTCCTCCCTCGGGTCTGCCCACAAGGCCCCTGTCGTGCCCGAATGGTGACTGTACCGCGTCCAGGGTGGTGGACTCGTGTGTCAGAAGGAATCGCACTCCTAGACTCAGCCAAGAGTGTTCTGTGTCCCTTGTGACCCAGCATTCCCCTTCCTGGTTTCACTGCAGTGCAGAGATGATGGGAAACGCAGAGCTGGCCCCGGAAGTGGACGTGCACGCCCTAGAGCCTTTACTTTCTCCAGATGTGGTCTCTGAGCTGCTGGACACGTACATGTCAACTCTCACTGTGAGTAGAGCCTGGCAACAGTCCCACCGCTGTGTCCACTGGGCGTGGCCAGCCTTAGGGGCAAAAGAAGGTAGGGTGAGAGAGAAGTCTTGACATGTCCCTCCCAGGTGTGCTCTGCCACCTTGGCTCTGTCTAGGACTTGAAGTGGCCGGGAGAGCGGTCCATTCTCTGTCCCTGGAGTGGGGCTGTACCCCTGCAGGCTGGCGAGACCTGACGTCCATGCCACATACAGTGGTGCCTGCCAGATGCCTAGTTCTGAGTCCCAGTGAGGGTGGCAGTTAGGGGACCAGTGGGCAGGTGCGGCTGTAGCCGGCTGACCACAGGCAGTCTTCCAGTTAGACAGGGTTGTGTTCTGCTTCCTCGGAAAGGGTGTGACCAAAGGTATGAGTGAACTTTCGATGGCTACAAGGAGATACCCTCTTCAGGCTTCTTTCTGAAGCAAAGGCGCTTGCTTTGGCTCGCGGTTCCAGAGATTCACAGTCCAGGGTTGGGCAGACCCCATTGGTCCAGCCCCTGGTGATGTGTTCTTGCTGGCAGAGTCCCAGGGCAGTGCAGGGACCACATGGCCAGAGACAGGGAGCGCACAGGGCTGTGTCAGTGTCTGTGGGCTCTTGTGAAGGCCCGGATCAGCTGTGGGTGCCCCGTGCATACAGACAGACAGTGTACACGCGTCCAGCACCAGGCACAGACCCACCTCCTCAGTGCTGTTCACACAAGACGAGACGGCCTTCTGGTGCTGGGGTCCTAGGAGTGGAGGCCGTGTCTTCTGGGGGGATTGAGCTGATGTGGCTGCTGGGTCTGGGCCTGGATGTGCCCAGCCTGACCGGTGCCTGCTGTCTGCTGCCTGGCCCTGTCCTCCAGTGGGATGGCCATACGCAAGGCTCCTGGTCCGTGGAGGCTGTGCTAGGGTCTCGGGGAGCAGGGCTTTGTGACATACGGTCTGGTCTGTGCAGCTGCTCACGGCTGCAGAACTCTGGGCGGGACTCAGAGCTCTGCTCTCTCTTCTCCGTGGTATTGAACCTCTTCTAGTCAAACATCATTGCCTGGCTGCGGAAAGCTCTAGAAACAGACAAGAAAGACTGGAGCAAAGAGACGGAGCCCGAAGCTGACCAGGACGGGTACTACCAGACCACACTCCCTGCCATCGTCTTCCAGGTGCGGTCTTGGGTGGTCAGTGGGATCCATGGGATCACACACAGATGCAGTACACCTGATCTTTCTTAGAAAGCATGGAGACACGTGCACGAGTCCTGTCCCCGCCCAGTGCCCCCCGGGACTGCACTCGCCTCGTAGTCTTACAGGAGGTCTTCATGGTTTTCTCATCTCTGGGTTACTCCTGACTTAGAACACGGTGCACCCCCGTTACTCCTGACTTAGAACCTGGGTGCACCCCTGTAACTCCTGACTTAGAACACGGTGCACCCCTGTTACTCCTGACTTAGAACATGGTGCACCCCTGTTACTCCTGACTTAGAACCTGGGTGTACCCCCTGTTACTCCTGACTTAGAACACGGGTGCACACACTGTTACTCCTGACTTAGAATATGGTGCACCCCTGTTACTCCTGACTTAGAACACGGGTGCACCCCTGTTACTCCTGACTTAGAACACGAGTGCACCCCTGTTACTCCTGACTTAGAACACGAGTGCACCCCTGTTACTCCTGACTTAGAACACGAGTGCACCCCTGTTACTCGTGACTTAGAACCCGGTGCACCGCCAGTTACTCCTGACTTAGAACCGGTGCACCCCTGTTACTCCTGACTTAGAACATGGTGCACCCCTGTAACTCCTGACTTAGAACCCGGTGCACCCCCTGTTACTCGTGACTTAGAACATGGTGCACCCCTGTTACTCGTGACTTAGAACACGGTGCACCCCTGTTACTCCTGACTTAGAACACGGTGCACCCCTGTTACCCCTGACTTAGAACACGGTGCACCCCTGTTACTCGTGACTTAGAACACAGTGCACCCCTGTTACTCCTAACTTAGAACCCGGATGCACCCCTGTTACTCCTGACTTAGAACACGGTGCACCCCCTGTTACTCCTGACTTAGAACCCGGTGCACCCCTGTTACTCGTGACTTAGAACACGGTGCACCCCCTGTTACTCCTGACTTAGAACCCGGTGCACCCCTGTTACTCGTGACTTAGAACACGGTGCACCCCCTGTTACTCCTGACTTAGAACACGGGTGTACCCCCTGTTACTCCTGACTTAGAACACGGTGCACCCCTGTTACTCCTGAGTTAGAACCCGGTGCACCCCTGTTACTCCTGACTTAGAACACGGTGCACCCCCTGTAACTCCTGACTTAGAACCCGGTGCACCCCTGTTACTCGTGACTTAGAACACAGTGCACCCCTGTTACTCGTGACTTAGAACACGGTGCACCCCCTGTTACTCCTGACTTAGAACCGGTGCACCCCTGTTACTCGTGACTTAGAACCCGGTGCACCCCTGTTACTCCTGACTTAGAACACGGTGCACCCCTCTTACTCGTGACTTAGAACACGGTGCACTCCCCTGTTACTCCTGACTTAGAACACGGTACACCCCTGTTACTCGTGACTTAGAACACGGTGCACCCCTGTTACTCCTGACTTAGAACACGAGTGCACCCCTGTTACTCCTGACTTAGAACCCGGTGCACCCCTGTTACTCGTGACTTAGAACACAGTGCACCCCCCTGTTACTCCTGACTTAGAACCCAGTGCACCCCCTGTTGCTCCTGACTTAGAACCCGGGTGCACCCTCTGTAACTACTGACTTAGAACCCGGTGCACCCCTGTAACTCCTGACTTAGAACACGGTGCACCCCCTGTAACTCCTGACTTGGAACACGGTGCACCCCTGTTACTCCTGACTTAGAACCTGTGCACCCCCTGTTACTCCTGACTTAGAACACGGTGCACCCCTGTTACTCGTGACTTAGAACACAGTGCACCCCTGTTACTTGTGACTTAGAACACGGTGCACCACCTGTTACTCCTGACTTAGAACCGGTGCACCCCTGTTACTCGTGACTTAGAACCCGGTGCACCCCTGTTACTCGTGACTTAGAACACGGTGCACCCCTGTTACTCGTGACTTAGAACACAGTGCACCCCCCTGTTACTCCTGACTTAGAACCCAGTGCACCCCCTGTTGCTCCTGACTTAGAACCTGGGTGTACCCCCTGTAACTCCTGACTTAGAACACGGTGCACCCCCTGTAACTCCTGACTTGGAACACGGTGCACCCCTGTTACTCCTGACTTAGAACCTGTGCACCCCCTGTTACTCCTGACTTAGAACACGAGGGCACCCCCTGTTACTCGTGACATAGAACACGATACACCCCTGTTACTCCTGACTTAGAACCGGTGCACCCCTCTTACTCGTGGCGGACCTGAGCTGCTTCTGTGGTGCCCAGGCCTGTCGATGCCGAGGCGTCCTCAGAAGTGCTGTGCACTGAGTGGGGAGCACTAGTGTCAGTCGCTTCCTGCACTTTTACTTTGGTCCCATGCTGGGGTCAGACCCCCCGTCCTCTCACCACTGGCGGCTTTCTGGTGCCGGCCACCTCACGTGTTGCTCCCTTGCACTTGCCTCTTGCTTGAGTGGCGTTGCTGAAGGGGCGGGCGTGGGGCAGGGAGCTCTGCCTGCTCAGAGCGGTTTGAACCGCAGGCAGGAGTGCGGGCTGCTGGGCACGGGGCCTCGGGTGGCACTGTCCTCACCTCCCCTGTGCTTTGGAGCTGCCATGACAGGCATGTGCAACTGGAGCCCTGGGGGCGTAGGCTGTGCAGCCCAGCCCCTGGCCCGTGGCCCAGCATCGCCTCCTGGACGGTCCCCGTCAGCCCTCACGTCAGCACGTGGACAAGTAGCGTGTGCTATTTTTGAGGTAGTTGGGTTTTTCTCTGAATGTGCAGTAGCGGCTGAGGTTTGTGGGTACTGGGAAGCCTGCACTCCACTGGTTACGTCAGTGCTCACACCTTCTGATTTTAGATGTTTGAACAGAATCTTCAAGTTGCTGCTCAGATAAGTGAGGACTTGAAAACCAAGGTGCTGGTTCTGTGTCTGCAGCAGATGAACTCTTTCCTAAGCAGGTACGCGTCTTTGCCCCTGTGCAGTGTAGAAGTGATGTGTTACAGTTAAGAGCAGGCATCTGTGATCCAAGGATAGTTTAAGCCCAGAGGCTCTGAGAAAGCCCCTCTGCACCCACAGTGGCTCTCCTAAGGCTGCCGTTAGGGTGGGGTGCACTCTCCCTCCGGGCCTCACCCTCAGCAGTGATGTGTTCTGAGAGTGAACCGCTGGGGACGGGGGGACAGCTATGCCAGCTGAGGCAGTCACTCCCCTCCAGGGCTGCCCCTGGCAGAACTGGGCCTGGACGGAGCTCGAGGTGGGCTGTGCCCAGTGTGCTGCTCTCTTCTAAGCTGTTGGCAGAGCAGATCTCAGCCCTGTACAGCAGTAGGGAGGCGTGGAAGAGCCTGTGTCTGTCAGCGGGGATCTGCAGCCACCCTCGCCTGACCTCTCCACTCCCACCATCCTCTCTCCCTCTCCTTTCTCTGCTGAAGACCTTCCAGGTGCATCCCAGACCTCTCAAAGCAGTGCTGTCGGCTCACACTTCCCAGTTGTCTCTGACATTTCCTGGCTGTGTGTCACATGGAACCAGCAGGTCTATGCTGCAGGTGGCCATGAGGGCTCCCGCCACCAAGTCGGTGGTTTGTGGGAGGTGGGCAGATAAGTCTCCTGGAGTGCTGGCCCTCACACTGCCAGCTGCCTGAGACCAGCAGGCAGCTCTGAGGCTTCTTGGGGCCCTGCTGGTCTGTTTATTGACCTGGGCTCCCCATTGCAGTCTGTCAGGAGACTTAGAATCCGCCTGTCATGCCGAGGGCTCAAGGGCTGACGACCAGGCCTCTCACCCAGACTCCCCATCCAACATCCATCCACCCATGGGGATGGGGCTCAAGTTCCCTGAGACGGTTCCTCCAGAGGTCCTGGCCAAGTTAGCCCCCTCATCAGAGGTCAGAATGCGTGTGCAGTGGGATCGTCTGTAAGACAAACGTTCCCAGACCATCCGCGGTTGTTCAGCCACCGGAGCCATGCTTGGACAGAGCGGAGTGGGTGCTTGTCCATTGCCGGTGTGCAGCGTGAACACAGCCCGCACGTGTACTGTGTAGGCCCAGGGGTCTCCACAGCAGGCCTGAAAGCAAAGTGCATGCTGTCTTGGCCTTGACATTTTAAGTCTAATTTATTTAAATATGACTTCTTCTGAGGCAGTTTTGGAAAGGAACATCTTACCTTTTTTAAAATGATTTTTGAAGATTTATTTTATTTGAAAGACTTACACAGGAGAGGCAGGAGCGAGAGAGAGAGAGAGGGATCTTCCATCCGATGGTTCACTCCCCAGTTGGCTGCAATGGCTGGAGCTGTGCCGATTTGAAGCCAGGAGTTAGGAGCCTCCTCCAGGTCTCCTATGCAAGTGCAGGGGCCCAAGGATCGGAAGAGAAGCAGCCGGGTCTCCAACCCAACCGGCGCCCATATGGGATGCCAGTGCTTCAGGCCAGGGCGTTAACCTGCTGCGCCACAGCGCCGGTCCCAAGGGACATCTTACCTTACATTGATGCTGTTCTATGAGTTTCTAGGTGAATTGTGTGTAAGATAAAATAAGATAATGCTTCCTGAAGTCCCTGTAATCAGGTATCTTCATGATCAGGGTATCAGAATATAGAACCATGTTTCCATACCTGGTACAGAATTGAATCTGGTTTGTTGCTGGGGACGTGGGGTTGTTGCACCAGACAGAGTCAGCGCGGTGTTGGGAATGGCTGTCGGCTGTCCTTGCTTGATGAGACTCTTGCCTGGGCTGTGCGTCTGTAGGTACCGGGAAGAGGCACAGCTGTATAAGGAGGAGCACCTGAGGAACCGGCAGCAGCCGCACTGCTACGTCCAGTACATGATCGCAGTCATCAACAACTGCCAGACGTTCAAGTGAGTGTCGTGTGGAACGGGACAAAGCGGCCACAGTGCGCAGCCACCTCCTTGAGCCTGAAATGTTTCCTTGCAGAGAATCCATCGTGAGTTTAAAAAAGAAGTATTTAAAGAACGAAGTGGAGGAGGGCGTGGCCCCCAGCCAACCCAACATGGACGGGATATTAGACGCCATTGCAAAGGAGGGCTGTGGCAGCCTGCTGGAGGAGGTCTTCCTGGACTTGGAGGTGGGTGATTCCCTTGGGCGCAGGTGTAGGAGGCACACCGTAAACTGTCCAGGTGGACACTGTGCGTACTGACCTGTACACTGCACTCGTACTCAGTGTTGGAGGGTGTCTGTGTCTGGGGTGCGCCCTCGGCAGAGACCCCCAGGAAGCACTGAAGCCGTGAGCAACTCGGTGCATGCAGAGTAGGAACAAGCGTGGAGAAGCTGTCCCCACACCAGATTGCACAGCTGTGGGAAAACACAGCACAGGCGTCACGTGACCTGGCACTGACTCAGAGGCCTCACATACGTGAGCCGGTGGGTTTCCTGCACACGTAGAGGGGCTCAGTATCACTTAGGTGTATGCCGGGCACCCTCGCTTGGGTCCTGCTGGAAGGGAGCTTGGGTGCTGCGTGGTTCCAGTGTCACGTGGTGGGCGTGCTGTGGCAGTGTAAGAGCTTCCTCACAAGTGGCTGAAGAGAAAGAAAGTGTTTGCCTTTGAGAGAACGTCAGAAAGCTTATTAGCAAGACAGCGTGATAGCAGTTAACACAGGACTTGCGTGGACACTTCCTGGGAAGGGGAGCACCAGTGTCCTGACCGAGGAGCAGGGGCCGGTGCAGGCTGAACGTCGTCTGTTGCTGGGGCAGGAGCAGCTCTGTGGCTGAGGGCAGAGAACAGAGGTGTGGCGCTGCGTCGGGGAGCTTGGGGGAGCAGTTGGGAAGTCTGGTTCTCAGAGTTCTGGTTGGTGCACTGTGGACTGAGGAATTCGGCTTTAGGAATTTCACCAGCAGAAATGTGCAGATTCCCTGCCGCACTGCGTACAGTTGAAAACATGAGGACGTTTCAGTGTCCTTCAGTAGAGAATCTAGCTGATAAACTGGAGTGTGAACATGTAAGTGTCTGAGCCATGGAATGAAGCTCAGCACACACAGGACTTCATATCTGATGTCGTACACAGAGCTACACGTCTCGCGTGGTTTAGGGGAGCCCGTCCCAGTGGTTGCAGGTAGTGCACGTGCAGCGCATCTGCAGGTGACGAGTGTGTGTCGCGGTCATCAGTGGGCCTGGCAGAGGCACACGGCCGTGACCCCCTCCTGGGTGCACGGTCCCATGGGCGTTGTTCCTGTGATGTGCTTGCAGCAACATCTGAATGAGCTCATGACGAAGAAGTGGCTTCTGGGGTCAAACGCCGTGGACATCATCTGTGTCACCGTGGAAGACTATTTCAACGATTTTGCCAAAATCAAAAAGCCATATAAAAAGGTAAGAATGTGGGTTCACTGGAACCAGTGTCTCCAAGAAGGCTGTGGGGGGCGTCAGTGAGCACTGAGGCACCGCTCACCTGACCTCCAGGGGGCACCGCTCACCTGTCCTCCAGGGGGCACCGCTCACCTGAGGCACCGCTCACCTGACCTCCAGGGGGCACCGCTCACCTGAGGCACAGCTCACCTGCCCACTTGTCTTCCCTGGGCAAGAGGGCCCAGCACTGGGGGCTGCAAGCCCTTCTCAGACCCCTCCAGTGCACACTCAGGTTGCTGGCCTGTCCACTCTGCAGTGGCCAGAGCCCATGGTCAGTGGGCTGGAGGGACTGCATGCACCTGCAGAGCCTGTCTGGCTGCCTGCCCTCCTACCCCCACACCAGGTGCTGTGTCTTCTCCTTACCCATGTCTCGGGCATCTTTTCTTACAGTCGTTGCTACTCTTAAGTTTTACGTTTGGGGGCTAGTGCTGTGGCGTAGTGGGTAAAACCGCTGGCATCCCATATGCACACCAGTTTGAGTCCCGGCTGTTCCATTTTCCATCTAACTCCCTGCTAATGAGCCTGGGAAGGCAGTGGAAGATTGCCCAAGTGCTTGGCCCCTGCACCCATGTAGGAGACCCGAAAGAAGCTCCTGGCTCCTGGCTTTGGATCAGCCCAGCTCCTGCTGTTGCAGCCATTTGGGGAGTGAACCAGCAGATGGAAAACCTTTCTCGCTGTCTACTCCCTGCCAACTCTGCCTTTTCACTAAATAAATCTTAAAAGGAGTTTTAACTTAAAAAAAATGTTTAGTTTTTATTTAGTTGAAAGGCAGAGCAACAGAGAGAGCTTCCATCTGCTCTTTACTCCCCAGATGTCTCCAAAAGCCGAGGCCGGGCCAGGCTGAAGCTGGGAGCCAGGAGCTCCTTCTGAGTCTCCCCTATGAGTGGCAAAGCCTGCTTCCTCCCAGGTGCATTGTGGGAAGCTGGCTGGGAAGGTGGGGGCAGGACCTGACCCAGGCCCTCTGAGCTGGGCTGTCGGTGTCATGAGCGGGGCGAGTGCGTGCAGCAGGAGAACGGACGTCCAGCTGCCTGTGTCTGGCTGATGGAAATCCAGGTGGTTTGATAGCTTCCGTGTATGCCCAGCCCTCTGTCCATCTGTCTAGCTTCTTTCACTCCACATGGACAGCCGTAGCCTCTGTGTGTGAGGGCGTTGTGTGCCGTTTTCATTGCTGGTGGTCACCACCGCCCTGTCTTCCCTGTCTCCACACTGGCTGGGACACCCAGCACGGCCCAACTCCTGATTTTAAGGGAAATTCTTCCAACTCCTCGCTTTTAGAAAGGAGCCCCACAGGGAGATCCAGAGGTGGTAAATTGACTGAACTTGATTGGACTCATCACGGCAGCCAGAGGCCTCCGCCAACAGTCACGGCCAGCGAAAGCAAGCCCGGGAGAACGCCTTGCTGAGTGACAAGTGTGGTTGTTGTGGCCCTTGTCCTGGGCAAGCGCAGGGACAAGAAACCCCAGGAGTCACACCCCCTCCCCCACTCCCAGGCCAGCCAAGACTGGCCGTGAGCATGGGACCTGTGATGAGGGTGCTCACTCCTGTGCTGTGGGTGAGTGTGCACTGGTGCACCCTGGGTCACTCCACACCCAGCAAATGTCTTCAGAGGCCTTGGGCCCCAAGTGGGCCCATGAGGACAGAGAGGGGCCAGATCCCTGAGTGGTCCTCCTTCCTGGACGCTGGTTGGTGGCCTGGTGCCAGGGGTGAGGGGTCCAAGCAAGAGACCCAGGAGGAAAGGGAGGCCGTGGTGTGTGACGTGTATGCACACTGCATGCGTGGTGTAGAAATGTGTCTTTAATGTGTGTGGTGTGTATGTGTAGGATGTGTGAGGCTTGTGCATATTGTATGTTTTTGCATGTGTGAAATGTGTGTGTTGTATACATTGAGTGTGGGAATATGTGTACACATGTGTGCACATGTATGTGTATGCATGTGTATGGCCACATATGCATGTGGTGTGGGCTGTGTGCTCGTTGCATGGAGGGTGCACTGTGTGTTGTGTACGTGGGTGTTACATTCTGCTTTGGTCATGCCCAGAGCTCCTCCCTGCTTGGAGTTGGGCTGAGGCGGTCCCTTGTAGGGGACAGCGCCAGGCATGGGACCAGCTGCCCCTGGTCCTAGGATTCCCTTTTAGGCAGGGCGGGTTGTTCTGAGGCCAGCACAGGTAAGAACTAGGAATGCACGCAGCCAGAGGAGGCAGGAGCTCCGAGCTGTCTGCAGGTTGGTGATCGGTGCGTGGTGGCCGTGGCTTCCCAAGAGCGCGTCACACCGGCAGGGGACCCCTCCCCCAGAGGCGGCCTCGCCCTCCTCGCGTGGCAGACCTTGTGTGTCTTACGTCTCGTATTTTACAGAGGACTGTGAGGAATGTTGGCAGATGGGAGCTGTTCATGTCCTTTCCTTTGTGTCCCGACGTCTCTTTCTTTCCTGACATTAATGTGATAAGGGGAGGCTGTCCTGGACACCTCTCCTCTGACCAGGAGAGCACCCGTCTCTTCCTGACAGGAGCGCGTGTGTGGTTTGGGTTTGTTTTTAGCCAGGACCTGGCGTTGAGTTTTACTAATGGGCTTCTCCGTCTGTTGGAGTCTCTCCGGTGTCAGCCAAGGCCGTGAACTACGTGTAAAGGGTTTTCTGCTGTCAGTGACCTTTGTGTTTCTGAGACGAGTTCACCCGAGTCATGGGGGTTTCTTACTGCTCCGTGCTTGGTGGGTCTGCTCCTCGTGTTTTGTTGGGGATTCTCTTTCACCCAGATGTGCGTGTGGGACATGGCCTGTGATTTTCCTCCGAGTGTCTCTCGCTGGCTTTCTCCTCGCGCGTGTGGCGATCTGATGTGCTGACGTAGGGCGGACCCCTCTTCCCACGTCGTCTGGGGACTGGAAGCCCCTGCTCCTCCACGGTGTGGGAAGTCCCTGAGGTTTCTGAGTGGGTGTAGTGCCCCCTCTGCCCTGAGGGGGCTTTGGCCGTCTGTTTGCTGGTGTGGGTGGTGTTTCGCTGTCAGCTAGCCTAGAAGTGCAGTCAACAGAAGGCCAGGGAAACACCAGATGGAGAACGCGGTGTGGCCAGTGCCCCTTCCCGGGGTTCTGACTTCCTCCGTGGCTACTTGTCTGCTGTGTGTCCTCCTTAGCCGCAAGCCCAGAGCCGTGTCCATACACTCACAGTGGCCCTCGTGCGTGTCCACACCTCCCTGAGCCGAGGAGGTTGTGGCCAGAGGCCGACTTCCTGGCCGTCCCCCATCCCTGGTCCTCGGCCCTCTCCCAGCTGAGGCCGGGCGGTGGGCTTGGGGAGTCTGCCCTGCATCCAGAGGGGTTGGGCCAGGCTGCGCACCCCCAGCATCGAGCGAAGGCCCCTCCCCCATCAGCATCTTGTTCCGCAGTCACCCCCTCTCCCTACTGGGTTCACCTGGAGCCCTCTATCCTGAGCTCCGTCACAGTCCCGCATTTGTGCTGGGCCATCTGGGTTTGTAGTCTCTTGTAGGTTGGGGTCCTGGTTGGCTCTGAGTCGCATCTTGCTCCTCCTGCTTGTGTGTCTCTGTCCTGGGCTGGCCCCCGTCCCAGAATTCCTGTCTAGAGTCCTGGCCTGGTGTCTCAGGGCGTGACTTTACAGAGGACTGTGTGGGTGGTGCTGGGCTCTGGTGTCCGTGTGAGAAGAGGAGGTTAGGGTGCAGACGTGCACAGGGCCCTCAGGACACAGGGAGAGGACAGCGTCTGCACACCTAGGAGAGGCCTTGGTAGGGGCCAGCCCTGCCCACCCCTGGGTCTTGGATTCCACCTGCACAGTGTGGCACAGGTCTCTGCCACGGAGCCCTGGTCTGCGTCCTTTTTCATGGCAGCTGAGTGGACCGAGACAGCTTCTAGCATAGCTTCCCCTGAGGAACGACACCCTTGATTTTAGTGGAGTCAAATTCACCCCATTTTTTACGGTCCTATCGGTGTGTCTTGGGGAATCTTCCTTCCCCAGGAGCCTGAAGATTAAGCCGACTGCCGGGATGACCTGGCCTGAATCAGAGCCCTGCTTCCGTTAGTTCACGTCTCAACAATCGTGTTTCTCTTCCTGAAAACTATGGTTGTTTAATTTTAGGCTTACCTGGTCAGTTTTGTATCTTTTTGCTTTTGTATTTTGGACCTTCCGTATCTGGACACTAGATGCGTTGACTGGTGTCTGGGCCGCTTCTGTCTTGCGCTATGCTGTCCGTTGAGATGGGGTTTGAGCTCATGTTGGACAGGGGATTCTGGGAGCTAAGGGAAGGGTGCCTCTTCCGGCTGCCAGCAGCTGCCGGTGCTGTCGGTCTTCTTCAGGGCCCTGGGGTCTCCTTGCTTTGCTATGAAGCCGCACCCTCAGGACAGCGGTTGGCGTGGGTCTCAGTTCATGTCAGGGCAGCCTTCTCACGCTTGCTCAGGCCACAACAGAGTGGACGCAGCTGGGATCCCAATGTGATGTCAGCTGTCACATTGTCGATCCACAGTTGAGGGACGGCTGACCAACACCTGTGTGTCCCGATGGGCTCAGTCATGCCCACTTGTGTTCCTGCGCCGCCTTCCTGGCCTTCCCCCTTGGCTTCTCCTCTGGAAACCTCCCCAGTACTCGGGCTTGGGGCTCCTCTTCCCCCAGAGGTCCTGCCAGTGCTTGAGGTGTGGCTGTCATCAACCCCAAAGAACAGCAGGCTCGTGCCCCTGCACACACCTCTGTCCTGTCAAGCCCCACACCGTCCAGCCGCTCTGCCGAGGGGTCATAGCTCAGAGACAGTTGCGGGGCGGGGGGCTGAGGAGGGGGTCAGGAGACCTGAAGCAGGTTTCATAAAGCTGGTGCTGGGCTGGCGTGCATGGCAGCTTTCTCGTGCCCATAACGATGACGTCAAACCTGGGCTCTTTGTTCTGAGCATCGGCGTCCACACGCTGGGTACCCTGGAGGTCTCCCCGCTCAGCCCTGGGCCTCTGTGCTTGCAGTGACCCCGTTAGAGGTGTCCACGGGTTGGTAACAAAACTGCCGCTGTGCTTATTTGGCATAGTGGTACTCACACTACACCGGCCCGCGGTGGCGCCCAGGAGCAGGCGGGACAGCTGGCCGGCTGGGCGTCCGGCTGACTGTGCTTCCCTGCAGAGGATGACGGCGGAGGCGCACCGGCGCGTGGTGGTGGAGTACCTGCGGGCCGTCATGCAGAAGCGGATCTCCTTCCGCAGCCCCGAGGAGCGCAAAGAGGGCGCTGAGAAGATGGTGAGGGAGGCGGAGCAGCTGCGTTTCCTGTTCCGGAAGCTGGCTTCTGTGAGTGTCGGGAGTGACCCAGGTGGTCTGGGTTCAGATCCTGCCCAGCCCTGTGGTTGGAGAGTGACTGAATTACCTCAGGGGCCCTGCTCTTTGAGTGCCTTCCCCGACCCCCCCTCCTGCCCCCCACCCCGTCCCATCTTGTTTCTGTGCCAGGCTGGTCACGAACCTCTGACCTGACTGAAGCCAGGCACAGGTGTGACAGGCACCCCTCACCCCAGCCCCCGGCCCTGCAAGGAAAGCCCTGGCTCTCGGGTGGATCGTGAGGGATTTTCACACAAGAGGAAGGTGCGGTGCTGGCCAGAACAGCACCTGCACCTGCAGCTGGGCTGATGGAGCTGAGGCCACTCTCCGGGTCCCCGCTGCTGTCCAGGGGTTCGGTGAGGACGTGGATGGACATTGTGACACCATCGTGGCCGTTGCTGAAGTGATCAAGCTGACTGACCCGTCCCTGCTCTACTTGGAGGTGTCGACCCTGGTCAGCAAGTACCCCGACATCAGGTACGCGCGGCACGGCGCCTGCCGGAGCACGTGCACCACCTCCTGGCTCTCGGGATCCAGAGGTGAAGGCTGGGCCTGCTGGTGGAGGGGGCTGGCAAAGGCACAGCAGACCAAGTTTTGGGGCCGGCTGAGCAGGCCCCTGCTGCGTCCTGCTGGCAGGACCCTTGGCCCAGGTCCACACACCTGCATGTGGCTCAGCCACGCCAGCCTGAGTGGGCAGAAGCTATGGGCGTGTCACAGCAGCATGGGCCATGGGAGTGGGCTGAGCCAGTGACTGTAGGAACCTCGTGTGGGTCTCATGCCATGCTATTCCCATGGACACAATATTCAGAGTCCCCAGTGTCAGGCTAAGGGAGTGGGCAGGTCCACGCCCCCGCCCATGGACCGAGCCTTTGTGATCCTGTCCCAGGCACCTGTTGCCTTCCCAAGGGGCCATGTTGTGTTGTGGAGCTCAGTGGGTACCTCCAAGGCCTCAGCTTCTTCTCTTACTGCTACGCTCTGCGAGGTGGGAAGAGCCAGGATCCTGGGTCCTCTGGGATCTCCGTTTTACACTGGCAGCTTTTAAACCGAGACTTGGAGAAGCAGCATTCGAAAGCTGTCTGCCATGGAGGTGGGGAGGAGCACAGTGGGGGACGGGCGCCTGCTGCTCACAGCTGTCCACACCACCCGTGGGGGCCGGAGACGGTGAGGGGCACGTGTGGGCTGACATCTTCTCCCCTACAGAGATGACCACATTGGCGCTCTCCTGGCCATGCGGGGGGACGCTAGCCGAGACATGAAGCAGACCATCATAGAAACGCTGGAGCAGGGCCCCACGCAGGCCAACCCCAACTACGTGCCCATCTTCAAGGAGATCATGGTGCCCAGCCTGAACGTGGCAAAGCTCCTCAAGTAGCCACGTGGGTCGCCAGCCTGCCACTCAGCACCTTCTCGCCCACACCCTCAGAAACGCATTAAAAGCAAAGTTACACTACAGATCCATGTTTGCTGGTGTCAGTTTCACAGGCCTCTTCTGAGCGTCGGGCGTGGAGAGTGTGTCCTGGTGGCTGTGAGGCCACACAGTTGTCCCCTTTTGCTTTCCAAGACTGTGAACACAGTGCTGCTGGGAGTGTGCACGAGGTGCAGGGTGGGACTGCATCCAGCTCTGGGTCTCACACTCCCCCGAGACGCACACTCTGGTCTCACACCCTCCTGTGATACACCGTGTGGGTCTCACACCTGCCTGGGTCACATACTCTGTCACACACCCACCTGAGACATGCACTCTGTGTCACACACACACTCTGTGTCTCACACCCACCTGAGACATGCACTCTGTGTCACACACACACTCTGTGTCTCACACCCACCTGAGACATGCACTCTGTGTCACACACACTCTGTCTCACACCCACCTGAGACATGCACTCTGTGTCACACACACTCTGTGTCTCATACTCTCCTGAGACACACACTCTGTGTCTCACACACTCTGTGTCACACACCCGCCGGGGACGTGCACTCTGGGTCTCACACCTGCCTGTATCACACACACTGGGTCTCATGCCCTCCTGAGACGCACACTCTGTGTCGCACACTCTGGTCTCACACTCACCTGAGATGCACACTCTGTGTCTCACACCCGTCTGGGACATGCACTCTGGAACTCTGGCCCCCAGTTGGCACCTCAGCTCCTCGGTGAAGGTGGAGCAAGGCTGTGTCTCACTGTGATGTTCTCTGGGGTTGCTGCAGCGTCAGATCTGTTTCCGGCCACCAGCTGGCCATGCAGCCTGGCCAGCATGCAGGGCACCCATTGCACCTCAGCTTGTCCTGCAGATGACAGACTCACCTCCCCGGCACCCCTGAAGACGAGCACGGTGCTGGTGCTTTCGAGAGTGTAAATTTTGATAAAAGTGTATGTGGGATGCGTTTTAGGACTTGTAGATTTGCTTATTCCTTTTTTATTGTAAAGACTGGTTGATTGATTTGAAAGGCAGAACATCAGAGAGTGAGGATGAGACAGCGAGCTCGTCCCTTGGTTTACTCCCCAAATGGCTGCAGCAGCCAGGGCTGGACCAGGATGAAGCCAGGAGTCAGGAACTCCATCCTGGTCTCCTCCATGAGTGTAAGGGCCCATGCACCTGGGCCATCATCCGCCCCCTTCCCAGGTGCATCGGCTGGAAGCTGGGTCAGAAGCCAAGAAGCTCTGATGTGGCATCCTGGCCACCGGTGAACCTGCTGCACAAAAACCCAGCCCTAAATTCTGCTTATTCTTGACACGGAATCCCTTAGTCACCATCACCGAGCTGCCCCGTGCATCTGCCTTTGGTCTGGTGGCGGCGTGCATGTGTCTTCACTGAGCTCAGTAAGAAACTGTGTCCAAGCCGGCACCGTGGCTCAATAGGCTAATCCTCCACCTTGCGGCGCCGGCATACCGGGTTCTAGTCCCGGTTGGGGCGCCGGATTCTGTCCAGGTTGCCCCTCTTCCAGGCCAGCTCTCTGCTGTGGCCAGGGAGTGCAGTGGAGGATGGCCCAGGTGCTTGGGCCCTGCACCCCATGGGAGACCAGGAAAAGCACCTGGATCCTGGCTCCTGCCTTCGGATCAGCACGGTGCGCCGGCTGCAGTGGCAGCCATTGGAGGGTGAACCAACGGCAAAGGAAGACCTTTCTCTCTCTGTCTCTGTCCACTCTGCCTGTCAAAAATTAAAAAAAAAAAAAGAAACTGTGTCCAGAGTGAAGTGGGTCCCTGCCAGCCCCTGGTCCTGCCATCACTGCAGGTGTGTGCTCTGCTGGGTAAGCGCTGTGTGGGTTCCCCTGTGCCCGGCGGCCAGCCCTCTGTCCTTGCATCAAAGCCCAGAGCACGCTGCTGCTGTGTGGGCCCGGGTCCGCACTTTAAACATGACTGAGTGTGCATTCACCGTTCTTCCGTCTTCATTGAAGAAGGGAAAAGTCACAAATAGGACTTTTTCTTAAAATAATCAAAACCTGAATAGAATTAACTAACTAAAAATTAGATGCAGGGTTGGTTTTTTTGACTTACTGAAAAGGCAGGGTTACAGAGATAGAGGGAAAGGGAGAGAGATCGGCCACCTGCTGGTTCACTCCCCAGACGGCCCCAGCAGCCGGGGCTGAGCCAGGCTAAGATCAGGGGCTCAAGTGCTTGGGCCGCCCTCAGCTGTTTTCCGAGCGGATTTGCAGGGAGCTGGGTCGGGACTTGAACCAGTGTGCGTGTGGGCTGCCGGTGTCCCCTTAACCAGGGGGTGCAGTCCTTGGTGGTTATTGGCTCAGGAGAGATGTGCGGCTAATGCGTGGTTTAACCCTGCTCCCTGCCTAACACGGAGCCTGGCACGCCCCTGGGTGTGGGAAGAGGCAGCACGCGCAGAGCTGCACTGCGTGTTCACAGTTCTCCGGAGGCTGTCGTAATAGTGTGAACTCCTCCGCTGAGGAGTCAGCCCCTCACCCTGGGAGGAGCGTCCTGGTGGCAGCCGTGTGGTGTGCGAGGTGTCCTTAACCGCGTGTCACGCCCCTGCAGGGCCATGTGGCTGAGCATCTGCAGTGCGGACAGGAGCGCTTTCCTGAAGGGTGGGTAGGCTTGACTCCAGAGGCAGAGCGTTGGCCAGAATGCACAGGAAGGCACGGCCATCTGATTCCAGGAGGGTCACCTCCAAGCCACACAGTGGGTGTGAGACCTGGTAGCCACGGCCCAGGGAGGGGGCAGCACGGAGCCTGGGTGTGGGGTTGGAAAGAGCAGGCAGTTCACTGGGGTCCCAGAAAGCGAGGAGGCTGCAGGTGAGGCTCAGCGAAGCAGCCTCCTCTCTTCCTCAAGGTGGTCCCCGTCCCCTCAGTGCGGCCAGTCAAGAGGAAGCCACCCTGAGAGGGCGGGACTGGACAGTGTCCCCCCCCCCCCCCCCCCCGCAGGCTGCTGGCAGGGGCGTGGACTCTGTGTGGTCTGAAGCCCTGTAATGTCAGGTTACCTCCCCTCGCAGTTCTCTTTTTATAACAAACATTTACAAACTTAACTGTTCAAGAGTGCGTCTGTGACCTCTTACTCCACCTGCAGGGGTCAGAGTCCGCCTGGACATGGGGTCGGGCACATGGCTGTCCTGGGTCCACTGACCTCTGCCCGCTCTACCACCGCGTCTCATGCAAAGACGCTTCCTTGGTCGCAGGCTCGGGACCCTAGTGTCCCTGCCCACTCTGGTTGCTAAGGTGCCTCACCCTCCAGCACACACCAGGGGGTGCTGTTCCTGCAACCTGGATGCCAGCCTGCTGCCTGCGGCTGCCCTAGCCAGTACCCTGGGGGCCTTGGACCTCTGTTCTGGTGTTTCATGGGGCCTGCTTGGCACTACCCAGTACCCAGGCTGTGTCTACTCCACCAGCCAGAAAGGGCAGCCACGCTGTCTGGTCAGTGTCCCCAGGACAGTGCTCCTGAACACAGCTGCACCCAGAATGCCTTCAAACGTCTTTAATCGAGTGGCTGCAGCAGCTGTCGCGGGGCTCGGGCATCTTAAGGCACATAGTTTTGTGATTAGAACCCCCCAGTCTACAGGTGACATCACCGATTCACAGCCCTCCCCACTCGTCACTTGGATACAGTCCATGTCCACCTCTGATGTGATTCTTCCTGAAGTCTCACAATTGGGCAGTTCTGAACAATCCACTGGGCACTGTAACAGTGGATTTCAAGAGGATACAGAAGTGAGGACTAGTGATTTCCTAAGTTGTGTACTTTGTAGTCTACCGCAAGGTAGGCCAGCGTTTAGCATTAAATAAATACTCCTCCGTAATAAAAATTTTTACAGTGGTTTTCCTAAGGAAATACATTCATGAGGCTCTGTGTACATTCTGTTTACAACCGTGACGACACGAGGCTTCTCATCCAGGAGACGAGCACAGAGCCCAGGCACAGCACTGCGCGCGGACGTCAGGGTGCGAGACGTTGGCGCATCGTTCCGTCGCAGCCGGGCTCAGCTTGGTGGGGCCCCGGACACAGAGGCAGATGCAGGCTGCCGCCACGGATCTAGCTGCTTCCCGCAGCTGGGAGTCTGCCCAGCATCCAGTGGTCCAGCCGGAGGTGCCGGCCGCCTGCTACTCTGTCCCCCCCAGGCGGGGCAGGCACTTGGAAGGTGGCTGTGGCGCAGATGGGACTGCCCCCTGGAGCCGGGTGGTTCAGGCTCTGCTGCGTAGGTGGCTGATTTTGTCTCGGAGCTGGCTGAAGGGGCTGGGAAGCGTGAGGAGGCCTGCTGAAGCCAGACGCCCGGGAACTGTCCACAGCGGCCCCACTGATGAGTCCGACTGTGAGCAAACCGTCGGCGTGCCGAAGCCTCGGAAAGTGATTTGTGTGGTGAGCGAACTTGCTGTTGCTTTCACTTTTCTCAGCTGCAAAGCCGTGGACAGAGCTCAGCGTGTGACATTCAGCTACTGGTGACGTCCCTTAGCTGGGCGATTCAGAGCACAGACTCAGAACTGGGCCAGACACACGCAGCTGAGTTTTCCTGAGCAGGGTGAGGCCAGTGGCAGGTGACAGCTCCATGGGCTGCGACCCCAGGGTGGGGGAGAGGGGATCCATGGCCCAGGAGTCTCAGCCAAGTCTCCCTCGGGGCCTGAGCCCCTGCTGTCCCTTTAGCCCTCCCCTGCTGTGGCTAGTGGGGACAGCAACCACCTGGCCCTCAACCCCCTGAAGGGCAGGCTGTGGTTCTGAACAGGAACCCTGCCCGCGTCACCCACAGCAGCCGCAGTGTCCCAGCCCCTAGAGCCCTGGGTGCAGGCAGGGCTGCAGTCCAGGGTGACAGGACCTGTGTGCCCAGCTCAGGAGTTCCAGCACAAAACTGAAGAGTGAACAAGGGATGTCGCTGCCCGCAGCCCACACGGAGTCCCGCAGTCCCAGAACTGGCCAGAGAACAGCCACCACGCAGGCCCCCTGCCGGCCAGAGTTGGCTCAGGACGCCCAAGGACTGCACCCTCCCCCGCACCCCGTCCCGCTGCCCTGGGGCGCAGAGCCCCGCTCTGGGGGCCCCTGTCCCTGAGTGGGTCGGCAGTGCAAACAGCATCATGGACGTGCAGACGAGGACATCGGAGCACCTGCCCTGCCCTCGGCGGGCGCCGTCACAGCGGCGTCTCCTCTTGCTCCAGGGCCAGAGGCGACGAGGCGCTCGACAGGGGCAGCGACGCGAGCTTGAGCAGCGCGGGGCGGCGGCGCACGCGGGGCCGCTGGAACGAACGCCGGCTGTGCACGCGGCGCGCCGCCGCAGACCTCGCGTGGGCACTGGGCAGCGCCCTGCGCTCCGGTCCCGCACCGGGCTCGCGGGCGGGCCCGGACGGGGCGGCGTCCGGCGCTGCGTCGTCGGACGTGGGCGGAGCGGGGCTCGGAGCTCGCGGGCGCGGGAGCCGCGCGGGCGGCGGGGGCTTCTCGGCGTCAGGTGGCCGGCGGCGCGGGGACGAGCGTCCGGTCAGCGGCGTGTCGGAGCCCGTGTCACCTGCGGGGTTGGGGCGGGCGTGAGGCGCGGGAGGCGCTGGGGGACCCCCGCCCGCGCCGAGGCCCGCCCGAGCAGCTCCCTCCCGGATGCCCGCTCTGGGCGGCGGATCGGGGGTGCTCCTGGGAGGGCGCAGCGAGGAGCGGCGGGGGCCGCCCTGCCTGGGGCCTGCCGGGCTGCAAGGCCGAAGGTAACTGCTGCTCGCAGAGAGAAAGAGAGAGAGAGGGCGAGGGCGAGAGCGACAGAGCAGAGCTCCTGCTTCCTGGGAAATGGAGGTGAACCGCCCCCCCCCCCACCGCGCGCGGGCCCTCCCCGCCCCCGGCGCCACCGCCTCTCCTGCACTCTTTCCTTCTTCACCCGCGCCTGTCCCTTTGGGAAGAGAAACACCTCCCGGCGGGCCCTGAGCGGCTCCCTCCCGCCTGCAGCAGGGTCCCAGGAAGGGTGCGGAGGACAGTTCCAGAAGGGAGGCTGCGAGAGGAGCTGCGAGAGAGCAGGCAGTGGTTACATGTGTGTGGACTCGGGGTGTTCAGCGCCGTCCTCCGCCAGCAGGAACGAGTCCACCGACTTGTTGCTGAGCCGGAAGGGCGCCAGGCGGCGGAAGTTGCCCGGGGAGTAGGGGATCTGCACGCGGGCCCTCTGGGAGGGCACCACGGCCTCCCCGGGAGACAGCCAGGGTGGCACCCTGGCCAGGAGGCTGGGGGCCAGGTCCTCGTCCGGGGAGAACACAGGGTTGTCAATTCCTAGGAGAGAGGGCGTGGCCGCTGAGTGTCCAGGGCACCTCAGCTGCAGGGGTCGGCCGGCACCACAGGCTCCAGTCACCTGCCACGTTTCAGGCTGCAGCCCCTCACCCACCCGGGACACAGGCCCAGCCAGCTCCTGGCCAGGCAGACCTGCTGGGAGGGTGTGCACGGCCCCCAGGCCCTCGTGTCCCCTCGTCCACACTCCCCTCGGTCCTCACCTGCAGGGGAGTCGGAGGTCGTGTCCTTGGTGACGCTGGCCAGGAACTCGATCCCCCCACTCATCTTCTCAGCCTCGTAGTAGTCGGGGGCCTCCTCGGGGTCTGAAAGTTCCAGCTCTGGTGGGGAGTGGGGGGTGAGGGGACTCCCCGGGGGTGAGGAGGACCCAGGTCCACCCTGCCCAGAGGGGCTGTCGTGGCCACCAGATGGCCAGCCGGGTGTGCTGGACAAAAAGCCACGGAGTGCTGCCCACCTGCCCTGGCCATCCCTGGCCTTCTGGGGAGTTAGGTCAGAGAGAAAGGGGCAGGGACCCCAGGGCCAGGAGGGAAGGGGAGAGGGGCAGGGATGAGGCGGCAGTGGGCTGCAGGCCACCAGGGTTCCCCAGGGGACGCCCCTCCCCCGTATCTCTCCTTAAGGGTGAAGTCATGGGCAAGGGACACCGCCCCCTCCCCGTACCTCTCTCCTTAAGGGTGAGGCCGTAGGCAGGGCTGTCCAGGGGCAGCTTCCCGTTGGGGACACTGCTGTTTCTCTGAGGAGCAGACATGGAGCCTTGCAGAGCCGGTGAGGGGTCCCTGGGGTCCAGCCGTCCCCCGCCCCGCACGCCGCCCCGCGCGTACCCGCTTCTGCGCCCGCTCCCGCTCCCGCTTGTGCTTGGTCGCCTTCTTGCTCTGGCCGAGGCCCAGCTTGGCCGACTTGAAGGACTCCAGCCGCTTGCGCATGGTGCGGTGGAAGATCTCCTTGTCCTGCTTCTCGTCCTCGCTGGGGCTGAGCACGTGCCGGCTGTACAGGTGTTTGTACTGGGGACGGGGCGGGGGAGGGGGCGTCAGCCCTGCGCCCGCCCCGCCCCGCCCCGCCCCACGCCGCCCAGCGCCGCCCCGCCTGCCCCGCGCCACCTCCTGCCGAGGCTTGTACAGGTACTGCTGCAGCGTGTGGTGCGTGATGACGTCCTCTGCGTCGCGCACGCTGCGCCGCCGCTGCTCCAGCGACTGCATGTCCAGGCACACGGCGCTGGCACTCTCCCTCCTGTGCAGGGGAACGCTGAGCCCACAGCACCCACTCCCACGAGGCCACAAACCCCCGCCCTGAGACCCCCCGGAGGTGGGCATGGTGCTGTCCACTGCCTCTCCCCAGCGCCCGCATAGCCAAACCAGCCACAGCTGCCAGGGGCCCTGCAGGCGCCTTCGCGGCTGGCAATGTGCCTGCAGCTCCCTCCTTCCCTGTCCGCTTCCTGCCCACCCAGCCCCCTGGGGACCCTGCCTCCCTCGGTGAGCCGCCCCCCCCCCCCCGCCGCCGCCGCCGCCGCCGCCACATTTACAGCTCTCGGCCGCTTGATGGTTGGGTGAGGGGCCTCTCGGGAAGGACCCCCACCCAGCAGCAGGCTCTGGGGCCCCGGGAGCCCCTGGGACACGTACAGGAGGTAGGAGACGGAGGCCTCCACGGTGGACGGGCGCGGCGTGCTGAAGTCCACATTGACCATGTTGTCAGTGCTCGGGGAGCGGATGAAGGCCAGGGAGCCTCGGCGCTCTCCCTGGGGGACACGGCCCCATCAGCCACGTGTCCCTGCCCACATGAGAGGGCTCCTGCCCCACCCGAGACCCAAGCCAGGAAGAAGTGGGGTGTTGGGGCCCGGAGCTCTTGGCTGTGTGAAGGGACACCTTGGGGACACCTGAGAAAGGGAGCCCAAAGGCCGCCAGGGGACAGCTGGGCGCTAGGGCTACTGTGTGAGAGGACCGAGGCCCCCCACGGCCCCCGCCGGGCTGGGGGTCCGCATGGGGGCCCTGGGGGCCAGCCGGCCCGGCTCCACTGCTCTGCACGGGCTGAGGGAGGCGGGGCGTGCCGCCGTCGCTGCCGGTTTGCCCTGCCAGGGCTCTGCTCGTCACCGGGACGGGCTCTGGTTTTTTGCCTCTAACTCACGGCTCCTCTCTGACCTTGCGCAGACTGGTGGTGCGGGAAGGGCTGCGCCCCCAGCAGCGCTGAGTGACTGGGACGTGGGTCACGGACTGCTTACAGAGTCACGCGTGTGTGGCAGCACTGAACTCACACGTGGCTTGTGTGCAGGCACATTCGCTCCCTTGTGTGGTGACGCGTGTGATCACACGTGTGCACATGTGTGTGCATGTAGGCCTACAAGGCTACTTCTAAATGTTCACCAAAAATGAAATGAAAAGATACGTTTATCCTGGTGCGTCTTTGAATGCCATCCACAGTTGTTGGTACCCATTTCTGTGGTGTGTGCACAGGGGTACTGGGGCCTCGCCTCCCTGTCTCCTGCTGTCTCTTGGGAGGGCAAATAAGGACCTGGCCTGGGTCTGGGGACCGGGGAGATGAAGCGAAGCTGGCTGAGCCGGCCCCGCGAGGGAAGGGGGCCGGGCACCTCGGTCACGTAGCTGATGGCATCCTTCAGGTTCAGCTCGTGGAACACGTTCAGAATCCGGTCCCGAGACTTCTGGGCCGACTGCCTCATGAGCAGTTTGCTGAGGAACCTCCGGTCGAAGTTGGCCCACCTGGAAACAGGCGGACAGAGCCGTCAGCTCACGGAGCCCGCGGCCTCGACCCAGGACCCGTTCTCCTCCTGGGCGGGTGGACGTGACGACCCCGGGGCCCAGCAGTTACGAGGCTGCTCGGGACACCCCGTCCCATGTGAGAGTGCCTGGGTTCTGCTTCCTGCTGATACTGCAGTGCCGCCCACGTGGGAGACGGGCTGCGCTCCCAGCCGTCGCAGGGTGAACCAGCGGGTGAGAGGTCTTCGTGTCTGTCCTCCCCCTCCCTCTCTGTCTCGCTCCATTCCTCTCCCTCTGCTCGCATTCCACAATCTCCCTGGTTGGATGGCACTGTCTGAACACACACAAACGTGGATTCTACATTCCCAGGGTCTGCCTCATCCTCAGGAGGTGGCCTGGGGGCGCGCACAGGACCCTGGCCAGGAGCCTGTGTGACCTTCCCAGGAGCAGGGGCCCACGGAGCTCTCGGCTTGGACAGAGCCAAGTTGGCCAGAGTGAGGCTGTTCAGCTCAGACACCCCGGGGGGCTCCAGACACAGCCCCTCAGTGGCAGAGGGGGTGAGGCCCCAGGGAGCTGGAGCTGTCGCCCCAGGGGCCAGCTGCTTCACTGCCCTCTACCCAGGTCAAGTTTTCGGCCAGACCGAGACCCTTCGCTGATGTAGGTTTCTGAGGGCCCAGACATGAGGCCGTCCAGCGCCTGCTGTTGGTGGCCGTGCAGGAGGCCGAGTCCTGCTGGCTACCAGGCTGATCACGTCCTAGCATCCAGTTTGTCTTTTGACCACACGTGCCCAGTGCCAGGCTCACACAGTGGTGCTGGCACGCCCCCCTCTGCTTACAGGAGGGGAATGAGCGCATCTCTCCCACTCCCATCTCCCACGTAACGTGGCTGCCTGGGATGAACTGGCCACCGTGGCCGTCCGGGCCCCGGCAGCTCAGTGGAGCCAGGCGTTCTCCTTTCCATGTGTGTGCACCTGCGTGTCTGGTGCACACCTGAGCCTTGGCCTCGTGGGGCAGAGGAGCCCTGAGAGTCAGGACCGGGCTGATTACCCGGCCAGAGTGGAGGGACTTCCGGAAGCTCCGTGCCATTTGGTTTACGTGGCTTTCTGTTCCCCCGCTTGTCCTGTAGGTTCCACAGCCCATCACCAGGGTCAGGGGCTGAAGGAGGGTGCCACCGGCCACGACCGGCGCCTCTTACTTACTTGTCCCTGAGATAATTGTGCCCGATCTGCCCGGATATGTCCTCGATGGCCGAGAGGATGTGGTCGAAAGCCTTTTGGAGGAGAGGGGTGTTGGGTGTGGGCCAGCAGCAGGACTGCCCAGCCCCCCGGCGGCCCCGGGGACCCCGGCCCCTACCCGGCCGTGCAGCTTCTCGTTCAGCTTGGGCTCCCGGTGCTCGCTGCGCTTCACCTTCAGCCACTGCACCAGCGGCTTGATGGTCAGGCCCTGGGGACACAGGGGCCCTGCTGAGCCCACGCCCCACCTGGCAGGGCAAGCGGAGGCCCGGCTGCCGTGCCCCACCCTGCAGGAGCCCCCAGCCCCTTGCTTTGGCCAGAAGTCCCGGTCCGGGCCCTCCCGCGAGAGCCACTGCCCCGACAAATGGTGCTGTGTCCCCAGTGGCCGCGTGGAGGCCTACATAGCGCTCCTAGTTACTAAAATTACAAAACCCAATTAGGTCCCGAGCCCAAGACCCCGTCCTGGGGCGCCGCACCTGGAAGATGACGGTGAAGAAGACGACGATGATGGTGGTGCTGACGAACAAGTTCTTCTCCTTGACCTTGTTCCCGTCCAGCAGCGCGACCAGGGCGAAGGCCACGGCCCCGCGCAGGCCGCCGTAGGACATGACCACCTGGTCGATCAGCTCCAGCTGCACCATGCGGTACCGGTTCAGCAGCCAGGTCTGCAGCACGACACCTGGGGGCCGGCGGTGCTCAGCCCCGGGCCGGGCCGGGCCTGCATCTCTGTGCCCCGTGGGCCCCTCCCCAGCCTCGCTGCCCTGCCCGGAGTTAGCAGGAACCCAGCAGGCTCCCCGTGAGTTCCAGCACCGTCCATCCCGACAGGCAGGGCACACCCCAGTCTGTGGGGGTGCTGGGACCCTCACGGGGGGCGGCCCCCAGCCCCCGGAGCTCACCGATGGCCCGGAACACGGACACGAAGAGCAGCGTGAGCAGCACGAAGGCCGTGTTCCAGGTCCAGATGAGCGGGTCCACGGCCGAGATGCCCAGGAACATGAAGATGATGGTCTCAGCCCCGCTGGCCAGCATCTTCATGGTGTAGCGCACTGTGGTGGCCGACTGCTCCGAGATGTTGGCTTTCACGTACTTCTGACAGCAGATGCCGCAGAAGGTGATACTGGGGGCGGCAGGCCGGGCGGGGCAGCTCAGGACCAGCGGGCGGGGCAGCGGAGCCCAGACCCGCCATCCCGGCCGCTGGCCCCGCCTTGGGGTCAGCCCTGCGCTGAGTGGATGTAGCGCCGCTGGCGACCAGCGCCCTGGACTGGTGCCCACAGCCCGGCGTGCACACCAAACCCACAAAGACCTGCTTCTGGGCCCCAAGCGGGCAGCCTGGGGGTCCGTCCACAGCCTGGTCCTGCCCGCTTGGGGGCTCAGGGCAGACCCGGGGCACCGGTGCCCCACAAGGGCCTCCTGGAAGCCTTGCCCCACCCAGCAGGTCCCAGGGCCCATGGGCAGAGACCTGGGCATGCACCTCCCCCACGGCGAGGGCCAGGCCTCGGCCACCCTGGCCCAGACGCGCTCTGCGGGGCACTCACGCCAGGATGGACGACAGGGACAGCATCTCGGACGTCAGGTAGCTCAGGTAGGAGATGATGAAGACGAAGCCGGGCTCGATGACGCGCACGTGCTTGGTGAAGCGCGTCACCAGCGACAGCAGGAAGGCGAAGACCACCCCCACCAGCGTGCCCCCCAGGCTCACCACGAAGAAGGACACTGCGGGGACAGCAGGCCCGGCTCAGCCCGGCAGCGTGGGCGAGGCTGGCCGCCACTCCTGCCCACAGTTGCCTGGTAACCGCCCCGCGGAGGGGCCGTGGGCCTGGGAAACAAGAGCTTGATTCTCTGTCCTCAGTGTGGAGGGGAGAGGACGCAGCCCGCCCACCCAGGGGAGCAGCGTGGGGGTTGGGGAGGCGGCAGGACCTCCCAGGGTGCCCAGCTCAGCTGTCCTCTGACTGCCCGGGGCCCATGGGAAACCCTGACAGTGAAGAGGCCTGCAGGGCCTCGCACCCCAGGAGCAGCAGAGACTTCTGGGAACTTCCTGTGCTCCTCTGATGGACAGGCAGGGCGGGACCCACAACCCACATACCTATGCCCTTCACACAGTCCACGCCTGTCACCTTGTCACCACCCAGTGTCACAAAAGATTGGAACACGTTGTACAGCACCTGCGGGAGGGCGTCTGGTCAGCCCCGGGCTGCGGCTGCGGGGGGCCAGCAGGCGGCAGAGGCGGCAGCCCCGGGGGCAGAGCTGGTCTTTCCCACCTCGCCGGGGCAGTGCAGACTTGCCCAGACACATGCTGACGGTGGCGCTGGGACCCTGGGGGCTGTGGCCCCCGACTCTGGGCTCTTGGAGTTTGGGGTCTGCTCAGACCCCAGGGCTGCCCTGAAGGGTTGAGGCGCAAAGATGGAGTGGTCTGGCTGTGATGGTCCTACGGTCGCCTACGGGGTCTTCAAGGGCAGCCGGGACGTCACAACCTCGGCAGGGAGCCCGGGAGCTCTCCCTGCACGGGACACGGCGCTGCCACCCCCAGGGCCCCAGGGGCACACAGCAGCCTTCGCTCTGTTTTCGATTAAAGTCCAATTAATTCTGCATTTTCCTGGGAGCCTTGTGTCTGCTGCCAAACACAAGAAATCTGGTGCAGGGCAGATCTGGCTCCTGGAGCCTGAGACTCGGATGGCGCGGCGGCTGGAAGGCGGGGCCCCCAGGCTGCAGAGGACGGCCAGTCGGGGCCGTGCAGCTGCACGACTTCCTTGTGGGATATGGCTGACGCAGCCCCAGCCCATGGCAGCCCGGCTCGCTTCCCGGCCCAGAACTCACGTGTGGGAGCCCCGTGCCCGGATAGGGTCTTTAAAAGAGGCAAACTGGCCAGACGGAGGCACTGAGGGTCTGCGTCACAGGAGAGGGACGCACACGGAGGGCCGGCCACACGAGGCACAGCCAGCCCTGCCCCCACTGCTGTGTCCCGGCTTCTGCTGGGCAACCCCAGGTGTTATTGTGACTCCCGTGGGAGGGGAGACAGAGAAAGCCCCCACGTGCTGGTTCACTCCGCTAATGCTTGCCGCGGCTGGGGCTGGGCCAGGCTGAAGTGGGGAGCCAGGAGCTCAGGCGGGTCTCGCACGTGGGCGGCGGGGACCCAACCGCTTGAGCTCACCGCAGCCCCCAGCTGTGCATAGCAGGAAGCTGGAGTCAGGAGCGGGGCTGGGCTGGAAGCCAAGTGCTCCGAGGGGATGCAGGTGTCTGTCACCTCTAGGCCAAACGCCTCCCCCTGCTCGTCTGCTCCTAAGGAAGCAGGAAGCGGCAGATCCACAGTAGAGACCCCTGCCCTGGGGTCTCAGCGCTGGCCCCTGGCCCTGCGGGATGAAGTGGGCAGGTCTGAGGAGCAAACCGTGAGACTGTGACGGAAACTCCACTAGGCGTGGGTGGGGGCTGCTAACCACGAGGCCCTGTGCCTCACGGCGTTGGAGGCAGCAGTGGTGCAGGGTCATAGGTCATCGAGGCCAGGCCCCTGCGGCCCACAGATGCCAGGGACACTAGACACCCAATCAGTTTTGCTGCGGCTGGGACGCCGCCCACTCTCACCACCGTGACGGCGTCGTTTAGCAGCGACTCCCCGAAAACGATGATGAACAGAACCTCGTTGACGTGGACCTCCTCGAACACGGCCAGCACGGCCACGGGGTCCACGGCAGCAATGAGGCTGCCGAACAGCAGGAAGTCCAGGAGGCCGATCTTCAGTTCGCCTGCAAGATAAGCAGGGACTGTGGGTCTCCGGGGCACCCGGGAAGGGCGCAGCCAGGGCACCGGAGCCCCTGTGGGGTCAGTGTGACCCCTGAAGTCACAGGGGGCTGCAGGGGAGCAGGCAGGGGCAGGGCCGACCCAGGCCTGGCCTGAGGTGGGGCTATGGGCACACAAAGTGCTAAGAGGCCTGCCGGCAGGTGGGCAACAGAAGGCAGGTGCAGAGGGCGTTCAGGGTGTCGGGGACAGCAGGGGAAGGCAGGTCCACATGAGGCCCCTCCCTCTCAGGGCTCCAGGCAGGTCTGCACCCCTGCATCTCAGGCCGTGCACATCCCCTCCCTGCCCTGCATCTCACACCCTGCACAGCCCCCCCATCTCAGGCCATGCACCACAGCACCCCCCCACCCTGCATCTCAGGCCGTGCACAGCCCCCCAGATCTCACACTGCACAGCCCCCCCCATCTCAGGCCGTGCACAGCTCCCCCCCATCTCAGGCCGTGCACAGCTCCCCCTGTATCTCAGGCCATGCACAGCCCCCCCCCCCATCTCAGGCTGTGCACAGCTCCCCCCCCATCTCAGGCCATGCACAGCCCCCTCCTCAGGCCGGCTTTCTGGGGCCCTGCCGGCCGCCTTCTTGGCTATAAAGAGGGCATTGAGTCCTCTGTCCATCCCGTGGGCCTAGCAGACCGCTCAGCCTTGAGGGGGTGCAGGAGCCTGCCCAGGGCCGGAGAAGTGCAGGGAGGGCCGGGACCAAGCTCACAGCTGGCAGTCCTCCAGGGCGCCCACGTCCGCGCAGCCCAGAATACGTCTGCCTGGGCTGTGCCAGAACCTGCCCATCCCACTCCAGGCCGAGGCCCGGGCCCGTGGGAGGGCCCAGCGGGAGCCAGTGAGCGGGTCCCCGTGCTCCCCGTGGGGTCAGCAGTGCAGCCCCTGAGACTCCGCAGGGCCTGGGGTTTCTGTCTGGGGCAGGACTTGCGCTGCCCCTCCACCCAGCTGAGCCTCAGGCTGCGGCCACACGCAGCCCTGCTAGGCCCGCCTCCGAGGGGCGCTGTGGGCCAGGCCTCCCCGTGACGCTGCACGCCGCATCTGAGCGTCAGTTCTGGTCCCAGCTGCTGCCCTTCCGCTCCAGCCCCCTGCTCGTGGCCTGGGAAGGCAGTGGAGGGTGGCCCAAGTGCTTGGGCCCTGCACCTGTGTCAGAGAGCGGGGCGGAGCTCCTGGCTCCTGGCTCTGGCCTGTCTCAGCCCTGGATGTTGTGGCCATGTGGGAAGTGAATCAACCAGCAGATGGAAGCTCTCTTGCTCACTCTCCACACCCCAACCCCTGTCACTCTGCCTTTCGACTGAAAATAAGTAAAGAAAAAAATAAGAACAAAAGTCCCCTCTCAGGCCTCCCGTGCAGGTCCAGCTCTTGCTCCAGGGCCTGACGGGTCTGCGGCAATTTCTGGAAAAGTGCTGACCCCAGCAGTCCCGAGGTGGCCAGGGGTGGGCCCTCCCCGGGGCAGCAGCCCTTCTGGCCTCCGCCTGGCGGTCCAGCAGGCACTGGCCCTGCCGGGGGCCTCACCCTGCACCCGGGGCAAGGAGACGGCAGCATCTGCACGGCTTCTCCCCCTGCCTGGGCCACCCAAGCATGGGCCACGGCTGTTCACGTCCACAGTGCAGGAGCAGCCCGGCCTGCCTGTGCACACGGCCCCGGGCCTCTGAGCCTGGCCAGCCTGCGCAGCTAACCAGTTAGAGCCAGCGCAGTCCCGGGCAGGATCAGGTACCTGTGGCAGGTGGGGTGACCCGGGCTGCTATGTGGCCACCGACACACAGGAGGGCTGCAGTGCCGGGCTCAGTGGACAGGACACTGGGCGCTGTGGGCAGCTCAGCCTGTGGTCCGTGGCCCTCACCTGGGGGCTTCTGCCAGCCCCTCCTCCCTTTCCCTGGGGCCGACCCCAGCCCCAGACGCTCCCCGGAAGAACAGGCTCCCACCTGCCCGGCCGGTCCTGAATTCGAGGGGGCGCTCGGTGGGCCCCTTGTGCACACCCTCCTTGGGGTCTGTTTCCTGCCCGGCCCCCGGACTCACCCATGATGCCGCTGAGGAAGACTCCGTAGAGCGACAGCCCGGTGGTGGCCGCGTTCCACACGGTGCCCACGACGGCGTAGAGCAGGATGCTGCCCAGGTTGCTGAAGAAGAGCCGGTTGGGCATGAAGTAGCCGGCGTCCAGCACGATGGGCGGCAGCAGGTAGAAGAAGAAGACGGTGGGCGTGAGCGTGAAGGAGGCGATGTGGTCGGCGGCCAGGACGATGCCGCCTAGCACCAGGCCCAGCACGATGAGCAGCGCGCTCTCGGGGACGACACTGGTGACCTTGTGGGACAGGTGGAAGACTGCGGGGGAGGGGAGCGCGTCAGGAGCGGCCGCGGCAGGCACCTGAGCCCCTGGGGGCCCTGTGCTCCCTGCACTGCCCTCCCTCAGCTGCCCGGACCCTGCCCCAGCTGGTGTCTCCCCTCCCTGTCGGGTCAAGCCCAGAGGCTCAGCGCCTCAGACGCCGCCCCCACTCTTGCACAGGGAGCTCAGCGGGGCTGGCAGGAGGTGGCTGAGGGGACAGGCGGAGCCCCCCACGAGGGGCCAGGGCGGGGGAGCCCAGTCCCAGGGCAGCCATCGCCTGTCCCACTGTAGCCACCTTCGGGGGGCTGTGGAGTGCAGCCCCAGGTCTCCGGGTCTCCCCCAGCCAGCCTCCGGCCTCGGCCGCCCTGGGCTGCGCAGACTGAGCCCCACACGAAGCTCTGGGGGTCGGGAAGCTGCCAGGAGGGTGACTCCTTCAGCCCGAGAAAGTACGGTGCAGTTACTACTTTTGTTCCCGGGCTTTGGCCAAAGTCCTCTTGGATGCCAAGCGTCCCCCAGGACAGCCGAGGCCCCAGCCCAGCACAGAGAGTGAGGAGCAGGAGGACCCAGGTCCCGGGCCACACCAGAACCTCCAGGAGGCACCAGCCAGCCCCGCCCTCGACCCGCTCGGCTCCTCCCTGCCCAGCTCCCCCCTGCGGCTTCCTGACGGGTCCTCTTCAAACCTGGTCTGAGCCGGGCACCCTGACCCTGCAGCCAGCACCGCTGTGGGGACAGAGGACCTGCTCCCGGGTGTCCGGTCACGGCTCTGTCCCCCTCTGGGGGGCAGCAGCGCTGGGAGGCAGCACGATGGCCACCATGGCCACGATGGCCAAAGCCCGCAAGGCAGCCTCACGGAGCATGAGTGGACAGCGCAGGTGGCGTTCCTCCGGGAGGTGCCCCCCACACCGGCTCGCCACCTGGGGCCTGGGAGTGTGCATCAGGCTCTGGGGCCTGGGGGGCACACATGGGAGCCGTGTCCCAGGTCCCAGGTCCCAGGTCCCAGGGATGGCCATGTCCGCTGCATTTGGTGCGATGGCCACAGGCCCAGGGCAGCACTGGACTCTGGCAGGCCCTGGGCTGGCTGGGGAGCCTGCACTGTCTCTCGGGGGTCACTGAGAGGTTCAGGGATGGGCCAGTGGTTGACCACCTCCCCTCCTGTTCCTTCCCAATGGCCACGGAGCTGGGCCTGTATCCGTGGTCCCTGCCCAGAGCTGGGCGCCCCCACAGGCCTGCCCACGGCTCCACACCTGCCCGTGGCTGTGGCCAGACCTGAGGGACATTTCCTTCCTCGCTGGCCCTGTTCCTCACCAGCCCCAGCCCACAGCAGCTGCCCAGCCGGGTCTCCCTGAGGATCCACTGTCCTGGGATCCACTGCTCTGCTTCTGAGCCAAAAATCCTGGCTCTGCGCCTCACCCCTGCAGACATGGCCTGCAGCTCTGACCAGGGCTCAGCCGGACGGTGTCCTGGGCTCCCACGTCCCTGAAACCCTGACTGCCGCTGCCCGTGGGGCCGGCCCAGTTGCGGGAGGCTGTTCTATCAACCAAGGGTGAACCTCGGCGCCAGCAGGTCCCCGTCACTTCCGACCCAGTTCCCTGAGCCGCCTCAGCGCCCAGCACCTGCTGCCGGCGGGGGCTCCGGGCTGCACAGGAGCCCCTCCCCCTGCACACACACGTGTGCATGTCTGTGCCTGTGTGCGTCTATGTGTGGTGTGTGTATGCCTGTGTGTCCACGTGTGCACCTGTGTGTGCATGTCTGTGCCTGTGTGTCCACGTGTGCACCTGTGTGTGCATGTCTGTGCCCACGTGTGCACCTGTGTGTGCATGTCTGTGCCCACGTGTGCACCTGTGTGTCCATGTCTGTGCCTGTATGTCCATGTGTGCCCACGTGTGCATGTCTGTGCCTGTGTGTGTCCACGTGTGCACCTGTGTGTGCATGTCTGTGCCTGTGTGTGTGTCCACATGTGCACCTGTGTGTGCGTGTGAGGGGGGTCCTTTCCCATTTCCTCCAGGCTAGCCCCTCCCCTGCCCTGGCTCTGGGGGCTGGGGGCTGATTTCTGCTGCCCTGCTGCTGAGGCCCACACCTCCATGGTTTGTGCCAGTGGTGGGGGCTGGGCTTGCCGGGGTCTCAGGACTCCCCGGCCTCCGAGCCAGGACTGCCTCTCAGGCAGCGATCGACCGGACTCCGATGGCTCAAGCGGCAATTTGCACGGTGCAGCACCCGTGGGTGCAATGGGCCCATCATGGCGGGGAGTCAGGTTCCTGCTCCGCCTGCACGGGCCTGACACGTGGGGCCACGCACATGCCTGTGACCGGGAAATGGACACCCTGACCCAGGAGTGGCTCCCGGCACGGCCTGGACGCTCCCTGTCCCTCCTGAGTGCTGATTCATCTCCAACAGCGGATTGGGCAGGCCGACGGCACGCGTGTGGACACGCACTCACCTGTGGGCCTTCCCCGTCCTCTGTCCCCCCACTCTAAGGGCAGACGCCATGCTGCTCCAGGGCATCTGGGGGTCCGTGGGGCCATCTCTGTCTACAGGTACCTCCTTCAAGCCCCAGGTGAGACAGGTGCCCCCAGGAGCCCAGGAGATGGGTGCCCCAGGAGCCCAGGGGAGGCGGGTGGACCGCTGTTTCACTCCCTAGGGCCCTGGACCTGAGAAAGTCTGGCATGGAGGTCTGGGAAGGGGATGTGTGAGGCCTTAGGGAAAACAGAGCAGAACGAACAGCCTGATGTAGACACCATCACAGCTTACAGCCCACTGTATACACTGTCACAGCCGCCCACGGTATACACCATCACAGCTAACAGCCCACTGTATACACCATCACAGCTAACAGCCCACTGTATACACCATCACAGCTACCCACTATATGCACTGTCACAGCTAGCAGCCTACTGTATACACTGCCACAGCTAACAGGCACTGTGTACACCGTCGCAGTCAGGGCCGACAGCGACCCAGGCTCAGTGTTGGAATGTGCCTGTTGTGACGCTCAGCGGCACCACGACCAAGCCCAGCACTGAGGTGAGCTCTGACACGTGCGGAAGGAGGCGGTGTGGCCCGTGGCTGGCTCCGGCGTGGCTGGCTCCGGCGTGGCTGACAGCCTGACACAGCAGCAGCCAGAGACAGGGCTGGGTCTCTTCGGAGGCCAGAAGAAAGCACGGTGGGGACAGGACGCTGGGAGCGGTGAGGACAGAGCCGCCCACAGGTCGAGGGGCACCCAGCCACGGGAACCATGGCCGAGGCCCAGGGGGTCACAGCCAATTAAGCACAGAATGGCGTGGCCGCGCGCTGGTAACGACAGGTGGCTTTTAGTGCTCATTACAAAGCCCCGTGCGAGGCAAAGGTTGCTGCGAAACTGCCCGTTTCCGGACCAGCGCTGGGCTGCCCAGGGGCAGGCTTGGCCCCGAGGGACACAGCCTGGCGGGCCTGGGTCAAGCCCGAGTCCCGGCCGTCCAGGGGATGGGCAGATTCCGCTGAGTCTACGCAAGGGCAGCAGCACAGCAAATCCTCTGGTTTTACTTTAACGTGGACCTGGCCTCACGCATGGGCTCTGCCTCACAGAGACCAGGGTGGGCAGCAAGGGCGGGAGAAGTGGGGGGCTCGTCACACAGCCCAGGTCGGCAGGGCGGGCCGGGCGGTCTCACTCACAAGTGGGCAGATGCACAGGCACACACGCACACACACGGATACACGCGGATACACACACATGCACACACACAGATACATACACAGTCAGGTACACGCACATGTACACAGTCTCACACAGATACAGAGATACACACGTACATGTGTACACACAGTCACACACAGAGATACACACGTGTGCACACACATACAGATACACGTAACACAAATGCAACACTAGCACACAGCGCAGTCACATATGCACTCAATGCACACACAGAGCACAAAGTCACACAGGTGTACACACGTGTACACACAGAGACACACATGTGTGCACATGCAGACACACAGATACACATGTGTACACGTGCAGTCACACACATACAGAGATACATGTAACACACACACAAATGCAACACTAGCACACAGCGCAGTCACACACACACACTCACAGTGCGCACACAGAGCACAGAGACACCGGCACACGCACACGGGCACCACACAAGGACACACGGGCACGCGCAGACACGGGCACCGCACAAGGACACACGGGCACGCGCAGACACACGGGCACCGCGCAAGGACACACGGGCACGCGCAGACACACGGGCACCACACAAGGACACACGGGCACGCGCAGACACGGGCACCGCACAAGGTCACACGAGCACATGCAGACACACGGGCACCGCGCAAGGACACACGGGCACGCGCAGACACGGGCACCGCACAAGGACACACGGGCACGCGCAGACACGGGCACCGTGCAGGGGTTCCCACAGACTTGCACACAGGGAGCAGAGCCTGTTGCTCAGAGCAGCTCAGGGCAGGGACCGCAGCTGAGTCAGCCCCGCCCCGGGCGCGAGGCCCAGGCGTGTGCGGTGACCTCCCAGCAGCCTCTGCAGCCAGCACCAGTGGCCGCCCTGAGCCCGACGGGTGAGGAGGGCTGTGGGGTTCTCCCGGGGCCGTGTGGGGAGCTCCTCCCCGGCAAGGCGGGGCCTGCTGGGGCCAGGGCGGCCGCAGCCTCTGCTCCGCGTCTCGTGGCTTCCAGAACAGCAGCCCCTTCCGATGGCCTCGGCTCACCCGTCAGGCACTTCAAAGGCTGCCCACTTACAAAATGCAAGCAAGCCTTGCCGCGTTTTATATTTTAAAACTATGTCGTTGGGGCCAGCGTGTACACAGCAGGGAAAGCCACCTGCGGTGCCGGCATCCCATAGGAGCGCCAGCTCGAGGCCCGGCTGCCCCTCTTCCAGGCCAGCTCTCTGCTGGGGCCCGGGAAGGCAGTGGAGGATGCCCAAGTGCTTGGGCCCTGCACCCCATGGGAGACACGGAGGAAGCTCCTGGCTCCTGCCTTCGGCCTGGCCCAGCCCTGGCTGCTGCAGCCATCTGGGGAGTGAACCAGAGGATGGAAGACCTCTCTCTCTCTCTCTCTCTCTGTCTCTTATTCTATCTGTAACTCTGCCTTTCAAATAAAATAAATTTTAAAATCTTTAAAACCTAAAGTGGAAGGGGGGGGGGAACTAACCAGTGTTGAGTGCGGCTGTCCCAGGACCCAACCTCCTGACACAAGTGGCCTCCGGGGTCGACTTAGAAAACCCAGGTGAGAACCCCTGTGGGCAGCGGCCCAGTGCGGGCAGTGGGAGAGCAGGGTCCCCGACGCTGTCCCCCGAGAGCGGCAGCCACCCCCAGGACTGTGCGCATCAGTCACGGCAAGCAGCAAGGGCTCGGGTCCCCAGAAGCTGGAGCCCAGCGGCCACCCACACCACGCTGCCCTCTCGACCCCCCGCCTGTCACTGCGCCACAGCCCGTCCTTGCGGGGGCTCTGGCTGCCAGTCCCGGCGTCCTCACGGCCTCCTGGGCCCGGGGCTGCCGGCTGGGGCTGTCCCGGCAGCAGCCCCGGAGGAGCAGACACGACACAGGGGCCCCGGCCCGGAGAAGGGACAAGCTCACAGCAAGGTCCCTGCCTCCTGCAGCTATTTGGCACGTGGGAAGCACTCCTGGAAGGAGCAAGCCCGGCCCCCGTGTGAGCTCTTGGGAGCTTGGGAGGACGCAAGCGGACCCTCAGCCCACCCAAGTGGACTGCCTGGTACAACGACACCACTCCCAGATGTGACGTCCGTCACACGGTCCCAGACGAAGATTAGTTTTAATTTTTTAATTTTTTTTTTGACAGGCAGTTAGACAGTCAGAAAGAGACAGAGAAAGGCCTTCCTTTCCATTGGTTCACCCCTCAAGTGACCACCACAGCCAGCATGATGCGCCGATCTGAAGCCAGGAGCCAGGTGCTTCTCCTGGTCTCCCATGGGGTGCAGGGCCCAAGCACTTGGGCATCCTCCACTGCACTCCCAGGCCACAGCAGAGAGCTGGACTGGAAGAAGAGTGAACGGGACAGAACCGGCACCCCAACCAGGACTAGAACCTGGTGTGCTGGCGCTGCAGGCGGAGGATTAGCCTAGTGAGCCGCGGTGCCGGCCCCAGACGAAGATCAGGCAGAGACTCTGGGTCGACCCAGAGAACGGCCTCAAAGCTGCTGCTAGCACCTACGCAAGGGCACCAGGGAAACAGGTCCTGACGCACTGGATGGCGCCTACCTGTCTGCTGGGGAGACAGGGACGGCACATCTCCCTCCACTGCCTCACCCCCAGATGCCTGCAACAGCTGGGCTGGGCCAGGCCAGGGCCAGGGGCAGGGGCTCCATCCAGGCCTCCCACGTGGGCGGCAGGGCACAAGCAGGGCAGCCGTGGCTGCTGCCCCTGGGCTGCGCGTCAGCAGGGAGCGGAACTGGGCCAGGCTTGCTGACCGGGGTGCAGGCTGGACGCCACCTGTCTCGCAGGGGTAGCGACATGTCGGCCAGGAGCACACGGGCCGTGAACGCCTCAACCGGGACGCACAGAAGGACTCAGGCCTGCGGCCACACAGCAGAGAGCAGAGCTGGCCCCAACACAGCCCGCGGGCCAAGACTGCTGACCACGGAAACAGAAGCCGCCCAAAGAACCTACAGGGAATTCCGGGTTGATGAGCGCGGTGTCTGAAGGGACCCTCAGCTGCCTGGGTGAGGAGGTGACTTGGGCAGTAGAGGTGACCTGGGCAGCAGAGGAGGTGACCTGGGCAGCAGAGGAGGTGGCCTGGACAGCAGAGGTGACCTGGGCAGCAGAGGTGACCTGGACAGCAGAGGAGGTGACCTGGGCAGCAGAGGAGACCTGGACAGCAGAGGTGACCTGGACAGCAGAGGAGGTGACCTGGGCAGCAGAGGAGACCTGGACAGCAGAGGAGGTGACCTGGGCAGCAGAGGAGACCTGGACAGCAGAGGAGGTGACCTGGGCAGCAGAGGAGACCTGGGCAGCAGAAGTGACCTGGACAGCAGAGGTGACCTGGACAGCAGAGGTGACCTGGGCAGCAGAAGTGACCTGGACAGCAGAGGAGGTGGCCTGGACAGCAGAGGTGACCTGGGCAGCAGAAGTGACCTGGACAGCAGAGGAGGTGACCTGGACAGCAGAGGTGACCTGGACAGCAGAGGAGTGACCTGGACAGCAGAGGAGGTGACCTGGACAGCAGAGGTGACCTGGACAGCAGAGGAGTGACCTGGACAGCACAGGAGGTGACCTGGGCAGCAGAGGAGTGACCTGGGCAGCAGAGGAGGTGACCTGGGCAGCAGGAGGTGACCTTGACCTTCCAGCAAAGGGCTGGCGGGCGTGAGCAGGGCCTGGATGACCTGAAGGTGCCACTCTGCACCAGGAGCTGCTCCCGTCCTCGGCTAGGAGGCTTGTGTGGATCTGGGGAACTCTGCGGTTCCCGGGCAGGGCAAGTACAAGACTGCAGGCACCCAGGCACTGGCCAGCGCCGTGCGGCCGGCCCCTCTGACGTGAGAGCCAGCACAGGCCGCACCGGGACCCCGGCGCCGGCTGAGGGGAGGGGCCCCGCCCCGACAGAGCGTGGTGCTGAGGAAGCGCAGCCCTGAGCGGGGAGCAGGCACAGCCGGCAGGGAGGAGGGCGCTCCAGCCTCAGGGGACCCCACCAGAAGCGGGGGCCCCAGGGACCCAGGGCCAAACGCACCCAAAGACCCCAGGGGGCGGGCTCCCAGTGGCATCTGGGCGTGGGGAATGCCGGGAACCTGTCAATCACATTGCGGAGCAGCCGCCAGATTGGCTGGGCTCTACAGCCGGGTGTGGTGGCCGGGGGCCAGGAGGGCCACCCCAAGGACCGAGCCGATGGAAAATCCACGGAGGAGACGCAGCTCTGGGGCAGGCCTGGGGACGCGGGGCCTCCCGGAGGCGTGCGAGCAGGGTCTCTGCGGGGGGCAGGCTCAGCCCGGCTTGAGAAAATTCCAGCGGGGACATTCGCTCCGAGGGCTCCTTTTGTGCAGATAAAATGTGTGGGCAGCGTCCCAAGGCCACTGCAGACCAGACCAGCCTGTGCCGCTCACGTGGCCACGGCCCCCACCATCCGGGAGCCCACAGAGTGACCCCCAGCCGGGCCTGAGTCACGAGCTGCTGCCTGGGCAGCGGCAGGGAGCCACGGGCACGATGAGTTTGGATGTCTGTGCCGTGTGCCAAGGGCACGGGGGCCAGCGGCAGAGAAGCCCCCCACAGGGGACGAGGGAGGGCCCAGGGTCCCCCCGCCAGGTCTTGAAGCATGTGGAGCTGGGGGCGGTGCAAAGGGCACTGAGGCCCCGGGCGCAGCCTCGCCCAGGCTGTGCCAGCTCCCCAGGCCCCATCGTCCACCCCAGACGTGGCGGGGTCATGCTAGGAGGCCCTGGCCACCTCCCTGTGGGGCCACCCCACAGGGTGAGCGGCCACCGCAGAGCAGGCGGCCCCGTCTGTGGAGTCACAAGTCCACGCTCCCTGCACACGGGACGGCTCTGTGTCCAGGCCTGGCTTATCTCTGGCAGCCTCGGTTTCCAGGGGCTGAGATGAAAGTCCCCGCCCCCGGGCTGCTGGGAGATGCCAATCAGACCCCCGGAGCGCTGGCTCCCCAGTGGCGGGCGGGCAGCCACACAGGCAGCCCCCACTCCGGGGCACCCCAGTTGCCCCAGCTCGGTTCACCCACACGGGCCCTGGCAAGTCTCGGGGGGAAGCCAGTGACCTGGCCGCCGGGAGCAGCTCCCAGGGGAGGGGGTGCCAGGGGCTGAAGCCCTCAGAAGTTCCAAATGCCAGAGTAGAAACCAGAATCCAACAGAACAGTCCAGAGCCCCCCCCTTGGGAGAGAAACCCCGAGGCGAGCTGGCTGCTCCCAAGGAGGCACAGCACAGACACAGACTGGGGCCGGACCCCGGGGGCTCAGGGCAGTGGCCCACCTGAGCCTCCCCTGCCAGCTGGGGAGCGGGGCCAGAGCGGGGGCGGGCAGGGCTGGCCTCCTCCCTGAGGGAAGCCGACAGCCCCAGGGGACAAAGATGGCTCTGCCTGGCAGGCAGCACGGGCAGGGGTTTGCTGGAGGCTCCCCCATCTTCCGAGAGTCGAGAGGTCAGTGCCAGTGGGCAGGGCAAGAGCGACAGCTTGGAGGAGTAGCGCAGAGGCCCTGGGGAGGGGGCTGGCACGTGCGCCCCCTGTCGGCACGCCCATGCTGCCAGCCCCCCCCGCCCCCGCCCCGTGACTCCCAGCATCCCACGCCTGGGCCCAGCACAGCCCCTGCTAGGCCTACCCATCCCCTTTCTCTGCAGGCTCTGCCCTCGGTCCTGTAAGCCCACCTTGGGACTCCTGTATGCACCCACCCACAGGTGAGGTCCTGGCCGAGAGGCCCCAAATACCCAACACGCATCAGCAAAACCATGGGTGGCCCAAAGGTGACAAAACACACAGACGCTGACGCCGAAAGCACACCCACTTAGCTCAGCACCAAGACCCACAAAGGAATCGCAATAACCAAACTCGGGCACAAGTCTGACAGAGTGCGCAAGAGCCCTGTGCCGGGAAAATGTGGAATTCTGATGGAAGCCATTTAAAAGGTGACCTTCCTGGAGGGAAACGCCAAGACCCCCTCGCTCAGCAGCAGGCCGTGACCCACATTCAAAGCAGTGCCGGCAGGAGTCTCCTGGCCACGGCGGAGCGAGCCTGGAGTGTGAGTGCCGTGCAGAGGTCCCGGGAGTCCACGCATCACGGACGCGGCACAGAGCCTGGGAGCCGACTCTGCCGAGCCCCCGCAGCTCTAGCCCTGGTGCCGTGGCCACACAGCGCTCCAACCCGGCCGCAGTGCAGGAGGGAGCCTAGCGTGGCTTCTCACCCAGTGACGCCCCCAAAACTAGGCACAGGCCCCCAGAGCTCACCAGAGGACTCACTCGAAAGGGGCAGGAGGCCCAGGTGTGGAACACGAGACCACGGGACTTCTGGAAGGACCCGCGGGGGCCGTCAGGTGACCTCCAGCTTGGCGGTGAACTTCAGGTAAAATGCCAACCACATGACCCATGCATGAGAGAAAAAACTGCTGAACTGGATTTCGCGAAAGTTAAAAGAATTAAAATGCTAAGAGAATGCAAAGACAGCCACAAGCTGGGAGAAAGCATTTGCAAAGCTTTTACCTGGAAAGGGCGCATTTCCAAAACGCACGAAAAACAAGGCAGTGAACAGCCGGACCAAAGACACCCGTGGCAAAGATGCAAATGAGAAGACGCCAGAGCCCGGCACACGGGGGCCGTCCTAAGATCCCAGCCTGGAAAGGCTGCACCATCCCGGCCGCACGAACATCCGGGGCCAGGGTCAGAGGGCGGGGTGACCCAGCTCCGGTGACCCTGACACCTTTGGGCAAACCCGGGGCGCAGCCAACACTGGGGGCACTCAAGCAAGCGAGGTCCTGTGCAGACGCTGGGGCCGGGGCCGCGGGAGGAGGCAGGCGGGGCACAGGGACGCTGGGCCACTCTGGGCTGTTCCCCAAGTCTGAAAGTCTGGGAATTCATCTCTCCCAGGAAGCAGCGCCCTCACCCGGGGTAGACACACCCGCCTCTCTCCTGGACCCTCACGGCTCAGAGGGGCCCCTGCACCGCACCAGACAGCCGCACCGCAGAGGCCAGGAGGGCTGGGGGCCAGGGAGGGGCAGTGTGGTGTGCAAGTGGGCGCCAGGTGGGTGTGGGCAGCAGCAGGGGCCGCCCGCTCCAGGAAGCGACAGAGCCCGGGGGCTGGGAGCTGGTGGCCTTGGGCGGCCCCACCTGAAGCTTGCAGCGGCTTCAGTCACCCAGGTCCCCGGCTGGCAGGCCCAGGTGTGGCAGGGAGAGTCCCACACCACCGGGCACCACCATAGCGGTGTGCGGTTAAAGTCATCCTGCTTTATCACTGGGGACCGCTGATCTATGTGCCTGTTTTATAAGCTAAACGTGAGGTGCAAAGCCATAGCCTGCACGGTTCAGCTGCACCCACAGCCCAGTCCCCCACGGGGCTCCTGGAGGGATCTGCTGTGCACAGCCGCCACACTCCCTCTCAGGAGCTGCTCCTGAGGGACCCACAATGCAGCTGTTGGTGATGCCTGGGCCCGAGGGCCCTCACAGACCCAGAATCCCCCACGCCGCAGGACTGGGGAGAGAGCCCAGGACACACCTGCAGGCCACGGGGCAAGGCGCGCTGAGTCCCAGAGACGGTGTGGGCCCCGGCCACAGACCCCTTCAGTCCCTTAGAAACCTCTGGTGCCGTGACTGCCACACCTGCCTCCACGTGTGCACACGCCTCCTCTATGCTCACACATGTGTCACCACCACGGCGCACACACGGCCCCGCTGGTGACGCTGTGTTGGCCACGGTGCCCCTCACTGCTGGGGGTGGGGAGCCTTGGGTAACTCCGCTCGGTGCTGTTGGCCACTCAGCGGGTCCAGCTCTGTGGGCTGGGCTGGAGCAGGGACCCCCACCCAGAGGGGGCTGCGCCTCCCTGCCCCTCCCCCGTCTGGGAAGCTGTGCCGTCTCCGAGTGACCCGGCTCTTGAGAAACCCAGGACGAGGACCCGGGGGTGGGAAGAGGCGCCCGGGACAGCCGAGGGAGCAGGACCCTGGGGTTGGTCCCTTGCGAGGTGCAAGCCCCTCTGAGGTCTGCGCATCCTGTACCCTCCCTCCCAGCTCTGCTGAGACCCCCCGCCGGTGACAACACAGCCACCACTCCCTGGGCACTGCCGGGGGCTGGGTCCCCAGAGATCGGGCAACGTCTGGGAGGACAGGGCCCGCAGGAGCTGGGGTCCCACTCCTCACGGCCGCCCTGGGGCGCCAGACATAGCCTTGGCCTCCATTCAGACCCCACTGGACTTTGGCACCCCAGCCCAGCAGGTGGCGAATTCACAGAGGTTTCCTGATTGGCCAGAGTCAGACTGCACAGCCGCCCCGACCCCGGCACCCGGGGACACGCTGTCCCTGCCCTCGGCCCTCCCCACGCCCCACCCAGGACGCCGGCCCAGGGAGCCCAGGCTGGCAGGCCCCCCGCAGGCGCAGGGTCACGCCCTTCCCTGCAGCACTGCTTTCCCTGAAGGCTGTCCCGTGCCTGGGCAGAGTCCACACCCTTCAGCCTGCCCTGTCTTCCAGCCCTGACACCGTCTGCACGAGCCCCGGGCGGGGCCTCCTCTGGGGACCCCAGGTCCTCTTGCTCTGCCTGGCCCCCTCCCCCAAGGCTGACTCACCATCCCCTTCTGCACCCCTGGCTGCCCCGGAGCCCTCAGCCTGAGGCTCGGTGCTCCCTGGACGCATGAGGCTCCATGGCAGAGCCCCCAGGAGCAGCCCAAGGCAGGACCCGAGGACGGCAGAGAATCGACCCCCGGCCTGTCCTGCCACGGGCACAGTGCCCCTCCCCCGACGCCACGCCCCACACAGCATACCCAGTGTGGACGCTTGGCTTCTCGGGTGTGCACTCTCTGAATGTCTTTGAGCACAGGTGGACAACGCCGGAAGCCGTGCCCACGTCACGAGCCCCGGGAGGGGCCCGGCCAGCGCTCATCAGCACCCCGCTGCCCCTTGCCCCTCTGCACATGGGCTGTGAGGGGCGGTGTCAGCAGGTGGCCGTTCCCCAGCCACGACTCCTGGGGGGGTCTGGGTTGGTTTAGCTTGGATTCACCCGCAGCGGTGCCTACAGGTCCTGACACCACATCTGTTGCCTGAATACTGAACTAACCGTTAGGGGCTCCTGTCCTGACGCAGCTGTCGCCATACGGACAAAATAAACCAGATGGAAAAGCCACCACCGTCCCGGGGGCCCGGCCCAGTCGCTGTGCCAGGAGAGGGCTGTGGGTGGGGCCTGGCGCCAAGGTGGATGATTCAGGGTGTGCCCCCACCCCGGCTCTGACACCGAGGGGCTTCAGGAGCCACTTCCCGGGTCTGGGCCCCAGCATCTGGAGGACACTACAGACGGGGCGAGCCAGGCCTCTCCCACGCAGCACGCACCTGCTCATTCATTCATTCACCCACACCCACGCCGCCATGCGTGCATTCATTCCCTCGTCTGTCCACATCGGGTCCTTGCAGCCACAGGCCCGCCAGGCTCCAGGCTCAGAGTCCAGAAGAACAAGCAGACGCCCCGGCCCCTTGCCACACAGGCTTGGCCAAGCCGGAAGAACCGGGTGCTGGGAGCGGAGTCCTGGGCGCTGGGGTGAGCAGCACTCCCAGCTCAGAGAGGGTGAGGCGGGAGATGCCGGGTGTGGGGATGAGGCGCAGTGGGTGGGGCTCGGCTCCAGGAGAGAAAACAGCACTGGGGAAGGAGGAAGTGGGGGTGGGCTGAGAGGTCAGAGGTCATGGGGATGGGACAGAGAGCCAAGGGGCAGGTGCCACCTGGGGCAACAGACAGGGACTGCTCAGCCCCTCACCCTGGAGTCACCCCTTCTTAGTGTGTCCCTACGCAATGGACAAGGACCTTCCAGCCACCCACATGGCCAGAGAGAAACCATCCACTCCGGGCTCTGCACAGACCTAGCGCCAAGACCCAGCACCCCAAGACCTGGCACCTGGAGACTCAACACCCTGAGACCCGGCACCCCAAGACCTGGCACCTGGAGACTCAGCACCCCGAGACCCAGCACCCCAAAACCCAACACCCCAAGATCCAACACCCCGAGACCCAGCACCCCGAGACCCAGCACCCCAAGACCCAACACCCCAAGATCCAACACCCCGAGACCCAGCACCCTGAGACCCAGCACCCTAAGACCCAGCACCCTAAGACCCAGTACCCTGAAACTGGCACCTGGAGACCCAGCATCATGAACTCAGTACCCTGAGACCTGGTACCCCGAGAACTAGCACCCCAAGACCCAACACCCCAAGATCCAACACCCTAAGACCCAGCTTCCTGAGACTGGCACCTAGAGACCCAGCACCCTATGAGCCAGTACCCTGAGACCCAGCACCCAAGACCCAGCACCCCAAGACCCAACACCCCAAGACCCAACACCCTGAAACTGGCACTTGGAGACCCAGCATCATGAACTCAGTACCCTGAGACCTGGTACCTGGAGACCCAGCACCCTGAGACCTGACACCCTGAGACCTGGCACCTGGAGACTCAGTACCCCGAGATCCAGCACCCCGAGACTGGCCCCTGGAGACTCAGTACCCCGAGACCCAGCACCCTGAGACCTGACACCCTGAGACCTGGCACCTGGAGACTCAGTACCCCGAGATCCAGCACCCCGAGACTGGCCCCTGGAGACTCAGTACCCCGAGACTGGCCCCTGGAGACTCAGTACCCCCAGACCCAGCACCCCAAGACTGGCCCCTAGAGACTCAGCACCCCGAGACCCAGCACCCTGAGACCTGGCCCCTGGAGTCTCAGCACCCCGAGACCCAGCACCCCGAGACTGGCCCCTGGAGACCTGATGCTGAAGAGCAGGCTCCTGGCGGCCACGCCATGGGCACAGAGGTCACAGGGGCAGGCCCCACGCCCGTGCCCAAGTGGGGACCGAGCTGGCTGTGGGGAGGCCCCGGCCTCTTCTCCGGGGAGGTGAATCGCTGGGCCTGGTTCACCACAGAGACCGCAGGTGTGGAGTTTGGCCCCCTGAATGGGGTCGGCAATACAGAGGTGGGGACCCCAAGTCCAGCTCCTGGGGAGCCCTGGCAAGGGAAATCCCCTGCTGCCAGCTGGGTGAGCAGAACCCACATCCTTCCCAGAGCGTGAGCGCCCAGCAGGGCCAACAGGTGCGGGTGGGCCCTGCCTGGACAGGACAGCCTGGGGCTCGGCCCCTGACCTTTGCCCTCTCCTCGGGAGATTCCCAGGCAAGGCGGCGTGGATTGCTTCCAGTGGCTGCTGACCCAGACCAGCAGTCTCTCCCTCCCAGGGCAACGCTGGGCACGTCCGGCTCCCACCTCTGCTGCTGGCCCTGGCTCCAGGCCCGCCGACACACCGCTCCTGCCTCTCGTGCTTGGGCCCAGAGCCCCTCCCTCGTCCTCTGGGGGAGCAGAGGGGGTGGGAGAGCAGCAGGGGCAGGAGCCGTGGGAAAGCTGTGGGACAGGCAGGGTGTCTCACAGGGCCTCCTGTCCCGGGGCACACGGAATACAAACCTCGAGCTCCCAAGCTGGACCCCGGCTCCTCCACAGCCTGGGACTGTGACCCAGGGCAGCCACGTGGAGACATCACAGGTCTAGACAGAGATCACAGCCCCACAGGCAGGAGCAGACCTCCGGGCGCCAGGACAGGGGCCTTGAAGGGCCACTGTACACGCATCCAAAGAGAAGGCTACGGTCCAAGGCCAAGGCCTCAGCAGCAGCATCACAGAACAGCACTGAGAGACAGAGGCAGACGGCAGAGCCCCCACCCTCACCCCACGGGAGCGTCCCAAGCCTGGAGCCCCTGGAACCACCACTTCCCTGAACTGGGGACAAGCACTTCCCATGACCCCGAGGGTCCCCATCTTGGCAGGCCACACGCCCAGGGCTAACACTGGTGAAGTGCCCAGGGGGGCTCCAGCTGGACGGCTACCTGAGGGGTCACAGAAGTCCCATCCAGGACCTCTGTCCTCCGCTGCCCTGCACCCCAGGGGTCCCTGCTGGTCTCTATGCCGGCCGGCCCTTGGGGTGCGAGTCTACAGCCGCCATCCAAACCCATGTTCCATGCCCGCCGGCCAGGGAGTGAATCACCAGGCGCCAGGGGCCTTGGGCCAGCATCCAGGGTGGGCCTCACCCCTCACCACCTGGCACAGCCCCAGCCTCAGTGTGCCCTCCAGACCCTGGGTTACTCGCCTAGGGTGCCATGGGGATCACTCTCCCTGCCAGGACCCACGACCTCTGCTGCGTAGTGGCCCCTGCAGGCCGCTGGTATGAGTGTCTCAGCCTCGCCGTGTCCTCACAGCCACCCCAGCTGGCAGGACAGACGAGGTCAGCGCAGTGGACGGCCCTGCCCAGAAGCGAGCGGCTCGGGGGGTAGGGGGACAGACTGGGCCGGAAGCCCCCACCTCTGCATTGCAATTGACAGCCCAGGACCCCCGCTGTCCTCCCAGGAGCAGCTCTGGGTTGTGCCCATTCTGTCCATTGCCCTATGGCCAGTGCTGACCAAGTCCCGCCCTCCCGACAGCCCCAAGTAGGGGCCAAAGTCCTCTGAGGCCTGCAGAGAGCCGGTTCAGCCTCCCCCATGGACCCCCGCAGCCTGGCCTCCTCCTCAGCCTGCCCGGGCGCCTCCCCTGGCCTCCTCAGCTCTCCTGCCTGGCCCAGGGTCACCAGCTCACCAAACGGGATGAGGCAGGATGTGACCTGCTGTGTGTGGCTGCTGGCTGGAGACCCCAGGAGCAGGCATCCTGGATGTCCCTGCCCCCGTGCCACGGACAGGAGCTCCAGCCTCAGCGGCTCCTCCCTCCCTTTCTGACTCTCCATACCAGGTGGGGAGCCCAGGGGCCAAGGGCACAGAGCAGGGAGCTCACAGCAAAGCCTCTGGGAGGCCAGACCCACACCTGACCCTCAGCAGGCTCTGGGCCACGCTGCTGCTGCGCTGTCCCTAGCAGCTGGAACGGGCAGCTCTAGCTCTGCGGCCTCTCTCTGTCCCCAGCTGCCCGAAGGACACACCCAGAGCCAGACTGGGTGCGCATGTGCCACTCCAGAGACTCGGAACAGGGGCTGGCATCGTGGTGTGCAGGGAAGGCCACCCACACGGGCGCCGGTTCGAGTCTGGCTGCTCCACTTCCCTTCCAGCTCCCTGCTAATGGCCTGGGAAAGCAGAAGAGGACGGCCAAACTGTTTGGGCCCTGCCACCCAGGAGGGAGACCCAGATGAAGCTCCCGGCTCCTGCCTTTGGCCTGGCCCAGCACTGGCCTTGGTGGCCATGTGGGCAGTGAACCAGCAGATGGGAGATCTCTCTCTCTCTCGCTCTCACTCTCGCTCTCTCTCCATCTCTCCCCTTTCTCTGTAACTCTGACCAAATGCTGGGAGATCACAAACACCCAGCCATCCTGGTAGGACCACCCCGACCGCTTCAGACAACACAATGGCTCCACAAGCAGGATGAAGCCCTCGGCTGGGGACATGGGGCAGCTTCACGGAACCCAGGATCCCCCATTCCTGCAGGATCCGCCGCACAGTGGCTGCGCCTGGCTGCGTGATGGCGCTGGGGCCTCTGCTGCGGGCAGCGGCTCTGGAGACTGCGAGGAGGCAGGTCAGGTGCAGAGTTCACAGGGCAGGGGGCAGGAGGAGGGTGAGCCACAGGGAGGGGGATGGGTATGGGGGCCTGCTTGTTACTGTTGGGGTTGGGGAAGGTGAGTGGGGGGGGGCAGAGTCTGGGCCGGGGGCCTGCACAGGGGCACCACAGTGACTTGTGAGGCTGGGGCTTGTTACCTGAGGAGGGGACGAGGAGGGGACCCAGTGTCACCTGGGTGTGGGGAGATGACCATGCCAGGATCCCTGTTGGGCAGTCATACCCCTGGGTGAACAGGAGAGCGCCACGGTGCTGGTGTGGCCAGCCAGGCAGTGGAGATGGGGCACAGGTCAGAGCCAGGGCCTGGGTGGGGAGGAGGTCGGGCCTCTGAGCTGCTGAGACACCAGGAGGGGCGGCCACACAGAGGGCAGGTGGGTGAGGGGCAGCAAGGGTCCTGGCTTACATTTTAGGGGGGAGAGACTTGGCCCCTCTGTGGATGCGCCCCAGGGTGGGACATTGCAAAGGAGACTTGGCCCCTCTGCGGATGCACCCCAGGGTGGGACATTGCAAAGGAGACTGTGTCCTTAGAGCCCCTGCTGGTCACAGGCATGTGCTGCTGGGGAGGGGGACGGGTGGCCACCACAGCCGCCTGGACGTCCACTCTGGTCTAGTCCGTGTGCTTGGGAGACCTAGGGAACGGCAAGCTCTGGGGCCAGGCAGAACCCGGTCCCCTCGAGTGGGGTTGGCCCGCGAGTGCCCCGTCCACTGTCTGAGCCCTCCCCACTGCTGCTCCCACGGCAGGCTGTGGAGGCTGGACCTCAGCAGGCAGTAGCCTTAGGAAGCAGCCAGGGTTGGCCCTGCACCCACGGTGGCAAGGCCACAAGCCCCACTCTCACGAGGAGACCCAGCAGCCAGGTCAGGGGGCCAGGAGGCCACAGAGAAGAGGAGACAGGAGGATCTGGAGAGGGAGAGGGAGGAGAGGGATGGAAGGGGAGGGGCCAGGTCTGCAGGAGCAGATCCCAGCAGCGTGCCCCCAGGCTGGCAGGGGACCCCTAAGCCGCCCCTCCTTGCACCAGATTCCCCCATGGGAACTCCCCCGGGGGCGGCTGCTCGGCTCCCTGGCTCCACCCAGCTGGAGCCTCCACCGCTCAATCAAGCCAGCCAGCGCCTCCAGGAAGACCCTCCCTGCAAACTTTGATCCCTACCGCGCAGAAGAACGCTGACCTTGCTGTCACCTTGCCCGGAGGTCCCTGCAAGCCCCACTTTCCCGGACCTGTGCGCCGCTCAGGAAGAGAAAGGGCGGACAGACAAGCCGCGCCGGGCTCGCCCTGTTCCCGGGGTTGCTTTTCTGATGGAAGGGAAACGTCGCCGAACCCGGCCAGACCGAGAGCCTTAAAGCCCCCAGACCCTGCGGGAGACCCAGCGACAGCGGCCTGGACGCCAGCAGAAGGAGCCGATGAGACCGGCCTGGCGCCCGGACTTGCAGCTGCGCTCCAACCCGCGGCGGCCGCAACTCCGCCGGACGCGCCCCTTCCCCATCGGATACCCAAGACCAGGCGGCGGCGGCGCGGCCGAGACCGAGGCCCGCGCCTGGCTTGGTCCCTCGGACGGGATCCCAGGGCCGCTTACCGATCTTAGCCAAGCTGGCCACGAGGACCCAGAGCGCGATGATGTACGGGTCCTGGACGTGGTGCCATTTGAACGTGACTATCTGGAAGCCCTGGATCTCATCGTGATGCTCCTGCTCGGCGCCCTGCGTCCAGGGCAGCGCGCCCAGCGCCAGCACCAGCGCCAGCAGCAACCCCCAGCAAGGGCCGCAGCCCCCGCGCCCTGACATCGCCTCTGCCGCTCAGCGCCGGGGCCCGACGCGCATGTCGCGTGGGGAGGGTCCCTCTGCGCGAGGCCGCGGGACGCGCGTGGGCGGCGTGAAGCCTTGCGCGAGCCGGTGAGGCGGCAGTCCCGGTCCCCGCCAGCTGGGGTGGCCTTTAATCCGGCGGCCCCAGGGCGGGGCCTTCCCGCCCCCGCCGCGCACACGTGAGCGCAGACACCGTCGCCTGCCCGCCCGGCCTGCGCACGCCCTGCCCAGGACGCCCGGCCCCAGCTCCTGCGCGCCGGTCCCGGCGCCTTCTCCGGAGCAGCTGCCGGGAAGGCACAGGTCCGCGAGGTCGCGCTGCGAAGGGCAAACCGGGACCGGGTGGCCGCCTCCCTTGGGGGCGGGGCCCCTCGGACTCGGACACAGTGCGGATGGACGGGCCGTCCCGGCGCCTCCGGCATCCCCCGCGGGGCTCCCGAAGTCGCTCCCTGTGCGCCAGCGCGGGACCGGGGCCAGCGGGGCAGCCAGCCGGGCACTGCCTTCCACGCACACCCACAGCACGCAGAGGGTCAAGCGCCCCTCCCCGGCGCCGCCCCTCCCCGCCCACCGCAGCTGCCGCTCGTTCCGCGAGGGGCGACTGAGCTCGGAGGGCGGGGGCTCAGCCCTCCGGCTCCAGGGCGGCAGCGTCCCCGGCGCCGCACGACCCCGCCTGCACCTCGCGCGCCGCTCGCTGGGGCTCCCCAGCCTGCGAGGCGAGCTCCGCGGGCTCTGCTTTTGCTCGCGCGGTTTCCAGCCTCTCACTCGCCTGACGCTCCAGACACACAAAACTCCCGGAGCTGCCGTGCGGGCGCTGCCCCGACTCCCGCTGCTCTCCCGCCAGCTCCAGTGTCACCTTCCCCCTTCCCGCCCCGACCCCTCGGGAGCACCCGCTCCCTCTCCGTTCCCTCCCCGGGGCTCAGGCACCTGGCACACAACAGCGCGGGGACACCCGCGGGTAGGCAGCGCCCAGGTTGGCGGATGCACTCAGAGCACCCAGGGGCCTGAGCGCAGTGCTGAGGCTGGGGCTTGGTCGGCTCCCGGGCTCCCCCCCACCCACACCCGCTGACGGGAGCTGTCCTGTGACCCCCCAAGGCAGTGTTCCTGTTGGGCTGCCCTGGGCGTCCCGGCTGGGCAGCTGGTGGTGCAGGGCTAATGGGCTAACGACGGGTCTGGCACTGAGCCCACGGGGGTACCTGGCTGGCTGCTGGGGCTCTGTCATGGGCAGTGGGAGCCGGAAAGTGGAGGTCTGAGGAGGGACGCCGTGAGGCTCACCAGACCAAGTCAGCTTGGGCGGTGCGGTGGGCGCTCCCGCCCCTGTGCGCTCCGATCTACCTTCTCCCTCCACACTTGCCAGGCGGCCCCTCTCCCTGGCTTCTGTGGAGGGATTATGGCCACACAATGCACTCAAACATGTTGAGATAGTACCACCACCACCACCAAAAGTCCAGAAGGCAGCGTCATCTCCCTAACCCAAACCCTGAGCTGCAAGATTAAGAAAACTTGCTGTGAGGTCTGTAAACGCCTCTCGGGAGTGCTGAAGCAAACGGCTCAGAATCTGAGCTTCGCTTAACGAAATCGGGCGGTGCCGGCAGTGGAGCGTGGAGGCGTTTGAGGCTTGGGGCCGTGGGCACCCACCGACCACTCAGCCATCATTGCCTGCTGGCCGAGCACCCTGGTTTCTGGTTGGTGAGCCCTTGGGGACAGATGGGTGGGAGCCTCCCCTCTGGTCTCAGGAAGCCTTGGCTGGGGAGGGGTCTGGGCCCTTGGAGCCCGGGAAATGGTGAGATCTGGGCTGGGGGCTCCCAATGCCAGGGCTCCTGCAGGGATAGCCAGGGCCGGGGCGCAGGGCGGCAGGGTCTGCAGCAAGCAGCTCTGAGCACAGCCGTCTGGGGTCCCGGGCGCCACCGAGTCTAGGTTTCCTGCGGTCCAACCCGCGGCGCCGGTGCTGCCCAGGAGTCCTCCTCCCAGCTCCCGCAATCAGGCCCAGGACTACCCCTCCTCCTTCCCGGCCCCTCCCGGCATCCTCCCCGCGCATGTGGCATCTGGGGTCCGCTTCGCTGGCTGCGCGGTTCCCGGGGCACCTCCCAAGGCCCCGGCCAGCCGCCGCTCCCTCACCCCGCAAACCCAGCTGAGGAAGGAAAAGGGACAAATGCAGACAAAGGGTCGGGCCTGGGTCTCCTCCCCAGTGAAGCCGCAGCCTCAAATCCTAGGGCCGCGCAGCACTGCCCCCACCTGGTCCTGGCCATGCCGAGGGGAGAGGCGGCACAAACGAGCAACCAGGGAAGAGGGGCGTGCAGGGGCAGCTGGCTGGCGAAGCAGCAAAGGTGGAGAGGTTTCAGATCCTGGGTCAGGTTTACTCTGCCAGGTTCTCTGCACCGCGTTCTTCTCCGGTCCTTTTGATAAACTTGCAGAGGGTTGTGGTTTTATTCGCCGCTGGCACAGCCGGATCCTGATCCTGTCGGCTGCCTCTGCCGCCCACCTCCTCAGCTGTTGTGTCTTCTGTTCTCCCCGGCTTTCCTTCCTCCTTGAACTCGGAGCTGGGCCCGAATCCCAGGAGAGCCCCAGGCCCCTCCCAAGAGCAGCCGAGTGGTCCCGGAGGTCGGGGCCGCCCCCTGGGCCTTCTCTGCCTCCTTTGGACACATTGCTGGCTCCGATTGCTGCTTCACTCGCATCCTGGAGCTTCCCAGTGTGTCTGTGTGTGGGGGGGGGAGGGTGTTCCGGTTATCACCCAGGTGCCGGGGAGTCCACGCAACCCCAAGCCCACCTGGCACCCAGGCCTCTCTCTGTTTGCAGGAGCCCCAGAAGTTTGTCTCTCGTGTCACTCACGAGCCCCCAAGCCGCAGCTCCTGTTGGTTCTGTCACTCGCCCAGGTGTGGCTCCGAGGATAACAGACTCGTTCTGCTGCTGCTCGCAGACCTGGTTAATCTGGCCAAGCATTCTTATAATTCACTTGCCTGCCGCAAAGATTTGCTCGGATAGCGTTAGGTTCTGCATGTGGCACAGACATGCCCTCTGACGGATGACCACCAGGGGACGGGAAGTGGGCCCTTGGGGATAGCCAGTGTCAGAGGAGGCACAGAGGAGAGGTCCCACGAGCAGCGGTCACGAATCTTGCCACCTGCCTGCACTGCACGTTGCAAGTCGTTGCTGGGACTGCCAGTGTCCCTGACGTCTCTCACTTGCGTGATCGTTCAGGCCTCCTCTGGGGCTTCCTCCTGGGCTCCCAGGTCACCTGGGGGCTCCAGCCAGCATCCCTGGGGACATGGGCCTGGCTGCGGATGATTAGGGTCAGGGTCAGGCGTGGGGCCATCGCACCGGCCTCCTGTGGATTTGCTCTGTCCCCAGAAGCTCAGCTCTTGGCCACCTCTCCTGGCATCCGGGCCAACCCTCTGGGAGGACTCTGAAGCCTGGAAGACGCAGCAGCAGCCGCTTGGCCAAACTGAGGCTGCAGCTGGCCCGGGACCTGCTGCATGGTCAGGGGCGCCTTCCTCCAGGAGCCAGGAGGAGCTACAGGCGGCGGAGCTTGGCGTTCCAGCTGTGCTGCGTGGCCATGGTCAGCCCTCCTCACCCTGCCTCGGTGGAAGCCCGTGAGGGAGGAGGGCCTCAGTGGACACACTGTCCATGCCGCTGTCCGTGGCTTCCACCTTGGACCAGAAGGGCCGGAAGTCTCACGCAGTTTCTCGTGGGGCTCTGGGGCAGGCATCCCCTCCTGTGCTGGGTGAGATCCGTTTTCATCTGTGAGCCTGCTTCCCCTCTGTGGTGGCTGTTCCCAGGTGGGAACCGCTTCGAGCCAGCCTGCGGGGACACAGGGTGCACCCCAGTAGTTCCCTGAAGCCCTGGGGGTGACCATGGTATGCAGTGCCAGCCTGTCCCTTGCACCTCAGACCTGCTGGACAGGGACGGCACACAGAGCAGAAGCCTCTGGAACAGCTAGGACTGCTGGACGGGGGCCAGGCCCCCTGGGCCTGACAACACCGGCATCCCAGGTGGCCAGCGGCCCCGCCTCACCTGCATTGGAGCTCAACAGCGTGGGGCCTGAGAGGCTGGAAGACAATGGGGCCCACAGGGGGTGGTGGCCTCTGGACTTTGTCTAAGTGCCTGGTTGACGCAGTGTGCCCTGGAGGATCCCGGGAGTTAGCATGTACACGGTGGCCCTGAGACCCCACCCCTCAGGGTGCAGAGTTCGTGTGGTGCCACTGGAGACCCCACCCGTCGGGGAGCAGAGTGCACACGGTGCTCCTGGAGACCCCAGCCTGGGCTGGGCAGAGCCCTGGTGGTGGGAAGTGCCCTGGCTCTTGGTAGGCGGGCGTAGCTGTGTTAAGTCATTCTTGATAGCATTTCTCCCCAAAGGAATCCAGAAGGATTTCGCCGAAGAATGGAAGTTCTGTGCCTGTGAATGAGTGAGCTCTCCTCGTGGGTTGTGAGAGTCAGCATCGCCCCTGCCTCGGTCTGCCACTCCACGCACTTCTTAGGTGTGCAGCGCCTCCAGGATGATGGCGAATGGGGCCGGGTGAGCCAGGTTAAGGCACAGTCCTACAGGTGCAGGGGAGACCTAGGATGGGGGGGGGTCTGTTCCTTCTGCCTCGGGGCTGGGCCTGCAGCTGGGAAGAGGCAGCAGCTGAGGGATGAGGAGGGGACTGCGACCTGTGTTCAGGTCTCACATTCACCCATCTGTGCTGCTTCCATCATGAGCCACTGTGGACTTGTGGGAATCCTGACGGCAAAACTGGTCACCCAGGAAGCTTACAGCTGACACGGGAGCCCACTGGCATGTCCCCAGTGCCTCTTCCCACTGAGAGACGCCACATATGCCCGTCTTTGGGGTTCTATTTGGGGGATGGGGTAATCTTTGGCCTGGGTCCACCTCCCTGGTCTGCCCAACCTTGGGCCAGCAGACAGGAGCCCCTGGGCAGTGGCCATCGGCCCCAGCCACCCTGGGGTTACCAGGATCGGGACCACTGTGGGCTCCGACTCCCTGGGAAGGAAAGAATCGTCCGCATCCCAGACAGTGCTGGACACCAAGGAGCTGGGTGAGGCCCCCCCCCCCCCCGGCGGTGGGAAATTTCCACGGAGAGGAATGCCTGCTGCCTGGTGTGAGGGCTCGGGGAATTCCCAGGAAGGGGCCGGGGCACACTCATTTGCACAAATTAGCCTTTCAGATCGGAATGTCGCTCAGGCCAGAGCAGGTCGGCACAGGACGGCTCCGGGGCCAGCACTCAGTGTCCCAAGCTCAGAGCCAAGGGCCCTCCACCCCCGCGGCCTCTCCCCTCGAAGCCTTGGAGCTGGCCACTGTCATACACAGGGCCATGGAGAAGACAGAAGGACCCTAGGCCACCTGCTCCCCCTGACCCGAGGCAGTAGCATGTGCCAGCACCCCAACCCTTCTGGAACATGCCGGACTCCTCTGATGGGGGCAGAGACAGGGTTTCTGCCTCTCCCTGCCCTCTTGCTGCAGGGGCCCCCGGACAGGCTCAGGGGGCCACAGCACACGGTCGGGTCTCTCACGAGTGCATTCTGCTCAAGGAAGGAGGCCAGGCCCACCGTCCCAGCAGGGCCAGGCAGGCCCCTTGGCTGGCCTTCCCCCTGCAGCCAAGAAGCTGCCCTGGTCCCCCAGGCCACGGCCCCACCTTGGCAGGAGGAAGGCTGCTCCATCCCGGGTGCCGTCCCTGAGCCCCACCCCTCCTAAGACCTGGCAGCGTGGACTGCAGTCGCTGGAGCAGTCACCAGGTGGGTACAGGCTGTCCTAGGCCGGCCCCGGCTGGGCTGAGGTCAATTGGGCTGTAAAGGAGATGTGGCCGCATTGGACACAAACAGCGACTTCTCTCCAGAAAGTTTATTGGGTGCAATCCGGAGGCAGGATTAGGGAGCCAGCTCAGCCTGAGTCACCGTTTAGTGGCCCTGGAGGGGCGTGGGCCATTCCCCACCTGGGCAGCCCACCTGGGGCCCGACATGTGCCCCTGCCCCCAGAGCTTCCAGGGCAGCCTTGGCCAACTCCAGTGGGCACCCGAGTTCCAGACCTGAAGGCCAAACAGCCCGCGGCCAGGAGCATGGGCTGCAAGTGTTGGTTTCAGGAATAATATTTTCAGAGCTCAGCCTCTCGGTGGCAGCTCATGTTTTCCTTGGACTTGGACAGGGTCCCCCGCTCCCCTCTGCAGTGGCTCCGCTGGCCATGGGGGCTCACCGGGCCACATGGAGCCCAGGAGCTTACTGGGCCTCCATGTTCCCCATGGAAGCGTCCCAGTGTCCCAGTGTTCCCCCAGTTCTGAAACTCTCTCTGGCCAGGGTGCTCCCTCCCACCGGGTGAAGGCCAGCCCAGGGCCTGATGAGCGTGGCCTCTGTGTCCAGCAAAACCCACCAAGGAGGGACGCCTGTGCCGTGGCCCCGTGCCGTGGCCCCATGCTGCCGCCTGCACCTGCTTCCTGGCTGGCCAGGCTGGGGGTCTGCCCGACACGACGTGGTGGCCTCAGCGAGTCCCTCGTGCTCATAACGGATGAATACGCTCATTGTTCTGTGTCCGCACTTCCCTGTTTAGAGAAGGGGTATTAAGTACACGGAAAACAGCTACTGAGGGCTGCTCAACCCCCGTGTAGCCCCTGCGGGCTTCACCCGATACCCCTGGGAATCACGGCCGTGGGCCTGGCCATCACCTTCCGCTCCTAATCCCACTGTACGTCTAGGAAGTGGGCGGCTTTGGGGCTGGCCACAGACACAGGACCACGTGGCCACGCCCTGCCACCTGCACGGCCCGGCTGCCCCACTCCACTGCCATCTCTGTGCCAAGGACAGCAGGGGGTGATGGCCGGGCAGGGGGCGCCTGGGAGGGCCTGGCCGAGTGAAACCAGCTGTGGGCACCCTGCACTGAGCCAAGTGGTGGGCGCGGGTGCTGGGGTCTTTTGGAAGGCAGCAGTGCTGCATGTGTCCAGCGAGGGGGCTGCCCGGCTGCTGACCAGCCCCACATGTCAGGCCTCAGGCCCCTACCTCACAGCAGTATTTTGGGAGTGGCATCCTAGGGCTAAGGGGACAGCAGACAGCTGGAGGCCTCAGAGGACAGCAGCCCTGGGCAGGCTCAGCTTGGCCCGCCCTGGACTGGACTGGACTCAGCAGTGGCCGTCAACCGAGGCCCGTCCACCAGAGGCACAGGGGCACCAGGGGTAGCTTAGCCGTGGGGGCTTCTTCTCCTGGCCTGGCTCCAGCCACTTGTTGGCCAAGCGACCTTTAAAACACTCACGGGAGCGCCCATGACCTGGTGTTGGCTTGTGCAGCCGCAGTGTGGGGGTGAGGGAAGCAGGCAGTAGTGGCGTGGGGTGCGGAGGCATCCGCGTGCAGGGTGCGGGGAGTGCGAGGCGCCCGTGTGCGCAGCCGCGGCCTGGGGGTGAGGGGCATAGGAGAACTCTGTCTCCCCCAGAGCAGCCTCTCCAGGGTGTCCTTCATGGTCAGCTCTGCAGTAGCCGCACTCAGTGGGCGGCCTGAGGGGCCTGAGTGCAGGGGACAGAGCCGGGGTGGGGAGGCTGCCCCGCAGCCTTGTTTGCAGGAGATGTCCTCGACAGGACACAGCAGGGGAGTGACTGGGCGTCGGAGCCTTTAGAGCAGGCCGTGGCCAGGAGCTGGCCCTCAGGCGCCTGAGCACGTGAGGCCGTTCTCTGGCGGACACTGCATGCCTGTGAATACATTTCCATGTTTGCTCCCGGATTAGCGCCGCCGAGGGGCCGCCTGCCGGGGTGGGCACCATGTCACTCCATGCACCGTCTTACATGCCTGCGTCCTGGGCTCAAAGTCACTGAGTGGAGGGCGGGGCCGAGGCTGGAGGGCGGGGTGGACGGGGGCCGCCTCTGCCCCTAGTCTTTCCTCTACCCGCTCGGAAGGCCCCACCTCCCGCTGCCGGCCAGGCTCTTACACCAGCCCACGTGCTGACCGCACTGCCGGGCACTGCTTGGCCCTGTGATGGCTGGGAGGGCCCGGTTTACGAGGCACCACATCCCGCCTGGCCCTCTCCCTCGTCCAGACCCGCCTGCCGGAAGTGAGCAGCCTGCCGGGAGCAGGAGGGGCTGGCCACGGCCTGGGGTCTGGGGTGGACAAGGACGCGAGACAGTAACCCAGGTCCCCAGGGCTCTGTCCCGGAGCCCGCCACATGGGGGGGCAGCAGGCTCCCTGCAGAGGGGTCAGTGCTGCCCCCACCTGACCTTGGCATCCCACAGTGAGGGGAGGCTCTTATCAGGCTGTCTCCCTGCTCATTAAATCCTTATCAAACAATGACTCTGGTGATAGTGCAGGCACGGAATTATAGATTAACCTGCACTACTTAATGGTTATGCGGCCCTTTACGACGCTGGGCGCAGCAGCCAGGACACAGCCTCCATCCCAGGGTGGCCGTCCCCACCTGCTGTCCCTGGTCCCCCAGGCTGCTCTCCTAGCTCTGCTCTGAGATCAATAGGGCTGACTGTGGGGACACTCCCTCACCTCAGGTTACACAGGTGTGTCTGCCCCAAACCATCGTCTCCCTCCAGCTGCAGTGGGAGGAGCAGCCCTGCCTGGTCTGCGGCTCAGCCTGAGCTTTCCTCTGGCTCTGCCACCCCTCACCTACCCCCTCGCCCCTGCTGCACATCTCTCCCTCTCATACCCCCACGCACGGCTCCCCACACCCCCATGCACAGCCTCCCCCCATACACAGCCCTCCCCCCATACCCCCTCACCCCCACGCACAGCCCTCCCCCCATACACAGCCCTCCCCTCATACCCCATGCACAGCCCTCCCCCTCCCCTTCACCCCATGCACAGCCCTTCCCCACACCCCCACGCACAGCCCTCCCCCTGCAGCCCCTAAGCGCCCCATGCACAGCCCTCCCCCACACCCCCACGCACAGCCCTCCCCCTCCCCTTCACCCCATGCACAGCCCTCCCCCACACCCCCACGCACAGCCCTCCCCCTCCCCTTCACCCTATGCACAGCCCTCCCCCACACCCCCACACACAGCCCTCCCCCTGCAGCCCCTAAGCACCCCACGCACAGCCCTGCCCCACACCCCCACGCACAGCCCTCCCCCTCCCCTTCACCCCATGCACAGCCCTCCCCCACACCCCCACGCACAGCCCTCCCCCTCCCCTTCACCCTATGCACAGCCCTCCCCCACACCCCCCCACACAGCCCTCCCCCTGCAGCCCCTAAACACCCCGCGCACAGCCCTGCCCTCTCCCTCTGGTGCCGTCTCCTCTCCTCTCCTTGAGGAGCTCAGCCAGGGTCCCCTCCGCCCCAGGCTGCCAGGTCCGGTGGCTGGAGCCACAGAGTCCTCGCTCCCTGCCCCCTCCTGGGGGTCAGCCCCTCAGGCCTCTGTCCCTCCAGTCACCCCTCGGGCCTTGGCGTCCCCTCTGCCCAGGGGGCTCTGAGAAGCCTCTGATGCTCCTCCTTCAGCACCCTGCCCCTCCCAGACGCCCCAGCTCCCTGCGCTGCTGCCTCCTGGGGGCTGATCTGAAGCCACCCAGATACGGCAGAGTTCAGCCCCAACAGCTCTGACACAGTCCTGCAGCCAAGTGGGTCAGGAGCAGACACCAGCCTTTTTCCCCAGGCGAAGCTGGGACAGGGACGCCGGACACGAAGGGGAGCCGTGGCCGGGGGGACAGCTCCTGCCCAGGCCCTGCCACCACTGCTGCCCTGAGTGGCCTGGGCGGACCCACCCCTGGACACCAGGGAGCTGACACACCCAGAGAAGCCTCCAATGACCAAGTTAGAGCAGGAGTGGTCACAGCTGAGCCGTGTGGGGACCTGGAGGCAGCTGGCCTTGGTGTCACAGAGCCCTGTGCCATGCATGGGGTGGCACACGGCATCAGGGACAGACGGGAACAAGCCAGCAAACCCCAGGGGCCCAGACGCCCCAAGCCTGGGTGGCCTGTGTGCTGTCCAGGGCCACCTCTCGCCTCATCAAGTGTCAGGGAGGCCCCAGGGGAGAGGGGCAGGCAGCAAGGGCAGGGCAGGGGCGTGGTCACCTACGGAAGGTGCTGGGGGTCAGCCTGAGGGCAGGCCAGGACAGAGGCAGCGGGGAGCAGGCTGCTCGGGTCTGGTGGGGTCTGGGCTGGAAGCAGCTAGAGCGCCCTTGTGGACAGGGACAGAGGGACAGGGGCAGCCCCGAGGGAGCAGAGGGTGGCCCCGCCAGGTCTGACCTTCCTGTTTCCCAAACAGGAGGCTGGGGAGGCAGCCACAGGCACGTCTCACGGGCCACGGGAACTCAGCAGTGTGGCGGTGGCCACGGGAGAACAGTGTTGAGGGACAGGGCACAGGCCTGGGGGCTCCTCACAGCTACAGGAGGGTCTCAGAGCGCTGAGGCCCAGGGAGAGGGGTGTGGCCTGGGTCTGCTTCTGGTGGTCACTGGGACACCTCATGACGTCTGGCCAGTCCTGCTGTCTTGAGGAGCCCTGGGCAGCGCGTGTGAGGGCAGGGGCCGCGTGCCACGTCCCCATGTCTCGCAGGTGCAGAGCCCTGGGTCAAGTGAACCAGCCTTCTGGAGGGCGGCCCCAACCTCCCCCTAGACGCTCCCCGCCCCCACGTCCTGGAGCCGCATCCCAGCCAGCCTGGCCTCCCCGGGAGGGGTTGTGAGAGAGCAGCCCTCGCGGGTGGACTTGCCCTGTGCAAGGGCAAGGGTGCAGCCTGGCTGCCTGGCCAGCGCACTATGCCCCGCTCTGCTGGGAAACATAGCCTGAGACCCCCAGAGCCACCGCTTCTGGGCCCTCTCAGCCCCCAGCGGGTCCTGCCCAAATCCATGGCCCGCTGCAGCCTCCTGGCCACCCCCCTGGGCCAGGCCTCAGGCTGGACAGCCGCTGTCCCCTGCTCCGTGCTGGGCCCTGGGGAGACTGAGGGAGTCTCAGGGAGTCACCAGGCCAGCTCTGCCACAGGGGGTATGTGGGAGCGGGCAGCCTCCGCTCACCGTCCCGAGAGGGGCCCTCCGGGTCCCTACACAAACACAGGCACACGCTGGACCTGGACGAGGCCACTGCTGCCAGTCTCTCCCCCAGCATCTGAGCTGACCACACGAGGGGAAGCGGCTGCGTGGTGTGGGAGGTCTGGGACAGAAGCGGTGAGGCTCGCCCCGGGACTGAGGGCCGCTCAGGTGCCCGCGTGTGCAGGGTTCCCGGCGGGATCCGAGCAGGGGCACACGCGGGATCCGTGCAGGGGCACACGCGGGAGCATCCCCAGAAGCTGGGGTCAACCTCGCACAGCGCTGCTGGCCGGCAGGGCTCACGGGGAGCCGCCTCGCCACCCGTGACCTTCAGCCACCCCTGCTTGTGGGAAGGAAGCGAGGCTGGGCATTTAAAGCGCGAGCACGAGACCAGCACCGCCGCGGGGTACGGCCGCCACCTCGCACTTCCACTTCCTCCCCGTTTCATTTTTATGTGCTCTGAATTATGCAGGTGGAGCAGGTGGCGGCTGCATCCCAGGAGGGGACCGCAGTGGCCGCCGCCCACAGGGCCCAGCCCAGCACAGGTTCCAGGCCAGAGCCCAGTTCCAGCATGAGAGCCGAGCTTCCGCCTCACGCTGACGGCTTGCAGGTGCAGCCAGCCCCTGCCAGATGACCTGCTGGGATCGTAGCCCCGTATTAACTAGTCCCCAGTACTAACCAGTCCTTAGCTTCCTCTTCTCCACAAGCTGCGTAGGAACCTTCCCCGTGGCTCACCTCTGGCCTGTGGGTCAGCACTCGCCGGCCCTCTGGGTGGACCGAGCCCCGAGGTCAGGCATCCTGAGGGCCTGTGTTCTGGGGTGATATCTGGGCCTTGTGGGGCTTCAGGAGCCACCGAGGACACCAGGAGGTGACACCACATTCCTCTCACCGGGTTCAGCCAGACCTGGACACCCCCGCATGTGACGGCCAGGGCACCAGCAGCCTTGGGGGGCCCTGACCCTGACTCTGCACAGTGTGGCCTGGGAGTGGGTGCAGAGGGAGGGGCTGAAGTGCACGTGTGGGCTTCTGTGAGAGCAGTGTGCTGACCCTCCGCCTCCTTCCTGGCCCTTGGGGCTGGGGGCTGGGGGCTGGGGCCCCGGGCATGGAATAAACCCGTTGTCCACACTCCCTGAGGGACGTGCGCTGGGGGAGCCACCTACCAGGGCTCAGGTATCTGTTCCTTAAGCTCCGGTGCACCCTGGCATCCGTGCAGGGTCCCATGGAGCCCCAAGCTGAAGGCACAGGGTCTCCCAGGGTGCCACCCCTGCCCCACTTGAGAAGAGGGCTAGCCAGGCTACAGCCAAGCACAACGTCTCAGGCCCCAGACTACCCCACCACGTGTGCACTGTCGGCCCTGGAGTCCACAGAGCCGGTGCCTGGGCTTCGGCCGTGGGCACCTGTCCTCCAGCAGGCCGGGGGACACGCAGTGTCAACACTTTGTCCTCTGCTGGCCCGACCGCAGCAGTTCCCGGATGGCTCAGGCAGCTCTGGGAAGGGACCAGGAAGGACGAGTTCGGGGAAAGTGACTTTGCCGTCCCCGGCGAGGCCTGGAGCAGCTGCCGGTCTTATCAGAGAAGGCCTGCCCCAGGTTACAGTACCCGCGGCGCGACCCCAGCACCAACACTGGCGGGGTGCAGGCTCCTCACTGTGGCCTGGGCCGTGACCTCAGTGCCAGCCGCCGCTACCCATGCGGCCTGGCCCTGGGGCCTCCCGAGGGGGCTTCCCCGTCTTTGCCCTTTCCCTCACTGGAGGGCAGAGCTGAGCTATGGAGTGGGTGAATTGCTCCTGCAGCTGGGACACGGTGTGCTGTTGCCAGACCGGGTTTAGGACGGGGGAGCGGGCCAGGAGGGCCCCTCCTGCCAATAAAGTCTGCAGAATTGCACGCTTGGACTTTGTGACACCTGTCATTCTGCCACCCAGACAGCCGCGCTGACTTCCTGCTCTGGGGAGCCCAGGCCCGAGGGCTCCCTGTGTGTGTCCTGGGGCGCTGCACAGCCAGGAACGCAGCTCCCACCTGCGGCTGCCTCCCCCAGGAGACGGGGGAGGGGCTGGGAAGCATCATGTCTCCATCCTGGCGGGTCCCCCAGGTGGGAGGGAGAACCAGGCACCAGCTCAGCAGGCAAGGGCAGCAGAGGGTGGTCCCTGGCCTTGCTCTTGAGCCCCGGGACCCAGAGCTGGCGGGGGGTTTCCCTTGCAAGGGTCTCTGCACTGGCCAAGCGCGTGAAATTGTGCGGGGTCTTTTTGCCTGAAGGGCCCGAGGTGGAGCCACTCCTCCCCAGGAGCTCAGTGCAGGGACCCGAGCATCTGCACCAGGGTCTGAGGGGCCAGGGCCGGCTGCTCAGGTGGCAGAGGGTCCTGGTGTCAGGTCTGCCTCCAGGCCGTGGCCACAGCCTAGAGCAAGTTCAGCACCCAGGGTCTGGATCCTGGCTCTCAGGCGGTCATCCCGCAGGAATCTGGGGCCAAGGGCCAGGAGCATGGGGCAGGAGGGCGGTGCCGGGGCCCCAGGAGCAGCTGCCCCTGACCTGGTACCAGGTCCCTCCTAGGGACCCAGCAGGGCGCAGTTTGTCCAGTGGTGCGAGGGTGGGTGGGACTCTGGTTCCCTCAGGAATGGTCTGGCCCGGCTGCCCACCCCCATGGCTGCCCAGAGCTGCCCGTGGGTCGCCTGCCGGGGCAGTTGCTGCAGGGTCCCTGCCGGGGTTCGGGTGGTCCTGGGGGTTCAGGCTGGAGGGGACCTGGGCTCTGGGATCACACCTGTGTGGGGTTGGTGCCCTGCAGTCCATGAGACCTGGGCCTCAGGGAGCCCCCTCCCCAGTAGGAAGAGGCCAGGCATGCTGGGCAGCCTCCAAAGGACGCGGGTCGCACTCCATGGGCTTGGCCACAGCTGCCCCCTGGCAGGGCCGCGCCCCACCTCACACCTGGCGTGTGTCTGCATAGAAGCCCAACGAGACCCCAGCCAGTGGCTCTGTCTCTGGGCTGGGCTGCCCATGCTCAGGGCTGCGCTGCTCCAGTCACCCCCATGCGACCCATTGCCCTCCACGGCCCGGGTTGGATCTGCTCCCTCACTCCAGGATACCCAGCCCAGTGCTACAGTTCCACCTTCGAGTGGGGCCACGTAGGCAGGACCATCGGCATCCCCCGGGAGCCTCAGCCATCCCTGGGTGGCTCAGAGCACCTAGCGCAGTGTGGGCCCCGTGGCTGCTGCCCCCAGTGAGAGACAGAAGTGAGAGACGGCTCTGTGTCCAGCTGGTTGATCTGTGCTGGGGAGGCAGACAGAGGCCTGGGACCCCTGACTCTGCGTGGGCCACCAAGGAGCCTCCAGACCCAGAAGGCGTCTGCCAGACCTCGAGTTCGAGACCCAAGTGTGCACGGCAGTCTCTCCACTCCAAGCCACAGAGCCCGGCCAGGCTAAGCTCTACAGGGTGCCAGAGGTACAGAGGTGCTCAAATGAGGGTCTCGCCCTCAGAGAGCTCCGGACCAGGCCCCTGCCCCCGTCTGCCAGCCCTCGGGAGCCCCGAGGGCAGAGGCCGGCTGGCTGGGCGCGGCCATTCTCTCTGAGTGGGGAGAGGGAGTGTCCTCCTGGGAGCCAGTGCTCTGAACAGCGACTCCTTGTCCTCACATCCCCACAGCAGGAGGAATGGTCTGTGGTCCCGTCTCACGCCTCCCAGCCGCCTCCCCAGGAGTCACGCAGCTGGGCCTGGGGGGAGGTGGGAGAGTGATGTGTTTCCCACATGCGAGACCCCCCCCCCCACAAGTTAAGTTGATTTCTAGAATTTTCCCCTTGCCCAGCTCCACTGTGACATCAGTGTGGGTCTGCTGGCTAACAGTCAGCCACGCACGCCCGACGCGCGCAAACGCACAGGGGCACCGGGAGGAGAAAGCACACAGACCACCCACGGGGAAGGGAGCGCCGCGTGTCGGCGTGCCAGGGAGAGCGGCCGCCTGGAGGGCTCGGGTGAGGTGCGGGGTGGGCTGCCCTGCTGGCCCCTGCTTGCTCACAGGGTCCGAGGCAGAGTCAGCTGAGACAGGGGGCTGGGACCGGATCTAATGGCCTGGAGCCACACGCAGAGGATCTCACAGCACTGACAGCCAGGCGCCGGCGCTGCAGGAAACCAAGGGCCTGAGCTGCAGGCAAGTGCCCGGCAGAGGCTGGTGGGGAAGAGACGGGTCCTGAGCTGGTGCCCCGTCGGCTGCGGTGGGCTGTCGGGGAGCAAGTGCTTCCTCGGCCATAAGGCAGCAAAACACGACAAGGAGGTGAAGGCGAGTCTGGGAAAATGATCCAAGACGGAACAGAAACAAGAAGCGCAGAACACACAGCCTAACAGACACAGCGGACGGGGGCGCGCACCAGTCACACCGAGTGTCCGTGGCCCAAAGGCTCCCGATTAAAAAGCAAAAGTTGTCAGATGGGGGGGAGTCCTCGCAAGAAATACACTAATTAGCTGAAGAACACACCCTCGCTAATCCCTATCAAGGAAAGCTGAGAGGCTAAGTTAGCACACAAGGAAACTCCGAACACCTATCCTGAGTGAAACAAAGCAGACAAGAAAGCTGATCAGGGTACTGTCGCGTTTCCACGGAAGTCACACACATGATAACGCATGGGCGGTGACAGCGCCTGGAGCCTGGAGCCTGGAGCGGGCCGCGGGCGGGATGGAGGAGCCGGGCTGTGGGCCGGGCGCGGCCGGAGCGTGCCTGCCCTGGTGCTGTGGAGGTGTCCCGGGGCGGCCACAAGTCCGGCCTCTCGAATGGACACTTTATGTGGTTTACTGTGTGTCAAGTGCACCTCCATAAAGCTGTTCAATAAAAAGTGGTGAGTGAGAAACTTTATATCCATCCTTATAAAACAGCAGCCTCTAAATTGCAGCCACATTCCTTGCTGAGCGGCCGCACCACTGAGCGCGTGTTTGCTCCCGGCCCAGAGCAAGGTCCGGCCTGCGCCAGAGCTTCCCGGTGCCGCGCGCGTTCTCAGCACCGGGCGGGTGTGAGGGGAGGCTTGCCGGCAGCTGGACCCCCGCAGAAGCAGCCGCAGCGGGCAGACACCCCTGCCCCGGAGTGTGGGAGGCCGTCTCCATCCCAGGCCCGAGGAGAGCAGACACCGTGAGGCTGCCTGGCCCCCGGCGGCCTGCCCAGCGGCCTGGCCCCTTCAGACCCCTTGGTCTCACAGGTCCTGGGCAGGGCAGGCCCTGGCCACGCCCACTCCTAGCAGGCACCCGGCCCTGGTTCTGCTCTCCCCTGCCATTGTCTCCTGTGCCGCCTTGAGCCTTCGTGCACACGCAGGGCCTGACGCTGAGCTGAGACCCTGGCCAGGTCCTTGAAGAAGCAGCAGCGTTTTTACAATGGGGAGGAATAAACGTGTTACCTTTCACCGCATCACACGGCGTGGAACACACCCCTCTGCTTCCCAAGGGAATTTCGGGCAGGTTGTAAAGTTTTGCTCAACATAGAACAAGGCAGCTATAAATAGAAAAGAAACACACAGCACAGCCTAGGCAGATAAGCGCAGGGGTGGGCTGGAGATTACGGCAGCTTCCCGCCAGTGAAGTGTGGCCACGCCACACTGCCTGCCGTGCTCTGTCCACAGCACCCAGCGTGCTGGGCCTGCAGCTGGGGGGCTGGGGGCCGACACCTCCCAGGTGAGGCTCCTGGGGAACGGCCTCTCCCCTCCAAGAGGCAGCAGCCTGCACCCACCGCTGGCCACTGCAGGGCGCAGGCCCCACTGAAGGCCATCCTGGCATCAGAACCCATTTGTGGCTGCCCAGTCCTGCGCAGGGTGGGCCGCTGAGCTATCCCCAATTCTCTACCCCAGAACCCTATGAGGCCCCCATGGACACACAGCAAGAAGTCAGTGACCACCCCTCCCCCACTGCCTGCACCGGTGAACTCCGGGCAGGGTGCTGTCTGTGGTGTAGTGGGTTAAGCCTCCACCTGCAATGCTGGCATCCCATATGGGTGCCGGGTCAAGACTGGGCTGCTCCACTTCCAATCCAGCTCCCTACTATGGCCTGGGAAAGCAGTGGAAGATGCCCCAAGTGATTGGATCCCTGTACCCATATGGGAGACCTGGAAGAAGCTCCTGCTCCTGGCTTTGGATCAACCCAGCTCCAGCCATGTGGTCATTTTGGAAGTGAATTAGTGGATGGAGGGTCTCTGTCTCCCTCTCTCTCTCTCTCTGTAATTCTGTCTTTCAAACAAATAAATAAGTCTTAAAAAAAAAGTGTACCCAGCAGGCGGGAGCCACACGTGGGAAACCTGGAGCCACAGTGCCCACAGGCATTCTGCTGCCTGGGTCGCCTGGAAGAAAGGTGAGGACACGCGTGACGTTGTCTGGAGTGGGAGCCAGCTCAGAGGGAGCCCAGCGGTCTGCTGGGGGCGTGTCCTCGGTGACCCCAGGGCAGTGTGCGGCCACGACGGGGGCCTGGCAGAGGCAGGGGCCCGGGCCGGCATCTGGGGTGATGGTGACAAGCACAGACCCTGGGGGTCCAGGTCCCCTGGGGCCAGGAGCTGCGGGAGACCTGCTCCCATGATCCCGTCTTCCTGCCTCTCAGCCCCCTTGTCCCACAGGGTCGGCTGCGGTGGGGCGGGCGGGTGTCCAGAGCACAGACTGTGTATGGGGGGTGAACTGCCCGCCAGATACAGGATCCAGAAGCACCTGCTGTCCCTGTGGCCAGACAGGAGACACGGGGCCACCTCCAGGAGGCGCCTGGGTGGGGCAGCCTCGGGGGCCCTCGCAGGACCCGCTGCCCCCAGTGTGAACTCTGACCTCCCGTCCCTGTTTCTGATGAATCAGAGAAAAACCAAATGACGCCTGCTCCCAGGAGCGGGCAGCGGCAGAACCTTTGCTGGTGGCCAAGGGAGGAAGCGGCCGCCTGCCCCCTGCTGGCCACGCTTGGCCTCTCCCCTCCCGCCAGCCGTGGTTTTGCGAAGGACGCCCGGAGATTATGGCCTGAGGTAGTCCAGTGTGTGCCAGGCTGCTGAGAAATGACCGGAGTTTGCTGTGCCGTAGGCAGCCACCCTCCGTCCCCAAGCAGCACGCTGCTGTCCCAAGGGGCTGAGGCCGTCTTCCCCAGCGAGGAATGTGCTGTCCCTGGCAGGCGTCCAGCGGGTGTCAAGCACATCAGGACCCACGGCCCTGGGTGTGCTACTAAGACGCTGACTCTGGGCTGGCATCATGACATAGTGGGTAACGTCGCCGCCTGTGACCCCGCATCCCACAGGGACACGGCTTCGAGTCCCTGCTGCTCCTCTTCCAATCCAGCTCTCTGCTAACGCACCTGGGAAAGCAGTGGAGGACGGCCCAGGTACTCGGGCCCCTGCAGCTGCCTGAGAGACCCAGAAGAAGCGCCTGGCTCCTGGCTTCAGCCTAGCTCAGTTCCAGCTGCTGCAGCCCTGTGGGGAATAAACCAGTGGAGGGAGGATACCTCTCTGTCTCTCTCTCTCCATCTCCCCTTTAAAATAAATAATTTCTTTAAAAAGATGCAGTTTCTTTTCTTTTTTAAGATTTATTTTATTTATTTGAAAGACAGAGTTACAGAGAGAGAGAGAGAGAGAGAGAGAGAGAGAGAGAGAGGTCTTCCATCTGCAGGCTCACGCCCCAGGTAGCTGCAACAGCCAGAGCTGAGTTGATCCAAAGCCAGGAGCCCGGAGCCTCCTCTTGGTCTCCCATGCGGGTGCAGGGTCCAAGCACCTGAGCCATCCTCCACTGTCTTCCCAGGCGCATCAGTAGGGAGCTGGATCAGAAGTGGAGCAGCCGGGACTCGAACCAGCATCCATATGGGATGCTGGCACTGCAGGCCAGGGCTTTAACCCGCTACACCACAGCACCGGCCCCAAGATGCAGTTTCTGATCCAGGAGGTCTGGGCAGGCCTTGGCCTCTGCATTTCCAGCACCTCTTGGAGACAGTGTGGCTCTGAACCAGCGTCCATGGGAGTGGACAGTCCTTTCCAGGTCCCGCCCAGAAGTCGGGGAGCATTCCAGGGGCCGAAGGACCCACAGCCCCCGCCATGCTGGGCTGCAGGCTGGCTTCCTCCCCGCACGGCCTGGGCTCCCAGCTCTGCTGGAGGACAGGCCCGCAGCCACACAGCGGGGGGCTTATCCTGGGGAGGGAGGGCTTAGACTACATCCCTGAAGCCCAAGTTTGACGGACGGCTGCAGGATGGTTAGATTTTACCCCTTCTGGACTGAGGTTTGCTAGGAAGTGGTCCACCTGGCTGTGCGGGCCGGGGGAGCGCCTGTGTCTGATTCCTGCGGTGAGCAGTGAGCTTCACTCCGCCTCCAGCACGCGGCGTCGGCCCCTCCTCTCCGTCTGCCTCTGTCTCTGTCTTCTCCATCTCTCTCTCCTGTCTGTCTCTGTCTCTGTCTCCATCTCTGGCCCATGGCTGGCTGTGCCAGCTGCTGTCCGGGCCCAGGAACACGACAGGCCGCGGGCCGCAGGCCGTGCGCTCCGGCCTCGACGCTGTCCTGTTCCTCGCACTTCCCTGGCCGTCCTGTGCTGCACAGGCTCAGGTTCTGCTTCTGGAATCTCTGCCCTTGCGTTCCCCAAAGTGGCTGATCCCTGAGACCGGGAGGGCCACTGGGCGCTGAGGAATCTCTGCCCGGAGGGCTGCTGGTCAGGGCCCCATGCAGGACAGGTGCTGGCCTCCTGGCTCGGGGACACTCAGCCTCGTTCCCGCGGTGTGCTCAGTGCTGGGGTCTGATGGGTATTTTTCAGACATCAAGTCTCGGGGGCTTTGGGTTACTGTATTTCTGCCTTCCAGGTTTTATTATTTATTCAGTTGAGAGGCAGAGCGACCTCCCATCCACCGGTGCACCCCCCAAATGCCCATGTGAGTGGCAGGATCCCAGCCACTGGAGCGATCCTGCTTCCTCCCAGGGTCCGCACCAGCAGGCAGCCGGAGCCAGCAGCAGAGCCAGACACGGGACCCGGAGGTTCCGATGTGGGACGCATCGCTCGGGAAGCACCCGCCCCTCTGTGCTTTCAGCGAGCAGAGAGGTGATTTCGTGTACAGGAGACAGAGGCGGAAAGAGCCCCGCGCCACGCCCCTCCACTCTCCCTGCAGAGCGGCTGCAGCTGCCCTGAGCTCGGCCACTGTGGGGCACAGATGGGGGTGCATTCTTTGCAGTACTACTCCCCCCAAAGTGTACTCCAGGTGCTCCGCCCCCGTGGGACGGCTGTCACGTTTCCATCACCTGTGGCCTGTCCCACAGGCAGCCTATCCCCTGCCTGCCGTCTCCCTGCCTGCCATCTGCAGCTATACCTACACCTCTGTCTCTATCCCGCCTCGCATCTGTCTCGTCTGCGTTCATCTAGCACAGTCTTCCACGGCATTCATGAGGTGAAATAGAGATAAGCCCTTCGAAGTGAAATTCTTAAGGATGCACTTCCCAGTCAAACATCCTTGTCTTCCAAACACGGCCGCCCACACACAGTGAGGGGAAAGACGCCAGGTGGGGGGCACACGGCACACACGTGTGCGTGTGCACATGTGCACGTGTGTGTCTGCCTGTGAGAACGCCCCACAACGAATGGGGGGACCACTTGCTGAGCCACTGCTCCAGGCTCATCATCTGGGAAGGGAGACTCCACCCTGGGGAGGGACAGGTGCCCTGCAGCCCCGCCTCCCACCAGCAAACGTGTGCGAACCTGCAGGAGGCAGCACAGCCAGGCAGCCAGTGTAGGTCCCACAGCCCCAGAGGCCCAGGCCAGGCCAGTGTGGGCAGGGAGGCCCCTTCTCCATGTCCTCACCTCCTTGCCATGTTAGGACACAGGCACACAGGAGCAGGGCCACCCTGCGCCCCCAGCTCGGCCACACGGTGGGTCTCGCAGACACCGCCCAGCCCATCACAGAGTGCGCAGGACAGGGCCTCGCCACAAAGGCTCCCACAGCACTGTGGGTGGCAACCGAGCACTGGAAACAACCCAGCTGCGGCTCACAGAAATGGGAGGCAGTGGTGCAGGGCTGAGCAGCCGGGGCACAGACACGTCACACAGGGGCAGGCAGGTGGCCCTGTGGGGAGGACACTGCTGGGGACGCCCACATCCCAGCTCTGCTCCCGATTCCAGCCCCCCTGCCCCGACCCCTCCAAGCCCCCGCCATCCTCACTGACGCGTCACCGCCAGGCCACCCTGATCAGCGCCCCTGTGACATCTGCCCAGTGCTGTGGCTCCGCGTCGGCACCCCAGAGAACATCCTCCGTGAGGAACAGAGACTGGAAGCGACTCCCCCAGCTTCTGCAGAGTGGAGTCCTCCAGGCCCAGAGCCCCAGCAGGACAGCCCTGGCCCGGGTCAGCAGCCTGGTCCTGGGCTGCAGCAAGTAGTATGTGGCTGTGGGCTGCAAGGGCCCACAGCCAGGCCCACACTTGTGTGCCCCCTCCCCTTCCCCCGACCAAGCCTGGAGAAGGACAGGCAGCTCTGAGCGGCAGTGGGGCTGGGATCCGGTCCTTGGCCTCCCCACCCCCTGGGCTGGGCATCTGAGGCCGGTGGGGTGTCCAGACTGTCACGCCCTCTGCTCCTCCTCACCCGAGTCTGGTTACCCCGAGTGGACAGACACTCGCCTAAGCTGAGGCTGTGGCCCCAGATCTGATTTCCCCCGAGACGCCGTCTGTTCTGTGCAGGCCGAGAGGCAACAGGCAGTGGACGAGTGCAGGAAGCCCAGCCAGCGTGCCCAAGCCGAGGGCTTGGCAGCCACAGCAACCGCAGTGCCTCTGTGCGACTCGTGCGAGCACGGCTCCGGAGGGGACTGCGGCTGGCGGTGGCAGCCGTGTGTGCACCTGCTCTGGGGTGGTCCCGCCTCAGCATCCCCTCAAAAGCCCTGCCGGGCCTCGCCCTCCTGACACCCCCGGCCCGCGAGAGCAGAGCGCTGAGGGGTATCTGGGGCGCCTGGGGTGGTGCTGCGTGGCTGTGTGTGGCCTGTGGCGCGCTGGGGGCCTTGAGTTGGCCGTGCTGGACGGGCAGCCCCCATGGAAGAGCGCTTCAGGCACGAGCAGTGAGCAGAGAGGCCAGGCACAGCCCCGCCAGAGGCCCCCTCTGCAGACAATAGAGACCCAGTCGACGCAGGGGCTTACCCAGGAGGGAGGAGACGGCCACCAGGGTCCACAGCACGGTGAAGAAGGGGGCCCGCACGGAGGGCCACTGAAGGCTGACCACCGGGACCCCGCTGCTGTTCTGGGGGGCAGGGGACCCCGGGCTCCGGCCTTGGCCGGCGACAGCACACAGACACACGGTGCCCATCAGCCAGGCCAGCAGCGCCAAGACCTCCAGGCCAAACCCCCAGGCTCGCATGCCGGGCACGGGCTCCTCACAGGCTCAGCGCATCCCCTGGGCTGTGCCCGCGCCGACTGGGCCCAGGCGCCGCAGCAAACGCAGCCCCGCTTCTCGCTCCTCCTGCCTCCGCCCAGCACCGTCCCTCGCTGACCCCGCGTCCAGCCTTGCCCTGTGGCCTTCCTGGGGTGGACCCCCACCCACAGGAGTTCAAAGCCTTTGCCCGCTTCCCTGTGCCGGAAGAGAAGCAGCCGCCCATCTTGGCCTGACATGAAAAGAAAGGCCGGTGAAGGACTGGGGTTTAATGGGCGCTTTATCAGGGACTGGGTCTCTGCCCGGAACACCGCGGCTCCCAGCAGCCTTGGGGTGCACCCGGCAGTGCCACCTGCAGGCCGGGCCAGGCAGTGTCAAAGGCCCCACCTCCAGGCTACAGGGCAGCCCAAGGGAGAGGGTTGGGTCGCGTCCTGCCAAATCTGACAATCCGGTGTTGTGGCGCAGCGGGTTCAACTGCTGGCATCCACACCAGAGCGCCCGTTCAAGCCTCGGCAGCGCCACGCTCCCCCCCCCCCCCCGCCCTCTGCTAACACAGCTGGAAGCAGCAGGTGGCGGTCCAGGTGCGTGAGCCCCTGCACCCACGTGGGAGACCCTGATGGAGCTCCTGGCTCCTGGCTTCGGCCTGGCCCGGCCCTGGCTGTTGTGGCCATTTGGGAAGTGAACCATCGGATGAAGATCTCTCTCTGTCTCTCTGCCTTTCAAAGAAATAAATAAGTCTTGAAAAAATAACAATCGTCAGGAATTTTGAAACTGGAATCCATGAGCCTGTAATTATATAAAGAAATGGGAGATTTAAGATGAACAGTCTCAAAGAATCTCCCACAACTTTACCAAAACCACAGGATCCCTGTGGACCAGCCACGCCCACAGGCCGCGCAGTGACCGGCTAAGGGGCATCTCCGAGCCCTGACTGGCACTGACGTGTGCGTGGGAGGAGACTGCCGGCACCTGTGTCGCTGGCAGCCGTTTGGGAAGAGTACAAATTTAACGGTGTGTCTGTGTTGGGGCCTACAAGTGAGGCGATGCGTTCACACACACACACACACACACACACACACACACAGCTTCCGGCTCTGCCACAGTGCAGGTGGCCAAGGTGGTCAGGCCAGCTGAGCCCACGGTGTAAGTGCAGGGGACTGGGCCACGGCCACAGGGCTGGGAACTGCTGGAGATGCCCAGGAGGGACGGGCAGTGATCTCGGACGACAGCGGACGGAGGCTGCGAGGTTAATGAGTCCCCGGGAAACAGGACGGGGCATGCGTTCGGGACCCGCAGGCCTCGGACGCAAGCCCACGCTGCCCGCTGGAGGGGCCTCAGGAAGCCGAGCCCAGAGAGAAGCCAGTGGCCTCCCAGAGAGGGAAATGGTGAAAGCAAGCCGGGGGCAACACTCCAGGGAGAGGGCCGACTCCTCCCCAGTCCCGAAAAAGCAGAAAACCGTGTGCCCCTCAGGCTTCCGTGGCTTCCCCGTGGCTGTGGTGAGGCTGCAGGGGGCTGTGCGTGCAGGTTTGCGTGGCTCCCTTGACCACTGCTGCTGCCTCTGTGGCTGAGGGGCAGTGCCTGGACAGTGAAGGGCTCTCCCCAAAGGAAGGCACCACGGACAGGGGGCCTGTGTGAACCCCCAAAGTGTGCCTGACCCCTGAACCGTCAGCAGCCTGAGGAGGGTGCCGAGGGTCAGCTGCGTCTGCCACAGAGAGGGCAGAGCTGCCAGGAGCTGGCAGGGAAACGGGCCTACAACAGAGACCGGCGGCTCCGGGCTGACCCATGGCTCAGGGCCTGTGCGGCTGTGAGTGTGTCCCGTGCCCTGCCCACAGCACAGGGCCAGGAAGTGTGACCTGCAGCTCAAAGATAAGGAAACCAATGGTATTTATTTTTAAGATTTATTTATTTGAAAGTCAGAATTATAGAACAGGGAGAAAGAAGGAGAGAGAGAGAGAGAGAGTCTTCCATCCGCTGGTTCACTCCCCAGATGACCACAACGGCCAGGGCTGGGCCAGGCCAAAGCCAGGAGCCGAGTCCCATCTGGGTCTCTCAAGTGGGTGGCAGCGGCCCGAGCACTTGGCCATCTTCCGTGCTTTCCTGGACATGTCAGCAGGGAGCTGGGTCGGAAGCAGAGCGGGGGCGCAGCCGGGCCCCACAGCTTCTCCTGAAGACACAACCACCAGGGGGTGCATCGTCCTGCACCTCCCGAGGAGACTGAATGCGTTATCCGCACAAAGAAAAACCGCAGAGCCGGATGGTTGCAGTGATGCGCTCTGTCCGGTGGTGAAGGTATTTGTTGAACTTTTGCAAAAGCTGGGGCGGAGAGACTCCCAGCTCAAGTCCACGGTCAAAAGCTGGCAAAGACACCAGGAGGCGTGGACAGAGGCAGCCCCTCCACAAAACAGGCGCAGGAGACGCAGCACGGCGATGCAGACCCAGCCCGACAGACGTCAGGGCGCGGGGCCTGGCTTGGAAAGTCAGAGAGCCCACAGGGCCAGTCCCGAGGGCGCAGAGCTCAGGCCGGAGGACAGCCCTCGGAGACGGGGCGGCAGCGCACCGCCTGGGAGCTCAGCTCTGTGGGAGGGGAGGGACAGGACGGGCACCCGCAGGACTGGAGGAGTCACTGAGGGGGAGGCCGCCTGCGTCCCGGACTAGTGACCAACGCTTGGCTACAGGCAGAGGGACCAGGTGTAGCAATCCACATCTACAAGTGTCGCTGGGGTCCCTGGAGGACCGGAGTGGGAGGACCAATTCCTGGGGCTGGCACGGATGCTGGCGTGGACGCTGGCCTGCCTGGGAGGGCAGCCAGCAGCCAGACAAAGCAGGACAAAGCCGGACAAAGCCAGGAAAGCCAGGTGTGATGCCCGCGGGTGAGAGACACACTGGGGGGGCAGGAAGAGGAGCCCCCAGATGACCTTGCTGCCGCCCTCCTCACCCGCACGCAAGGAAACCGAGGCACCTGGCCTCCCTCATGTGATGCATTCAAGGCGCGTTCCCCGTTTGGGGGGTTTTCTCCCCGAGTTCTCAGGGCTGAGAAAGACTGGCTGGTCCCGGTGGGGACAGCCCTGAGGTGGGGCTGACGGTGGCCAGGGCAGTGCCCCAGGTGCTCCTGCCCACAGCTCCCTTGGACGCACGGCTGCCAGCTGTCCAGCTGTCTCCTGCGGGTTTGGCCTCAGCCTCCGGGGTACCACCCTGTCTGGCTGTCACCGGGATGCCTGGCCCACTGACCCCAGACTCTGCTTGGTTCTGCTGGGCTCTGCCCCCTCCTCCCCCTCCCCCAGCACCGGCACTCCGTGAACACTGTCTATGTGCAGCTGGGCACCGGGACCCAGGGCGAGCCTCACCACCTGCCCCTGCTGTGCGAATGGGGTCTCCCCCACTCGCCTTGGCAGCCTGAGCGTCCTGGGCAGAGGCCCAGTCCCGCTCCGAGGGCCGGGGGACTCGGTGGGAGGCCTGTCAGCACACAGGGCCAGCGCAGGAGCAAACAGCGCTCCTTCAGAGTCCTTCGATCAGTGGGCAGAGCTTCCTCCTCCGATAAGCTCCAGCGCGCGGCTCGGCCTCCAGGTCGGGGGTGCCCTCCCCACCCCACACTCGCTCCCCACCCCGGGCTGCCCTCCCCACCCCACACTCGCTCCCCACCCCGGGGTGCCCTCCCCACCCCACACTCCCCATGTGTCTGCCGGTGCCTGGAGCCTCACACGGTCTCTCCCTCACCTGGATCAGGTTCCTTCGGTTTCTGCTTGCATGGAATTGAAAAGCAGGAAGGGAGCAGAGGGGCAGGCGCGATTCTGTGGACGGCAGACTGGCCGCGTGGTGCAGAGCCACGCACGCGGGCCCACAGGGCCGTGAGACCTCCGGGCAGGGGCCGGCCGTGCACGGGTCTGAGTACCCCCCCATGTACCTGAGCTCACTCACGTGCACTTCCTCTCGGTATGGCTGTCCAGGGGACTGACTTCCTGCCGAGGGCTGGGGTCTGCACACAGCAAGGTCCCCCGCTTGGCACAAAGAGCAGGAAGTGAACACACAGCAACATGCATGTCGTCCATGGCGCTTTGGTTGGGGGAGACCTGGGAGGCCGCCTGGCAGGGTTCATGTCTCTCCCACCCCCACCCCCACCCGCCACCTGGTTGAGTCTCTGTGTCCTGGACGCTGGCCCCTTCTGATACCTCACAGAGCATGGCCAGGGTCTCCCCACAGGGAGAGGGAGGCTACTTGTCCCTTACTCGCCCTGATCTGAGAAGAGCAGCGAGCACCCGGCTGTGAGACTGGGGGATGGGACGCAGCCGTGCAGGTGGCAGGCGGACCCCGGTGTGGTCACCTAGGGTGCCCGGCTCCCAGAGTGGTCCTCAGGCACCAGTCACAGGGGCGGAGCCCCATGTAGGGGGAGGGCAAGGCGTGCCCTGGCCGGGGGGCCACCCAGGGAAGCTGCCGGGTGGACCTTGCCTGGACGTCCTGGGTCGGCATCACGGAACAGAGCATGCTGGCGTGGCGACAGTGAGCGCTCTGGGACAGTTTGACACACAGCCTCCCTGTAGGAAGGGACAGGAATCCCTGAGCCATGGCGTCCAGGGGTGGGGCCGTGTGGGGCGCGGGGACAGCAGGGGCTTCCTGCCATGGCTGGGCACCATCCTCTTCCTGCACCGCGCACGTCCCTGGTTATTGAAAAATAAAAGAACAACGCCCTCCCATAGAAAGAGCACAGAGAACCACGGAGCCTCATCCAGGGCGAGTGCCTGGGGCTGGGCAGGCGGGCAGGGCTGCTCAGAGCGCCGCTCCCCGGGGCGCCCGGATTCCCGGGCTCCCACTCTGCAGCCACTCGGCTCTGCCCAGGGAAAGGTGCGTCCCAGGGGTGCCTGCCGGGCCGTGCCGAGTGTGTGGCAGCATTGGGGTCTGAGCAGACCCACAGACCCCTTGGCCCTCTGTGCCGGGAGCCCCTCACTCCACAGGCACAGCACCAAGGAGTGGCCAGGCAGAGGGCTATGCAGCTGCAGATGGCTGGAGAGCCCAGACCAGGGCCCACTGCAGGCCCTCACCCATCACCTCACCTGTTACAAGCTCTGGCCCAGGTGCTTGGGGCTGAGGAGGTAAGAACAGTGGATGACGTGGGGCCATTGCTGTGGCATAGCGGGCAAAGCTGCCACCTGCTAAGCCGGCATCCCACATGGGTGCTGATTCAAGTCCCGGCTGCTCCACTTCCAGTCCAGCTCTCTGCTATGGCCTGAGAAAGCAGTAGAAGATGGCCCAAGTCTTTGGGCCCCTGCACCCACAGGGGAGACCTGAAAGACGCTCCTGGCTCCTGACTTCATATCGGCGCAGCTCCGGCCCTTTTGGCCAATTGGGGAGTGAATCAGCAGATGGAAGACCCCCGCCCTGCTCTGCCCCTCCTTCTCTCTCTGTGTAACTCTGACTTTCAAATAAATAGTCTTAAAAAATAAAAAAGAACAGTGATGAGCCAGTGAGGGCAGAGGCAGAGCGGCTGGATGACTGGCTGTGTGGACGTGTCCCCCTGGGCATTCCACACAGTGGGCAGGGCCACCCGAGTGGCCCAGGGCAGGTGCCCAGGCTGTGGGCACAGCCAGCGTCCAGATCCCAGTCAGCCTGAGGACGGGGTCAGTGGGGAACAGCGGGCTGTTCCGGTGTGTGGGGGCAGGGGTGGCTGGAGTCCCCTTGTGTGCTCCCTCGTCGAGCTCCCCAGAGACTGGCATGCCCGGCCCAGCCCCACCCCTGCCTGCTGTGTCCCAGGGCCCTGCACTTCCTGGGGAGCCCACACAGGAAAGAGCGGCAAGAGCTGCATCCGGGCCCCACTCTGCCCTCGCCGGCTTTGAGAACTGACCTCTCTGGCACCTGGTTTCCCTCTTGGGGACAACGTGGCCCAGCCCTCAGGTGAGAGCAGGCCCTGTGGACGGGTGGAGGCCACTGGTTTGCAGCAGGCACTTCCCGCCAGCCAGCCACCCAAGGCGACACCAGCCACAGCCTCTGCCCTCCATGCACTGGGGGCGTGAGCTCGGGGTGCAGACGGCAGACCCCACTGTCCGTGCCTTGAACAGGCTGCGGCTGAGGGAAGGCCACAGCCTCACAGAAGCCCCGGTCCTGCGGAGAAAACGTTCAAGATCACGGCGGTGCCACCACCAAGACGTCCCTCCAGTGCCTCCTGCCGGTGGCCAGCACAGTTACCCATGGGCTGGAGCGACACCCGTTGGCTCCGTTACCCACGGTCCAGAGTGATGTCCTCTGTCTACAATGTCCCACCTGAACAAGGTGCCTGTCCACGATGGGCCGAGGGGCGGCATGGGCGGACCCAGGTAACGTGCACGTGTGACTCTTGGAGGCTGTGACTGCCCACCCCTCACCCACCCCTGGTACAGTGACTGTCTGCCCAAGGCTTTCCTGCAGTCGCCCAGTGGGGTCCCCTGTGGCTGTGACACACATGTTTGCTCCAAGAGATGATTGCACAGGCTCCGTGGGCAGTGAATCCACAATCGCCCACATGCGCACGGGAAAAACACACCACGTGTGTGTGTGCGCACACGTGTGCACCGGCACTCCCATCCTGCTCGTGCGCCTGTTCCCACCTGCAGCAGAGCGGCTCCGACACGCGTCTGCCTCCTTACCTGGCTTTCTGGGACAGCCACAGGTGTGACGGCATCCAGGGCTCGGTGACCACCGGCTGCCTCCGAGGGCGTCCACGGCAGCCAGCCGCGTGGTGACCAGGTGGAAGGGTGCAGGTGTCACCACCCCCACGGCGAGAAAGGCAAACCTTGCTCCAGGTCATCTCAGGCACGAGTGACCTTGCATGGGGCTGTGGAGTACATGCAGGTGGACAGAAAACATTCACATTTATTTATTTTCACCTACTTGAAACAGAGAGAGAGAGAGAGAATATCATGCATTCACTGGCTCACTCCCCAGAGGTGCACAGTCCAGGCTGGGCCAGGCTGAAGCCAGGAGCTGGTGCTCAGGCCAGGTCTTCCACGTGGCTGGCCGGGCCCAAGCGCTGAGGCTTCACCCTTCTCCCAGGAGGCACGGGCAGCGTGGAGCCGGCCGCCGTCTCATGCTCAGGCTTCCGGCATTCTCCTCTTTGCACCTGTCATCCCACGCACCTGCCTCGGGTTCCGGGAAGAGGGGAAGTCCGCAGGCCGAAGCCGACGTCTGAGCGGAGTCCAGGGGCTACGGGCCGGGTGCAGCCACGGTGCGGGACTTCAAATGTGCCGCGGAGGAAGGCGGTCAGAGCCACGCAGGTGAGTCAGGGCCATTGTTGTGCGTATCTGACCACCAGCCGGGGCCACAGGGCAAGTGTTTGCTCACGGAGCGAAGCCGTGTGTCTAATTGGTTTTTAAAGGCCGCAGCTTCCTGCTCTGGACACTGAGCGGGGCCCTTTGCAAACAGCTCTGCAGGGCTGTGCTCTGAGCACGTGGCCTCCGCTGGGGCCCCACGGCCCGCGGCGCAGGCCTGGGCTCTCTGCCGGCGGGGGTCCGCGCAGTGCTGACGAGCCCCAGTTTACTGCCCTGTAAACTGGGCAGCTGGGCGTGAGTCTCTTCCCGGTTGGGTTCCATGGCCAAAGTCTGAGGACCTCCAGGGAGCAGCCGAGTCGCGCTGGGGCCCTGCGGAACCTGGGCCAAGTCCAGGACTTCCTGGCAGGTGCCCACAGAACACCTGTGTTCTCCCATCAGCCGCCGCCCCCAACGGCCCCCCCCCCACCCCCGTCCTAGGACAGCGGCCTGCTCCGCCCTGGGGGCCCACGCCTGCGGGCGCCTGTGCCGCCTCCTAGGCTCCCCGAGTCTCGCGTGCGAGGGCTGCAGGTGCTGAGGGCCTGCCCAGGGAGCGCTCCCGTGAGGACGCCCTCCCCAGCACGCGTGACCGCGCACGGGGTCCTCCCGCTCGCGCACCACCCTCGGCTCGGGCCTGCTCTGGGATACACCCGTGCTCCCCAGGCTGCTGCCCGTGGCCAGTGCAAACCACGCCAGGCTGGAGCTGCAGCTCGCCCGTTCTGGGGCCGCGGGAGGTGGCCTGCCTGCCTCTCCAGCTCTGGGCTCGCGGCCAGGGGCTCCGGCCTCTGCTGGGCCCCTCTCCTCTGTACCTTACGAGGGCCTCCGTGACTGCCCTCGGGGCTGCCCACATAACCCAAGGTGACCCCCTCAGGGCTCATCGCATCGCTGCCACTTGGAGGGAGGGTGTCCGTCCATCGAATGCTGTGACAGAGCTCACAGGGGCCTAAGCTCCAGCACTGGCCCCTCAGGCTCCAGGGGCCGGAAGTCCAGGTCAAGGGGAGGGCTTGGCAGACAGGAGCGGGGCCTCTGCTTTCTGACCTTGCTGCTGCCCTAGGTGCCCCTCCCATACCCACCGAGGGGCTGGGGCAGCATCCGGTTCCACACGCCCACAGGACTGGCTGTGCAGCGGCTCAGCTGAGTGAAGGGAATGGTCACGTTCACCCGCAGGGGCAGAGGAGTGGCCGTGACAGTGACAGAGTGACAGAGGAGTGGGGTGGGGGTCCCCACTCAGGAGGGGCAGCGTCGATGAGCCTTGGGGGAAGAGGAGTCCTCTTGCTCCGCCTGCCCCCGCCAGGCTCTGCCCTGACTCCAAGTGCAGGGGGCCCCCCGCCCCCACAGACCCAGGACCTGCCCTGACCCCCAAGTGCAGAGGCCCCCCCACCCCCACAGACCCAGGACCAGCCCAGTGCTCGCTCGCTCTCAGCCGTGGTCTGGGCCAGCAGGAGGCACCTCCTCATCCCAAGGTTGTTGCTGCAGCTCCAGGCATCACAGCTGTGTTCAAGGCAAGGAGTCAAGGTCATGATCTCTGCCAGCTGCACTTTTCCTTCTTCCAGAAAAGAACTTTACCCACCAATGTCGCTGTAGCTCCATGCTTGCTTCTCACTGGCCAGAGCTGGGCACTCGGTGCTGGAAACAGGCGGGGAGCACCCAGTCCCCTTATTTATTTACAAGGGCAGAGTTGGAGAGCCAGAGAGCTTCCCTGTCCTGGTTCACTCCCCAACGTGGCAACACCCAGCCTGGGCCAGGCTGGACCAGGAGGCAGGACGTGGGCCAAGGACGTGGGCCGCCTTGTGCTGCACCGGCCCTGACCCAGGGGACTGCGCACCAGGGGCACTCGACGGCCCGTAGCAGGGGTTTGGGAGTTACAAAGGTCAAGTGTCCGAGGTGTGAGAGAGGCCGCCTGGTGCAGGTGCACCGGGACAAGCAGGCTACACCCGCAGGGCGCGTGTCGGGTCTGCTCGCTGCTGAACCTCTGCTTCTCCCCGTGCGCCCTGACTTGTCTTCCACGGCGGGAGAGGAGCCGGCCGCCCGCCGACCCCAGGAAACCCAGGGAATTTGCTCCCGGCGGCGGGACGAACTGCGCAGGTGTGGCGCGGGCCTCGTCCTGCCCCACGCTCCACGCCCAGGCCCGGAGCGCCCACCACGCCGCACCTCCCCGGCCCGGCGTGCCTCCCGGGCGGCTACGGCCCGAGGACGCAGTCAAGGAGCCGGTGCAGCCGGGGCGGGCACACCGAGGGTCCCATCACGCGGAGCGGCCCCCGCGCCCCCTCCAGACAGCGAGAGACACCGCCCGCCCGACTGCGGGAGCGGCGCCCACCAGGCACGCGGGCACCTGCGGACCCAGCAGCGCGGAAGCCGGACAGAGAGGGGCCGGGGGCGGGAGTGGAGCCCTGGGAGGCGCGGCGGAGTGGGTGGGGGTCCCCACTCGCCCGCGTCCCAGCCGCGTCCCTTGAGCACTCCCGGGGAGGGCAGGGCTCGCGGAGCGGTCCGGGCGACAGTTGTGGGGTGGTCCCGCGGCCTGCAGCCGGGAGCCCAGGTCTGACCCAACCCCTTCCCCACGTCCCCAGCCGCCCTCGGCTCGCCCCGCCCCGGCCCCGCCCCGCGACGTTAGCCCCGCCCCTCGCACTGCGCAGGCGCGGCGCGCGGCGTTCGGTTTGGAGACATGGCGTCGGCTCCGCGGCTGGTGCTGTGTGAGGAGCGGATCCGGGAGAAGAGCGGTCTGGCGCCTCACCGCGACCTGGGTGCGCGGCCCGACGCGCCGGGGCTTCCCGAGGCGGCCGCTCCCGTGTGCTGCGCCTCCGGACGCGGGGCGGCGGCCGGGCTGCGGGTCCCGCGCCCTCCGCGTCCGCGCTGCGGTGTGGTGCGGTGTGGCGCGGCTTCTCTCTCGGGTTCTGCGCGCTTCTGTCTGGCCCCGGCTGCTGCCCGCCCGCTCTCTCCGGCCTGGAGTCCGCGCCGGCGGCTGACCGGTTCCTGGGCGATTTCCGCGGACCCCTGTGGCCCTGCGCATGCGTGTTTTAAAACGTCTAGCCGACCCGGTTCCTCCCCTCCCCCGCTTTGAGTCTCCTGTTGGGGTTGGTGGGGGGGAGACAGCGCCCCTGCGCTGGTCGCCCGGCCAGGGCCGAGGCTGCGAAGCTGCGAGCCCGGAGCTCCGTCCCGGCCTCCCGCGTGGCTGCGGGGCCGCACCTGGGCCGCCGGCTGTGCCGCAGGTGCCTTAGCCGGGGCTGGATCAGAAGTGGAGCAGCCGGGGCCCAGTCGGGGTGGATGCGGTGTTGCTCGGCTTCCTGAGAGCCGGCCTTGGCTTGGCTTCCTCCTGTGGCTGCAAGTCCGTTAGCGTCGGAATATTCGGGGTTCTGGCGTCTTGTACCCCCAGAGAGACTGACCTCAGAGACGGGCTGCTTTATTGAAGCAGAGGGAGACAGCCTCGGAAGGGCCTAGGGCTGGCTGAAGAGGGGCCGTAGGGGGCTTTGAAGCCCCTGGGGACTTTCTTGGGATCTGTTTAACCGGCTGCCTTGGGGGAGATAGAGCACGGTTCCTGCACCAAGAAGGGCTGGTGGGGTGACATCTTGTGAGCTTTATTGCCCTTTAAAATCTCGTTTATTGTTTCTTTTTGCTTGCTTTGCATGTCTTTTCATTTGAGAGAGTGACAGAGAGCTCCCATCGGCTGGCTCACTCCCCAGATTCCGGCTCTGGCCGAAGCGGGGAGCTAGAAACCGAGTCTGAGTCTCCCACGCGGGTGGCAGGCGTCCGGCTCCTTGAGCCACCACCCAGGGTCCCATGGGTGTGCACCGGGAGGGAACTGGAGTTAGGATCAGCAGGCCTTGAGCCCAGATGCTGATGTGGGAGGGGTCCTACCGGTGTCATCCTTACAACAAATGGCTGCTTCAGAAGTCGTATTTTTTTTTTTTTTTATTTGACAGAGTGATAGACAGTGAGAGAGAGACAGAGAGAAAGGTCTTCCTTCCGTTGGTGCACTCCCTAAGTGGCTGCAACGGCCGGCACTGCGCCGATTTGAAGCCAGGAGCCAGGTGCTTCCTCGTGGTCTCCCACGTGGGTGCAGGGACCCGAGCACTTGGGCCATCCTCCACTGCCCTCCCGGGCCACAGCCGAGAGCTGGACTGGAAGAGGAGCAACTGGGACTAGAGCTGGCGCCGCAGGCGCAGGTTTAACCTAGTGTGTCATGGCGCTGGCCCCCCTCAAAAGTCATTTTTAAAAAACATTTGTTTATTTGAAAGGCAGATTTACAGAGAGGGCGGGATAGAGGAATCTTCCATTCTCTGGTGCACTCCCAAATGGCTGCAACTGCCAGGGCTGAGCCAGGCCGAAACCAGGAGCTTCATCCGGGTCTCCCACGTGTTTGCAGGGGCTCAGGTCCTTGGGCCACCGTCCTCTGCTTTCCCAGGCCGTTAGCGGAGAGCTGGGTTGGAAGTAGAGCAGCTGGAACTACGCCCACGTGGGACGCCAGCGCTGCAGATGCGCCTTTTCCTGTCCGCGGGAATGCCAGCCCCGGACGCCATTATCCTGCAGTGTTCCCTTGGGTCTTCATCTTTGTGCTTCCCGTTGCCTGCCCCCTGTGATTTGCCGCGATGCTTTGAGTGCCTCGTTTTGACGAGTCCTGGATTTTTTCCATTAGGGAGTATCTTCTTCTTCTTTTAGGATTTATTTATTTGAAAGAGTTATACAGAGAGAAGAGAGGCGGGGGGGGGGGGGGTCTTCCATCTGATGGTTCACTCCCCAATTGGCCGCAATGGCCAGAGCTGCGCCGATCGGAAGCCAGGAGCCAAGAGCTTCATCCGGGTCTCCCACGCGGGTGCAGGGGCCCAAGGACTTGGACCATCTTCCACTGTTTCCCAGGCCACAGCAGAGATATGGATCAGAAGAGCAGCCGGAACGAGAACCAGCGCCCATATGGGATGCCAGCGCTTCAGGCCAGGGCGTTAACCGCTGTGCCACAGCGCCAGCGCCGGCCCCGGGAGTATTTTCTTTCTACCGTGAGTGCTCACGGCAGCCTTCGGTGGCTGTGGGCTTCTCTGAGCACGGGAACAGGGCTGAGCTGCGTCCTCCAGGGAGAGGTCCTCTGGGCTGAGCCCCTCCCCCTGTGGTGATGTCTTCAGTTCCCAGCAGTTTGATAGGCTGTCCGAGCGTGGCATTTTTTGGCTTATTCTGTTGAGTTTTCTAAGGTGTAGAAAGTATACATGTGCACCTGAGGCAAATTTGGAAGTTTTCAGACACCATTTCTTCAATTTTTTTAAAAAAACATGAGCCATTGTGTCTTTCTCTTTTTAACTCCAGTAGGACTGTGTTGAGCATAGTGGGTGGTGAGTGATGGGTGAGTGTGGGGAGTGATGGGTGTGAGTGTGGGGAGTGATGGGAGTGATGGGTGTGAGTGTGGTGAGTGGTGGGTGTAGTGAGTGATGGGTGTGAGTGGTGAGTGAGTGGTGGGTGTAGTGAGTGTGATGAGTGATGGGTGTGATGGGTGAGTATGGTGAGTGTGGTGTGTGATGGGTGAGTGGTGAGTGTGGGTGCGGTGAGTGTGGTGGGTGTGAGTGGGGAGTGAGTGGTGGGTGTGATGGGTGTGATGGGTGCAGTGAGTGTGATGGGTGTGGTGAGTGGTGGGCGTGGGGAGTGGATGGTTAGTGTGATGGGTGTGGTGAGGGAGATGGATCTGTTTCCATCAGTCTTTATGGCTACTCTTCAAGGTTGTTTTTTTTTTTTTTTTTTTTTTTTTTTTTTGGTCAATTCCATCATACTCTGGAGCTATTGTTAGTTTCTGCTTCAGTTGTACTTTTCATTCCTGAAATTTGTTTTATCTCTTTTGTACATCTGGCTTTTTGCCAGTACTGTGCACTTTTTCATTTAGTTCAAAATGTTGTAATTGCTCATTGAAGTATTTTTGTGAGAGTTGTTTTAAAACTGTTAGATAATTCTCTCTTCTCAGTTTTCTCTGGCTCTTGGTCCTTCTTGATTGTATTGATGACGTCTGCAGTATCGCTTTCCGACATTCTCCTTCCTGTGTAGGTTTCCATGGCTTGTGTTATGAATTCTGCTTCCTGTTTAGGTCTTGGACTCATCGCTGCTGTTATGAATTCTGCTTCCTCTTCATCGTATTTTATTTGTTTGAAGGGCAGGGGGAGATCCGTCTTCTGTGTATTCTCCAAATGGCTGCACCAGCTGGAGCTAGCCCAAGCCAGAGCCCAGAGCCCAGAGCCCAGAGCTCCAACCAGGTTTCCCACATGAGTGGCAGGGGCCCAAATACTTGGACCATCTTTTAAGACACTCTCTGGCCGGTGCCGCAGCTCACTAGGCTAATCCTCCGCCTGCAGCGCCAGCACCCCGGGTTCTAGTCCCAGTTGGGGTGTCATTTCTGTCCCTGTTGCTCCTCTTCCAGTGCAGCTCTCTGCTGTGGCCCAGGAAGGCAGTGGAGGATGCCCAAGTGCTTGGGCCCTGCACCCGCGTGGGAGACCAGGAGGAAGCACCTGGCTCCTGGCTTCGGATCGGTGCAGCGCGCCAGCCATAACAGCCATTTGGGGGGGTGAACCAACGGAAGGAAGACCTTTCTGTCTCTCTCTCTCACTGTCTAACTCTGCCTGTCCAAAAAAAAAAAAAAAAAAAAAAAAAAGACACTCTCTAATATGGGATGCCAGTCCTCTACTTCCTCTTTAGATCTCCGTGGTCATGGCTGGTGTTTTGACATTCTGCTCCCTCTAAATCTTGGCCTCATCACTGGTGTTACATAATAAATTCTTCCTGTGTGGGTCTCCTTGCTCATCCCTGGTGTTAGGTTGTTATTGTGGGCAGTGAATGTACTACTTTTCAATCCAGGTTTTTGTCTTCCACACAGGTAGAAATACTAAATACTAAGAGGAGACTAGAATTGTACACAAGTAGGAACAGAATTCATTTTACCATGAGGGGATAAACATGTTCATGGACAAGTCTGTGCTTCTCCACACAGAAAAGACCCATCATGGGTGGGCCAAAGGGTTGCACGTGAACGAGAGGACCAGGAGTGGTACTGCTAAGTGAAAACGAGAGTGGTTCATCTGATAGTCCATGGAGGAAAGAACACTGTCTTGCCTTCAACCTCTTTGTAAACAGAGGGGGGGTACTTAATTAGATGCGCAAACAGGGTGGGCTCTAAGCAACAGATGCATCCTGGGAAGGCGGGCCTATGGAGCTGACAGTTAAAGAGCATGATTTTGCAGGGGTACGAGAATTCCAGCTCAGCTAACTTTGTCTAGTTACACCACATTATCATAAGCTGCTCCTTTTTAGGTCCCCACGCTCGTGGCTGGATTGGTTGTGAATTCTCCTTCCTGCTTAGATACCTACTCATCACTGGTGGTGTTCTTCCTGTGCAGATCCGGTTACTCATTACTGGTGTTACATTTCTTCCTATCAAGTCTCTGGACTCATTCCTGGTGTTTTTTTGTTTTTAAAAGATTTATTTATTTTATTTGAAAGGCAAGAGTTACACAGAGGCAGAGAGAGAGAGAGGTCTTCCATCCTCTGGTTCACTCTGCAAATGGCCAGAGCTGGGCTAACCCGAAGCCAGGAGCTTCTTCCAGGTCTCCTACGTGGGTGCAGGGGCCCAAATGCTTGGGCCATCCTCCACTGCTTTCCCAGGCCATTAGCAGAGAGCTGGATCAGAAGTGGAGCAGCCAGGACTCAAACCGGCACCCATATGGGATGCCAGCACTGCAGGCAGTGGCTTACCCGCTATACCACAGCGCTGGCCCCATTGCTGTTGTTTTGAGTTCTTCCTATGTAGGTCTCTGTACCCATTGCTGGTTCTGTTAGGAGTTCTCCTTCCTGTTTAGGTCATGGTACTCACTGCTGGTGTTGTCTGTACTCATTGCTGGCACCTGCTGGGTGCTGCTGGCAGGAGGGTGAAGGGCGTCGCTTAGTTACAGCCGGGCCAGGCATCAGGGTCCCGGCCCACAGTCCTGGTGCCAGCCACTGCAGGTCAAGGAAGCTGGGAGTCAGGAGGATTCTGCTTAAACTGGCCTCACCGGATTCTTGGTGAGGGCAGGCCAGGCTGGTAAGATGTCACTTGGGGGTGGTGGACAGTGGGAATGGGGGCATCTGGGCTCTTCCTAAAACTGGATTTTAGAGGTGCACTGCGGGCCTGGGGGTTCAGAAACCTGACGAAAGTTATTTAAGCAGAGACTCTGCCAGTATCTGCTTTATTTTTAAGAATTTGAACCAAGGCCAGCGCTGTGGCATAGGGGGAGAAGCCGCCGTCTGCAGTGCCGGCATCCCATATGGATGCCAGTTTGAGTCCTGGCTGCTCCACTTCTGATCCAGCTCTCTGCTGTGGCCTGGGAAAGCAGTGGAAGATGGCCCAAATCCTTGGGCCTCTGCACCTGTGTGGGAGACCCAGATGAAGCTCCTGGCTTCGGATGGCTCAGCTCCAGCCGTTGGCAGCCAACTGGGGAGTGAACCAGCAGATGGAAGACCTCTCTCTCTCTGCCTCTCCTTCTCTCTCTGTATAACTCTGACTTTCAAATAAATAAATAAATCTTTAAAAAATTTGAACTTGTATTTGTTTTCAATATAAGAAATACTGAACTGTCTGTTTTCTCTTCTTAGCTGAGCTTCAGTCACTGTCTGTTCCTGGAACTTACCAGGAGAAGATTACTCACTTGGGAAATTCTCTGATGAACTTAACGGGTCTCAGAGCTCTGGACCTCTCACGCAACTCCTTGGTTAGTCTGGAGGTACGTTTGATGAAAGAGAAGATTTACTGCTGTCAGTATCAGCAGAGGCTGCACTTGTGGTAAAACCATCTGTTTCTTAGTGAAGTACTTGAAGTTCCCGTGAACGGCATGCTCAAAGGTTGGCCGGTGTTGTGTTCTGTGTCACGTCACGTCCTCACTTGACACGGGTGATCGGCACTCCGAGACTGATGGACGTGGCTGAGACCTCAGAGGAGTGACTAAGAGGCCAGGAGCTGCGGTGTGCATGCCCGTCACTCCCTACCTCGAGGTGTCCGGCCACCTTCTGCACCTCCCTGTGTCTGGCCCCGCTCTTTTTTTTTTTTTTTTTATGAATCTTATTTTATTTTTTGACAGGCGGAGTTAGACAGTGAGAGAGTCAGAAAGGTCTTCCTTTTTCCGTTGGTTCACCTTCCACGTGGCCACTATGGCCGGCGCGTTGCGGCCGGTGCGCTGTGCTGATCCAAAGCCAGGAGCCAGGTGCTTCCTCCTGGTCTCCCATCGGGTGCAGGGCCCAAGGACCTGCAGGTGCCACTCTTGACAGCAGCCAGGTGGGCACAGCCAGGCGGGTGTGGTGCGTGAGCCAGAAGCGGCAGGGCAGAGGCCCCTGGTGTCGTGGAATGCTGCTTGGAGCTTGATGAAGAGAAAGGACGCTGGCCCCAGACGTGGTGCTTTATGGAGACCACAGGAGCCCTGCTCAGCTCCGATGTGGCTCCCATCCCAAGGGGTACTTGTCTACACCTCCCCAATCTGAGGTTTTCAATCTGTAAATGTAAAATGGGATTGTGTGCAGATTAAGTGAGATTGTGTAAGTCACTAAGCTTGGCACGAAAGAGAACTCGGTAGCTGTTGACTGCCGTACCATAACGTTTCAAACTTCGTACACAGTTGTCCCACTGAGTAAAACCTTGCTCTATGCGTTCTAACAAGTGTGTGTGTTTACTTCAGTTGGTCAGTTCTTATTTGTAAGAAAACATCCGGAAGCTGGCGCTGTGGCAAGCCAGGTGAAGTCACCACCTGCAGTGCCGGCATCCCATATGGGCACTGGTTTGAGTCCCGGCTGCTCTGCTTCCCGTCCAGCTCCCTGCTAATGGCCGGGAAAGCAGTGGAAGATGGCCCAAGTGCTGGAGGCCCTGCACCCACTTGGGAGACCCGGATGAGGCGCCTGGCTCAGCCCTGGCTATTACAGCTATTTGGAGAATGAAAAAAAACAGTGGAAGATCTGTCTCCCCACCCCCACCCACGTAATTCCGTTTTTTTCTTAAAGATTTATTTATTATTTATTTGAAAGGCAGAGTTACAGAGGCAGAGAGAGAGAGACAGAGACACAGAGACGGTGAGGTCTCCCGTCCACTGGTTTGCTCCCCAAAAGGCTGCAGCAGCCTGAGCTAGGTCGATCCGAAGCCAGGAGCCTGGAGCTGCTTCTGGGCCTCCTGTGTGGCTGCAGGGCCCAAGCACTTGTGCCGTCTTCTGCTGCTTCCCCAGGCCACAGCAGAGAGCTGGATCGGAAGTGGAGCAGCTGGAACTCGAACCGGTGCCTGTTTGGGATGCCAGCACTGCAGGCGGCGGCTTTATCCACAGTGCCTCAGCGCTGGTCCCAAAATGTTCCGTTTTCAACACAGAGTAGAAAATCATGCCAGCTGGCTTGCAGATGCAGCAAAACTCCCCAGGCAATCAGGATGTTAGGGAGTAGCCGACACCAGAGAGGAAACCCAGGTACAGTGAAGGGAGGCGGAAGGTGACTTTGTAACTCGGTGTCCAGGAGACTGTGCAGCCCACAGAACTCAGCCAGTGAGGAAGGGGGAGGGACCCGCGAGCTGGGCTCTGACGCTTGCTGCGCCTGCTCCGGGTGGGCCGCTCGTCAGACACCTGGCCTCGCAAGACCTGTGGAGAAGCCTCACGTTGACTGCTCTGCCTGGGTCCACATCTCTCTCCTGAGCGGGTCGGCGAGGGTGTTTCCCACGTTGTTGGCGGCTTAGTTTGCTCTGTTACTCTTTCAAGTGTGCGCTGATTTGCCTGTTTCCTGTGAACAGGGCATTCAGTACCTGACTGCACTGGAAAGCCTCAATCTCTACTACAACTCCATTTCCTCGCTGGCAGAAGTGTTTCGGCTCCACTCCCTGACTGAGCTGCGGGACGTGGACTTCCGGCTGAACCCCGTGGTGAAGAGCGAGTCTGATTACCGCCTGTTTGTGGTGCACATGCTCCCCAGGCTGCAGCAGCTGGGTAGGTGGGGATGCCGGCTGCCCTGTGTCTTCACAGGGGCTGTGGCAGGAAAGCTGCCTGGGAGGGCAGGGCCTGGCCGTGTGTCTCCCTGCGTGAAGTGGGTGGCGTGCAGGTGGAGACTTGTGTCTGTCCCAGGACAGCACCTGGCACGGCCAAGAGCCTGTTGTGTTCCACGGGATTTCTCTCGGTACTGGAATCAGAGATGGTGTGCACTTGTTCACAGCCGGGCCCCTTCTGCACCCAGAAAGAAAAGGATCAGTGAGGGGCCAGCGCCATGGCTCACTCAGCTAATCCTCTGCCTGTGGCGCCGGCATCCCATATGGGTGCCGGTTCTAGTCCTATTGCTCCTCTTCCAGGCCAGCTCTCTGCTGTGGCCCGGGAGGGCAGTGGAGGATGGCCCAAGTGCTTGGGCCTTGCACCCCCATGGGAGACCAGGAAAAGTACCTGGCTCCTAGCTTCAGATCGGCGCAGTGCCGGCCGTAGCAGCCATTTGGGGGGTGAACCAACGGAAGGAAGACCTTTTTCTCTCCCTCTCTCTCACTGTCTAACTCTGTCAGATTAAAAAAAAAAAAAAAAAAGAAAGAAAAGAAAAGGATCAGTGGGTTTGTCTCCTGCGGCCTAAGTTCTCTGAACAAGCGTGTCCTGCATGTCCTGGGCGTTAGGGTTCTTTTGGGAGATTGACATCTGTGTGTTGATTTCAAATTGACAACAGCAAAAAGAGAGGAATGGGCTGCAGTGTGTGAGCGGCCTGTGGGGAATCTGCACTGGCCCGGCCTAGTGGCCTCGGTCCACGTTCATCTCCACACCTGGCGGGGTTTGAGGAGGAGACGGAAGGGTGTTCAGAAAGTCAGGGAAAAGTACACACTCAAGTAAATGCAGGTGGGAGAGAGAAAGAGAAGGGGAAGGGAGGGGGGGTCTGGGAGATCTCATTATACCATAGGGAGGCCTAAGGGGTGGGGCTTAACTGAATATTCAGAAGGGTGGAGTTGAAGGTGGGGCTTGAGAACTACCCGTTTGCAGGCTCCTTTTTGGAAATCTTAGAAGTGTTCCAGTGTCAGGTGCATGATGGGAGTGGCCGTGCCGGCCATGGTGATTTTATTATGATGAGTATCGTGTTTATTATAATGACCTAAAGGTCGTGTTGGGTTCCCTGCCTGCAGGCCACACTGGATCTTTCCAGCTGGCACTCACTTGGGGTGCACAGAGAGGGAGGTTCATGTGGTGCAGAGAGGGCGTTGGTCAGGCCGTCACAGAAAAGAGGTTTTAAATGGTGCGGGCTGGGCTGTGCTGCCGCGGGCGGTGCCCTTAAGGCCGAGCTCTCTGCCAGCTGCACACTTGCACACCGCAGCGTGCATGGACTGAGCACCTGGCTGCTCCCAGGAGGCCAGCACAGGGCCCAGGTCCTGTGGCGCCTGTCCACATGACTCTTCCACCCCAGGGGGTGGGCACGTCTGTGGGTCCTGCCTGTGAGAGGCGGGTCAGGGAGTGTCCATGTGCCGCTCTGAGGGCTTCAGGCTGGGCCTGCAGCCAGGCTGCTTGGGGCTGCTGCGTGTGGAGTGCAAAGCTGCGGTGTCGGCACAGGCAGCCTCGTGTGTGTGTCTGTGTGTGTGTGTGTGTGTGTGTGTGAGAGAGAGACTGTATTCTGTGCTCTACGTGATATTTCCTTATGTCCTGGGTATGTTCTGGGAGTGCTGGAAGGAGGCCATCGCGGGGAGTCGGTGAAGAGTCCCCGGGGAGGCACCGTGGTGGGCCTTGGGCGGCGTCACGACAGAGCCCGTGTTGCATCGCTCCTGCAGCTTTTCTGCAGGCTTCTGGAAGTGATTTCAGGAACTCCCAGGGCAGCCCTGAGCCTGCAGGTGCTCAGCTGCCCAGGGCGGCAGGCAGTGTGCCTGAGGAAAGTCTGGGGGCAGGAGCCCCTCTCCCCTCCTGTTTCCAGTCTCTGCTTTGGGGGCAGGCCCTCGGCACACGTGTCTCCTGCGTGCTGCCCTAAGGACAGCGAGTGGACTGCCCATCTACTCGGCCACGTGTGTGCTGGTGCCTCTTGGGAGCGTGGCCCTGCTTCTGAGGCCAAGGGATAGGCTGTGGGCATTAACGAGGGCCCCCACAGACGCTGTTTAGTTTGTCGCCATGATTATTCTAAGGTATTTGACAGGAGTAAGTTCTTGCCTTCTACAGTCTGAGTGTCTGACCCAGTAACTTATAAAGGTTTAAACTTGGCTTTTTCAGAAACGTTACAGTCTGCATCACGGGTAGTTTTTGGCATCTTAGTTTTACATCTTTGCTTTCCCTTTGTCTAGAAAGCTTAGGTTCAGCGTCATAGAGTGTTTGTGCATAGGAATACGAGAGCTTCCCAGCCGGGAGAGGCTCAGATGACAGGGGACCTCATGAGATCCTGCGTGTGCCCCTGCTGCACTTGGTGCTCCGTGAGCTGAGAGCTGATTGTCAGGGGGCCTGGGGGATGTGCAGGGAGGGTGAGCCTGTGCTGTGTGCCCCAGGTGGGTGACCAGGCCCTGTGGCCTCTCCCCCCAGATGACCGTCCCGTGAGGGACAGTGAACGGAAGGCTTCGCAGCTACACTTTGCTTCCGAGGACTCAGTCGACTCAAGAGAGAGCTTCCTGGCTGCCGTGCGAGCTGGCAGGTACGAGGTCTACGCCTCAGAGCCGTCCTTAAGCCTGGCCATGGGCAGGACGTGGTGCACCCCCGCCCCAGCGAGCAGATGCCCGGGAGAGGACGGAGCTCAGTGTCCTGCTGGTATTTACAAAAGCCATATGCAGAATGAAAGGGCCCAGGTGAGAAGCAGCCCTTCCCCAGGCCTCGTGCTCTGCGTCCTCGGCCGTGTCGGCTTCCAGGTCCCATTTGAGGGCCCTCTCCTCGCATGCGCCCTGTTCTGGATGTGAGCGCTTTAGGCAGGACCATCTACGTGGATGGAGGGAGCACTTCATGTCTCATCTCCCCACCCAGGCAAGCACCCCCTTCCTGTCCTGCCCACCCCATGGCCGTGCTTCCTGAGCACAGTAGCTGGGCTGTGCCCCCGTGTCTCACCCCTCGATGCTGCTCTGCACTGCTGATGCATTTTCGTTTCCTTGCAGACCCCTCCCCTCCCAAGCCAGGTGCACTGACGCCTCTGCCAAGAAGTGCCTGGTCATGGACGCCGATGACGAGGCCGTCCTGAGCCTCATAGCCGAGTGCGAGTGGGACCTGAGCAACCCGCCCAGGAGCACCAGCTCCAGCCAGAGGGAGCGCGAGACCGACCTCCGCAGCACCCAAGGTGTACTGCCCTGCCCGGCCCGGCCGTTAGTCCCTGGCTTCAGCATGCACAGCTGCCCTTTCTCAAGGCCTGTTTTGAAAGATGGTGTATTCCTGGAGTCTTCGTGTACTTTGTTCTTTTTCACCAGTAGACCATTTAGTGAGCTCTGGGAAGTATAAAAGCAGGGCTCTTGGTGGGGTGGATGGTACAGGGAAAACAGAACCAGGCTTGGGGGATGGCAGCCTTTGAGTTGGCTGGGGCGGGGGGAGAGTGTCCCCTGGGTCTTTGGAGGGCAGTGAGGGTCTGTCTCAGTACAGAGCATGGGAGTAGGAGGGTATACCCCAGGATTTGAGGGATGAATGCCAGGAGCTGGTGTGGACCCTAGCAGCCACAGGATGGATTCCAGGAGGCTAGGGGTAGGTCCCAGGGGTCTAGGGCTGAACCCCAACCAGTGGGAGAGGGTGAACCCCCAGGGCTGGTAGATAGGCCCCAAATGTTGGGGGGTGCACCACTGGTGCAGGAGACATTGGATACCTGGAGCTGGGGGTGGGCGGCAACTGGGGAGCCCAGGGGCCCTGAATGTGTGAGCCTGTGCTGAGGGAGGGGAGCAGGGCCCGGCCTGCTGGTGGAGCAGGGGCAGACTCTGCAGTGGTGCCTGAGGGCGCAGACTGTTCGGACATGGGGATTGAGGGCCACTTCGCCTTGAAGTGGAACTGCAGAAAAAACTGCTGGTTTCTTTGTTCCAGTGAGTCCAAAACTCGCCCTCGGTGGCCATCAGCAGGTACTGGCAGCACCGGCTGGGGCGTGGTGTCAGGGTGTAGTGCCCTCAGCAGTCTCAGAGTAGTCTGAGAGGTCGTGGAAGAGGAGGCTCTGCTGGCCGCTAGGTGGCCGATCCTCACCTCTCCCTTGACCTGCGTCTCCTTGGCTGCTGGGCAGGCCAGGTTGGCCTGGTGCTTGTCCCCTGGGTGTGTCTGAGCTACCTGCCCTCGGGGCTGTGAAGCCTCAGGAGTTCGCCTTCCTACAGTCCCAGGTGATTTTCCTAAAATAGGGGTCCTTGCTGACGCCGATGGTCTCCAGGGCCAGCTGCTGGAGACACTTTGCTGTCCCTATTGCTCTCCAAGGAGGAGGCTGCCCCCATCCCCACCCCCACTCCTGGCCTGGCCCCTGGTCCGTGCTGGAAGTCCTCATGGTGAAAGCCTTGGGACTTTATGAGGCCAGGGGAGAACCCGAGGCCATCGTTGGTGGCTCCTGGTGGACTTTGGAATGCCCTCGTTTGGACTTGGAGTCGTGAGAGAGAGTTCATGTATCGGAGTCTGTTGTTGAACTTCATTTTTCCTCAGATACCAGGAAAAGGCAAATGTCGGTGGTGGCCCATGTGGGCCACGAGGGACCTGTCATTTAGCTGTGAGGCGGCTCTGAGGTCAGGCTGCCTTAGACCTCTGCACACAAGAGGGACCTGGCGAGAGTCCCCGTTGACTGGGCCCCCGTGTGCCAGTCCACGAGGACGTGCCGAGCAGCTCTGGTGCCATCAGGAGTCCCAGGAGCTCTGCACGGCCCCAGGCGGAGGCATCAGCTGGGGCTCAAGTCCCTGAGTGAGCAGCTGGAGCGAGGAGCTGCCCTCTCGGGCCTGCAACCCAGCTCCTCCCGCGGATCCGTGGTGGCGCTCCCCAAGGCTGCAGCTTGCATCTTGCTGACGGCCAGTGGGGTTTTGTCGCTGGCTGTTTGCATGCTTTCTTTTTGAGACTTAAACTCCAGTCTGCCGTATTTTTAATGGGGTCCTTGTCCTGTTGGTACTGAGCTGGCTTTTGAAAGCAAGGCCCCTTTCTCAGACAGACACACTGAGTTTTCTCCCGCACGTGGCTATACCTGTCTGTCTCTGGCGTGGTGGCTGTCACGTCTCTGCCTGTGCCCCTCCAGCCACCTGGCTGCCACAGCGTGTCGTGCGTCCTGGGGCTGGGGCAGGTCAGTCCTCAGCTCTTCCTTGCTTGGAACGCATTGCATCATTGCAGCTTTGTCACTTCATCAGCTTGAGGGAAAGTGTGTTTAGTGGAGATTAACTGTCAGAAACTTGAAGTCTAACTTGAGATAAAATGTTTGTACTAAAACAGAATCCAGACCCTCGTCCAGCCCACCGCCAGTGCAGCACCAGTGTGGGGACTCGGGGAAGAGAGCCCATGAGAAGAGGAAAGGCAGCTCCAGAGGGGGCTGTCCAGAGAAGCAGCCCCGGGACCACCACTGTGGGGAGCTCCCCGCCCCGTACGCGGCGTCCCAGGCCGTGCGCGCCCACTTCACCCCGCATCCAGGTAATCGGCCCCGCTGGTGCCTGCTAGGAGGCGGGTGCTTCCCGCGGTGCTTGTTCCTGCGGTGGCGCCCTCCTGCCCCGGCGCTGCATGTCTGCGCGCTTGTGGCGCTCCACCATGTCTTAGGAAAGAACTGAGCACTCTGAAAGTTGTCATCTATTTATATTTTAAGTTCCTGACCATACACATTTCCTTCTAAATACACAGACCCACTTTTTAAATCAAAGTTGAGGGAAACTGGGCCTGGTATTAGGGCCAGCATTCCATATTGGAGCACTGGTTCAAGTCCTGGCTGCTCCACTTTGAATCGAGCTTCCTGCTAATGAACGTGAGAAGGCAGCAGAAGATGTGCCAAGTACTTGGGCCCCTGTCACCGATGTGGGAGACCCAGCTAGAGCTCCTGGCTTCAGCCTGGCCCAGCCTCGGCTTTTGCAGCCATTTGGGGAGGGAACCTGCAGATGGAAGATCTCTCTTTCCCTCCTTCTCTCCCTCCCTGCCTCCTCCCCCTGCCACACACACTCTTGTCCCCTCTCTCTTTGTGGCTGTGCCTTTCAAATAAATAAATGAATCTTTGTTTAAAAAGTGAGAAGAACGGAGCGAATAGGTATCTTACACGGGTCTGTGGCATGAGTGTCAGAAACCGCCCGTGGCATGAGCAGAGCCAGCAGCTTCTGGGCCTTGTTCAGGCGGAGCACTCGGGCCGCAGAGCAGGAAGGTCGGGTGGAGGCCTGGCTGTGTTCCCTGGCCGCCGCGTCACTGCCATGTTGAGTGCCTTCTGTTTCCATTGTCACTCCCCTCACAAGGCTGCCCTCCACCTCCTGGTGGCACAGCGGTCAGCTCAGTGCTGCTCCACTGTGGAGTCTGTCGTTTAACCTGTCTTCAGAAACGTGTGTGCTGATGCTGCTGAGAGCTTGCGGTAGCACACAGCCCAGCTGAGTTCACGTGCAGTGCAGAGAGGTTGATGCCTCATGCACACGCTGCCCTCTCCCTGTGCGTGCACACGTACACAGTGCACATCTGTGTTGGCATGTGCACACACGTCAGCACGCACGCCTGGCTGCTGCGCTGTGGAGAGCTTGATCTGACAGGGTCTCCTGTCTCGTCGCAGACTCCATGGACGTCGGGGACTCGGCCTCCTCTTCCCAGAAGTCAAGTACGTCAACACAGAAAGTGTTAAGTGCTTTGCCTGTTCAGGAGAAGTTGAGGAAGCGACGAATGCCCGGGGGCAGGTTCCAGGCGCCTTCCGACCAGGAGTGTCTGAGCTGCCTGGAGGAGGGGCTGAGCAGGCTGAGCAGCTCGGAAGGCAGGAGCGCGAGGGCCTTCTCTCACTCTGCGGTGTCGGGGCTGGAAGGGCAACGCTTGCACGGCGCGAGTGACGTCAGAGAGGTGAGTGCCGGCGAGGACGGCCCCCGTCTCGTTTCTGAGGACGTGTTGAGGGGCAGAGGTGGTGTGGGCTCTCTGACAGCGGCTGACACTGTCTCCGTGACTGCGGCCCCATAGCCGACTTCGTGGGTGTTTGTTGCTGGGGTTGCTTCTGTGCCCACACCCTCCTGCAGGCTCGTGTCCGGTGCAGTGGGGCAGCTGGAGCGACCGATGCCCCGTCAGAGGAGGAGCACCCAGAGCTGTCTTCCAGGAGCCCCGCCTGCCTGGGGCCTGGGAGCGGCTCGTCTCCAGCGGCTCCTCGCCCGGGTCAGCTGCCCCAGCTGCAGCCTTGAGACCGGCACGGCTGAGCAGAAAGCTTGGTCTTAGAAAGAGGGAGGCTCAGGCAAAGCTGGCAGCGATGCCAGCCTGGGGTGCGAGGCAGCTCACGGGGAGTCGAGCCCCTGATAGGGCTGGATGGGACTGAGCCGGCCCTCTGGTCGGCCCTGAGCTGGCCGCGGGGGCGAGAATGAGGGGAGCTGGCATAGTAAGCAAGCCCGGGCTTAGTACTGTTGAGGGGTTGAGGGCTTCCGTGCTGCCCCTGGAGGCCGCAGTCTGGCACCCTGCGATCCCGACTGGCTGGCAGCAGGCCAGCATCCTGAGCCAGTGCCACGCGGGGATTCGCTGTGGCCCGACCTTGGTCCCTGTCTCGTCTGAGTCTGGTTGGGGGGGGGGGCGGGTGCTGAGGACGATGTCCACGAGCCTCGCAGAACAGGTGCTGACGAGCCCCCCCTCAGCTCAGGGCTGTGGCCTCACGTGGTAGGGTGTGAACTGTGCTTTGTCACAGATGTTGCTTTTACGTGAGGATTCTGCTTTCCGTGATTCTGTTTCCCTGTCAGCCATCTCCCAAGGTGCACTCGGCAGCCACGCCTGGGAAGAAGGCTGGTCTGGAGGTGGCCCTCCTGGAAGCGGTCCTCGACCTGGTGGACAGGCACTGGAGCGGCTGCAAGTCCCTGCACAGCAACGAGACATTTCTCGGTGAGTGGGCGGAGGCGGCTCAGGCCACCAGGCTGCATCTGTGTGCAGTCATTTATCAGCTAGGTTTGGGGTCCTCAGCAAACGTGCTACTGGAACTTCAGAGAATTGTGCACGTTGTCCTGGCACTGGTCCCTGAGGTGCCTTCGCGAGTGTGAGGGGCCCTTACCCAGCCCCTCCCGACAGTTTCTGCCTCCTCTCAGAGCCGGGCTCTGGGGCACAGCAGGCCTGAAGGGCCGCGGCTTGCTGCCTCCAGCTTCCCCAGGCCTCCCTGAAGGCTTGGCTGTGTGCACAGCTCTGGCTGCAGGGCTCCGGGCCCGGGGCCGAGTCTCCTCCCTGGAGACGGTATGGGTTGGCTTGCTTCCGTGAGTGATGGTGCCGGAGCAGCCGAGATCTCCTTCCTCCAGGCTCACAGTTGGGTCCCACCTGGCAGCTTTCTTGGTCCTGCAGTTTGGGGAGTGGCTCTCAGTGTCCCCGGGGAGCCAGACCTGCCATGGGTCTCGGACAGACTCGGGTTCTGAGCGGAGTGCCGCAGGAGCTCTTGAGGCCCCTGTGCTCCTCCTGAGGGCACCCTAGGAGCGCGGCCTTCCCTGCCCCCCACAGCTGACCCCATAAATCTACACCACTTACTAGGGCCAGTGTCTCGGAGGAGGTTCCTGGTGGCTTGTGGCCGTGGGATTGGTCTGTGTGCTGACTGCTGTGTGTGGTGGGCTGCGCCTGGGAAAGGAGACTGGAGTGGCTGCTGTGACGCCCACCCAGACCTGTGCACCTGCAGAGCCTGTGACCCGCAGCCCCCCTGGAGGACCGCCTGTCCTCCTGCAGGCAGTGGAGCCGACTGGGCCTGCCCACGTCCCGTTGCCCTCCACACCTGGCAGTGCTTTTGAGGCAAGTGGACTGTGTCACTCAAAATAGGTTGAGTGTGTTTTGTTTGTATTCTTTAAATCTAAGCACTAATAGTATTTCATCTTTACTTCCAGCTCAGGCAAGACACATCTTGTCAGCTGTTCCAGAACTGACCGTAGCTCGGGACAGCTCGACAGGTGTGAAGGAAGACATGAGCCACCTGGCCCTGGAGAACAGGTCTCTGCAGAGCCACCTCGCTGACCAGCAGCAGCAGCACGCCCTGAAGATGAGTGAGGTGATGTCAGACCTGCACGATGCACGCAAGGAGATGGTGAGCTGTGCCCTGCGCTGTGTCCACTGTCGACGGGATGGGGAGAGGGAGCTTCCCCACAGAGCAAGCACAGGCACTGGACTTGGCCCTGCCCTTAGCTGCCGTGGGCTGAGCGTCCCTGCTGCTCCTCCAGGCCCGAAAGCTCCCCCTCCCCTACTAGGAGTCTGACACAGTCTGTGGCTTGTGGGGGTCTACCTGCCTGGGGCTGCCGTCTGTTTTCCATGGAGCAATGGAGAGACAGTGGGATGAAACCCGGCTCCCGGAAGAATCCTTTGTGTCCACTCTCCTGACCCAGGCCTGTGTGTGAGCCTGAGGGACTCTGCAGGGCCCCCACAGGCTGGACTCTCGCAGCTGAGTGCACCCGTCGTGCTGGCCTTGACTGGGTGGGGTTACTGAGCGGGTGGTCCTTGAGAAAGTCGCTGTCAGTGAGTTACGTCGTGGGGTGAGGGGTGACTGGAGGGCTGCCAGCTGGGCCCAAAGGGCAGGGCCCTTCGCCCTGGCTTACTTGTGTGTGGCCGCCCAGCAAGTGACCACACGGGGAGCAGCCTGAAGTGGCTTGGTGAGGGCGCCTCGCTAAGCTCGTGCGGCGAGGAGGGACAGTGGTGAGGGCGCCTCGCTAAGCTCGAAAGGCGAGGAGGGACAGTGGTGAGGGCACCTCGCTAAGCTCGGGTGGCGAGGAGGGACAGTGGTGAGGGCTCGCTAAGCTCGGGTGGCGAGGAGGGACAGTGGTGAGGGCTCGCTGAGCTCGGGCGGCGAGGAGGGACAGAGACGTCTGTTGTGCTGCACAAAAGCTGTGACGCCCTTGCAGAGCTCTTCACGGTGGGCTTCCCTGGAGCCTGCTGTCGCCTTCGTGTTTTGTGGCTGAGCTGCTGCAGCTGGCTCGGGGTCGGAGGAGGAGGTTGTCACCGCATCTGAAGGCCTGACCCTCTTCCAGGTCGCTCAAGGGGGCCTGGGTCCTCACAGCATGGGGACAGCATGGGGACCTGAGACAGCCGGGGCTGTGAAGCCGGGACGTTGGACTTTGTGACTGGGAGCTGCCCACAGTACCTCGTGGGTGAGACAGGAGTGGAGGGTGCTGGGACTGTCTGACGAATACTTGGTATCTTTGCTTTGTGAGACTCTGCTCTCAGAGACCCCACAAGCAGCTTCATTTGAAGAGCAAAAAGGAAAAATAGTGAAATTCTGCAGGCACCTCTGATGTTAAACACACTGGTGAATATTCCACCTGTGGCTCCTGCATCTGGAAATGGCCGGACCCCTGGCAGCTCTGGGCCTGGGCTCGCGGAATGTTGACTGCGGAACATGGCACAGCCTGTTTGAGCAAACTAAGGATGGTACCCGTTGGGGCTTTGGTGCCAGCAAGGTGGGGACCCTTACCTGCTGGGCTCAGGAGCAGTGGGTTCAGCAGAGTCTGGCTGTTGGCTTTGTGTCAGTGCCATTTGGTGTGGCCACGTGGATGCCTGCTCCTTCACCCTGGGTGCACAGTCTGACCAGGCAGTCTCGGGCCCCACTGGGAGCAGCCTGGAGTTTCCCGTCTGGGCCAGCAGCCTGGAGCGTTTGGGAGCTGAACCTCCTCCTGTTTTTCCAGGGTGACCCCAGGTGGTGCCGGCACAGGGGCAGGAACAGTGGTCAGGGCCATACAGGGCTCTGTCCTGGGGGCAGCTGGGACTCAGAGAGAGCTGCATTCCGGCGAGACATTAGCTCTCCTGAGTTTATCCCACGGACCACGGACCATGGAGAGAGGACGCCAGCCCCGCAGCTGTGTTACTGAATTCTCACTCTAAGTGAGCACTTGTATTTCTCGAGGTCAGAGGTCCCAGGGCCCGGTGAAGGTGGAGGCCTGCTCCCAGCCTCACGTCCTGGCCCAGCCCGTAAGGCGGAGGCACCTGTCTGGGCTCTACCTCCCCAACCAGGTGGAGACTTGCCCCAGGGACTGGGAGCCCAGAGCCCTGATCACGGACCGCCCGGCCCTGGGAGCACGCCAGGCACAACCCATTCACCGAGAGCTGCTTGGTCCCAGGACAGGCAGGAAAGGAAGGTGGTGTGGATGGGCTTCGTCAGGGAGGCATTTTGAGCAGGAGGCCTGAATCTGAGATGAATGATCTTGGATGCAGCGACCGGCTCCCGCCAGGAGATGGCGCGTGCACACAGGGGCACGAGGGGGCCGTGGGGGTGGCACTTGCCCCGTGGAGAGAGTACAGCAAAGCTTCTCTGGAAATTGGGGCCATGGCACAGATTCAGGTGCTCCACCCAGGGGACGCAGAGCAGGGCGTGATGTGCGTGCTGGTGCCCGCCCTCCTTTGTGAGGCCCTACTGTGGGCTTTTTTGTACACTTGGAGTGGGTAGCAGGACCTCAAGTGCAGTTCCCGCCTGCGACCGTGGCTGATGGATTCCCACGCGTGCAGACCGAGGAGCCAGAGCCGGCTGGCGTTCCCAAGGGAGGCTGTCAATGCCGAGGGACAGCACAGGTGCTCTAGGCCTGTGGTCACCACTGGGGCTCCCTCCAGGAAGCCGGACTCGGCCACCTCCGGGTGTTCCTCCCAGCAGTAGGCTGAGGCTCCTGCGGGGGCCAGTGCACACCCACTCCGGGAGGTGCGCGGTGTGGGGGCACAGTGGATGCGTCTCACTGGGGCCAAACGACCTTGGTGTCCTGATGGCCTTGCCCTACCCCCAAAGGCAGCCAGAGCCTCACTGTGGCGCAGGGTCGTCACCGGTGAGGAAGGTGGGATCGGTGGTGAACCGAGCATTGCACAGAATTTGGTTTTTCTACGTTAAGTGTGTTTTCTGTGTCCTTAGGATGACTTGAGACACCATTTAGACAAGTCTTTGGAGGAGAATAGTAGCTTAAAGTCTCTTTTGTTCAGCATGAAAAGAGAAGTGAAAAATGCAGACGCTTCAGCTACGTTAAATGTGCAGATCTCCGGTGAGTTGTGGCGTGTGCGGTGACGTGACCGCGGATTCACACGTCCTGACGCACACAGTAGACAGAGTGGGAGCAGCAGGTCCTGCTTCTGAGGGCATCCGAGCCCGCGCTCCCAGGGTTGCGAAGTGGCCGTGGCTCGTGTTGGCGGAGCGTGTTCGTCTGGAGCCAGCCGTGGGGGAGGTGTCTGTGGAAAGAGAGCCGAGTTAGCAAGGGCAGCGGGACAGCAGCGGCTGTGCTGCCTGTGGCTGGATTCTGTTCACCTCATCCCCAGATCCAGTCTGTGGTCTGTCCGTCCGCCTCTGGGAAACGTTCCAGATCATCTCATTTCCCTCTCCGCTTCCTTGGGGTCTGTTTGCCACTTTCACAGAATTACGTCTGGTGTTTGGATCCAGTGCCTAGATTTGGTGTAAGGAGGCGTCGGGAGTGGGTGGCACTCAGCCCACCTCCTACCAGGGCTTCTGTTCTCTGGACTGGGACTTACGCCAGGGCCTGGTGGCGGCCATGGTAGCCAAAGCGGCCGTGGGCGACGCGTGCCCCAGGCCTGCTTGCTGGCGTGAGCAGGTGTCTGCAGAGGTCCCCATCTGTCTGCCGCCTAGGTGGGCCTGTGCAGTCGGGAGCGTTCTCTGTGAAGTTTTCTTTAAACTTTTCCTCTTTTGCCTTCTACTTTTTTGAGACGTTTGTTTTACCCACTTGTTCTAGGGCCTCGCTAGCTTAACCTGGTTTCTAGTGTGAATTTTTTCTGTTGTTGCTGACTCTTCCCTGGATTTAGCCCCTTTTCTGGAATTTTCTGTTTCTGGCTTTTTAAAAAGATGTATTTATTTATTTGAAAGGAGAGTTACAGAGAGGCAGAGAGAGAGAGAGAGGTCTTCCATCTGCTGGTCCCCTCCTCAGAGAGAGAGAGAGAAAGAGAGAGAGGTCTTCTACCTGCTGGTTCACTCCCCAGAGAGAGAGAAAGAGAGAGAGAGGAGTCTTCCATCTGCTGGTCCCCTCCCCAGAGAGAGAGAGAGAGAGAGGTCTTCCACCTGCTGGTTCACTCCCCAAATGGCCACAACGGCCAGAGCTGGGTTGATCCAAAGCCAGGAGCCTCTTCTGGGTCTCCCACATGGATGCCCAGGCCCAAGCACTTGGGCCATCCTGTGCTGTTTTCCCAGGCCATTAGCAGGGAGCTGGATCAGAAGTGGAGCAGCTGGGACTCGAACAGGTGCCCAGATGGGATGCAGGCAGGCAGTGCAGGTGGTGGCTTTACCCACTGTGCCACAGTGCCGGGCCCTGATTCTGGGTGTCTAGGCCATGGTTACAGCTGTCTGTGGCGTGACTTTCAGTGCCTGTAGGGTCGGTTGTGCTGCCGCCCTCTGCTCACGCCTGTGACGGTGGGCTGTGGTCTCAGTGTCTTCCTGTTGCTCTGCCTGCGGAGGAGAGTGTCCTGGGCTTGGCGAGAGCAGGGCCAGCGCAGCTTTCCCGACTCCTGGGCCCTGCTCCCTCCCTGCCTCCTCTCTGAGGTGCTTGACCCTGCTCAGCTCTGCAGCGTGGAGAGGAGCCGGGCAGGTCACCTTTGGGGGTCGCAGGGTTACTCCAGCACCCCTGGACTACAGGGCACCCCCAGTCTCACCCTCACAAGAGGGCACAGCCTCCCTTGAGTCAGCTGTGGTTTGCCTCGTTGAGCCCTCAGGTTCCGATGTGCCACAGGCCCGCGGCCCACGTGCAGCCTAGGACTGGCAGGAGTTTGTCCCGCCTCTTGAACTGGGTGCCAGAATGCTCATGGGCTTCTGCTTTTGCCATCTCATTATTCTTGGTGATCGATTGTTTTCTAATAGGAATAAGTTGTAGTTTTGTGATGAGGCTTGTTTATTTGTCTTTATTTGAAAGAGTAACAGAGACAGAGAGGGGTCTTCCAAATGTTAGTTCATTCCCCAGACGCCTGCAACAGCTAGGGCTGGGCCAGGCCAGGCTGAAGCCAGGAACCAGGAACTCCATCCTGGTCTCCCACATGGGTAGCGGGGGCCCAAGCATTTGAGCCAACCCTGCCTCCCAGGTGCGTTAGCAGGACGCTGTTTCAGAAGAAGAGATAGGACTTGACTTGAACAAGCATGATATGGGATACAGGCATCAATTCCCACCCTCTTGGTGTTTTATTGATGGGAGATGCTAGGGAACCCCAGAACCAGAATCCCTTTCAGTCATGCCCTTGACCTTGAGTGGAAGTGGGAGTGGACCTAGACCTTGGGGGTGTTGTCCTGCACTTGGGGTCCTCTGTGATGGTGCGCTTGCTGGCAGGGCTCTGTGGCTGGTGTCACTATTACTGCATTGCCTGTGACCTGCTCTGGCCTTTTTGCATCTCCGGTACCCTGTGGTTTTGCAGTTGCGTGTCTACATGTGGGCTGGCTTGTGTCTTGTTTTCTAACCTGGGGAGCCAGTAAGTAAGTGCAGTGGCAGCGCCATGTGCTCTGGCTCTGCGGCCTGTCTTGCCTGCCTCCCAGTCCAGGCCTCTCCTCACTGGCAGGGTCAGCCCCCTGGAGGAGGGAAGCCCTGCCTTTGAGGGCAGGCAGCCCCAGCCCCAGCCCTAGCCCCAAGGAGGGAGCCAGGGTGGGCCCAGCTGGAAGCCGGCGTTGTCTGTGGTGTGGGGCAGGAGTGCCCGTTGTCTCACCTGTGAGCTAGAACTGGGGGAGCCGTGGGGGTGACCGCGTTCTCCTCCTGCTGCAGGGCTGCAGTCAAGTGTGAAGAGGCTCTCGGACGAGGTGGTGGAGCTGAAGCAGCACCTGGAGCACTACGACCAGATCCAGGAGCTCACGCGCATGCTGCAGGAGAGCCACAGGTCAGTGGGCACTGCGGGGGCGGGGCGCCGAGGAGAGGGGCCGCGGGAGGGGTGGGTTGGGACTGTGGCGTGACTGTGAGGTACAGACAAGGAGAGGGACAGAGGACCGGGCACTGTGTCCTGGTCCCCTGTGCCGTGTCTCTGAGGCCTGTGTGCTGCCCTCGCTGTGGTTTGTGGGAGGCCACCTGTACCCTTGGCCATGTGCTGGGAGGGGAGAGGGCCCGAGAGTGGAGTGTCCAGGCAGAGCCTGCACTCCCAGAGCAGCTGGGGGTGGGTCCAGAGAGGTCGGTCCCTGGGAGGTGGTGCCTGGCTAGAGGGGTTGCTCGATGCCCTGTGGGTGCAGCTGTGTGAGCCCTGGCCTCGGGGGGAAGGCAGGCCTGTGGTCCGTGCTCCCGGTGCCTCTTGTCTTCTGCTCTCCCCACCTCCTCACTCCCACTGAGGCTGCCACACCTTCCCTGGGTTTGGGTCTGGTCTCTGACCCTTTGGGATTGAAGCCACAGATCTCGGTGGACCATTGTGGCCTGGCAGGGGAGCTGGGCTGAGAGCAGGTGAGGAAGAACAGGAGGAGGGAGGCTCTGACAGTCACAGGCAGGGACAGGCAAGGCCGGGCCTCTGTGGCAGGGAAGGGCAGGGTGGCTGCGTTCTCGGTCCTCCATGGCTTTGCTGTGCACCAGCTGTGTGCAGACCCTCTGCAGCCCGTGGGCTTGGCCTCCTGCCCCAGTCAGGGGTGGATGTCTTTGTGGTGAGAGCAGAGGTCAGTGTGGCCTTGCTTGGTCTGACGCTCGTGCAGCCCCAGGTGTGTGTGGGTCACGGCTGCTTGGGCACCACAGTGAGTTGGAGACGACAAAGTTGTCAAAATGCCTTGCGGTTTCTGAAGCTCTGAATGACAGTGTGAAAACCGTCAGACAACCTCGTGAGCTCTGTGGGGTGTGAACAAGCCCACACTGCCGAGTCTGTCTTCTCGAGAACGGGGACGGCATGTGCCTGTGGGGCTGTTCACGGAGGCCTTCATTCATTGCTGCATTCATTACTGCCATGGTGGTGTGCAGTGCGGAGCCAGGTCTGGGAGGAGAGGTGGGGGGCCACAGGGATGGGTGGGGGGACCTGGGTTTGGTAGAGAGCTTGGCCCGTGGGCTCTGGGCCAGGCAAGGGGCTGCTCAGAGGATGGTGTGTGTTGGGAAGGGTCCAGCCATCGCCTCACTGTCGTTGTCCAGCTCCCTGGTCAGCACCAACGAGCACCTCCTGGAGGAGCTGAGCCAGGCGCGGGCGCAGCACCGGGCGGAGGTGGAGCAGATGCACTGGAGCTACCAGGAGCTCAAGAAGACCATGGCCCTGTTCCCCCAGCGCAGCGCGGGCGGCCGCCAGTCCTGCTGACCCCGGCGGCTTGCAGCGCCCTCGCGCCCGCCCTCGGCGCCTTCGCCTGGTGAGCGTTCTCGCTTCTGTTTCATTCTATTTGATTCCTGCGGCGTGTCCAGGGCCTCGAGCTCAGCTCGCTATGCTACCCTAAGATGATGGGGTTGACAGCCCTTTGCTTGTTTTAATAAATAGGTTGTTCTGAAAATTAACTTGTTAATGGCTCTTTGTGAATTATAATGAGCTTCACATGGAATTGTTTTATAAAGTGAGCTGTGTGGTAGTTGAGCAGCCGTAAAGCAGTCCCAAGACCTGATGAAGGCCCTTAGAGAGAGGGCAAGGTCAGCAGTGCCGTCGTGTGGTGTGACCTCGTCCAGCCTCGCCTCTTGCTCATCGTGTACTGCAAATACGGCGTGAAGGACATGGCACTAGGTTTTCAGACTGGAAACTCCATATCAGGTAATACAAGCTTTAATGGGTAAAACGAGAAGTTTTTTAAGCAGTGTTTAATTAGGATGAATGAACCTGAGAAGAGGTGTGTGTGTGTGTGAATCTTTGAGGGTGTGAGATGGAGGATATGACTGTGTGAGGGTGACAGTGTGTGTATGAACCTGAGGGAATGTGTGTGTAAGACTGAGATGTGTGTAAGACTGGGTGTGAGTGTGCGGGGGTGTGCATGTGAGAGACTGTGAGGGTGCTGACAGTGTGTGTATATGTGTGAGGGTGCCTATCAGACTGGGTGGGTGAGGGTATGAGTCTGAAGGGATGTGTGTGAAAGTGAGGGTGAGTGTACATGTGAGAGGGTGAGGGCACGGGTGTGTAAAGTCATGTGGCGCTCCGAGATGGGAGTAGCTCTGTCTTCCTCAGAAGAGGAAGTGGGGGGCGGGGCGTGGTAGTTTGGCCTGGCTGTTAAGACACTGGGTGGGACGCCCTTGTCCCACATGGGAGGGACTGCAAGCACGTCCCGGCTCCACTCCCAATTCCAGGTTCCTGCTCCTGCACTTGGGAGGCAGCAGGTGCACTCTGGCCCCTGCCATCCACGCGGGAAACCTGGATAGTGCTCCAGGGCATGTGAGGATTGAACCAGCAGGTGGAAGAGCTGTCTCTCACTGTCTCTGGTTTTGGAAGACATAGCTGGGCTTCTCTGATGGTGGCCATGTCCAGAAGCCGCCGTGGGTGTCACTCGGCTGGAAGATGTGTCGCACAGGGTGAGGGTGGTGGTCTGTGGTCGGCAGGCAGCTGAGCTAAGTACTGAGATTTTAGTGTTGAAGCTCGTGGGAAAGGATCGCCACACAGCCGTTACGTTCATCTTGTCAGGTTGTGTCGAGCATCGTGGAGTAGTTTCAGCACTGTTTGTTTGTTTGATTTTTAAGATTTATTTATTTATTTGAAAGAGTTACATGGAGAGAGGAGAGGCAGAGAGAGAGAGAGGTCTTCCATCCGATGGTTCACTCCCCAGTTGGCCGCAACAGCCGGAGCTGCGCCGATCCAAAGTTAGGAGCCAGGAGCTTCTTCCAGGTCTCTCATGTGGGTGCAGCGGCCCAAGCACTTGGGCCATCTCCACTGCTTTCCCAGGCCACAACAGAGAGCTGGATCGGAAATGGAACAGCCAGGTCTTGAACCGGTGTCCACATGGGATGCCGGTGCTTCTGGCCAGGGCATTAACTCACTGTGCCACAGTGCCGGCCCCTCAGCCACCGTTTCTTAAAATTCCTTACCTGACACAGTCTCTGCACCCCCCCCCCCCAGGCCATCCCCAGGGTCACCACCCTTTGTCCTCTGCATGCCCCCGTGGCTTCCTGTGCCACCCTGGTGCGAGGCCTGAGTGACCCTCAGCAGCACAGTGACACGTGTTGTCGTCCTAAAGCTGGCGTCTTCCTGTGTGCACCCCTGAGCCTTTAACTCCCTGGGTGGCCCTGAAGGTCCCCTGTTTTTCTCTGCATTGTTCTTACCTGTTTGCAGCAGTTATTTGTAGAATTCTGAGTAGCAGTGTTGTGGGTGTTCCTCTCCATTTTTAATGGTGTCTTTTGATTAAGAAAAATATTTTAAAAAATTTTATTGGGGTGCCGACGCTGTGGGGTAGCAGGTAAAGCCACCGGCTGCTCCACTTCCGATCCAGCTCTCTGCTATGGCCTGGCAAAGCAGTGGAAGATGGTCCAAGTGCTTGGGCCCCTGCACCCACGTGGGAGACCCAAGTGAAGCTCCAGGCTTCGGATCGGCACAGCTTCGGCTGTTGTGGCCAATTGAGGAGTGAACCATTGGATGGAAGACTTCTTTCTCTTTCTCTCTCTCTCTTTCTTTCTTTCTCTTTTTTTTTCTCTCTCTCTCTGCCTTTCCTTCTCTGAGAAACTCTTTCAAATAAATAAATCTTAAAAAAAAAAAAAAAAAGATTTATTTGAGAGGCAGAATTACAGACAGAAAGAGGTCTTCCATCGACTGGTTCGCTCCCCAAATGGCTGCAGCAGCTGGAAGTGAGCTGATCCGAAGCCCATAGCCAGGAGCTTCTTCCAGGTCTCCCATGTGGATTCAGGGGCCCAAGGACCTGGGCCATCTTTCACTGCTTTCCCAGGTGCATTAGCAGGGAGCTGCATTGGAGATGGAGCAGCTGGGATCCAAACTGGTGCCCATTTGGGATGCTGGTGCTGCAGGCTTAGGCTTAACCTACTGTCCCCAGCGCTGGCCCCGAGAAAAACCTGTGACTTCAGTGTGGTCCAGTCTGCCTGCCTCCTGGGGTAAAGCATCTTCAGTCCCTATCCGCTGCTCTGGAGCTGCGGGATCTGCTCATCGGTACCTGGGTTCCTGGCTGTGGCTCCTCCAATGAGCTCACTCCTGGCCAGCAGCCACGGGGTAGCCCCTGGGGGGGGCGACCTCTAGGGAGGGGCGGGGCTGAAGGTCCTGTGAGGGGAGAGCCAGGAAGCTCCTGCCTCCCACGCCTCGTAGCATCCCTGGTAACAAACTGGTGAGTGTGAGTCAGTGTATCTCGGAGTTCTTTGACCCCAGGGATGGACATCTGGGGTTGGTGGGGGGCAGCCTTGAGGGCTGAGCCCCGCTGTTGGGGTTTGCGCCCCTGGGGTGTTGAGCCGCTTGGGGCCGCTCAAATACAGACCATGCTGAGGTCTAACTGGGCTCAAGCTGCAGAACTGCCCGCCTCGGTCACAGAAGTGCCGTGTGCTGAGCACGCTACTTCTGTCGTCACAGCCGTGAGACCACGCTGCTGTGTCGGTGTTGTGCCTGGATGGGTTGTGAGTTGTGAAGGTCAGGTTCACTGTACACAAGTCAGTTACCCCAGTCCCTCTCACTGTCCCCCACATGCCAGCCCCCCGCCCCAGTATCTTGGCCCAATCCTGAGCCAAAGTCTCAGGAACTGAGGCCATTTGGGGTGCGGTGCAGGGGAGCTGTGGCCGCAGTTGCTGCGTCACGAGGTCCAGAGCCCGTTCCCCCCGGTGGACCCCAGCGTGGTGGAGCGGCTGAGGAAGTCTGTCGCCACTGAGCTGCCGGGGCTCCTCCGCTGTGGCTGCGCGGCCCGGCCCTGTCCTCGGGAGTTGGTTCCTGCAAGGTATGTGTCTCTGGATGGCCTAGTTTGCAGGTTTTTGGCACGAGCTTCATGGTCTTTCAGTGGTCTCATGGCTTCAGCATTTGAGGTCTCGTCTCTGGCAGAGGTGTGGCAAGGCCCAGCAGCCTGGGGCAGGCATTGGAGGCGGGGAGTGGGCCAGCCTCTAGCTGCTCCCACACGGAGGACACCAGGCAGCCCTAGCCTGGTCCTGCCCACAGGGAGGTCCTCGCTGAGCCATGTCCAGACGGACCTACTGGGCGGGCCCAGACCCGGCTCCCCGCCTTGCCTGCCTCTCCATCCCTCAGCACACCACCCCTTCACGGCGTCTGCTCCCCGCCCGCACCCCTTGGTAGCAGGCGTCTGAGTGTCTCGCTCAGCCCATCCCCTCAGAGGCCAGGCTGTGTCTGCGTCTCCATTTCTTTGTATTTCCAGGCACGCTGAGGTGAGGGACTTCCTGGGCAGAAAATGGTGCTGGCTGCGCTGTCCCTCCTGGACCGTGTTTTGGATCTGCCCCACTGTGCTGTCCTGCTCGCGGGTCTTCCCACTCCACTGTGCTTCTCTGCTGCGTGCAAGCTGTACACTTGGCTTTGCTTTATTAGGAGAGTTTCTTCCATCCTGCTGTCACCCACCTCCTGAGAACGTGAGTGACAGGGCCCAGGAGTCCCCTCCCCCCCGGCACTCCCAGCCATTTCCTCTGGGCCACGACCGCACTGGGAGTCCACGTCTGTTGGCACATTTCCTGTCTGTCTGAAAGTGGCTTCATTTCATCCTCATCTTGGGAAGGGGTTTCCTGCCCCTGTTGATGACACTGCCCTGTTCCGGGCACTGCTGTGGTCGTCCACGGTGTGGCTTACCTCCTGTGAGTTAAAGACCCCTCCTCCCTCCCATGCTCCCCCGACTCCCCCAGGGCTGCCCCTGAACCAGACCTGGTGTCGAGCCTGACAGATGCTGGTCCCTCCGCCCCTCCTGCACTTGGGCCTGCAGCCGGCAGCACTAGGCTCCCCAGGACCAAGACAAGCCCCAGCCCCGAGGAGACGCCACGCTCACGCCGTCCTGCAGGCTCCAGAGGAGACAGGCCAGGCTGTAACACCTTTAATTCACCACTTTACCACGTTGACACACAGTACACCAACAGCAGACACGAGCGGTGTGCGCAGACACGAGCTGTTTCATGAAGGGCTGCAAGCGAGACCCTGGCCCTCGTCCAGAGGCGGCACGACGCCTTGCACCAGTCGCTCCTGGTGGCGGTGTGCCTGTCACGCACACTGCCCAGCGCACTGCTGAAGTGCTGTGCGCAGCGCTCCCCAGCGCTGACAAACCCGTGCAAAAATAGAGTGCTGATATATGTATAAAACTCTGCTTCCCTTTCTCAGAAAGAACTTAGTGCAGACTAGCAGTAGCATACGCTCACTTTCAACTCCCTTTCAGGTTCTGTTGCGCAGGGGTCTTTGTCACTTGCCGTGGTTTAGTCTTTAAGAGGGCTGAAGGAGGAGTTAACTTAAGCATTGCTAAGTGCCTGTCGTATTCCCAGCCCGCCCCACCAGGGTCCAGGAGTTGGTCATGAGTGCTGGGAGGACACTGTAGCTCTGAGCTGTCGTCAGCAGGTGACCGGGAACCCCCCATGGCATGGGGTGCGGCAGAAAATGAACTTAGGCAGCAGGCTTTCTGGGTGCGGGGGCCAGGGGCCGTGACTTCTGTTACCCCTCTCTACTCCAGTTGTGCAGATGCAGCTAAACACTGTGGCCGCGTGCCAGTAATTCAAAACCAGGCGGCTGGAGAGCCCACGGCGTGCCCTGAGCTGGCAGCCCCTGGGCCCGGGGGTGGGGCACACAGGCATGTGGGGAGGAGACGGGGTGGCTGCGGGTACCATGCGCCCACGTTTGCTGTGAGGAACTCTTCAGAGCGGGACACAGAAAAGGTAGAGTGCTCCAGTGTAAGTGAGGCCCTGGCTGTGGGCTGAGACGTGGCTGTCCCAGCCGACACTGCCCGCTGTGCCATAAATAGAAATAAATAGGCGCTCTGGGAGAACGCGCGCTCAGCAACTCCTGCCTCACCGCCGGGTGCCGGAGCGCCTGCCGCACCATGGCTCCTGGAGAACAGGGCTGTCCCCTCCTGACAGACCTGCCCCGGTCTCCTGGGCTGCATGTAATTCTGTTTTGGCCAGGGTTTGTAGAGCTGTTTGGCATTGCATGCACGCACACACACGCACACACACACATTCGTGCATTTGTAACACTGACACACCAAGGCGGCAGGTGACTGCACAGTGCACACTGACGGGAGTCTGGGAGTCAGAGTTGGGGGCCTGGCTGGGGCGCATCCTGTCCTGGCCCACATGTGTCTGAGTGGCCTGCGTGTGGGGTGGGGACGCCTAGGGGGGCTGACGGAGCACTCGGCTCCCCTCACAGAACCCACAGCCATCGGGGTGCGCTCAGGCTGCCATCAGGGCCTGACGTGGGCGGCCCTGCCGCTCAGCCTGCTCCAGCCAGCTGTGGGGTGCCCTGCGGGGGCTCCTCGGCTGGGACCCAGCATCCTCACATGCCCCAGGGAGCTGGCCCTGGGAGCACCCCTTCCTGCTGCATGGTGGGGACCCTCCAGTGCCACTGTTTGATGTGATGGGGGGGGGGGGCAGACTGCCCGGGAGTAAAAGCGAAGGAGAAGAGCGGCCTTGGGACCAGGATGCTGGGCAGGGCAGTGGACGAGGGTGGGGGAGCAGCCACGTTCAGTGGCCACTGCACAAGGCCTTTTGCTCCCTCAGGCCGTGGCTGAATGATTAACACTGTTCACCTGCAGGTCTCAGGGAGGGCAGGAGGGCAGGGAGCAGCCAGGCATCGCCTCTAAGAGGAGCCGGAGGCCCGGGATGCCGCACCTCAGCAGGGAGCCGCCTGCCGGGCCCAGCAGCCCACTGCGCCTGTCCAGAGAGGACTGCTGTGCTCAGCCTTCCAGGGCTCTGTGGCCACACGCAGGCACACTCTCCGTCAAGGGGACTATGGCAGTGAGGGGGGTAGCTCCGCTGTTGACTTGTGCTATGGGCCAGGCACGTGTGCAGGAACCCGGGGCCCTGCCCTGAATGGCCATCTGCCCTGGACAGTCAGCAGTGGCCACGTGGCTCGTGGGAGGCCTCCCCAAGCTCCAGCAGGGCACACGTGAGGCTGAGGCCGTGTTCGTGCAAAGGGACAGTTGCTGTGGGGGCACTGGGACAGGGTGGCCCGTGCTGCCCGCCCCGGGGCCCTCCTCGTGTGCGGAGCCCTGCACTGCACACATCCCAGAGAGGATAGAGGCAGCTGCTGCTCACAAGGGGGCTTCAGAGAGAGACCCCGAGGCAGGGACGGGCTCCACGCTGTGGGCGGCCGCTGGGCTGCACTGGCTGCCGCCTCGTCTCACTTTCCAGGAGCTGCGAGTGCCGTGGCTGCTCCCAGCGCAGACCTGGTCTATAGGCATGCACGTGCACACGTGTGAACACGTGTGTACGTGTGTGCCCCGCCGACCAGCACAGCTGCCATGTGGCCCCTGCCCTGGAGAGCACGAGGAGCCCTCGGTGTCCCGGGCTCACAGACGCCGCCCACATCTTGTCCATGGCTGATGCCCTTGTGCTGTAGCCCGTCAGCTCCCGAAAGGTCGCTGCAGTGAGGTCAGTGTGGCCTCTGGTAGGGTGTCGTTCTTGTCCCCACGCCCGCCGGCTCTTTGAAACGCTGCCGTTACCTGCAGACCAAGTGGCCAGGGTGCTGGCACCAGGAGCAGCAGCTGTCTGCTCCCAGCTCAGGGCGAGGGAGGCGAGGGAGGCAGGGTTGGTGAGTGAGGGCCTGAGCCTAGGGTGTGAGATGGGGTGCTGGGCTACACCCCAGGCGCCCCTGTGCCCAGACGAGCGCAGGAATGTAATGAAGGGTGACGAGACGCGGTCCTGCTCCCAGGACACCTGCGGAGCTGCGGGCACTGGCGCGGAGCACTACTTGCCCCCCTGCACCTTCTGGTCATAGGTGCCCGCGTGCTTGTAGCCGGGCACGTAGCCTGACTCATCCACCAGGTCCACACGGCCAGCCTTGCCTTTGCCCTTGCCCGACTGGTCGAAGCGTTCCTTGTGGGAGCCAGTGAACTTGGTGGTGTCGGTGAGCCGGGACACTGTGGGCGATGACACAGCTTTCTGCAGACACAGGAGGAGAAGGGGTGTGGGCCTGGGGGACTGGGCCTGGGGCCCAAACTGTCAGTGCGCCAAGTCCTGCCCCGGCCCCGCCCCTTACCGTGACCCCCGAGATGATGGGCGCGCGGCCCTCCACCAGCCGGTGCACCTCGCGCACGGCCTCCTCGGCGCTCTTGTCCTTGAAGCGCTTGCGGGCGAGCTCCTCCAGCGCCTCCTGGAACTGCTCGAAGGTGATGGTCCTGCAGGCCTTCCCCCTGTAGGGACAGGGCGGGAGGTGAGCCCCTGCGGCCCAGGGAGATCACAGGCAAGCGCTGGGGTCAGCGGTACGAGGGGCTGCTGTGAGAGCAGCCTGGGGCCTGCAGGGGGCTGGGGCTGGGAGCAGCTGGGCGGGATGGAGCTGTGTGTCCCCTGTCACTGCCTGCTGGCTCGCACTTCACCCACAGTCCTCCCACCGGGGTCATCCTGCTCGTTTCAGAGGGCTCTGAGCTGCTGCTTTGGCTTTGGTAGCTGCACTAGAGGAGCATGTTTTTATTTTGATTGGATCTGTCCCAGCCGGTCTCAACTGGAGAGACTGTCGGAGCAGGAGGCTCAAGTCGGATGGGGGCTCCGGCACTTTCCAGGGAGCCCAGCGGGCCACTAACAGCCAAATGGCTGAACCCTGCAAGTGCGGGGTCCTGAGTGGCCCCAGCCAAAAGATGGCTGCCTCAGTGGAACCCCAGAGAGGTCTCCATGAAGCCCCTGAGCAGAGCACCCAGCTGGAAAGCAGTGTTGAGAAGCAGGAGCCACCGTGGAGCAAGGCCAGAGGTCTAGAGCGCCCCAGGACCCCACCTGGGCAGCCTCTCCATCCGGAAGCAGCTGGATCACTCTCCAGCCACAACCTGAAGCAGGTTCTAGGACACCCAGAAGGAAACCTCTGACTGGGTGTTAGGCAAAGATTTCTTAGAAATGACACCAACACAGTAGTCGCACAGTCAAAACAAGTGAACTGGACTTCAAAATGTCACAAACCACACTCTTAAGACACAATTATGGGGACCAGCATCGTGATGTAGCAGGTAAAGCCGGGGCCTGCAACGTCTGAATCCCATCTGGGCGCTGGTTCGAGTCCTGGCTGCTCCACTTCAGATCCAGCTCTCTGCTGTGGCCTGGGAAAGCAGGGAAGACGGCCCAAGTGCTTGGGCCCCTGCACCCACGTGGGAGACCCTGATGAGGATCCTGGCTCCTGCCTGGCCTGGCCCTGGCCTGGCCACTGTGGCCATCTGGGGAATGAATCAGCGGATGGAAGGTGGGTGGATAGGTGCGTGTGCGTGTGCGTGTCTGTGTCTTCCTTCCTCTGTGTAACTCGGGGTGGGGGGGGACACCGTTAGGACTGAAGACAAGGAAGGGGTGAAGCACCTGATACTGCAGCAGGGAAGCAGGATACTGGGCCCAGACCCTCGCCACAGAGGCTGTGCCAGGGACACAGTCCAAGTCCACAGCGGGTCTGGCCCACAGACGGCTCGGGGGGGGGGGGTGCAGCACCCATGGAGCCCAGCAGCCACCCCAGGCCTGATCAGACCAGAGAAACCCAAGTGTGGGCCCGGGGTCATCACAGCTGCACTGACAACCACTGGGCTCTAGAACCCGCCCACTCGGCAGTGAGGGGGCAAGGCAGTGGCCAGCGTGGACACTGCTCTAACTGCTGCCTGGAGGGCTCGCACACCCCCCACGCCCGTGTCCTCACCCCTACCTGCAGGGCTCGCACACCCCCACGCCTGTGTCCTCACCCCTACCTGCAGGGATCGCACACCCCACGCCTGTGTCCTCACCCCTACCTGCAGGGATCGCACACCCCACGCCTGTGTCCTCACCCCTACCTGCAGGGATCGCACACCCCACGCCTGTGTCCTCACCCCTACCTGGAGGGCTTGCACACCCCCACGCCTGTGTCTTCACCCCTAGCTGGAGGGCTCGCACACCCCCCACACCCGTGTCCTCACCCCTACCTGGAGGGCTCGCACACCCCCACGCCCGTGTCCTCACCCCTACCTGCAGGGATCACACCCCCCCACGCCCGTGTCCTCACCCCTACCTGCAGGGATCACACGCACCCCGTGCCTGTGTTCGCCCTACCTGAGGGCTCACGCACCCCACGCCCGGGTCTTGGAGCCAGGACAGAGCTGGCTGCAGCCCTGTCAGGCACGTGTTTGAGTCCTGTCTCACATCTCACACCTCCTACGGTGGTGGGAGCTATGCCTGGAACATTTGGGTTTTTTTCTTTTTTAAACTGAGTTCTTTTGGTAGCATTGGGAGGGGAGGGCAGAGAGGGCCTGGCTGGGCCAAGGAGGGGCCCCTGCACACCCTGCAGGACAGGGCCCACGGGTCAGGCCGGGCCGCCGGAGAGCAGGTGCCTCTGTCCTGGGCGGCGGGAGTGCCTGCTGCATCCTAGAACGTGAGCCGCAGGAGGCTGGTAGCTTCCTGGGGGCACCGAGTCTGGGGAGCACTGGGCCTTGATTGGCATCAGCTGGGCCGTCCTTCCTCCCAGGCTCGGGGTGTGGCCCCGAGGCCCCAGGCCTCACAGGCACTCCCTGGCTGTGCCCCCAGCCTGCTGACCACAGTGCAGCACCAGGCTGTGCACCAGGGTGCGGCACGGCTGGTGGAGGGGAGACACAAGGGCTCCTCCACTGCAGGCCACGCTCAGGGCGGGGGGCTGGACACTGGCTCTCCCGCACACTGTGCAGCCGGCCGACCCTGGGCACCCCGTGATCTCGGGGAGAGGGAGCCCCAGGTGCCTGTGTCCAGAGCAGTTCAGGAGGCAGGTGCTGGTCACAGGTCCCCTGGGGCCTCCGCCCCCCTCCCCCCATCAGTGTCCTGTGGGTCTCCCAGGAACCCATCCAGGCTGTGGCGCTCAGACGTGAGAGCCAGAGGTGCCCCACAGGAAGCTGGGATCCCGCACAGGTGTGGGGCTGCTGGGGACAGAGGACGACGAGGAGCTGCCCTGTCTCTGCTGCCCACCTTGGACCAATGGCTCTGGCTTCTGGCTGGAGGTAGGTCCAGCGGCTTGGGTCACTGTCCTCGGGCACAGGCCTCTCAGTGCTGCCCCGGGCGGCCACTAGAGGGCCCCAGAGAAACGGGAGCGGGACTCCAGCCCAGGAGAAGCGCCCAGCACCCTGGAGTCTGAGGCCAGCTTGTGGCCGAGAGGTGGAGCCTGGGGGTAGAGGTTGGGGGTGGGGTGGGGTGGGCCTGGCTTTTTTCAGACAGGCAGATGTCAGAGCTGCCCCCAACACCCCAGCAGGGGCTCTCCTGACCTCCGGTCCGCCCCTGGGCACAGATGGCCCCCACCCATGCGCCTTTGTTCAGAGGTGGTGGCGGTGTGTGGGTGCAGAGCAGGCCTGGAGCACAGACCCCGCCTAGCTCTCCCCCTGCACCCCTGCAGGCCAGGGCGAGGCCGCGGACCCTTGCTCAGGATCCGGGGGCACAGGCTGGGACCGGTAGGCACACACATGCACACACATGCACACAGAGGTGGCATCCCCGGCAGCCCTGCCTGGGCGTGTGGGCGGGGTCTGCCCGCAGTGGTCTTCAGCGGCGAGAAGTGTGTTTGAAACCCGGCGCATAGTAACAGCCAAACAAGCAACTGCGGCCATGGCGACCGGGCCTCAACAAAGGCCGCAGATGCCCCGGCTGGCACGCGGCCCACGCAGCCACGGCAACCACTGGGAAACAGACGCTGGCGTCTCTCTCCCCAGCTGGCGACTTCCCGGAGGTACCTGAGCGACCCTTCCCCAAGACAGAACAGGCACAGCCCTGCCCTTCCTGGCAGCTCTGCCGCCTCCCTGCGGGACCCCACCCATTCCCTCCTGGAACCTTCTGCACGCCGGGAGGACCCTCGGGCGGGTCCAGGCCAGCACCTGCAGGGGGACAGCACGGTCCACGGCGTCCCCTCAGCCCAGGCGCCTGCCCGGCTGCATGCCCGGGCTGCCGTGGCCTGGGTCCCTCCCGGCTCAGACACAGCTCACGGCCTCAGGTCCCTGAGTCCCAGCACGCCAGGGAACCAGGTGAGAACACACGTCGCACACGTGTGTGGGGGGGTGGCGGCTGGAAGGCCACTCTGCAGGAGGAACAGCACCCTGACAGCGGGGGGTGGTGTCTGGCCCGGCCTGAGCCAGTCTTGCCCGCCTCTGCTCCCAGGCCCAGGCTCCCACATCTGCTGCTGTCCTGGCTGCACTGTCAATCAAGGGAAGCCACGCCCAGGGGTGCAGGGAGAGGCTGGGTCCAGCCCACACCCACTGCAGCCACAGGAGCAGCTGCAGGACCCAGGATGTTCAAGGCTGGGGTCAGCAGAGGGCCCGGGCCACCCCTTGCGAGGCCACCTGGGGGCAAGGGCCTGCTCTGCCTGGGCGGTGTTAATGGGGCCCCGCCCACCCCACGAGGCGGCACACATCCCCTTGGCCCAGTGAGAACTCGGCACCAGGACCAGGGCAGTGCTCTGGTCACGTGGGCCCAGCTGGGAGCACAGAAGACAGGCTGCTGGTACCATCCCCAAGCACAGCTTCCCAATCCCAAGACCCCCTCTGCCCGCAGTGCACGGGCGTCCAGGCTCGTGTGGGCCCAGCCTCCTCCCCCAGGGCCTCTCCGCTTCCCAGAGGACAGGCGGCCCCTCCCTGGCCAGTGCTCGGTCACCCTGGCCCACCACAGTGATGGCTGCCCCTCGGCATCAGGGTGGGCAGGGCAGCGAGGAGGCGTGGCACCTGGGGTGCCTGTGTGACAGCTGGAGGCCACGCCCACAGAGCATGCCACATACCCGGGCCGAGACGGGCACAAACGGGCTGGAAGAGCCATTGGGCAGGGCAGCGGGGACAGCGTCACTGTTCTCAGGTGTGAGGGCATCAAGGCAGGCAGGGAGAACGTCCTTGAGCCTCGGGGATGCTGGGGTGACGGGAGGGAGGGGTGCAGGGCCTCCGGGAACTGCATGGAATCGAGGAGAAGGCGTGTACGCGCCGTGCACGCCATCCCCGCCGAGCCTGCAGGTGCACACCAGGGCTCTGCTCTGCAACGGAGGCCTGGGGTGCAGGGGCCAGGGTGGGCACGTGCTATCCTGGCGGGCACTGTGGCTTAGCACACAGCCCAGTAAGTCCAGAATGCCCCGGGAGCCCCACAGCCTCTCTGAGCCTGACTTCTGGGCCAGCTCAGGCCAAGCCAACCCAGCCAGGGGGCTCGGGAGTGGGCCTGGGCCCTGAGAGCCGCCGGGCTGGGACACAGCACGCGCACACTCACTTGATCTTGCTGAAGACGATGTCCACGTCGGTGACCGTCACGTTCTTCCCGTCAATCACCTGGCAGTCCCGGCACAGCTTGGACCAGTTCTTGCCGTGCATCTCCTTCCCGGTGGCCCTGGTGTCCCCATGGACCGCAAACCGGCGGAAGGCTTCCTCCAGGGCGCTGAGCTCTGGGGCCGCGGCAGCCGCCCCCTCAGGGCCACCGTCAGACTCCAGAGACAGCCTCTTGGCTGCCTTGTCCTTTGTGGGGTCCCCTGGGGACTTGGGGGGTGTCTTGTTGGCGGCTTTGGCTGCCTTGGCCTTGCTGTCAGCCATGATGCTGGGGAGGAGAGAGGAGACGTGAGTCCCAGCGCCCTGCACTGCGGGGCTGCAGGCTGTAACCCGGAGCCAGGCTGCTAGACAGCGGGGCGCTGTCCCTCCCAGCACCTCGGCGTGCTGGCGACAGCAGATCCTGTGCCTGCAGCCACGGGGCCCCCAAAGCCACTCCCGCTCCGCCACGTTCCCAAGGCGGCCTTCTCGGGGAGGGGCCATGGCCACTCTCACCCTCAGCACTGAGCCATGTGCTGGGAGGGGAAGTGGCCCCCATGTGGGTTGTCCTAGAGCCCAGTGTGTGCAGTGGACAGCTCTCTGTGGACTTGGAAGTGGCCGTCCCCACAGGACTAAGAGGGCCATGCTGCTCCAGCTGGGCTCACCAGGGCCTCGGGGATGCATGTAGCTACATCTGACTACGCAGTCCCCTGCCCCCATGGCCAGCCAGCCAGACTCAACAGGCCTGGCCAGTTCGGCCCCCAGGGTGGGGCTTCCCAGGGCTCCTGAGGTCCTCGAAGGGTGCCCACAGCCCTGGGAAGCCGGGTTCTGGCCACAGCACAGCCCTCCTCTTGGGGACCTGTGGTGTGCACAGTCCACACACAGCCAGCACCACCCTGGGGGAGGGGGGCCCGGCCCCACCCAGCCCCCTTCCCAGGAGTGGCACAGAAAGTGTGAGGTGGCCTCCAGCAAGTCAGGGACTGCACTGCGGCGTCTGATGCACGAGTACCAGCCCCACTTCCCGCCCGGCTTCCTGCTGCCGCACAGCCTGGGAGGCAGTGGCTGACCTGGGCCTGACGAGGACCTGGGCCCCTGTCGCCCATGGGAGCGCTGGGTGGAGCTGTGGGCATCTGGGGAGTGAACCAGCAGACAGAAGCTCCTTGTGGCTCACAAGCATTTTTTAAAAGAAAGCTTTGCACCTCAACCCCCAGACCCCACAGCGGGTGGCAGGTGGCCGGTGGGGCCAGGGGGACAGCAGGCCCCACCCCCCTGCCTGGGGGTGGGGCAGGGCCAGGGGGACAGCAGGCCCCACCCCCCGCCTGGGGGTGGGGCAGGGCCAGGGGGACAGCAGGCCCCACCCCCCTGCCTGGGGGTGGGGCAGGGCCAGGGGGACAGCAGGCCCCACCCCCCTGCCTGGGGGTGGGGCAGGGCCAGGGGGACAGCAGGCCCCACCCCCCGCCTGGGGGTGGGGCAGGGCCAGGGGGACAGCAGGCCCCACCCCCCGGCCTGGGGGTGGGGCAGGGCCAGGGGGACAGCAGGCCCCACCCCCGGCCTGCCTCGCTCGGACTCTGAGCCAGCAGCAGGTGCTCTGTGCGCAGCCCCGCCCACTTGGCGACGAGACTGCTGCAGGCTATAACAGGAGGACTGGACAGGACCACGGAGGCCCTGCCTTTTGGGGACGCAAGGGGACCCAGGCCATAAGCACAAGGACAGCTCCAGTGAGGGACCACACACGCGCCAGTCTGCAGAGGGAGCAGGGACGGCCAGGGCCCTGGCCACGCCCTGAAGGGAAGCACCTCCCACTGGGCACTTTCACACCCACGTCCACCGCCTGCAGCTGGACACTGAGGACGTCTGCTGGGTGAGGGCTCGGGGGCTCGGCCCCTGCCCCGCGGGGACACAGCCCACAGGGGCCTGCACAGGACCCCTGGCTGCCACCCAGCCGGGGAGACGGCCAGCAGCTGCCCAGACCACCATGGGCCTGGGAGGGCAGTCTGGGAAAACGAGAGTTGGCAGGCGTTCTGAGGGCTCCGCTCCTGGGCCTGGAACATCCCGCACGGCCACAGCCACAGGACCAGGCTCCACGGCAGGAGCCAACAGGCGCCCTGGGTCCCAGGCTGTGCGCAGGGTGGTGCTGAGGCTGTCCTGGGACACAGAGGTGGCCAGCTCTGTCCTAGCTGTCCTAGCTCTGGTTCTGTTGCCCTGAGTGAACAATCCCTCAAACACAGGGAGGACTAAGCAAAGAGGACACGATGCCTCCGGCCGCTGTGCGCTCGGGACCAGCAGAGCTGTGGGGAGGGCGCGGTGGGACACAGGACACAGCCCAGGGCACTTGGGGGGTGTGCGCATGTGTGCTTGTGCATACACGCGGTGTCCACAGGTGTGTGCATCCCCATGCGTATATGCACGTGTCTACAGGTGTGTGCATCTGCACACGTATCTGCTCATGTGTGCACACGTGTCTACAGGTGTGTGCATCAGCACACGTATCTGCTTATATGTGCGCACGTGTCTACAGGTGTGTCTGTTCAGGTGTATGCATGTGTGCACACGTGTCTACAGGTGTGTGCATCAGCACACGTATCTGCTCATGTGTGCACACGTGTCTACAGGTGTGTGCTTCCGCACACGTATCTGCTCATGTGTGCACATGTGTCTACAGGTGTGTGCATCTGCACATGTGTGCACATGTCTACAGGTGTGTGCATCAGCACACGTATCTGCTCATGTGTGCACACGTGTCTACAGGTGTGTGCGTCTGCACATGTATCTGCTCATGTGTGTGCATGTGTGTCTGTGCGTGCACCTGTGTGCACGTGTCTACAGGTGTGCATGTCTGTGCACGTATCTGCTCATGTGTGTGTCTACCTGTGTGTGCATGTCTACAGGTGTGTGCATCTGCACACTTATCTGCTCATGTGTGCGCACGTGTCTACAGGTGTGTGCATCTGCACATGTATCTGCTCATGTGTGTGCGCATGTCTACACGTGTGTGCATCTGCACACGTATCTGCTCATGTGTGTGCATGTGTGCCTATGCATGCACCTTTGTGTGCATGTCTACAGGTGTGCATGTCTGTGCACATATCTGCTCGTGTGTGTCTGTACCTGTGTGTGCATGTCTACACGTGTGTGTGTGCACATATCTGCGCATGTGTGTGCATGTGCGTGTGTAGCTTCCTTACACTCGTGTGGACATGAGGAGAATGGGCTTAAACAGAAACAGCGTTCTGACGGACAGTGAGTGCTCCCTCCCCCCCGGCCCCCTCCACACTCCTGTACCAGCAAAGTGAGCCCCCTCTAGCTGTGGGGCCCCACTCCCAGGAGGGGTCCTGCCCTCGCCAGGTGTGTGTCCCACATGCCCACAGTGGGTCTGTGCTCCTGCCCCAGACCCCGGAGCTGAGGCCCCTTGCCACAGGACGAAGACTTTGCTGCCGGGGGAGGCAGGGACTCTGGGCTGCCCCCACCAGGGACTTCTGAGTTACCTGATTTGCATGTTCCAGGAGGCCTGGGGGAGGGCGGGAGAGGCCCGGGTGGAATTACAGCCATCAGGGCCAGGAGGGGCACTGCCCTGGGGAGCAGTTTCGCAGGTGGCACCCCTGCCCCCAGAAGCTGGGCCTCAGAATGAGTCTCCCTGGCCTCCCGGCCCCGAACACCTGGTACAGACCCACAGGGACAGGACGGGGACCTCGGGAGGACTGGTGTGGGGTCAGCGGGGCCAGCTGCTGCTCTAGAGGCAGCCTGGGTGCCTTCCTGGCCCCTGTCCTGGGGTGGGACCTGCCCTGAGCCTGAGGCGCCTTACCCAAGCTCCCCTGCCTCTTGGTGACCAGGTGTCCCTCCCCCTCTGCCCCCCCCCCCCCGCAGCCCTGCCCCTCCCTGGGGCCGAGAAACCCTGCACGACACAGTCCTGAACTGCCTGCCTGATGCCCATGTGGGATGAGCCCACCAGGGGGAGGGAGGCTGCTCACTCCCATGCCCCCACATAGCAGCAAGGGCTCCGGGGGTGGCCAGGACCACGCTCACCCCAGAACAGCCCAGAGGTCAGTGGGATCCGGGGTGACCAAGGCTGTAGAGCCAGGCTGCCGGCTGCCCTGCTCTGAACTCCCGAAGCCCCAGCCCAGACCCCAGGATGGCCCGACTGCACCCAGGGTCTCCCTAAGCACCCCTCCCCAACCTCTCTCTCCATTCTCGGGGCTGGGGGCTGGGGGTGGGAGCCAGGGCCAGGGGCTGGCCGGTTTCGGCAGGAACCAGTGTCTTGGGTTGACTGACAGTCACTGTCGGCAGGGGGTAGGGGAGGGAGGGGGCTTCAGGCAGCATAGGAGTCAGAGGGGGCACTCCAGGCAAGTGGGGGGCTCCCAGTGGGGTCCCCAGTTCTCAGCCCCTCCGTCGCTCCCCTGCAAACCCTCAGCCTCAGAGGGGCTTGTGGGGTGGGTACCGCGTGGCCAGGGCCCCCTGCGTCCCTGTCCCTACACTCAGGTGTGTTGGGGCCGCAGCAGGGGCCACAGGGGCCACGGTGGTGCTGAGGGAGACCTCGTGGGCCCTGGGGGTGAGTGCCCTGACCCCACAACAGCCCCGAGCTGAGGGAGAGGAAGGGGAGCGGGGTCCTGGCCGTGGGAGCAGAGGGGACAGGACAGGAACAGCCCCTGGAAGAACCCGGAGCACAGCCCCCGACCCACCTGAGTGAGAGCCGAGCCTGCTGTGGGCACCCAGGGAGGCCTGGGCCGGAAGCGGACGTCACCTCGGCGCTGGCCTCCCTCCTCAGTCCTGGCCCCTGGGACCCGGAGACCCCAGACCCCAGGGGAGGCCCAGCCCTTCTAACGTCAGGGGGAGGCGGGGCTGCAGCCCCAGAGAAACAAAAGCGGCTCAGAGCCGGGCGGGACGGCCCCCACCCTGCGCCCCGGGACACCCGGTGTGAGCGGCCGCTGGCTGCCCCGGGCAGCACAAAGCTGGCATTTTCTGAGTCTGTAGAAGCCCAGGCCGCCGTGCGATGCGGCGCCATCGCCCTGGGCACCTGCGCTGACACAATCACAGAGGCCACAGCCCTTGGGCAGGCGTGACCAGGGCTGCCCGGCCACCCGAGGACCAGAGCCTGAGCCACAGCCGGGTCACCCCACGGGGCCCTTCACCCTGCAAGCACAGCGCGCTGGGGCCTGGAGGGGATTCCTGGGCAAGGAGGCGCCGCCTCTGCCTGCCGAGGAGACGGGGACGGCAGGGACCTGGCCAGAGCCCGTGGCCTGCTGTGGCCTGCCGTGGCCTGCCAGGACCTGTGTCCAGGGTGCTGCTCCTGCCGACCCTCAGCCTGAGCCCCAAGAACGCGGTCGCTTCAGAGGCGACCACGGGGTCCTGGATGCACGGCCAGGGTCAGCAGCCGGCTCCTCACTGCGGGCTGGAGGTGAGGGATTGAGCCCCGAGCTCTCCCCGGTAGCCAGCCTGGTTCCCAGGCTCACCTGTGGAGGACATGGCAACCAGCTGAGTCGGCGGCCTGAGGCCCGCGGTCAGAGTCAGCATCGAGGGTCCTCCCATACCAGCCCCGAGCAGCAAAGAGCACCGGCGGCCACCCAGGTGCCATGCGGGCAGCCAGGCCCTCACGCTCACCCTCTCGCCAGAGGACACCATGGAACCTTCTGGTGGCCGGTCCCTCCCGATGTCAGCCCAGCTGCTGTCCCCGGGCACCCCAGCCGGGGGCCATGTCCACGCCTGCGCCCGCCTGGCTCCAGGTGTTGCTTTCTGCCACAGGTGCACAGGTGGCCCGGGGCAGAGGGCACACAGGGCCAGGGCGGGGCTGGGGGCAGCGGGGAGTGGCGCGGCCCTGCCCACATCCCAGCACTGGACTTTGAGGCTCCGGGCCGGTGTGCATCGTGTGTGACGGCAGGGACGGAAGGGACAGTGCCCTTCAGGGAAGCGACACAGCGGTCAGAGACCGGGCCGGGCAGAGGGTGTTCCAGAGGCCCTGGGGGCTCAGCGGAAGCTTAAAGGAGGCGGCGCCTCGGGGTGGGGAAAGGGGGATAGGCGGATGGCGTGAGACCCTGCCCGGTGGCCTGTTAGAAGCAGCGTGTGACAGGGCACAGAGGGAGCACAGTCCCCCGGGAGGAGCTGGGCACAGCCTCTCACTGGGGACACACGGCCCCGGGCCCTGCACCCCAACAGCCAGCAGCTCCACCCATCAGTGCCAAGAAAGGGACCAGCCAGCAGCCGCGGGAACCGGGTGCAGAACTGCACGAAGCCAGCTCCGGGGACAGCAGCACCGTCTCACGTGTCAAGGCTGAGACCCAGCCAAGGGGGGGTGTGGTGCCGCTGGGCAGGCAGCCCCTCGGGACACCTGCATCCCAGCCCACGGCCCCACTGGTCCCCGCCCGGCTCCATGACTGACCCAGCGCTCTGCCAAGGCCCCGGGAGGCGGCAGGCGTGGCCGGGGTCCCCCGTGGGAGCCCCAGATGGAGTTCCGAGCTCCTGGGTCCAGCCAGGCCCAGCCCTGACTGCCTCTGAGGAGTGACCCAGTGAGGGAAGCTCCCTCCCTCCCTCTCCCATTCTCTCTCTGTTGCTATGCTTCTCAAGTAAGTGAAAACAAACAAACAAACACCAAACAGCGGCCACGCGGAAGCCCGAAAGGCGGTGAGACCGTCGTGGTTAGCAGGACCCTCCGCCCCCCTGCCCCATCCTGGCTCCAGGGACAGAAACCCAGCTGGACCCGGACGCCCAGGGAGACGGCCGCCACCCAGGACTCAAGGTGGGCACCAGCGCCTGAGGGGCCGGACCCCATTCCCCAGCCGCACAGCCCTGGACCAGGGGCCTGGGACAGCAGGAAGTGTGCAGGCTGCGGGGGCTGGAGGGGGGGCCCCGCTTCTTATCAGCCTGGAAGCGGAGACTCCGGAGGCGAGGGGGGCCCAGGTGTCCTCGCTCCAGGCTCGGCACAGGCACACCTCCCCTCCCCCTTCACAGATCCAATCAGAGGAGAAGCCGGTGGCCCGGAAGGCACAGACGTCTTAGACTCCCTTGGAAGCCGCTCCAGTTCCTCCCCTGGGAAAGCGGGCCGGCCGGGACGTGCAGACATTCGATACAGCTCACAGTCGGGGTCACGGCGGATCAGCCCTGAGCCCCAAGAAACACACGGGGCACAGCTGCTGTGCGCTCCCCGGGGCTCCAGCCCTGCCCAGAGCCTGGCTGCAGCGGAGGCCCCCCTGCAGAGGGGCCGGGAGCTGGGGCGCAGGGACGCGGGGGCCCCTCTCACAGAGGCAGCTGGTGTCCTCAGGAGGCCAAGTCCGAGCCCCTGCTGGGCTGGGCCCCGGGCGCAGCTCCACCCCTTCCTCCAGGAAGCCCCTCTCCCCAGGGCGGGTGTGGATTTTCCTGCCCCGGGGCGGCACCTGCCTGGGTGAGGGTTGGGGGTCCCGGGCGGGCTGGCTGGGCTCTGCGGGCTCCCGGCTGCAGGCGGCGCGAGGAGCGCCTCCGCGGGGCGCAGGGCCGGACACCTCCCTGCGGCGCCCAGGTCTGCGGTGCGCCACAGCTGCGGCCGCTCGGCGGCTGGGACCAGGCCCCGCCCGGGCTGGCGCCGCCTCTCCGGAGGAAGCTTTTAATTGTCGGCCTCTCTTGCGGGCGGCGCACGGGCCTCTGCGGTGACGGGGCCTTTAATTTTCTCCGTGAGCGTCGCCTGGGTCGCGCGCGTTTCCCACAATGCGCACGAACGGCCTCGCGCTGCGGCGCAAACACCTGCGTGCGGCAGCCCCGCTGGAGAGCCGCCCGCCCCCGCCGACCTCCGGGGACCCGGCCGCACCGAGCCCTTCCCGGGGCGCGCGCGGGGCCCGGCGGCGCGGCAGCCCAGGGAGGCCTCGGGCGGCGGCCCCGGCTTCTCCGCCGCACGCCCGAAGCCGCCTCGGGACACAAGGAGCCCAGGTCACCGGCGAGGGCCAGGCGGCCCGGGCCCTAGGGACACCGCGCGCAGATCCCGCGGGGGGTGCCGCTCGTCCTCAGGGTCTGGACCGGCCCCAGCCCAGCGGGGACAGCGCGAAGCCCTCGCTCGCTCGCGGGAAACCTGGAACCCAGGGCTCCTGCAGCAGGGCGCTCACCCCGGCTGCGGCGACGGCGCCCGCGCCTCGCTTACCTGCGCGCACCTGTGCTCGCCGCCGCGACCCGGGGGGCGTTCCCGAGGGTTCGGCTCCTTCCGGGCCCGCTATGGCCCGCACCTCCCAGATCTCCAGGCCTCGGCGCCCCTGCGCGCCCCCGGGAGCGGCCTGGGCAGCCCGCAGCCCGCAGCCCGGCGGCTCAGCTCGGGACGCGGTGACGGCAGCGCCGGCGCCTCCGCGACTCGCACGCGCGCGGCCCGGCCCCGCCCCCCGACCGCGCCCCCGCCCCTGGAGCCCGCCCCCTGCCGAGGCCCCGCCCCGGCCCCGGCCTCTCGCCGGCCGGCTCCGCAGGCCCCGCCCCGCCCCGCCAGGCCGCGCCCCGCCAGGCCCCGCCCCGCAGGAGCGCGGAGCGCGGGGAGGCACCGCCTCTGCCTTATAAGGCCGGCTCGGCGGGCGGCGTGGGAACCCGCGACAGGGAGGCTGCGCGGGTGCCCGGCGAGAGGGGGTGCGTTGAGGTCGCGTACGCGGGGGCTGGGCGCTCCCGGAGTGCGGGGCCCCGCGAGACGCGCGTGGAGGAAGCCGAGCGCGGCCACGGCCTCCGGGAGAGGGCGGAGGCGCGGGGACCGCCGTGACGACCCCCGCCCGAGGCCGCTCCCCGCGGGGCCAAAGCGGGCGGCGTCCCGCAGCTCCCCCCTCCCCGCCGAGTGCCTGTGGCGCCTGCTGCCCGCCCAGCCCGCGAAGGTCTTCCCGAAGCCGGCGGGTCGCAGGGCTCGCAGCCGTCAGTCGGAGCTGCTCCAGACGGTTCCGGGCTGGGCTCAGGGTAGCGCCCTTCCAGCTTTGCTGGTCTGTGAGAGCTGCAGGACGCCCCCCCCCGGCAGGGCAAAGGTCACAGGGGGAGGTGGGTGCTGGCATCCCACAGCCCACAGGAAAGGACGGATTTGAGCCTTGGGGCGGGGGCAGATTCACACCCCATTGCCTGGCTTCCTCGGATTCCCTCCGGGTCTGCTTCCACACCAGACCGCCACAGCCTCACGCCTGCCTGATTCTCCCAGAAAGTTCCGCGGCCCAGAGGCCAGGCGGGTCCCAGGCATCGGCCAGCAGGCAGCGGGGAGGCTGCCCGGCTCCCTGGGGCTCAGGTTCAGCCCGAGGCTGGGCGCTGGCTGTGAAAACGTCGCCCTGGCCCACACTCCTCCTCGTCTGCCCAGTCGCGTCTTCCACTTATCTTCTAGAACCTGTACCCGCGCTCCACGCACCGGCAACGGTGCCCCAGCGAGGCTGCAGCCGGTGGTGGCAGCCAGTTTCCGAAGCAGGAAAGTTCTGGATCCTTTGGGAAGGGGAGGAGCGGCTTGTCCCGGGCACTGGGGCGCCCTCAGCACCCTCACCCCCACCCTGAGCCCTGGCTGGCCTGGACACGCCTCTGCCCGGGAACCCACAGCTCAGGAAGGCGCCTGCTGGTTTCCCGGGAGTGACCTTTGTAGCACAGGTGTGCCGCTCCCGACGCAGAGCCCTGGGCTGCCCGCAGAGCTGACCTCTCGTCTCCTCCTGGGAGCCCCAGGTCGGGGCGCCTTTGGCTGGGGCTCTTCCTGCCGTGACTGGACCACTCCAGCCTGCCTCCTCCCGCAGACTCTTGGCTGAATTCGTGTCCAGCCGCTGGGTTTAGGGCCCGGTTGGTCATTCTAAGAGGGTCATCGCCCCAGCTCAGGACCCTGAACTCCATGACAGCCGCAAACTCTCTTCCCCAGCGTCACATCCCGAGGTTCTCGGGGCACCACCCCAGCACACTCTGCCAGCGCAGTCACGGAGCCCGCTGCGCCGGTCCCCACGCCCCCGACCGACCCAGCCTGGTTACCCGCACAGCCTCGGCAGCCATCCCACCTGCCAGAAGCGGGTGTGGGACGTGGGGCCTCTCGCGCCGGCGTGGCCGGGCCGGGCTTCCTGCAGCTCCGCCTGGCCTTGCTGCCCTGTGCGGTGGAGCTGTGTGGGCCCAGGAGCCTGCATGTATGACTCCTGTCCTGTCACTTGGGCCCAGAGCTCCACAGATCACTGCTGACGGAGCATCCGGCTGCCCGGACGCCACACGAGGCCGGATCCAGCCCACACCTGGAAGGCATGGTGTTTGTCCGTGGGCTAAGTCCTGTGCCTCTCAGGCGGGGAAGCCGATGGCCCGCGGGGTTGCGGAACAGCCCAGGCAGGAACGGGGACTTGTAGCTGGAGCTGTGCGGAAGCTGCTTGCCCTTCAGAGACACGGAGGCAGCGGCGGCTCAGCCTGCTCTGCTTTGGCCCGCTGGGGTCTAAGGCACTGAGGCCACAGAGGGCCTGCTGGGGGTTGGGTGCCTTAGCTCCAGGCACAGGTGAGACACCCCCAAATCCATCAGCAGACGTGGGAGCAAGTGCAGGGGCTGGGCACGTGCACAGGGTCGGAGCTTGCGGCACTGGGACGTCCAGGCTGCACACGGGGTGCCCCGGGCCACAGCCAAGGCTGCTTGCCATGGTGGTACCGGCGTGGCCAACAGCGTCCCCTCAGGAGCAGCAGGGCCTGAGCTCAGGGAGAGGAGGGGTTGCTGGGAGCTGGAAGTCCAGCAGGGGCAGCAGCCGAGGCCGGGGTCTCAGGCAGGGTGAGGCGGTGTCCTGGGTGCCCGCAGCCGGGCTCCTGTGGGGGATCCTGAGCTGAGCGCGGTGTGCAGCCACCACAGGCGAGCCCCCATGCCCCGCTGGGCCTCGGGGCAGTCCTGGCAGGCAGCTGGGCGGCAGCTCCGGGAGGCACTGGGGCACAGGTGTGCTGGCATGGCTGAACGCACACGCGTGTCTGCATGCCTGTGCAATTGCCCGCGTGTGGGCTGAGACTCGCTCTGCTCTGAAGGACTGCTGGTCGCTGCCACGGACCAGGTTCAAGTGCAGGCTCCGCTCTCGTGCACCCTGCAGGGAGGGAGGGGGCTTGGCTGCTGTTGAGAGTGGCCTGAACTGGGCCAGAGCCCTGGATGTGGCCTTAGCACGTGTTAGCCCTCGCCACGGCCACGCCACGGCCACTGGGGGAGAGGAGGGACGCAGAAGCACCGCAGCAGGGCGGTGTGGATGGGAGCCTGGAGAGAGGATGGTGTCCCAGAGCCTGTGCTGGGAAGGAGGGTGGCGCCGGCGTCAGAACAGAGGACGCCCGCGGGCGGGGGCTGGGCTAGGGGACCCAGCCTGGCAGCCGCCACGGAGATGAGGTCCCAGCCTGTTCCAGGTGGACCAGAGGAGGACAGTCACACTGCGGACGCGTCCAGAGTCCAGGGTGTCTGGGCACGCGGAGCGGGAGGGAACTAGGGACAGCCCTCCTGTCCCCCTGTGCCCCAAGGGCCTGCTCTAACCTGGATCCTGGTGCAGTCGGAGCCACCCCTGTGGTCGTGGCCCTGAAGCCAGGGCAGTGCAGGGGCGGGTCAGGAGGACTCGTGCTGCTCGGGCCCTGGACGCTGGGCTGCCCTGGGCCTTCCACCCTCACCGTGGAGCTCTGCGGGGGTGGGTGGGAGGCGTGGTCCAGGCCCCACGGCCCAGTCGGGGCACCGCTGGCTCAACCTCAGCCCGAATGGTTCCAGAAAGAGGGCCCCGAGGCTCCCTGGGTTCAGTGGGCTGCTCATCACAGTCGACAGACGGGGCAGCTGGGTTCCCGTGTGGCCACACACTGAGGGCACCTGCTGGGTTCCTGGGGTCTGGAGCAGGGACCCACTGATGGCTGTGGGTGAGCAAGCAGCCCGGGTGCAGCCCCAAGACTTGAGCAGTGCCTGGAAGGCAGGGGGCGGGGCACTGGGTGTATCTGCTGTAGACCTCAGCCCAGACCGAGCACGTGTGCCCAGAAACCTGGACATCAGCTCCCCGCATGGCTCTGTCCCGTCTACACATGGTCCCCTCCCAGGTCCTGCTGGTGGGGGTCTCTTGGTGGTGAGCTCGGCTTTTATCTGTCACAGTCGGGCATGTGGCACGGCTGAAGAGCGACGCCCGCCTCTGTGGCTCCCGCCCCGCATCTGCCTGGCGCCTGACCTGTGTGTGTCCTGCCAGGAGTGCGGCAGCCTCGCCCGTGGGTCGTCTCCTGGGGCCCCGCGGGCTCGTCCTCACGCCCCTCTGCCCTCGCCTCCATTACCGCACAGCCCCTGCCGCATTCCCAAAACGGCTTCCAGTTACTTTCCAGTTTCAATGTCTGCAGCCTGATGCTTAACCAGAGTTTAGTTTACAAATACATTTCTTACTTCCAAAACCTCCGCTTGGATCACCCACAAAACGTCCTCATGAGAAGGCCCTTGCTTGTTTCTGTGCCTCCAAAGCACCCACCTGTAAATACTTCAAATAATTTCAGGGCTGACGTTCCTGGGGATCCAAGTTGACTTTCTGTTCTCTCTGTTTCTGCCGATTTCCACTCACGATGGAGTTTTCTTGGTGAGCTCTGACTGGGAGCTTATTTTGGTTGACTGAGAACTCTTAAAAATTAGGCTGCGGCGTGGTGGGGTCCCCCCAGCGCCCCAGGGCGTCTTAGAATCCCGTGTGCAGCTCGGGCTTTTGGCTCCCGGCCAGGCCTCAGGGGTCTCCCCGCCCTGCACCCGTGCTTCCGGTGTCCCCATGCCCCCCCACCCCGCGCCCCGCGCCCAGCCACGCAGGGCTCCTCACTCGGACGCCAGAGGCAGGAGACCCGCATCTTTGCACAGCCGACTGCTGGTGGGAACGGCTCACGGGGCAGACGTGAAGCCCGCCCCCCCTCCAGGTCAGCCAGGCTGGACCCACGGCACCGGCTCAACACCTGCCCTGGTACCTGGCGTTCTTGTGGCCACAGCTCCTCAGCCGGCCCATTCCCGAACCTGTCCTCTGGGCCTGGGAGTCCGGGTGGGCAGCAGAGCGCCCAGCTGAGGCCTTCGCTTGACAGTTCCCATGGCTGACTGCGGGGCCCGACTCGCGTGAGCGCTGTGGGCCCGGCCGTCTCCACCACGAGGCCAGGGAAGCAACGCTGGGTGCGGGATGGCAGTGCTCCCAGAACAGCAGCAGTCCTGGGGGCAGCGCCGGCCTGGTCAGCCGGGGGGAAGTGGAGAGGCAGGGACAGGAGCAGCCAAGGCTCCCGGCTGCAGCGGACAGGAGGGCCCCAGCTTTGGGCTGGGAGGCGGCAGAGTCGGCCCCTTTGCACATCGGTGCACCGAGCAGGGGCCTGGGCGGGCGGGTGGAAGGCCCAGCCTGCCTGGGGAGGTCACCTCAGTGCCTGTGTGTCTCAGAGGGCAGGAAGGATTGGGGCCACCTGTAGCACGCTCAGTTCTCAGTCGTATCCTGTGGTGGGCACGGCCCCCAGCTGTCCCGTGGTGGGCACGGCCTCCTGATATCCCATGGTGGGCATGGTCCCCGGCTGTCCCGTGGTGGGCACGGCCCCCGGCTGTCCCGTGGTGGGCACGGCCCCCATCTGTCCCGTGGTGGGCACGGCCCCCGGCTGTCCCGTGGTGGGCACGGCCCCCGGCTGTCCCGTGGTGGGCACGGCCCCTGGTTGTCCCGTGGTGGGCACGGCCCCTGGCTGTCCCGTGGTGGGCATGGCCTCCTGATATCCCGTGGTGGGCACGGCCCCTGGTTGTCCCATGGTGGGCACGGCCCCCATCTGTCCCGTGGTGGGCACGGCCCCCGGCTGTCCCATGGTGGGCACGGCCCCTGGTTGTCCCGTGGTGGGCACGGCCCCTGGTTGTCCCGTGGTGGGCACGGCCCCCAGCTGTCCCGTGGTGGGCACGGCCTCCTGATATCCCGTGGTGGGCACGGCCCCCGGCTGTCCCGTGGTGGGCACGGCCCCCGGCTGTCCCATGGTGGGCACGGCCCCTGGTTGTCCCGTGGTGGGCACGGCCCCCGGTTGTCCCGTGGTGGGCACGGCCCCCGGCTGTCCCGTGGTGGGCATGGCCTCCTGATATCCCGTGGTGGGCACGGCCCCCGGCTGTCCCGTGGTGGGCACAGTTTTTGTAGAAAGATCAGCTCCCCACCACATGTGGCAGGCTCAGCTCCGTGGTACCTGCTCCCCTGCCAGGGGGATGGTGACGCTGATGACCGAGGACCGTGAGCGAGGGGACTCCTCTCCTGGGACCACACACGGTGGACACTGGTGGGTGCCGAGTGATGCAGCAAGGGGCTTTCGGAGGCCAAGGCCTCAGGCAGGGCCTGTGAGCTGGTGGGGGGCTCTGGACGGAGGGCGCAGCTGTGGGGAGCTCGCCTCCTGCAGCCGAAGTCCAGTCTGAGCATGGCACCCGCCAAGTGTGGAGACCTCAGCTCCACTGGTGTGCGGCTGGGGTGCACCTCCAGCCGGCGAGGCGTGGCTGCCTCTCGTGGACTCACCCACAGTTCCACACTGTCCTCCCCAGCTGAGCAGGGCTGGCCCCGCCCCGCCCTGAGCAAGCTGAGGGGTGAGTGTCGGCCGCCAGGCTCTGTCCTACTGTCCTGCTGTGGACCGTGCACAAGGGCGCACAAAACCCTCGTGTGCATCTAGAAAGATAAGCCGTGAAGGTTCAGTGACAGCTCCGGGTGAGGCCAGAGAGCAGCGAGGGGGCAGCCCGTGTCCTCTCCCCTCGCCCACTGCCCACTGCGGGTGGGGCCACAGAGCAGCGAGGGGGCAGCCCGTGTCCTCTCCCCTCACCCACTCCACCGCCTCCTGCTTGTTTGGGAGCCCCGTGCCCGTGCGGCTTTTGCTCCACGCGACGCTGCGCTGGCCACTGCGCCGGTGGCCACCTCGGCCGTGTGTCACTCATCTTAGCCTGGGTGGGACTCTGCGATGGCCCCCACTCGTGGCTACATGAGCCCATCACACCTCTTCTTGTGACCCAGGAGCGGAGCTGAGGGCCCCGGGCTGGCCCGTGTGCCCTGGAGCGGCCATGCCGATGTGTCCCCCGCAGGCTGTCTCCAGGGCACTCGCCTGCAGGGGACGGCACCTCCGAGCTCTGGGCTGCGCCTACGGCTCCTGCGCCCGCGGCGTGGGGGCGGGGGCACGCCTCACACGTCCGCCAGCTTCGCGTCCCCTCTCTCCTAAGTGCCCATTCGACATCTGTCTGTTTTCTGATTGACCACAGCCCAGATGTTGATGCTTTCCTGATTCTGGGTTTAAGCTTTCACTTACTGGTGTTTTTATAGCTGGTTTTAATTTTGCATCCATTCCTTTGCGAGCACTGCCTGTAGGCTAACCCTCACTTGGCGATCCTCGGCTGCCCTGAGGACGTGCACTTGCTGTCCAGTGTTCGCGCTTTTTAAGGCTTCTGCCGTCTGTCGGCTCTGCAGGAGTCAGCCTGCCCTGTGTCGCTGGAACTGAGAGCAGACTGTCCGTCCCAGGTGTCTGCCACTGTACTGTGCTGGCTCCAGGGTGCACGTGGCCTCTCCGGGCCGCCCCGGGCCGTGCGAGCTGTGAGTCGTCGTCCTCTGGCCCCGTCGGCAGCTCCTCACCACCTGTGCCCGCACCGCCTCCCCCGCTTCCCCGTCCTGAGACCCCGACCGCGTCAGACTTCAAGCCGGGCCCTCGGCCCCCTCCTCAGCTTGCATTGCTCCAGTTCTCGTGCTGATCCGAGCTGCTCCGGAACCGTGTGCATCGGGCATCTTTAATCTCAGTGTTGGCCGGCGCTCGTCCCAATCTACCGGAAATGTTAAAGGCGGGATTTGGTTCCCTTCCTCTACTCCGAACTCCATTCCTCCCTGAGCCGAGTCCCCGCCCCTGTGGTTTTGGAGCCTTGTCCTCCGCCCGTCTTGCGCGTCTTTCCCACCGCAGCGCCCGCCGGTGCAGGGGGCACAGGGCCCCCCACTCACTTCTCCACAGGACTGCTGGCTTCTCTGTAGCCTCATTTGCAAGGAGCCTTGAAGGCTTGGGGTGAGGTCAGTTCCTCCCCGTGCGTGCCCAGTGCAGAACCAGGCTGTGGTAGACGCCTGGGGACTGTGGTCACCACCTGGCACCGAGCCAGCCCAGCGGGGACAGCCCTGGTCACTCTGGGGTGCAGGCGTGCGCCGGCTCAGCCCTGCTCTGAGGCCCAGCCACCAAGCGCAGCGCTGCCTCGGGCGGCCGTCAGGAGCCCACTGTGGGCTCCACACGGCGGCTGTGTCCCGAGCCCGGGCTTCTCTCCCCACCTCTCCCAAGCCGAGTTCCAGGCTCGCAGCGCCGTCAGGGCAGAGGCCAGCTGCAGAGCCTCCGGCTCCCTCCCGTGCTGCTCTGCCGAGGCCCTGGCACTTCCTTGTCCTGGATGCTCAAGAATACTGGAGCGCACATGGACACACACACGCACACACACGCACACACACGGCGCTCCTCTGCTCGCCGAGTGCTGGTGGCCCAGTCTCACTCGCCCGCACCGGAGGGCAAGGTGGGGGCACCCGCTGCTGTGTGTCAGCAAATGGACCCCCTCTGGCTCTCGGGGCGGCCAGCGCCGGGCGCGGCAGTCCCCACTGCACTCTGGGCATCCTCCAACCCTCCAGCCAGCGCACACAGGCCAAGAGCTTCTCTCCTAAAACGCCGTCGCTGCTGGAAGTCCTCGGATCAGTGTACTCGGGACAACTGATTCTCAGCAGAGACCCTGAGCACAGACGGAGGCAGTGCGCGCCGAGCCGACCACCAGAAGCCCACTTCTGCCCGCACAGCTGCAAGGCTGCAGGTGGACACAGGCCGCAGCGTGCGGCCCCCGCCGATGTATCCAGAGAAGTGTGTGGACTCTCCCCTGCCGATTTGAAAATATTTACAGGGCCAGCACTGTGGTGTAGCAGGTTAAGCCGCCGTCTGCAGTGCCAGTATCCCTTATGGGCGCTGGTTCGAGTCCCGGCTGCTCCACTTCCGATCCAGCTCTCTGCTGTGGCCTGGGAAGCAGCAGAAGACGGCCCAAGGGCTTGGGCCCCTGCACCCATGTGGGAGATATGGAATAAGCTCCTGGCTCCTGGCTTCGGCCTGGCCCAGTCCTGGTCATTGTGGTCACCTGGGGAGTGAGCCAGCAGATGGAAGACCTGTGTGTGTGTGTGTGTGTGCCCATCTTTCTGTAATTCTGCCTTCCAAATAAATAAATCTTAGAAAACATCAGCCCAGCTCTGGCCAGTGCAGCCATCTTGGGAGTGAGCCAGCAGATGAAGACCTCTCTCTCTCTCTCTCTCTGTAACTCTGCCTTTCAAATAAATAATCTTTTTTTAAAAAGGAAATAAAATATTTAGCTCTCTAAACAACACATACTCAGTTCTCTACCAAATCAGGCTTGGGCAGATCCCGGCAGGACCAAAGCACAGAGCACGCACCTGAAGCCAGCCCTTCCTTCTCAGCGCAGCCTTCTGCGGTGGGCCGTCCTGGGTCTTGCTCGTGGTGGTCTGGGACCTACAGAAAGAGAAGCCGTGAGGAACGTGAGGGCCGGGCCGTCCACGGCGAGTGGACAGCGGCCGTCAGTTCCTCACTGCGTCCTGCACACTCGTCACAGCGCAGACGGTGATGGGACCGCCACCACGGAAGACGCCTTCTGCACCTGCACCTGCAGAGCCACGGGCGTGAGCTGCACAAGATGGGGCAGCCCTCGCGGACGCAGCCGGGGACGCAGCCGGTGCTGGGGGAGGGACAGGGCTCCTGACGGGGTGATCAGTCGGGGAAACGCAGGCTGGGCGGCCAGGCGCTTGCCCACTGCTAAAAATTTCCTGCGTGTGTAGGCAGCAATAGGGTGTGTGCGTCCATGCGACAGCCGTGGGGGCTGTTGGTGCGAGCAGGGAATCTAATCTTGGTAGGGGTGGGGCAGTGGCAGGATACCAGAAGGTATTGCGAATAAAACACAAACTTGAAATAAAAATTAAAGCATGGGAAAGCGAGGTAAGGACTGGGTTAGACCCGGGAGGATGAGGCGGCAGCTGTGTTGCAGAAGGAGGGGCTGCACGCCGTGAAGATGCAGGGGCGCTGAGCAGTGACCAGGTCCCACACAGTGGACCCTGAACGGGGCCGGGGGCCGTCCGCGAGGCGACAGGAGGCGGTGCTGGCGTGCTCGGCACACTGCAGCTACCAGGCGGCGGCAGCTGCAGGCCAACGCGGCACCTCCGTGCACGACGCCATCCAAGTCCATCTGCGCGCTAAGCTGTGTGGATTTTAACTTTTTATAACAGAGCCGGGTGTATTTTACAGCAGTGACAAAATATACTATTATCTACAAATGTTATGTATTCATGACATCCAACATTTTCTTAATTTTTTTTATTTTTATACTCTTTGGTTTGTCTTGTAAGCCTTTTTAAGTTGTTATAAATCTCCCCAAAACACCCCCAATGTGCATATAAGTGAACCCCAGAGCTCACACCCCTGTTGTTCGGGACTGTGCTGGTGGAACTGTGCACAGGGAGACGCGTGCGCAGTGTGCAGGGGCCAGGGCAGCTCCCAGGAGCAGCGAGGGCCCTGTCCCTCCAGCGCCAGGGGCCACGTGTGTCAGCTGCGCTGGGCACCCTGGGGGCTGCCACAGAGCTTTCCTGGGCACCCTCTGCAGATGGGACCAGCAGGTGTTTCCCCAGCTGTGCTGGGCCTTGGAGGGTCCTTGTCAGGCCCACACTGACCACAGAGGTCACAGAGGGGGGATGTTTGGAAATGTCACAAGTGAAGGGTGCTAAGCCCACGTGAAAACCCACACTGCCAGTGGGGTGGGACAGCTCCTGCAAGCAGCACCCCATCCCCAGGTCCCAGCATGCAAAGCAGCAAGAAAACCTGGAGAAACCCCCTGAGTGAGCTCACAAGCCGAACGTCCCAAACGTGCACCAGGCAGACGGGAGCCACGACAGGAACCCAAAGTGTCAGGACCACAAGACAGACAGAAACTAAAAGGGGCCACACAGGACCCCTGGATCTGCTTAGCCCCGTAACCAGCACAGCGCTCCCTGGAGGAGCCGCAGCCGCCACCAGGCCGGAGGAGGGGCCAGGCACCACGCAGACCACTGAGAGACACCCAGCAGCCCCTGGGGTCACCTCCAACACATGGACACGCGCCTGGCAGGGGCGGGGAGGAAGACCGGGAAAGGGGTGTAAAACCATTCACAGAAGAATGGCTGAGGCTCTCCAGATACAACGGATCTCACAGACACCATGACTCCCCCTCCCCAACGTGAGGACTAGGTGACCCCCCCACAGGACAGGACAGCCACCGACTCCCCTCCCCCCGTGAGGACGAGGTGACCCCCCACACACACAGGACAGCCACCGACTCCCCTCCCCCCGTGAGGACGAGGTGACCCCCCCCACACACAGGACAGCCCCCGACTCCCCTCCCCACGTGAGGACGAGGTGACCCCACACATACAGGACAGCCACCGACTCCCCTCCCCACGTGAGGACGAGGTGACCCCACACACACAGGACAGCCACCGACTCCCCCCCCACGTGAGGACGAGGTGACCCCCCCCCACACACAGGACAGCTACCCATCGGGTGACGTCTGTCTCCCAGAGCAGAGGAGATCTGACGACTACATCCAGAGGGAGACGGGGCCGGCAACGCGGCGCGCTTGCTACGCTGGCATTGGTCAGAGCAGCTTCAGGTTCCAGGGCTCTGCTTCCAATCCAGCTCCCTGCGAACGCACCTGCTAACAGGCCTGGGTGGGGTCCCGGCTCCTGGCCCCTGGGTTGTGGTCACTTGGGGAATGAAGCAGCAGATGAAGGACCCGCCCCGGTCTCTACCTCTCTCTCTGTTGCTCTGCCTTTCAGGTAAATAAATAAGTAAATCCTCAAACAACTGTAACACTGAGTGACCTTTAAGAGCCAGGCATTCACAGGTGGACGCCTGGAGGACGAGCCCGCATCCCGGGCAAGGGCGTGACTCCGGGCGGGGCAGCAGCTGCCCCCTCCACCCCGCCCCGCCTCCCCCTCCTCTGAGCAGAGACTGGAGCCAGGTCCACAGCTCCTCCCACAACGCCCTCCCCACCTCCCTCTCCCAGAGGCAGCATCCACCCCCATCCTTACTAAGAAAGGGGCTGAGCCGGCAACGCCTCCACGCTGCCGGCCAGGCCCTCTGACGCCAGAACCCAGGTGCACCTCGTGGTGCCAGCCCCTCCCAGCTGCTGCGCTGCCCCCAGGGCGGGAGCCCCGTGTGGGGCTGGGTGTCAGAGCAGCAGGATCACCCACAGGTGATGAAGCAACAGTCGCAGGCTGGGTCGGGGCCCAGGCTGGCCATCATTACCAGATTGCAGTCACCCCGGCTGCTCTGGCCAGCCTGAGGGTCGGGCTTTCCTGGCCGTGGACCGGAATCGCCTAAGTGGAGTCACAGACAGCTGGTGTCCTGCCCCAAGCACCAGCGCCTCCCAGCAACACGGCTCAGCGCAGCTGGGACCCCAGGTGCCTCGCCCACCGGCACGGCACACGCCCGGCACACTCACACACACCGTCACCCATGTGCTTCCTGCTTGTGAAAATCTCAGACGTGAGGAAGCTCGGGAGCGCACAGCGCCCACCACGTGCCCAGCACGGAGCCCCCCTTCCTGTGCACCCCTGCTGCAGCCGGGGGCTGGCCGCACAGAGCCGCACATGGTGTGCCCTCAGCCTGCTCCTGCCACACATCCAGGCCACACACACAGACACGTGCTGCCTGTCACGTTCTCTCAGGTCTGCGCCACGGCCGTGGCCGAGAGCGGCAGCGTGGGTGGTGCGGCTACAGAGCTGCTGCTGCCGCCGCCCCAGTGGGCAATGCCGAGATTCTGGGCCCAGTATGGTGGCTGCGGAGCAGAGCTTTGGTGTTGGTCCTGAGGATGCAGCCCCCGTGCGTGGGGCCAGTGCCCGCGTGAGAACCAGCGTGCACTGACCACAGTCTCTGTGCTCTGCTGCATGGGTGCCACCAACCAGGAGGCAGAGGTAGTCACCAGACACCGCACCAGCCAGTGCTGTGCCGCTGGCTCCCCAGCCCCCAGACTAAGATCAGCGTCGGTTCTTCAGCTGTCCAGGGCTGGTATTTTTGTTACAAAAGCCTGACTGGGCTGGGACACCTGTAGACTTGCAATGGGTCGAAAACTCAATTTGGGAGAGAGAGGAGCTTAGAGCCAGGACTGGCCAGCAGCCTTGCCCTGGATACGGGGGCGAGCAGGTGGGCTCACCGTCAGCCTTGCCCTGGGTACAGGGACGAGCAGGTGGGCTCACCGTCAGCCTTGCCCTGGGTACGGGGACGAGCAGGTGGGCTCACCTGAGCCTTGCCCTGGGTACGGGGACGAGCAGGTGGGCTCACCTGCGGCCTTGCCCCGGGTACGGGGACGAGCAGGTGGGCTCACCTGCGGCCTTGCCCCGGGTACGGGGACGAGCAGGTGGGCTCACCGTCAGCCTTGCCCCGGGTACGGGGACGAGCAGGTGGGCTCACCTGAGCCTTGCCCTGGGTACGGGGACGAGCAGGTGGGCTCATCGTCAGCCTTGCCCTGGGTACGGGGACGAGCAGGTGGGCTCACCGTCAGCCTTGCCCCGGGTACGGGCATGAGTAGGTGGGCTCACCATCAGCCTTGCCCTGGGTACGGGGACGAGCAGGTGGGCTCACCGTCAGCCTTGCCCCGGGTACGGGGACGAGCAGGTGGGCTCACCTGAGCCTTGCCCTGGGTACGGGGACGAGCAGGTGGGCTCACCTGCAGCCTTGCCCTGGGTACAGGGACGAGCAGGTGGGCTCACCTGCAGCCTTTCCCTGGGTACGGGGACGAGCAGGTGGGCTCACCTGCAGCCTTGCCCTGGGTACTGGGACGAGCAGGTGGGCTCACCGTCAGCCTTGCCCTGGGTACAGGGACGAGCAGGTGGGCTCACCTTCCGGCACGAGGAGCTGTCCGTGCTGCTGCTCGAAGTGGAGCTCCAGGAGATGGGTGGCTGCAGCGGCCTGGGCGTGGCTCTGCGTGGAGGGGAGGGAGAGGGGAGCGCGCGTGGGCACAGAGGCCGCTGAAGGCTGGAGCTGGGGCAGGGGCTCCCGTGCCTTCCCTCTCATCTGCAGGCCCCTGACGACACAGCACAGGCATCTGGACCAGGGCCAACTGGAAAGGCCTGGGCGCTGGGTGCGGGGCGGGGGTGGAGAGCAGCCTCCCCCGACGGACAGAGCCCACGCGTGCCACTGAGGGGCCTGTTCAACTCGGGTGTGTCTTCCATCTGCTCTGGCCAACTTGCCTCCCTGCCTCCCAGTGATCCCACCACAGGCGAACAGGCCACAGGAAACACCCCCTGTCAGCTACCACTGGAAAGAGATACTGGGCAAGTCCTCCGTCCTGGATCTGCCCAGGTCTAACCGCACCCACGGGCACACAGCGGCATCGCCTGCTCCAGGTGGGCCCTGCTCTCTAACGCCAAGGCTCCGGGCCTCCAACAGGCACAGCCCCGAGCGCAGGGCTGGGCTCAGCCCTGCAGAGGGCCCTCTGGCCAACTGGACCCATCACTATCACATCGTGGTTTCTCTCCTGACCGAACAACGCTCAGGATGTGCTCTTTACGGGTGGTGTGGCCCAGTGCTGAAGACGCCAGCACCCCACACCGGAGGGCCTGGCTTCCAGTCTCGCTCCCTGCACACCCTGCGAGCCAGAGGAGAGGCTCAGCTACTTGGGTCCTTGCCACTCCCGTGGGAGGCTCAGATTCAGTCTTTGGGCCCTGGCTTGGGCCTGGTTAAGCCCTCGGTGTTGTGAGATTTGGGGCCTGAACCAGGAGAGAGCAGCTTTTTCAGTTGAGAGTCATCCTGCCTCTCTCAAATTAATAAAATTCCTTAAGATGTGTGCAAGATTATAGAAGTATATATAATGCGCAAAAGCCTTCAAAGGGAATAAGAATATTTTCTGCTGTGTCACCTAATCACCCCTCCCAGAGGAGTTCTTTCCCCACTGCATCAGGAGAGACCGGCAGTGTCACGACTCACCCACAGAACGTGGTCCTGGGGCCGTCAGGCTGGGGAGTGAAGGGAGATTGCAAAATGAGTAAAGTTGTTGTCACACAGAACTCAAGTCCACCCTCGGTCAGCTTTGAGTAAAGGGACCTCAGGGGCGTGGCCCCAGGTAAGGGTCCCGCAGGGCAGGGCAACCCCTCCCCCACTGTGTGCACCTGCTGGTCTCTGTGTGAGACCCCGTGAGGGGGTTTGCTGCAGTACACGGTGCTGCCACGGTCCACCTTCTGTGGCACGCGTGGACCCCAGTGTGAGGGCATCAGAAGATGGGGGACATGAAGGAGGAGCCCCTCTAGGTGACCCCGAGAGCTCCCCCACCCCCTCCACCACACAGGAACAGCCAGTGTCTCCCACGAAGCAGAAAACGGCCTCCCGGACACCGAGCCTACCGGAGGCTCCAGGCTGCAGGCTGTGAGAAGCAGAGTTCTGCTGCCGATCGGCCGGGCAGTGTTACCTTGTTAGTGACGTCCAGGGAGATGGGTAGGTTCTGAGGTTGGTTGGTTTGTTTTTCAATACGGAACGCTTCACGGACTTGCACGGCATCCTCGCACAGGGGCCATGCTAATCCGCTCTGTATTTTAGTAGAGGTGCTGCCGACGCGAGCGCGGTTCTGAGGTTTTTCAGAAGCTGCCCTAGCGCTGTGCTCAGCTGTCCTCACACAGTCCCACTGAGCTCCCCCCAGGAAAGAGACTCCCGAGGCCTCCGTCCTCTCCAGCATGCACGGGAGGCTCCTTGCCTTGGCTTCTCTTTTTCCTAAGATTTACGTGTGTGTTTGAAAGCCAGAGTTACAGAGAGAGAGAGGGAGAGACAGAGATCTTCCACCTGCTGCTTCACTGCCCAAATAGCCACAATAGCCAGCCAGGGCTGGGCCGGGCCAGGCTGGAGCCAGGAACCCAGACCTTCCAGGTCCCCCACGTGGCGCAGAGGCCCGAGCTCCTGGAACACCTCCTGGTGCTTTCCCAGGCCACGAGCAGGGAGGGGGGTCAGAAGCGGAGCAGCCGGGGCTTGCAGCCAGCGTAATCTGTTAGGTCAGGATGCCAACCCCGCCGTGGCCTTTCTGATGGGTACGGGTATGCAGTGGAGTCCAAGTGCGGCTTTAGTTTGCATTCCCCTAACGTCAGATGCATGCTGAGCACACTGTCCTGTGGTGTCCACCTTGGTGAGGGGCTTCTTCAGGTCCTTGGTCTTTTTCCTTACTGCTGGGTTTTGAAAGTCCTTTCAATACTCTGGATACAAGTACATGATCTGCAAATGTTTATTCTAGTCTGAATCATATTTTTATTGTATTTTTAAGATGTATTTATTTAAAGGCAGAGTTAGAGAGAGAGACAGAAAGAGAGAGATCTTTCACTTGCTGGTTCACTCCCCAGGTGGCTGCACTGGTCAGCTTTGGGCCAGATCAAAGCCAGGTGCTTCTTCCGCGTCTCCCACGTGGGTGCGGGCCCGAGCACCTGGGCCACCTTCCGCTGCTTCCCCAGGCCACAGCAGGGAGCTGTCCTGACGCTGCAGGTGGTGCTAGACACTGGTCCTAGGTTTTTATTGTCTGAATAGCAGCCATTGAAGAGGGAATGTTTCCCATTTTGATCAAGTGCAATTATTATTCATTTCTTCTTCAATATGAAGTAGTTGGTGTCTTGGCAAAGAAGACAGCGCCAGTCCCCAGGTAACAAAGATGGTGCTGTTTCCCACGGGGACATTTCTCTTCAGCTGATCTTGGGTTAAGTTTTCCACTAAGGTTTTCTTGGTATACGGTTATCCAAGCATCATGACATCACGTACGAACATGATCTGCCCCTCCCCTGACCACAGTCCCTCACCGACTGGCCAGAAGGGAGAAGGTTTGTTTCTGGAATGTCTGTTCCTTTTTTCTTTCTTTTTTTTAAAGATTTATTTACTTACTTGAAAGGCAGAGTTACAGAGAGGCAGAGAGAGAGAGAGAGAGGTCTTCCACCTGCTGGTTCACTCCCCAGATGGCAGCAGTGGCCAGAGCTGTGCTGAATAAAAGACAGGAGCCAGGAGCTTCTCCTGGGTCTCCCACATGGGTGCAGTTCCACTGCTTTCCCAGGCCACAGCAGAGAGCTGGATGGGAAGTGGAGTAGCCGGAACTCGAACCAGCACCCATATGGTTGGTGGCACTGCAGGCTGTGGCTTTACCCACCACGCCACAGGGCCGGCCCCTGGAATGTCCATTGTGTTCTGTTGATCTGTTGTCTACACTTAGGCCAGTATTCCACTGCCTTACTTGCAGGAGTTCATGATAAACTGTGAGGTCAATTTATTCTGTTTGCAAAATTATGTTGGCTATTCTGTGCCTCTGAATTTCCATATATGTTTGGGATCAGCTTGTTGATTTCCCTCCCCCCGCTTTTTTTTTTTAAGATTTATTTATTTGAAAGGCAGAGTTACTGAGAGACAGAGGCAGAAGCAGAGAGAGAGAGGGGGGGAGAGAGAGAGAGAGAGAGAGAGAGAGAGCGCCTCCATCTGCTGGTTTGCTCCCCAAGCAGCCAGGACGGCTGAAGCTGGGCCAATCTGAAGCCAGGAGCCAGGAGCTCCATCCGGGTCTCCCACACGGGTGCAGGGTCCAAGCACACGGGCCATCCTCTGCTGCGTCCCCAGGCCATCAGCAGGGAGCTGGATGGGAAGTGGAGCAGTCAGGACTCGAACCAGTGCCCATATGGGATGCCGGCGCTTCAGGCCAGGGCGTTAACCTGCTGCACCACAGTGCCGGCCCCTGTTGGCTTCCTTTTAGGAAAAGAACCAGCTGGGAATTGACTAGGGAGTGCTAAGCCTGCAGGTGGATTTTGGGGACTTTTCTCCACGGCAACCCCGGGGCTCCTGGTCGGTTCACCTTGCGTCCTTGCCATCACGGTGAGCTTAGTGTCGTTCCCAGAGGCTGTGTAGCTTTCAGTGTACAACGTGAACACTTGTTTGCTGAGTTACTTCCGACGCTACTGTGACTGCTTCCGTTTTCTCTGCCATGTTTGGACTCCTCGCTGCTAGCAAACAGCTACAGAACACAGCCTTGTCCATGGGCGTTGTACCCACGGCTGTGCTGAGCTGGCCTCTTCCTACCAGTCTGTCGCCATGGCTTTCGGATTGCGCTTCTCTCACGGGAAGGCAGTGGGGCTTCAGGTCTGCTGGCCCGTGGCCCGTCTCCCCTCCAGCCTAAGGACAAAGCTCCGCTCTGGCTGAGCCGTGAGTCAGGGTGCCCTGCTGCCTCCCGGGTGACGGAGTCTCCCAGTCAGAAGTCGACGTGCTGCATCGAGAACCTTCTGAGGACGGACAGCATCCTGCGACTGTTGTCCCTGCTTCTCTTATTATCTGTGTTGACTGATCCCAGAGCCGACACCACGCCTGCATGCCTGGGGTGACCCCCACTGATCCACGCGGCACCCACAGGATCGGGGCTCAGAGCAGTGCTGGCCAGGACTGTCCCAGCAAAGCAGAACGTCTGAACAGGGTCTCCTGTGGCCTCTGGGCGCCGCAGTGAGGTCTGGGCTTGGACAGACGGGCTGATGGGTTTCCACAGCGTGGTAGCAACTCACTGAACGCGAGGAGACACTGAAGGCCGTGCCTCCACTGTCCCTCGCACAGAGGTGGTGCCGCCCCTTCCTGGGTCTCAGGGACTGCAGGGGGCTTTCCCGGAAGCCCTGCAGGAATGGGCAGAAGAGCCCCTCCCACATAGAAGTGCAGTCCCCGCAGCCTCAGAAACTGGCCCAGCCCACCAGGAACCTACAGGTGGCTTCCTGGAGCAGGTGCAGAGAGCAGTGGCTCCTAACATCAGCCCTGCGCGCTGCCTGTCCGTGAAGAAGGGACACAGTGCAACACACGGCACGTGCATACACATGTGTGACACACGCAGACACAGATGGTGGAACACCCCACACATGCATCCACATGTAAAATACACACATGGACAGATGGTGCAATACACACACAGAGATAACAACACACAGAGATCCAGAAGTTCTAACACACCCCAGACACAAATAACATGTAACCCACATAGATGGACACAGAAGGTTTATCCCTCCCATACACACTTACACGTGGAAGACACACAGAGATGGTATTATAACATACCCACACACGGCACACATGGCACAGCACACACTTCACACACAAATGCACACACATGTTACAACACACCACAAAGCTCATCTCTCTCTCTCACACGTAACCAAGGAGAGTTACATACGCAGACCACATGCACACAGGCAGTACACAGCCTGTGCCAATCTGTGTTCTACAGTTTTCCCTGACCTTCCATTTCCCAGGAAAGCTGCCAGGAGCCTGCGGAGCCCCACACCCTCTGCACCTGGGCTCTGCTCACTGCCCCCACGCTGATGGACTCGTGGTGCCTCTGAGCCCGGCGGCACAGGACACCACAGATCCTGACCACATAATGAGGAGGCGTGGCACACGTGGGCCCAGGAAGAGAGGCAGACTCAACCTGAAATGTGGTTCCCACGGATACCCTGCACCTCTGCACCCTGAGCCGAGCCATCAGGTGGAGACGACTGTGCTTCTACTCTCTGGGCCATCTGGCCATTGCATTGTGGCTGAGACGTTTCAGAGTATCCATAGATTGCTTCAGTTTAAATAACATGATGTTTGAAAGATTTATTTATTTATTTGAAAGTCAGATTTACACACAGAGAGGAGGGAGGGAGGGAGAGAGGGAAAGGGGTGTCTTCCAACCGCTGGTTCACTCCCCAATTGGCCACAATGGCCAGAGCTGTGCCGATCTGAAGCCAGGAGCCAGGAGCTTCTTCCGGGTCTCCCACATGGGTGCAGGGGCCCAGAGACTTGGACCATCTTCTACTGCTTTCCCAGGCCACAGCAGAGAGCTGGATCAGAAGTGGAGCAGCCAGAACTTGAACCAGTGCCCGTACAGGATGCTGGCACTGTAGGCGGGAGCTTTACCCACTATACCACAGTGCCAGCCCCTAAATAACAACACAATTTTGGGGACCAGCTTTGTGGCACAGCAGGTTAAGCCTCTGCCTATGACACCAACTTCCCATATGAGCACTGGTTTAAGTCCCAGTTGCTCCACTTCCAATCCAGCTCCCTACTCATGCACCTGGGAAAGCAGCGGAAGGTGGTCCAAGTGCTGGGGTCCCTGCACCCACATGGGAGACAGGAATGGAGGGCCCGCCTCCTGGCTTTGGTCTGGCCCAGCCCTAGCTGTGTGGCTGCTTGGGAATGAGCCAGCAGTTAGAAGACCTCTCACTCTCTCTCCTAACTCTGACTTTCAAATAATGAATAAATCTTTCTGTATTGCACACACACATATAGAAACACAGATAAACACAGACACATAAACACAGATAGAAACACAGAAACACACATACACGGCTGGCACCATGGCTCACTAGGCTAATCCTCCGCCTTGCGGCGCCGGCACACCGGGTTCTAGTCCCGGTTGGGGCACCGGATTCTGTCCCGGCTGCTCCTCTTCCAGGCCAGCTCTCTGCTGTGGCCAGGGAGTGCAGTGGAGGATGGCCCAGGTGCTTGGGCCCTGCACCCCATGGGAGACCAGGAGAAGCACCTGGCTCCTGGCTTCAGATCAGCGCAGTGCGCCGGCCGCAGCAGCCATTGGAGGGTGAACCAACGGCAAAGGAAGACCTTTCTCTCTGTCTCTCTCTCTCACTGTCCACTCTGCCTGTTAAAAAAAAGAAAAAGAAACACACACACACACATATAGAAACACACACATACAAACTTGGATACACAGATACAGAACTGTACATATATAGAACTACTCATAGAAACAGACATATAGAAACAGACACACACACACATAAACACAGAGACATAAAGAAGCACACATACACACATAAACACACAGCTAAACACACATATAGAAACACACATACAAACACACATAAACACACACATAGAAACGCATGCACACACAGAAACACACACACAGACACTTTGCTGTCCCTCCCCTGTGTGTCCCACTCCTGTCTGGGTGGCGTCCCCGCGTTCCCCATCAATATTCCCAGAACTTTCCTGCACGGGTTCGGGGCAGCACACTCACCCTGCGCAGGGAGGGGAGCTTGGGGCCCATGGTGGCCGGGGAGCACTGGCCTGGGGTCTCGGAAGGCCGCCGGAACTCCTTGCGCCGCACCCTGCTGAGATGGGACCGGGGGGGGGGGGGAGGAAAGCACGCGTGAGCTGCGGGGAGGGAGCTCCCAGGGCCCCGAAGGCCACCACGACCGCAGCACCCACTTCGCAGAACCACAGAGAACAGCAGCCCCCGGAGGCCGGCCGGGAGCCCGGGCTCCCTGTGCGGTGCGGCTGGTGCGGCTCCAGACCTTCCCAAGGGCGGGGCGCCACACAGCCCCACCCAGGACCACACGGGACCACCATGAACACAGCAGATTCCTCTACCGACAAAGTGACACGTCTCAGAGCCCAGACAGAGCATTCCCAAGGGAGGGAATTCCTGCGGCTGCTCCGGGGAGCCGAGAGAGGATGATCCGTGTCTACCTACCGTGCGCCCCCGTACCCAAGTACAGGGAACGCTGGCGGGGAGGTCAGAGTCGGGGTCCTCCCCGGGAGGGGAACGCTGGGCTGCCGAAGCTGGGGGCCCCTCTGAGCTGTCGAGAGCCCAGCGTGCCCGGCTGCGCCTGGTGGACACCGAGCAGTGAGTGTGCACCCAGCAATGTGAGTGACGGGGGTGCAGGTGGATGCGGGGGTGCAGGTGGACACGAGGGGTATAGGTGGACACGACACATGGGGGTGCAGGTAGACATGGGGGTGCAGGTGGACACGACACATGGGGTGCAGGTAGACATGGGGTGCAGGTAGACACGAGGGGTACAGGTGGACACGACGCATGGGGGTGCAGGTAGACACGAGGGGTATAGGTGGACACGATGCATGGGGGTGCAGGTGGACACGGGGGTGCAGATGGACACGGGGGTGCAGGTGGACACGATACATGGGGGTATAGGTGGACATAACACATGGGGGTGCAGGTAGACACAAGGGGTACAGGTGGACACGACACATGGGGGTGCAGGTGGACACGAGGGGTATAGGTGGACGCGACACATGAGGGTGCAGGTGGACACGGGGGTGCAGGTAGACATGGGGTGCAGGTGGACATGGGGGTATAAGTGGACACGACACATGGGGGTGCAGGTGGATAGGGGTGCAGGTGGACACAGGGGTGCAGGTGGACACGATACATGGGGGTATAGGTGGACATGACACATGGGGGTGCAGGTAGACACAAGGGGTACAGGTGGACACAACACATGGGGGTATAGGTGGACACGACACATGGGGGTGCAGGTGGACAGGGGGTGCAGGTGGACATGAAGGGTATAGGTGGACACGACGCATGGGGTGCAGGTGGACATGGGGTGCAGGTGGACATGGGGTGCAGGTAGACATGGGGTGCAGGTGGACATGGGTGCAGGTGGACACGGGGGTGCAGGTAGACATGGGGTGCAGGTGGACACGAGGGGTATAGGTGGACACGACACATGGGGGTGCAGGTAGACATGGGGGTGCAGGTGGACATGGGGTGCAGGTGGACATGGGGTGCAGGTGGACGCAGGGGTGCAGGTGGACACGGGGGTGCAGGTAGACATGGGGTGCAGGTGGACACGAGGGGTATAGGTGGACACGACACATGGGGATGCAGGTAGACATGGGGGTGCAGGTGGACATGGGGTGCAGGTGGACATGGGGTGCAGGTGGACATGGGGTGCAGGTGGACGCAGGGGTGCAGGTGGACACGGGGGTGCAGGTAGACATGGGGTGCAGGTGGACACGAGGGGTATAGGTGGACACGACACATGGGGGTGCGGGTGGACAGGGGGTGCAGGTGGACAGGGGGTGCAGGTAGACATGGGGTGCAGGTGGACACGGGCACTCCTCTTCCCTGGCCCCCACTACCACCCTACCAGGCCCATGTCCACACAGGCACCTGCTCTGTGTGGCAGAAGTGCTCCTGGCAGGGTTGGACCACAGCCCCGACAGAGACTCTGTGTGCAGCTCCCTGAAGCTGCTCCTGAGGGGCCCCCACCTCCCCAGAAGTGCGCAGCACCGTTTCGCCCCACTGCCATGCAATCTGAGACACCTGTTTCGCAGTGTATTTGAGAGGCAGGGAAACAAGGAGAGAGACGGGGTGGGGGATCTCCCATCTGTGGTCCCCTCCCCAGAAGGCTGCAGCAGCAGCCAGAGCTGAGCCAGGCTGAGGCCAGCAGCCAGAACCCCTCCCTGGTCTCCCCTGCGCTGACAGAGACCCTGCACTTGAGCCATCACTGCCGCCTCCCACGGTGCGCGTTAGCAGGGAGCGGTTTGGAAGCAGAGGAGCCAGAACCGGAACCAGGCACTAGACAGGGCACACGGGCGTCTCCAGAGGCAGCTGTGTGTGCCAAGCCCGCCCCAACCTCTGTGAACTCGGGTGTGGCCCACACTCGCCAGCGCGGGACCCTCACAGTCCACGGGCGTTGCTGTCACGGGGCAGTGCTGTGTGGGCCGGCACACAACGGACCTCCAGGAGCAGGGGTGTGAGGCGGCCATGCTGGTGCTCCTGCAGTACTGCCCGGGCACGGTGCTGCCCCCACCGCCCGAGGAACGTTTCCTGCCACCACGAGGCCCCCGGGGTCTACTGCCCGCTGCATGCGACCTCCTGTTACACGGCACATCAGCACTCCCGCCCCTGGCTGGGGGTCGGGAAGCAACGCGTGCAGGACACTGGAAGACCACACGTCTGGAAGGAAGCACAGGCTGGCCTTCCCCGTGAGCACCACGGAATGACGCTCCCAAGACGTGGAGCCGAAGGAGAGCAGCCCGGAGCCGCCCGGCGCGGAGCGCTGTGCGAGGAAGAGCTGGGGAGGACTGCCCGGCGGCCCCGGTACTGGGGGCTCTCAGCTTCCTAGCTTTTCTACGATGAACACAAAGATTTGATAGCCAGGAAAAATAAAAGAAACTCGGGCCCCAGTGTTGTGATGTAGTGGATGGCGCCACGGCCTGTGATGCCAGCATCCCACCTGGGCACTGGTTCAAGTCCCAGCTGCTCCACTTCCGATCCAGCTCCCTGCTTATGGACTGGGAAAGCAGGGGACGATGGCCCAAGTGCTTGAGCCCCTGCACCCAGGTGAGAGACCTGGAAGAAGCTCCTGGCTCCTGGCTTTGGACCGGTGCCATTGTGGCCATTGTGGAGTGAACCACAGGTGGAAGATCTCTGTCTCTAAACTCTGTCTTTCAAATAGATAAATCTTTTTTTTTTTAAAGAAACTTCTAATCTTTGCTTTGCTTTGCCTTTGGAGTGAAAACGTCCAGTCCTGGCTCTGTTGGGTCTCTATCAGTATGTCCAAAAGGGAAAACAGAAACAAGTCTGTGACGGGGTCATGGCAGTGTCAGGGGTCACGGGCAGTGTCACAGCGGGTGGGCAGTGTCACAGTGGGTTGGCAGTGGTCACTGTGGGTGGGCAGTGGTCACAGCAGGTGGGCAGTGGCAGAAGCCGTGGGCAGTGGTCACAGCGGGTGGGCAGTGGTCACTGTGGGTGGGCAGTGGTCACAGCAGGTGGGCAGTGTCACAGCGGGTGGGCAGTGGTCACAGTGGGTACGCAGTGGCAGGGGTCATGGGCAGTGGTCACAGTGGGTGTGCAGTGGTCACAGTGGGTGTGCAGTGGCAGAAGCCGTGGGCAGTGGGCGGTGGGTGGGCAGTGGCAGGGGTCATAGCAGAGTGGTCACAGTGAAGTTGCTTGGCCGATACCTGCTCGGGTTGGGAACGAGTGAGAGGAAAGCGGGTCAGGAGCTAACGCCCACCAGGCAGGAGCACTCGGCCCAGCCCAGGCACAGGCGCGGGCGGACGCCTGGTGTGGCTCTGCTGAGTCGGAAGGGTGAAGAGGACAGAGAATCACGCGTTTCCACTGCGGGCCACACGAGTGGCTGCAAGCTCACAGGGTGGCTTTCTGTCGTCACCCACGGCTGGAGACTTACTCGTCCTGCGGCAGACTTGGGACGGCGGCATCACGTATCGAACAGGAGTGCAAGTCCCGGCTGCTTGCCTCCCACCCAGCTGCCTGTGAGCTGCGGACGCAGCACAAGTACTTGGGCCCCTGCCACCACGCAGGAGACGGGGATGGAGGCTGGGGCTCCTGGCTACGGCCTGACTAACCCTGGCCATTGCAGCCAGCTGAGGAGTGGACAGACAGAAGGTCCCTCTCTCTACTCTGTGTGTCTCTCCCTCGCACTGTCACTCTTTCCAAATAAATCTTAAAGAAGAAAGAAAACGACTCATTCTAGATGAATTATTTCCCAAAGTCACTGTGCTCGCAGAACACAGCCACGCTAGGCAGAAGCAGCAACAGCAGGTCACTACTCACCCCGGCAGTGAGAGCCTCGGAGGGCCGCGCGCTTCCTGCGAGATAAAAGCGAGAACCGGGATGTTGCCACGGGGCCTGGGTCACACAGAACTCAAGTCCACCCTCGGTCAGCTTTGAGTAAAGGGACCGCAGGGGCGTGGCCCCAGGTAAGGGTCCCACAGGGCAGGGCAACCCCTCCCCCACTGTGTGCACCTGCTGGTCTCTGTGTGAGACCCCGTGAGGGGGTTTGCTGCAGTACACGGTGCTGCCACGGTCCACCTTCTGTGGCACGCGTGGACCCCAGTGTGAGGGCATCAGAAGATGGGGGACATGAAGGAGGAGCCCCTCTAGGTGACCCCGAGAGCTCCCCCACCCCCTGCACCACACAGGAACAGCCAGTGTCTCCCATGAAGGAAAAATGGAAAAATGGCCTCCCGGACACCGAGCCTACCGGAGGCTCCAGGCTGCAGGCTGTGAGAAGCAGATTTCTGCTGCCGATCGGCCAGTGGACGGTATTTCCTCCACAGCCTGGGTCTGGCCAGCGGCCTTGCCCTGGGTACGGGGACGAGCAGGTGGGCTCACCTGCAGCCTTGCCCTGGGTACGGGGATGAGCAGGTGGGCTCACCGTCAGCCTCGCCCTGGGTACGGGGACGAGCAGGTGGGCTCACCGTCAGCCTCGCCCTGGGTACGGGGACGAGCAGGTGGGCTCACCGTCAGCCTCGCCCCGGGTACGGGGACGAGCAGGTGGGCTCACCGTCAGCCTCGCCCCGGGTACAGGGACGAGCAGGTGGGCTCACCTGCGGCCTTGCCCCGGGTACGGGGACGAGCAGGTGGGCTCACCGTCAGCCTTGCCCTGGGTACGGGGACGAGCAGGTGGGCTCACCTTCCGGCACGAGGAGCTGTCCGTGCTGCTGCTCGAAGTGGAGCTCCAGGAGATGGGTGGCTGCAGCGGCCTGGGCGTGGCTCTGCGTGGAGGGGAGGGAGAGGGGAGCGCGCGTGGGCACAGAGGCCGCTGAAGGCTGGAGCTGGGGCAGGGGCTCCCGTGCCTTCCCTCTCATCTGCAGGCCCCTGACGACACAGCACAGGCATCTGGACCAGGGCCAACTGGAAAGGCCTGGGCGCTGGGTGCGGGGCGGGGGTGGAGAGCAGCCTCCCCCGACGGACAGAGCCCACGCGTGCCACTGAGGGGCCTGTTCAACTCGGGTGTGTCTTCCATCTGCTCTGGCCAACTTGCCTCCCTGCCTCCCAGTGATCCCCACCACAGGCGAACAGCCCACAGGAAACACCCCCAGTCAGCTACACTCGGGGCTGGTGCTGTGGTGCAGCAGGTAAAGCTGCTGCCTGCAGTGCCGGCATCCCACATGGGGGCCATTCGAGTCCCGGCTGCTCCACTTCTGATCCAGCTCTCTGCTGTGGCCTGGGAAAGCAGTGGAGATGGCCCAGGTCCTTGGGCCCCTGCACTTGCATGGGAGACCTGGAAGAAGCTCCTGGCTTCAGATCAGTGCAGCTCTGGCCATTGTGGCCAACTGGGGAGTGAACCAGCAGATGGACGACCTCTCTCTCCTCCCTCTTCTCTCCTGTCTCCTCTCTCTCTCTGCCTCTCTGTATAACTCTGACTTTCAAATAAATAACTCTTTAAAAAAATTGTAGAGATTGATAAGCAAACTGCTGGTGCCAGCATATGGTGTAGTGGATAAACCACTGCCTGTGCGGCTGGCTTCCATATGGTTCTGGTTCGAGTCCCGGCTGCTCTACCTCCGATCCAGCTCCCTGCTGTGGCCTGGGAAAGCAGTGGAAGAGGGCCCACGTGCTTGGGTCCCTGCACCCACGTGGGAGACCAGGATGAAGCTCCTGGCACCTGGCTTCGGCCTGGCCTGTGTCAGCTCTGGCCATCGCAGGCGCCTGGGGAGTGAACCAGCAGATGGAAGACTGCTCTCTCCCTCTCTGCAGCTTTTCAAATAAGTAAATAAATAAGCATTGTTCTAGAAAAGCAAAGTGCTACAGATGCGTATATGATTGTGATTGTATAAAAGATACACATGATTCACAAAAAAATTCAAAGGGAGCGTGGCCAGTGTTGTGGCACAGTGAGTTAAGCCGCTTCCTGTGACGCCGGCATTCCATGTGAAAGCTGGTTCAAGTCCCGGCTGTTCCACTTCCTATCCAGGTCACTCCTGATGGGCCTGCAAAGGCAGCAGCTGGTGGCTCAAATACCTGGACCCCTGCTACCCACGTGGGAGACCTGGATGGAGCCTGGCTCCTGACTGTTGCTGCCATCTGGGGCATGAACAAGGGATGGAAGATCTCTTCGTCTCTCCTTCTCTGTCACTCTGCTTTCAAATAAATAAAAATAAATCTTAAAAAAGGGGGGGTGTCTAAGAGATACCAATGAAAACTCTAGCAGAGGGGCTGGTGCTGTGGCACAGTAGGTAAAGCCCCAGCCTGCAGTGCCGGCATCCCATATGGGCGCTGGTTCAAGTCCCGGCTTCTCCTCTTCCAATCCAGCTCTCTGCTATGGCCTGGGGAAGCAGTAGAAGATGGTCCAAGTGCTTAGGCCCCTGCACCTGCGTGGGAGACCTGGAAGAAGCTCCTGGCTCCTGGCTCGGTGCCCAGCTCCAGCCGTCAAGGTCATTTGGGGAGTGACCCAACAGATGGAAGACTTCTCTCTCTGTCTCTACCTTTCTCTGTAACTCTGCCTTTAAAATAAGCAAAAGTTAATCTTAAAAAAATTAACACTCTAGCAGCAGCTACTGGTGGCTGAGGGAATATGGGTGATACCCATTTTACATCAAGAATTTGTCGTAACTTCCATATTTTATGTGGTGATACACATTGATAAGACATCACTATGTGTTCCAGGTGGAAGTTTATGATCCAGGTTCTAGTTGGGTTCCTATCATTCTTGCCCAGAAACGGGTAAGAGAGAAAACGCTTTTTGGTTTTACTTAAGTGTGGTGATTATGGTCAGACCACACTTCAAAGTAAATTTCAGAATAATTTGTACTTATAAGAACAAAGGAAACCAGCTGAGGACCACGGCCGTGGTGCTGTCTGAAAGAGCACGCTCTTTGCCACGGAACTGTCTTTCACTGTGAAGGCCCGAAACCCCGGGGTCGCTCTCGGGGCACCTCTGCCGGCTGCCCCTCAGCTCACCCTGGACGCTGCTGCCTCTTGGGGCAGTGACGCCCACCTTCCGGGGACGCGACAGGGGTGTGGACCCGAGCAGGAGACTCGCTCCCAGAGGTGTCACCGCGGCTCCCTGCGTGTCTGAGTGAAGACACGCCTGGGCCCTCTCGAGTGAAGGGTGTATACTCAACAGCGTCCCAACCTCACCCTTTGAGAGACAGGTGCACGTCCCCTCCTCTGGTACACGCCCCGCCTGTGCACGGTGGCTGCAGGGCCGGCCGGAGGGAGCAGGAAGCGCGATGCAGGCCTCCACATGGGTGGGAGAAACTCCCGCTGTGGACCTGCGCTGCTTCCTCCCACGTGTGCATCGGCAAGAAGCTGCAGTTGGAGCCTGGAGGGAGGTTTAGAACGCGGCCATCGCGACCAGCATCTTCACCATTCCGTCAAACGCCTAACAAACTGATCTATTATTCTTGTTTTAAAAATATTTACATATTTATTTGAAAGGCAGAGTTAACAGGGAGGTAGAGACAGGAGAGAGAGAAGACAAGAGAGAGAGAGGAGAGAGAGAGAGAGATCTGCCACATGGGTGCGGGGCCCAAGGATTAAGCCATCTTCTGCTGCTTTCTCAGGCCTAGAGCTGGATCAGAAGTGGAGCAGCTGAGACTCGAACCGATGTCCATATGGGATGCTGGCACCACAGGCGGCGGCTTTACCTGCTACGCCAAGCACTGGTCCCTGTGGCCAGCGTTGTAGCACAGTGGGTTAAGCACCACCTGTGACTCCCAGACTGGAGTGCTTGTTCAAGACCCAGCTGCTCTCTTCTGATCCAGCTCCCTGCTGGCAGCAGCAAATGGCCCAGGTCCTCAGGCCCCTGCGCCCCATGGGAGACCCAGAAGAAGCTCCAGGCTCCTGGCTTCGGATCAGCGCAGCTCTGGCCATTGCCGCCATCGGGGAGTGAACCAGCGGATGGAACACCTCTGTCTCTGTAGCTCTACCTCTCTCTGTAACTCTTTCAAATAAAAACAGCAGCAGCTGGGCAGTCAGAACTCACCCAGGGAGAGAGCGGGCGGGCGGTCCACGTCTTCCCTGTGGGGTGAAGGAAAACTCATGGCAGAAACGGAGCTGCTGACCCTGAGCTTTTCCCACAGACAACCCAGTCCATGGGTGATGCTGAGTCTTGGCCTGGGCTTCTTGTGGCCCCCGGGCAAGCGTCTCCCTGCCACGGGTCTTTCTCCCAGCACCCCGCGCGTGCCTCCGTCTCCATGTGTGAGGCCTTGAAAACGCCTCTGACGTGGCCTGAGGGGACACCCCACAGCAGCCCGGTGTCGAGCACGCACGGCACCGTCCAGGGGAGCCTGGTGCCACCTGACCCGGGCGGGGTGGGCACCTCTTCCGCACACTCGCACGAAGGCAGCGGTGCTGTGACTGCATGGCCTGGGGTCGCTGGGACGGGCCGAGTCTGGGATGGAGTGGACAAGTGTGTGTTCAGCGTCCAGTGAGAGGCAACCAAGCAAGGATGTGCTCCCGGTTTCTCCCTGAGGGGGTGCTGGCCCCTCCCTGCTGTTTGTTGAGTGACTGCAGGCGTGAGGGCAGAAGACCCCTCCCCTCCGGAAGCAGAGTCCCTGCCACCTTCAGAGACCGGCACAGTGCAGCCCCGCTAAGCACAGCCCACCAGCAGTCCTGGGGCCAGGTGGCTGACTGGGAGGGAGGGGTGTGAGAAGGCGTAGACAGCCGCACACACGCCACACGGGACACACCCCAGGGTCCTGGGGCCTGCCTCACACTGAAGCAGGGAGTGGGCCAACAGGTCCCAGCTGCTCGGCCAGCTGGGCCTCGTCCCCAGGTCTGTACCAGGCGGACCGCGAGCACAGGCATACCTGCTCAGGCCCCGCCTCCGGGTCCACAGCCGGCTTGCTCCTGCACGCTGCCTTGGGACACTGTGGCAGCTGGCCCTGCGCTATGAAGTCACGCGTGCTCATCTTCTTTGCAACTAGAAGCAGAAAAGTGGAAGCGGGGGTCACCTCGTCCACTGCGGCCCCCAGCGTGGCTCCCGGGCTGCAGCCCACCTGGGCAGCAGGCAAGAGGGTCTGCCTGTCTTGCCTGGGACAGGACACAGTCGAGCCCCATGGCCCACTGTGAAGCCCCATTAAGCCGGTCTTCCCAGCAAGGGTCAGGGGAAAACACGGCAGGTGGCCTCCTGTGAGCCCACGCTCCCCCGCCACGCGACGGGCTTTGCAGGATGCCCTGGGATCGCTGCATCTGAGGGGCCAGGTGACCTGGGTGTGTGGTCTGAGCACCTTGCGGGAGCCCTGCTGGCGACGCCATCCCAGGGCCATCCTTCCATGGAGACCCTGGCTGCCCAGTATGTGCCGCTGTCTGCCGTGCCTCCCACGGGGGCCACGCTTTCACGTCTTTTCCTAACAGCCTCCATGCCTGGGACCAGACGGTGGCTGGGACACGCGGTGCCCATCTGCAGCCTCCCCCCGCCTCGGTTCTGTGTTCCCGACTGACTGCACCCCGCCCTCGTGTCAGCCTCCCATCAAGAACCTGAGTGACAGTGGGAACGTGCACTTGTTGATGTCCTAAAGCCACGCAGACCAGAGGGGAGACGCCTGGCAGGTGTGCTTGGGTGGCGTGCGTTTCATGTAAAACATTTCAAACTGGCAGGATGAAGGATGCAGCGTGCTCCCAACCTTTTAACCTCAGTGAGCAGCCCGGCCACAGCGCCCAGCAGCCTGCCCGTGCCTTCTCGGGCTGCTGGCGAGGGCCAACCAGCTCTCCACCTCCCTCGACGCCTTCCCTCCCATCTTGCTGGGGCTGCCCCGGGCCTGCACCAGCTCGAAGCCTGGGTGCACTGCTTCTCGAGTGTGGCCTCTGCTTAGGGGGACACAGGGCGGCAGGGGGTGTGGAAGACTGCCCGCCTCCCTTACCTCTCAGAGCTCACCCTGCAAGTCGGTAGTGTGCTGTGAGCTGCTCTGTGGACAGTCCATGTGGCCAGGGGTGGAGAGAGGCCTTGTCCTGCCATCTACCAGGGACGGCACCACCAGTGGCTTCACAGGGCGCTCACAGGAGCTCCCCCAACCTTCACGCCAACCACGGTCCCCACCAAGGCCTCCACCGAAGCCCAGGAGGGGTTCTGGGTGGAGGCCCCAGCTCGCCTGAGTGTGCCCCTGCATTTAGGCGCAGCTGTACCCTAGCTAACAACTGCTAGCCACACCAGTGTCCTTGGTGTGCAAATCCCCCCCTCAGCCCCACTCACACCCCTGCCCCTCTGGGGTTCTGTCCCCCAGTTCAACCCTCCCGGATGCCTCCACCTGTCTGTCACTCCAGCCGGCTGAGTCTCTGATCTCTCCCATCGCATCCTATAAACATCACGTCTTTGATGATACCAGCAGCTGTCAGGCCACGGTCTGCCCCTGGCGGATGCCCTCAGGCTGTGGTCTGCCTCTGGTGGATGCCCTCAGGCTGTGGTGCTGTGGCTGGTGGATGCCCTCAGACTGTGGTCTGCCTCTGGTGGATGCCCTCAGGCCGTGGTCTGCCCCTGGTGGATGCCCTCAGGCTGTGGTCTGCCCCTGGTGGATGCCCTCAGGCTGTGGTCTGCCCCTGGTGGATGCCCCCAGCCTGTGGTCTGCCTCTGGTGGATGCCCTCAGGCGGTGGTCTGCCCCTGGTGGATGCCCTCAGGCCGTGGTGCTGTGGCTGGTGGATGCCCTCAGGCTGTGGTGCTGTGGCTGGTGGATGCCCTCAGGCTGTGGTGCTGTGGCTGGTGGATGCCCTCAGGCTGTGGTCTGCCCCTGATGGATGCCCTCAGGCTGTGGTGCTGTGGCTGGCTGGCACTCACTCCTCTGCAGCTCTCCCCACCTGGCTCTGTGCTCAACACCTTTCTGGGGCCAGGGACGACCCTGAACTCAACTCCAGTGACCACCAGCAGCCCACTGTTGGTGCCACAGAAAGCAGAGCTCCTGCTGGCCGGTGGGAGAGCCACCTTAGAGCGCAGGGGCGCTGCGTGAGCCCCAGCTCAGGTCAGGACACGCTGGCAGGTGTCCAGCCACACACTGCCCTGCTGGGTGCCCTGCAGGCTGGTCTGTGACTGACAGCCCGTGAACGGGACAGGGCCAGCCCAGAACTACGAGATGAGTGGATTTGGGTGCCAAAACTTGCGATGCCCACGGGGCAGTCTGCTCCTAGTTTGCATTTCCCAGAGCTTGGAGATTTCAAATTAGTTTTGCACCAGAATACCCTCACCTTTTAACTCCATTCTCCATGGACACCCTCACGTCTCTCATACCATCGCCTGGCCAAGGCTGACAGACCCAGGGGTCACCCCAGCAGCCACGTGGCACTGGCCACGACACGTCCTCCCTCTCTCTGGTGCTGGCCAAGGCTGGGGCCGTGGATCCACTGCCAAGTCCTCCGACTTCAGGGCAAGCACGGCAGAGGCGGGAAGCAGTGCCGGACGTCCCTCGGCCACATGGCTCCAGCCTCCTGGGACCGGCACGTCCTTACAGGAAAGCGCAGCCGGGGCTGATGCTGTGGACGCCGCGCCAGCGTCGAGCAGCCCGCAGCCCACGTCCAAGGCTGGCCTGGGAATCCTGTAGGGGCTTTAGCCATGGCACAGACTCACTGTGAGCCACAGGTGCCGAGTCCTCCCTGTGGTCTCAGAGCACAGGGGCCACGGAACCTCCTGCAGGTGTCGCCAGGACATGGGAGTGGGAGGGGTTCTGGTGCCGGCACTCACTCGGGCTTCAGTGCAGCCGCCTCACGCACATGAAAACCACAGAGCTCCCGGAGCAGTGCGACAGGATGTGCCCTCCCAAACCGCCGTGTCCCCCGGGAGAGGGGCACGGGTGGGCAGCTGTCAGCTCTGGTCTCCCACACAGAGCACAACAGCACACCGGGGCCCACAGGCCACTCTCCTCTCCTGTTCCACTCAGAGCCAAAGTCAGGGTGCAGTGGTGCCCACCGAGCTGGGTGCCGTCACCCTCGCTTCCTGCCTACCCACCTAGGCCTCATGCCTAGCAGGTGTTCTCTGCCTGTCCCCCTGGCAGCCAAGTGCACCTGCACATGCTGTTCACATCTCAGCACCTCCACCCCCACCCCCACCCCCCTGGGGCCAGCGCTCAGCATTATAACCACAAAATCCGAAGGAATGGCCACTACTGGGTAGCTGGGCCCGTCCCTCTGCTGCACATGTGTGTCATGGCTCATGTGTGGTTCGTGGTGTGCTGTGTGTCATGCCGCTCATGTGGTCTGTGGCATGGTGTGTCATACCTCACATGTGGTTCGTGGCATGGTGTGTCATGCCTCCCACGTGTGGTTCGTGGCATGGTGTGTGTCATGCCTCTCTCATGTGGTTCGTGGCATATGTGTCACACTCACATATGGTTCGCAGCATGATGTGTCATGCCTTGTGCATGGTTGTGGTGTGCGTCACATCTCGAGTGTGGCTCGTGGCATGTTGTGGATCATGCTGCCACATGCATGGTTCATTGTGTGGTGTGTGCCACGCCTTGCACATGGCTCGTGATGGGGTGGTGAGACTGGACGAGGGCTGGTGTGAGAGCCCTGGGTGAGGAGGGCAGGGGAGTTCTGTCTGGGCACAGCAGTGGGGACCGCACCCCTGGGCAGTCAGGGAGCACTTACACACATGAGACACTTCTGGACACCTTTAGAAGGCGGAGTTTAGACACAACCCTGAGTACGCAACGGTGGAAGCAGGTTTCAAAGGCGGCCCCACTCTCTAGGGTTTGGCTGCAGGGAGTGTGCCCAGGTCCCCAGGCCCCATGGCCAGGCAGCACGCGACTTTGGACCAGCTACACGGACGTGGGCCTCTGGGAAGAGACGTCAAAGGTGCTGCTGCCCCTTCTCAGCACAGGCAACGGGCTGTTCTTCACAGCTGGGCCAGGAGCGTGCATGTGGCGCCCGTGGGATTCACGCCGGAGTCTGCACTGCACTTTCGTCAGAGACATCAGGCAAGCCTCAGGCAAGACGACCGGACGGGCTTTTCAGGGATGATGGGGTGACCCGGGGTCACAAGTGGGGCCTTTCTCCGTGGGGGCATCCATTCTGCATCAGACGTCGCTAGCACAGCCGCAGGCAAGGAGCTGTGCTGAAGACCAGAGCCCGCTGGCCGGGCTCCTGCACTCGGTGGTGAGGGAGGAGGAAGGCTGCAGGGGACGGCACCTTTGGAGGAGCGGCCTGGAGACGGTCTGTCCTGGCTGCCCACTCCCCGCAGCCCCCAGCCCAGGGCCCATGATGCCCAGAGACTGAACGAGGCTACCTGGGAGGAAGGGCTGTGGGTGGGGACAGCCCATCCTTCCAGGCCAACAGCCCCAGCGCACAGACACCCTCAGGCTCACAGCCCAGCTGCCCGGGCACTGGCCACCGTCCACTGAGCTTAGGCTGGATCTCACCATCAAGACCTCAACCTGGTGCTCTCTTAAGGGAGTCACCGTTTCCATCATGCTCTGCTCTCGCCCACAAGAACTCCTTCCTCGCTCTAATTTTATAGCCTCCCCCACGTTTCCTGCGGCTCCTGGGCCTTGAGTCCAGCCCCTCTGGGCCTGCACCCTCCCACGGTGCCTCCTCTTCCTGGGAGTTCTGTCTGCTGTGAGCTCGTTTCTGGCACAGGCTGGCCAGGAAGCCTCCTGCCTGGGTGCCACCGAGCGTGGCGGGCAGAGCTCGGCAGGGGCGGGCTCCAGGGCAGGTACGCACTCAGGTAGACGTGGAAGACGAACAGGCGGCCCAGCGCCGACACGATGCTGAGGCTCAGCAGCAGCGCAGCCACCCCGATGCACAGCACCACCGGGGTCTTCACACGCGTGGGGAGCACAGGAAGGAAAAGCAGCCACGTGCCGTCCTCTACCTCTGTCAGGACAAGGGAGACACACGTGACCAGGGAGGCCAGGGGCAGGGTTTGCTGGTGGAGGGCAGAGTGAGGACCCCGGTGAGCAGTGCCTGGGTATTTACCCTACCTGAGCCTGGGGCCCCTCCTGACTGGCGGCTGGGATAACCCCACTCTGGGTCTGGAAGGAGAGGCCACGTCCCCGGTCACTCCCACCGGCCCCTACACCTGGGCCTCTCCGTGCTACACTGGTCAGCCTCAGACAGAGCGGGGAGAGGGGGCGGGTGCTCGGGGGGGGGGGGCAGCCTCCTGTGGCCGCTGTGCCACTGGGATGAGGCGCTTCAGCACCTTCCACCCCCAGTCTGAATCCGCGTACCGGTGCTGCGTGTCCTCTGGGGCTCTGACACAGGGCTCCTCCCGCCTCTGCCGGCTTCTGCGGACGGCGGCTCTGCCTCCGCCCCTGCTGGCCCACAGCCTTCTCCTCTGGGTCTGTGCCTCCCTCCACTGGGCCCACCAGACCACCCAGGAAGACCTGGCTGGCTGGCAGCAGGGGCCGCCTCCGGGCACGGGCACACCTTTCCCCCTTGCTCCATGCAGGCAGGGCGCCCACGCTCAGCTAAGGGTCTCCAAGCCTGCAGCCTCCGGTGCCTCCCCTGACAGCTGGCTCCTGTGGGGCAGCCCACGCCTGCAGCTGCCCCGGGGACCAGACAACTGAGCACCTCGACCTGACTGTGGAAGGACTGAGGTGTGGAGTAGACCCCTCTCTCAACCCTCACTCCGGGCACTGCGGCCCCATAACAGCCCTGGAGGTGCCAGGACACCCCACAGCTGCCCACCGCAAAGTTGCTGGCAGCAGTGTACACGTGGAGCAGCTGCATGAGCCAAGGTCCACAGCCTGCCAGGGTCTGCTCCCAACCAGCGCCCCAGACACAGCACCAGGGCGTGCGCCTCTCCAGCCACTCCCTAGAGCAAGCTGGGGTGACCATGCCCTGCCAGAGGACCGTGGGAAAACAGCTGACCCAGCACCCTGGACCCCGAGGGAGGCAGAGCCGAGAGCCAACCAGCACCCCGGACCCCAAAAGAGGCAGAACCAACCCAGCACCCTGGACCCCAAGGGAGGCAGAACTGACAGCACCTTGGACTCCAAGGGAGGCAGAGCCAAGAGCCAACCCAGTACCCCAGACCCCGAGGGAGGCAGAGCTGACCCAGTACCCCGCACCCTGAGGGAGGCAGAGCTGACCCCATACCCCACACCCCGAGGGAGGCGGAGCTGACCCTGATCCCCGCACCCCGCACCCCGAGGGAGGCGGAGCTGACCCTGATCCCCGCACCCCGCACCCCGAGGGAGGCAGAGCTGACCCTGATCCCCGCACCCCGCACCCCGAGGGAGGCGGAGCTGACCCTGATCCCCGCACCCCGCACCCCGAGGGAGGCAGAGCTGACCCTGTACCCCACACCCTGAGGGAGGCGGAGCTGACCCTGATCCCCACACCCCACACCCCGAGGGAGGCAGAGCTGACCCTGATCCCCACACCCCGCACCCCGAGGGAGGCAGAGCTGACCCTGATCCCCACACCCCGCACCCCGAGGGAGGCGGAGCTGAGAGCTGCAGTGGCACCTTTGTAATGGCGGTCAGTGCGGAGACTCCTGGGGTCCATGACCTGCTTTGTAAAGATGTACAGCATGATGACCATGAGGAAGAGCAGGGCGACCAAGGCAGACAACACAGAGCAGAAAAAGTACCTGAGGGAGAGGAGCACACGCAGACGCTGTGGCTGGCCAGTCCTGAGGACAGGACCACACAGACACCCACACCTCAGGGGCCCAGGTGCCAAAGGCTGCACAGAACGGCTGTGGGTGTCCCCTGGAAGGAGCCCGAGACCCTGCTCCAGACCAAGTGGCGTGGGCCCCTAGGTCTGATCACTCCTGCCAGGCCGCGACTGCACGGACCGCACCTGCAGCTTCTCCCTCTTTACAACAAAGCACCTCTTGCAGACACGACCTCACTTAACCCTCGCGAGAAGGAAGTGAGGCCGTGAGGAGGAGGAGCAGGGGCCACTCCCTCCTCACAGCAAACCCCAGCCAGCTACCCGCGGTCAGCACGTCCCCCGAGCCCACCGCACACAGCTGCTGCCGCCCTGGGTCTGGATGAAGGCCCTCATGGCAGCCCCAGGCAGGCTGGGTCCCAGCCGGGTCCTGCGCGGTGCGAGAGGTGGCTGGGGCTGCTGGCCGAGTCAGGGGTGTGTGACCCACCGGCACCGAACATCAGCTCTGAGCACAGGGCGGCGGGCTCCAGGGCACCCTCGGCTTTTAAGTGGCTGCTGTCTGCGAGCCCAGGAGCCCTTCCCGGGCCGTGCGGGGCCGTCTCCTTAACACATCCTCCCTCAGCCTCTCAGTGCCACACTCAGCCACTTTTCTAGACCAAACATCCAAGTGCAGAACACGGGCGGCTGCTGCCTGCTTTCTCTGCCTGTGGCGGAGGGAGGGGCGTCGGGCTCTCCCTAGCCCGTCAGTCACGTGATTCCAATGCTGCGACGCGGCAGCGGTGCGCATGCTCACGCGGACCCTGGTCTACACGAGGAAGCCGGCAGGAGGAGCTGCATCGCCCAGCCTGCGGCCACGTGCGGCCTTTCGGTCGTGGTCTCCTGAACAGCTGCTGGGAGGCCACTCGGACCCCAGCCACTGCGCCGCCCAGGCCGCAGGACCGCAGGGGAGCGCTCGTTGCTTTCTTCCTGCTGACCTTCACGACTGGGCAGCTGACGGAGAGCCAGCCTGGTGGACGCTCCGCCTGTCACCTGGGTGCTGGACACACTCCTGTGTCCCAGGCTCTGGCCACTGCTCCGGGGGCTCAGGGGAGAGTTCAGGGGGCCTTGGCCAGTTCCTTTCTGTCCCCAAGAACCTCCATGACTTGCAAGTCCAGGGAGGGCTCCAGCCAGTTTCAGAACCAGACAAGACCAGAGGGATGGGAGCCCTGTCCTCTGCGGTACAGGGGACAGGGACTTGGCTCCAGGAAGACCCCTCGTGCCCACAGCCCTCGGGGCCCCTGCTCCTCACACCACAAGGACGCCCTGCCTGCAGGCAGGCCCCGCTCCCCCAGACCCCATGGCCTCTGCAGGCCACTCCCTCACCAGTAATTTCTACTGCCCACGCAGTTGTTAAGCCAATCGCAGTGATGGTCAAACCCTGCGACGCACTTGTTGCAGGTCCTACAGTGCTTAGTGTGCTTGTTCCTGGAAGGAGGATTGGAGAGGAACCGATCAGCCCACAGTGTGCAGGCCAGGGATGGGTCAGAAACCTGATCTCCCGAGCCAGGTGGCCTCGGGCAAACTGGTCCACGTGGCATGGAAGTGGGTGTCCACTGGGGACAGAGGTCAAGCCCTCTACCTGAGGCCAGGTCGAGCACTTGAAGCCTCAGTGGGGGACAACAGCCCAGGGTACAGCAATCAGAGTGGGAGGCACCTGTGCCTCTATGGGCGAGGCCCCAGCTGACATAGACACCCCAGGACCCTCCTGCAACCCCCAGTCCTGGGAACTGGGTAAGCACCCTGGTGGCGGCCACGGCTGCCCTGTAATGCCAGGATCCACTCTGCCTCACACAGCCCCACTGTCCTCCCCAGGTGGCCCTGGGACATCCATGGAGCAGGGCCTGGGATCAGGGTCCTCCCTCCTCCGTTGGGCAGGGGGCTCATCTACAAAACCCAAGAAGACAGCACTACTTTGGCCCTGGACTGAAGGGGAAGAACCCACATGCCCGAGCCCCAGGGAAGTACTCGACCCTGCACGAGGGCTGCTGCCTTCCGGCCAAGGGAGAGCGCCATTCGCTGCACAGAGCAGTGCTCCGCACGAGGCAGGCAGGCAGCAGGCAGGCTCCGCCCTGTGCACACGGTCCCGACAGAGCAGTGCATGGGAGGCAGGCTCCGCCCTGTGCACACGGTCCCGACAGAGCAGTGCATGGGAGGCAGGCTCCGCCCTGTGCACACGGTCCCGACAGAGCAGTGCTCACGGGAAGCAGGCTCCGCCCTGTGCACACGGTCCCGACAGAGCAGTGCATGGGAGGCAGGCTCACCTGTCCTGTGCACACGGTCCCGACAGAGCAGTGCTCACGGGAAGCAGGCTCCGCCCTGTGCACACGGTCCCGACAGAGCAGTGCATGGGAGGCAGGCTCAGCCGTCCTGTGCACATGGTCCTATCAGGCAACTGTGGCACCAGCGTCCACTTCACAGGGCAGCTGTGCAGCTTAGATGCAGTGTCCACAAAGTGGGCCCAGGCCAGAGCCCAGCTGAGGCCCCAGCAGGGCTGGCTGCTGTCACAGCAGTGCTGAGGGGCTGCCAGGGCCCGGGGATGCCCGACACCGGGGACAGCGGGGGCGCACTCACACTTTGATCTGGCACAGATGACAGTACAGGTCCTCGATCACATGATCGTGCTTAGAGCGGTCAAAAACTGGCGGTGGCTTCAAATAGCCCCGGAGTCGCACGTTCGGTTCCGCAGGGTCGATGGACACTGCCGTCAGGTGGGCCACGAGGTGGACCAGGAAGAGCCCACCGGCCACCTGGAGCAGCAGTCAAGGAGCACACCGATGGGCCTGGGGTGCACCGCAGAGGCGTCCCCCGCGGGCTGCTCCCCAGCCTGCTGCGCGGCTCAGGTGCCCGCAGGGACCAAAGATGGCCCCTGGAGTCCTGCTGGCTCTTCACTGTCTGCAAGCCGCAGCCCAGGGCGGACCCCACCCACAACACACCCCCTCCACGACGCCGGGCCAGCTCAGCAGCCGCGGGGCGGGCACTCCTGCCCTTCTCCATGTAACCAGGGCAGAGTGAGGGCTGCTGAACATGGGCCCATGTGGGGCCGGCACTTGGCACAGTGGGTTAGCCTCTGCCTGTGACACCGGCATCCATACGGGCATGGATTAGAGTCCCGGCTGCTGGCTTGGGAGAGCAATGGAAGGGGCCTGAGTGCGTGGGCCCCTGCACCCACGTGGGAGATGTAGAGAGAGTCCAAGCTCCTGGCTTCAGCTTGGACCAGACCAGGCAGTCGCAGCCATTTGGAGAGTGACCCAGTGGATGGAAGATCTCTCTGTCTCAAATAAACAAAGTGAAACATTAAAAAGGAAAAAGAAAAGGGGCCTATTGCAGCAGAAACAGTGCCCAGTGAGGGTGCGGGGGAAGGGCTCAGCTGCCAGCAGAGGCTGTGGGGACCACGCCACAACGAGGACTCTGGCAGCACCGGGGCAGGAGCTCAGCCAGCCACCGTCCACCTGCTGACGGGGCCCAGGCTCTCGGGGGCCCTCTGCTCTGGCTCCAGCGGCAGTGGGAAGAGGGCCTTTGTCCCTTGCAGCCAGGACGTTGATTTGTGTGCACCCACGATCAAGAGGTAAACTCAGGCGCTCAGCTCCCCACCTTTCTCCTCCTCAACTGCCCCCCAAACAACTCCTGACCACAAGCTGGGCACAGATGACCCTGAGAAGGGTCGGGAGGGTGATTCGGAGGCCAGGGGCAGGCCAGCCACGAGCAACTGGGCAGAGGGGACAGGGAGATGGCTGAGGGCCAGTGGCAGTTGGGGGCCACGTGAGGGACAGGAGTGATCAGAAGCCCCAGTGCCGTGTGTGCCCTTGGGGGACAGAGGCCTCCTGGGGCTGCTCTGACCCCAGTGCTGGAGGCGAGGCCTTGGCTACCCCCTCGGCTCCCATAAAGGGTGTAAATGGATGGGTCAGCAGGGCTGGTGACACTGTCATGGCCAAGAACTTGTCCCAGCCCATGGGCGGGTCTGCAGCACCCCTCCCTGCAGGGGAGCGGGTGGGGCACAGTACACTGTTTGTATTGTTGCTGAGGTGACAGACAGGGCTGAGGATGCTGGGAAGGGCAGGAAGAGGCCCAGGTGTGGTCCTTCCCTGCGACGGGCAGGCAGGGCAGCAGGTGAAACCGAGGCTGAAGCAGGCCCAGGCCTCTGCCAGGACAGCCTGCACATCCTCCCGGGCTGCTCACACAGAGTGGCCTGGGACAGGACGGCCTGTCCGCAGGACCCCTGGCTCCAAAGTGGAGGTGCTTGTGGCACCTGCCAGGCCCAGACTCCCTGGAGCCTGGAACCCCCAGGGCTGCCTGCATTCCCTTCCCCCAACCAGTGCCCACCCCTGCAGGTGCTGTGGCCAGGAGGGCCTCCAGGACTCCAGGCACACTGGCCACCTGGACTTCCCTCTGGCACACGGAGCTGGTCAGGGACACGCTGGTCAAGGGCAAGGCCGTCTCCCCTGTCCTCGGTGCCCTGCCTGTCCGACACAATGTGTCTCCACGTTGTACACGTGGACTCGGGTGATTCTCTGACGCGTCACCCACAGCAGCGACACTGGTGACCCCACGTCTGCTCTGAGCCCGAGATGCCCTGTGCCACACGCAGCCTCCTGAGCCTACACTCACACTTCACACTCACACTTCCACAGCGTCCCAGGTTCACCCAAATAAAAGCCAGGACAGAGGACACAGCGGGCAGCCCACCTTCCCTGCGGCTTCGGTCTGGGAGCTGCTTGGCTGACGGTGCAAGGCTCCCTAGCAACACTGTGCGTTCAGTAAACAAACAGCCCCACCCTCGGCCTTGGGAGCCTCTCCCTGCCCGGCCTGCAGGCAGGAAAAGGGGAGGAGCCGGCCCTGGGAGGCAGGTTCTGTGACTGCTGCCTCAGCCCACAGCCAGGCAGAGCTGCTATCAAATCAGAGTTGCTGACGGCAGCCTCGCGGTGCCAGCCTGGACTCTGTCCACCCTCACCAGGATCACGCTGCACAGGGTCCACCAAGGATTGGGTGACACCAGAGTCCACACTGCATGGAAAGGGGGTGGCTGTGCCAAGTCCTGAGAACACGCCCACTCAGGAGGACCCTGGCAGCTTCGTGGTCCAGCCCTCCACAAGAGGGGCGCAGCCTTCCCGGTTTCTTCTCCAGGTTCCATGGAGCTGGGGCCTGGGTCCCTCAATCTCTCTGCCTGCTCCTGACCTTGAGCCTGATCTCCCTCAGGTCACCTCCCACCCCAACCTGGAGCCTTGCAAAGGCTGTTGGCGCCCTCCAGTGGCCACAGCACGGCGTCCAAGTGCTGCTGGCCCTAAGGCCCGGGCATGTCAGGCAACAGGAGCCCAGCCTGCCTGGAGAATGCGCTCTAAGGCAGCCTGGGCCCACACGCAGGAAAGCGTTCCTGACCTGCCACTCGGGCGCCGAGTCCCAGGGGGCAGTGGGTCAGGCACAGGTGACACAGCTACACTGGGTGCCGAGTCCCAGGGGGCAGTGGGTCAGGCACAGGTGACACAGCTACACTGGGTGTGAGTCCCAGGGGGCAGTGGGTCAGGCACAGGTGACAGAGCTACACTGGGTGTGAGTCCCAGGGGGCAGTGGGTCAGGCACAGGTGACACAGCTACACTGGGTGTGAGTCCCAGGGGGCAGTGGGTCAGGCACAGGTGACAGAGCTACACTGGGTGTGAGTCCCAGGGGGCAGTGGGTCAGGCACAGCTGACAGAGCTACACTGGGTGTGAGTCCCAGGGGGCAGTGGGTCAGGCACAGGTGACACAGCTACACTGGGTGCTGAGTCCCAGGGGGCAGTGGGTCAGGCACAGGTGACAGAGCTACACTGGGTGCTGAGTCCCAGGGGGCAGTGGGTCAGGCACAGCTGACACAGCTACACTGGGTGCTGAGTCCCAGGGGGCAGTGGGTCAGGCACAGGTGAAGAGCTACACTGGGTGTGAGTCCCAGGGGGCAGTGGGTCAGGCACAGCTGACAGAGCTACACTGGGTGCCGAGTCCCAGGGGGCAGTGGGTCAGGCACAGGTGAAGAGCTACACTGGGTGTGAGTCCCAGGGGGCAGTGGCTCAGGCACAGCTGACACAGCTACACTGGGTGCTGAGCCCCAGGGGGCAGTGGGTCAGGCACAGGTGACAGAGCTACACTGGGTGCTGAGTCCCAGGGGGCAGTGGGTCAGGCACAGCTGACAGAGCTACACTGGGTGCCGAGTCCCAGGGGGCAGTGGGTCAGGCACAGCTGACACAGCTACACTGGGTGCCGAGTCCCAGGGGACAGTGGGTCAGGCACAGGTGACACAGCTACACTGGGTGCTGAGTCCCAGGGGGCAGTGGGTCAGGCACAGCTGACAGAGCTACACTGGGTGCCGAGTCCCAGGGGACAGTGGCTCAGGCACACCTGACAGAGCTACACTGGGTGTGAGCCCCAGGGGGCAGTGGGTCAGGCACAGGTGACAGAGCTACACTGGGTGTGAGTCCCAGGGGGCAGTGGGTCAGGCACAGGTGACAGAGCTACACTGGGTGCTGAGTCCCAGGGGGCAGTGGGTCAGGCACAGGTGACACAGCTACACTGGGTGCCGAGTCCCAGGGGGCAGTGGGTCAGGCACAGGTGACAGAGCTACACTGGGTGCTGAGTCCCAGGGGGCAGTGGCTCAGGCACAGCTGACACAGCTACACTGGGTGCTGAGCCCCAGGGGGCAGTGGGTCAGGCACAGGTGACACAGCTACACTGGGTGCTGAGCCCCAGGGGACAGTGGGTCAGGCACAGGTGACAGAGCTACACTGGGTGTGAGTCCCAGGGGACAGTGGGTCAGGCACAGGTGACAGAGCTACACTGGGTGCCGAGTCCCAGGGGACAGTGGCTCAGGCACACCTGACAGAGCTACACTGGGTGCTGAGTCCCAGGGGGCAGTGGGTCAGGCACAGGTGACAGAGCTACACTGGGTGCTGAGCCCCAGGGGGCAGTGGGTCAGGCACAGCTGACACAGCTACACTGGGTGTGAGTCCCAGGGGGCAGTGGGTCAGGCACAGGTGACAGAGCTACACTGGGTGCTGAGCCCCAGGGGGCAGTGGGTCAGGCACAGCTGACACAGCTACACTGGGTGTGAGTCCCAGGGGGCAGTGGGTCAGGCACAGCTGACACAGCTACACTGGGTGTGAGTCCCAGGGGGCAGTGGGTCAGGCACAGCTGACACAGCTACACTGGGTGCTGAGTCCCAGGGGGCAGTGGGTCAGGCACAGCTGACAGAGCTACACTGGGTGTGAGTCCCAGGGGGCAGTGGGTCAGGCACAGGTGACACAGCTACACTGGGTGTGAGTCCCAGGGGGCAGTGGGTCAGGCACAGGTGACAGAGCTACACTGGGTGCTGAGTCCCAGGGGGCAGTGGGTCAGGCACAGGTGACACAGCTACACTGGGTGTGAGTCCCAGGGGGCAGTGGGTCAGGCACAGGTGACAGAGCTACACTGGGTGCTGAGTCCCAGGGGGCAGTGGGTCAGGCACAGGTGAAGAGCTACACTGGGTGCCGAGTCCCAGGGGGCAGTGGGTCAGGCACAGGTGACAGAGCTACACTGGGTGCCGAGTCCCAGGGGGCAGTGGGTCAGGCACAGGTGACACAGCTACACTGGGTGTGAGTCCCAGGGGGCAGTGGCTCAGGCACAGGTGAAGAGCTACACTGGGTGTGAGTCCCAGGGGGCAGTGGGTCAGGCACAGGTGACAGAGCTACACTGGGTGCCGAGTCCCAGGGGGCAGTGGGTCAGGCACAGGTGACACAGCTACACTGGGTGCCGAGTCCCAGGGGGCAGTGGGTCAGGCACAGCTGACACAGCTACACTGGGTGCTGAGTCCCAGGGGGCAGTGGGTCAGGCACAGGTGACAGAGCTACACTGGGTGCTGAGTCCCAGGGGGCAGTGGGTCAGGCACAGGTGACACAGCTACACTGGGTGCCGAGTCCCAGGGGACAGTGGGTCAGGCACAGCTGACAGAGCTACACTGGGTGTGAGTCCCAGGGGGCAGTGGGTCAGGCACAGCTGACAGAGCTACACTGGGTGCTGAGTCCCAGGGGGCAGTGGGTCAGGCACAGGTGACACAGCTACACTGGGTGCTGAGTCCCGGGGGCAGTGGGTCAGGCACAGGTGACAGAGCTACACTGGGTGCCGAGTCCCAGGGGGCAGTGGGTCAGGCACAGCTGACAGAGCTACACTGGGTGCTGAGTCCCAGGGGACAGTGGGTCAGGCACAGGTGACACAGCTACACTGGGTGTGAGTCCCAGGGGACAGTGGGTCAGGCACCGGTGACAGAGCTACACTGGGTGCCGAGTCCCAGGGGACAGTGGGTCAGGCACAGGTGACACAGCTACACTGGGTGTGAGTCCCAGGGGGCAGTGGGTCAGGCACAGGTGACACAGCTACACTGGGTGTGAGTCCCAGGGGGCAGTGGGTCAGGCACAGGTGACACAGCTACACTGGGTGCCGAGTCCCAGGGGGCAGTGGGTCAGGCACAGGTGACAGAGCTACACTGGGTGTGAGTCCCAGGGGACAGTGGGTCAGGCACAGGTGACACAGCTACACTGGGTGTGAGTCCCAGGGGGCAGTGGGTCAGGCACAGGTGACAGAGCTACACTGGGTGCCGAGTCCCGGGGGCAGTGGGTCAGGCACAGCTGACAGAGCTACACTGGGTGCTGAGTCCCAGGGGGCAGTGGCTCAGGCACCGGTGACAGAGCTACACTGGGTGCCGAGTCCCAGGGGACTGCGGGGGCACTGAGTGATGTGCAGGTGAACAGGGAGAGGAGGTGGGTCCAGAGCAGAGTAAGATAAGTGGTGGTAACAGCACATGATAAGGCCGGATCTGCCCCCCACAATATGCTGACGTCCTAAGCCTGGCACCTGGCAATGAGACCCCACTTGAAAGTAGGTCTCTGCCGATGGCCAAACTGCGATGGTCCCTGGGGTGCCCAGATCCCAGGACTGTGTCCTTACAGAAGGGGGACTGGACTGAGACGGACGCACTCGGGACAGAAGGCCCGGGCTCGTCCTCGAGTGCCTGCAGAGCCCAGCCCTGCCGCCTGCGTCTCAGGTGCTGCCTCAGGAACCGGGTCTGCAGCCCTGTGTTGGCAGCACAGAGTCCAGGGCTCCCCCGAGGCCCTGCAGGGCAGAAGCAGAGGGCAGGGAAGTGAGCGGGGGCCTGGGGGGACTGGAAAATCACAGGCCCAGCTCAAGTGCGCCCGACAAGGCCTGCCTGGAAATGGCACCCTGCAGGCTGCCCCTGTGGGGACAGGGACTCGGCCACCACCCTGAGGGACAGCTGTGCCCACACCCTCAGGCCAGAAACCCAAAAACAGTGCTGATGCTGCCGGACAGCAGTCATGGGCCGCCCCTGCCGTGTCTCTTCTAAAACACACCCTCAGGCCCAGCTCCACCCACCCCTGCAACCTGAGCACAGGGTGGGGCCTGCAGCCCGAGACTCCAGGTCCCTGGGGACACACCACTAGGCTGCAGCTGGACGAGAGGACAGACTCAGGGTGTATGTGTGCACCACTTGTGTGCAAGCGTGCCAGCTGTGTGCATGACACCTGCATCTGTGCCACCTGTGTGCACACCACCTGTGAATGCACGCCACTTGTGTGCCACCTGTGTGCTGTGACATTTCCATGTGCACACCACTCGTGTACACATCAGTAGGTATCACCTGTGTGCCACCTGTGTACACGCCACCTGTGTGGGCATGCCACCTGCCACCTTTGTAGGTATTCCACCTGTGTGCCACCTGTGTACACGCCTGTGTGCATGCCACTAGTCTGGGCACAAACCCCTGTGCACCTGTGTGTACACATCAACTGTGTGCGTGCCACCTGTGTGTGTCTGCTACCAAAAAACTTAGAGCCTCAAGTACTTACATTAAAGAGAGATAACGATTTGAACTTGAGGCAAGTGTTCCCATTAAGAAGGCAGAAAAGTGCAAGGCAAATCCAAAATGAGTTGAAAGGAAGAAATACTAAAAATAAAAGCAGAGATTTTTTTTAAAAAAACAGGAATGAGGAAAACAAAAGAAAAAGTAAATGCTAAAGTTGACCTTTTGCAAAATCAACAGAAAACGACTAAGCCCGAGTCGGCATCTAAGGGCAAGGCCGGCACAGACCCCGCGCTCAGGATGGCCACGGGAACCGCGGACACTTCACTCCAAGACTTCCGACACATTGTGTGACAGTGACACGGCACACCAGACACACACCACACTGTGCGACACACACATTGTGTGACAGTGACACGGCACACCAGACACACACCACACCGTGTGACACACACATTGTGTGACAGTGACACGGCACACCAGACACACACCACACCGTGCGACACACACATTGTGTGACAGTGACACGGCACACCAGACACACACCACACCGTGTGACACACACACATTGTGTGACAGTGACACGGGACACCGGGACACACACCACACCGTGTGACACACACACATTGTGTGACAGTGACACGGCACACCGGGACACACACCACACCGTGCGACACACACATTGTGTGACAGTGACACGGCACACCGGGACACACACCACACCGTGCGACACATATACACCATGTAACATACCACACTGTGACACACAACATTACACACCACACCGGGATACACACCACACTGTGTGACAAATATACACCATGTGACATACCACACTATGACACATACCACTGTGTGACAGTGACACATACCATTACACACCAGACCGTGATACACCAGACTGTGACACACACCACACTGTGTGACATAAAACGCTGTTGACACACACATTGTGTGACACTGACACACACCGTGACACACATGGGACACCACACTGTGACACACACACGAGACACATCAAACCTGACAGGCACCATGTGACACAACACTGTGTGACAGTAACACACCACACCGTGTGACACACACCGTGCAACACACCAGACTGTGCTGTTTCTCTGCTCAGCACACACCTATGGAAGGCCACGTGGTGGGGGCCACACAGGGAGATCCAACCTTCACCAACACTGAGCAAGGACACAGGCCTGCTGTGCACAGACCTCCTTGTCAATGACGCATGTGTGCTGGCACTTCCCAAAGCCCACGTGCCATGCCAACGTACACCAGGCACACCTGGGGTCTCCCTACGGTAAGACAATGTCAGTCCATTTTCAACACAGAGTAGAAAATCATGCCAGCTGGCTTGCAGATGCAGCAAAACTCCCCAGGCAATCAGGATGTTAGGGAGTAGCCGACCCCAGAGAGGAAATCCAGGTACAGTGAAGGGAGGCGGAAGGTGACTTTGTAACTCGGTGTCCAGGAGACTGTGCAGCCCACAGAACTCAGCCAGTGAGGAAGGGGGAGGGACCCGCGAGCTGGGCTCTGACGCTTGCTGCGCCTGCGCCGGGTGGGCCGCTCGTCAGACACCTGGCCTCGCAAGACCTGTGGAGAAGCCTCACGTACACTGCTCTGCCTGGGTCCACGTCTCTCTCCTGAGCGGGCCGGCGAGGGTACTTCCTCACCTACCATCTCCCAGGCACAGCCCCCTCGCCCTGCACCTGTCACTCGCCCATGTGCACAGGCACCCAGCATCTGCCCTTCCCGGCAGGGAGAAGGAACGGCCGCGGTGGCACTGTCAGCGCCAGGCAGGGACGGAGCCTCAGGAAACAGACTCTGCACCGAGACTGCGGAAAGCCCCTGGACCTCAGGAGACCGGCAGGCTGAGACGCCCGCCCCCCAGGAAATGACAGGCAGTGGGCCGCGTACTCCAGCTACGGCACCGGAAGCCCCTCCACCTTAGGCAGAGCCTCCCGAGGGAAAGGATACGCAGTAGGCCGTGTACTTCCAGCTCTGTGACAACAAAGGGATAAAAATGCCAAAGCAGGCCACGGCCATGAGTGTGAAGGTGATCCAGGCAACCCCCTGGAACACGTGCAGGGGCAGCGACCAGCCGTTCACCCGGGACAGCCGCGCTGGTGGGGGCTTCTCTGTGCCCCTGGCCTCGGGTTCCGGGATGACCCGTCTAGAACTCCTGTCGCACGTGGCCACCTGCAAGGCAGAGAAGGGGGCATGAGGCCACCGTCTGGTCTGGGCAGGCAGTGGGGGATGGGCTGAGGCTCCCAGCTGCCATTGCCAGGGAGGCCACAGGACAGCCTGGAACCTCTGTCCCAGCACAGCCACAGTCATCCTGAGGCAGCTGTGAGAACACGGAACGTCCATGGGACCAGGGAACAAGGGGGCGGGGAGGGGAACACCTGCCCTTCTGGCCAGAACCCCAGGTGCCCAGAGAAGTCCTTGCTGACCACTGCAAAGCAATGAGTCCTGGGCTCTTTTGAAAACACAGCCAGACTCAGAGAGCCCAGCAGGACACACATCCCAGGGAGCTCCCCTGGTGGGGGGGGGGGGCAGCGCAGGAGGAAGGGAGCCATGCTCTCCGCAGCTGCAGCTCCCGCAGACTCTGCAGGTGTCCTGGGGAAGAGGACCAGCCCTCAGACCCACTGCGTCACCTCCTCTGCAGGCACACGATGACCTGCCGGGCCCAGACGTGGTGCTGGGGGAGGGGGCAAGAGGCAGGCGGCAGCCACCGCAAGGTGGGAGCCGGGGGGACAGGTGCTAGCTCTGGCCACGCTGCACTTCAGGCAGTTTCTGCTGATCCTGGGATGCAGAGGCGCCGCTCGGGGAAGAGCGAGCTGACACTGCCTCCTCTAAGCCGCCGGGGCCCCCACCAACAGCCCGCCGATCAGGTCCGGCCCTCTGGTCTCTGCACGTGGCCCACGAGGAAGTCTGGGGACCTGAGATAAAGGTGCTAAGGGAGGAATCAGAACACAGCAAGGCCAGCTTTATGCCTTGGAAACAAGCCCAGTGAAAGCCGCAACCAACAGCAAAGCTGCTGCCAACGTCCAAGCAGCAGCGAGGGACATCAGCGCTCCGCACGGCGGTGATCAGGGCGCAGGGGCTGAGTCGGGAAACAAGCTGCCTGGATCTCCCGCTGAGGAAGGTAGCAGCACATCACAGGAGATGGCAAGAAAATGGGATGGGGCCTTCCCATGAAGCAGAAGAGGTGCGACTACAGGGCCAGGCAGGACCTGGGACAGAGAAACCCTCCTGTGGGCTCTGTCCCTGCCTGGCACCGCCAGCCAGCTGCAACCCAGCGTGTGCCCGCACGGACAGAAACCAGAGGCCTTGGGCGGAAAACAAGACAGCGCACGGCGCAGCTCTGAGCCGCCACCGCAGAGTGGTCCTTCGGGGTCCCAGACGGCTGTGACTCCGAGGTGGCCCCCGCCACCGTATCCTCACGTCTACTCCACCAGCTCTGACATCATCGCCTAAACACAGCGAGTTATATTTAAAACAAACGCAAGCTAAATCACAATCTAAGCAACACATGCTAACAGCCCATGAGTGTGCAGCCATCGGCAGCATGGCCGGGGCAGGGGGGCCAGCTGCAGGGCACCCTGACCCAGCGGGGGGGGGCACCTGGCCTGACATCCTGTCCTCACAGGCTCTTTGCACAGCGTCAGGTCTGATCGGATCGGCGGCTTGGATCCTCCAAAAGTGAACCGGAGACCTGGGAGGAGCACAGTGGGCGGTGAATTAACTTGGGAGGGCCTGACTTGCTTCAGGCTCACCCACCCTCACTGCAGGGGGTCTGACCCTCACACACCTCCAGTAACCAGGTCGTTTCCGCCTACTTTGAAGCATGCGTGCTGTGGTTTGGACATTGTGCCCGGTGCGGTCAGCTGCCAGCAGGTGTGGGGAAGGCAGGCAGGCAGAGCCAGCCCTGCAGCCCCGGGCCCCCTGAGGCCTCACTGGAGCCACGTCGGGGTGCAGCCAGGGATGAGGGAAGCCTCCCTCTGTGTGCACCACCCAGCCCAGCAGGAGAACGGAACGGAGAGGGAAGGAAAAGCGCACGTGCCTAGTTCTTACCTCGCGGCAGCTCAGAAGCAAACGCCAGGAACCAACGCTGGGCACCTCGGCAAAGGTGGCCCCGCTTCTCCGTCAAGTGAGACCCTGTTTCCTCGTCGGGTGAGAGAGGCACAGTTAGAGGAGGGCCCAAGACGGGCTTGGGGAGCTGCCTGGTCCTGACCCCAGCCCGAGAGGTCCCCAAGAGCACCCCGAGAGGTCCCCGAGAACACCCCAAGAGGTCCCTGAGAGCTCCCCGAGAGGTCCCTGAGCGCACAAGGCGCTGGGCTGGGCCATGTCTGTGCAGCAGGGTTGGGGAAGGTACCCCTGGAGGCTGAATGGGGGCCTTCAGGGAGCTGTGTGTGCACCCAAACCCACCTCAGCGCACGCACACACACACCATGTACACACCTCAGTATACACACACACACATACCTCAGCATACACACATACTGCACACACACACACACACCATGTACACACCTCAGTACACACACACACCATGTACACACCTCAGTATACACACACACACACCATGCACATACCTCAGTATACACATACTGCACACACACTACACCATGTACACACCTCAGCACACAAACACGTGTACATGCAGTACACACACACCAGACATATCCACACCAGATACACACACACACCATGCATATCCCCGTGGTGCAATGAGAAGGCCATGCCAAGATGGCACTGGCAAGTGAGCATCAGTAACTCAGGAAATGGCTGTGGGACCCACATGGCAAAGGAGTCTGCCTAGCAACAGGCTGTGATTGGTTAGGGCATAAACCGCCCCTTGACTGGATTGGCTGTCTTGGCTATATAAGCTGCTGCACCAACTGAAATAAACGAGCCTGCAAGCTGCTCTCCTCTGGCCTGCTTTCACCCGACTCCTGGGGTCTGTGTGGTAACTCTGTGCCTCTTGCCCCCACCGCTCTTCTCTCAGACAAATCCACAGCAACATACCCACCCACCCCTCACACACATTATATACAGCATTCACCACCCACACCATGTACTCCACACCCTGTCTCACACACACATGCAAACACACACACAGCATATACACTATACACCACGTACACACACAATGCTCCCCTATAAACACCACACACATACACACGACACGTGTGTACAGCATGGTTCCACAGGCCCCAGAACCCCTCTTGCCGACATCACATTGAATCCTGGGCTGGGCGTCTCCAGCCCTTGCCAAGCCCGGCCAAGGCCACCTGTGACAGGCTCTCTGCAGCCTGGCCTCCACCCCGCATGCCTCCCTCACACCCCATGGACCTGGGTGAGGCCTTGCCTGTTTCATCCTGTCAAGGGTTAACCTCTTGGGCTCCAATCGAGCAGGGGAGTCCTGGACTCCGAGACGGTCTGCTGTGGGGCTGGAAGCTCTGCACTGTTGGCTGAGTGCCTCCTGGTCCCATCTGGGCCCCATTTGTTCTTGACTCTGGGTTTCCTTCTCCCAGAGGGCTCTGTTCTGTCTCAGTGGGAGGGGTTCCAAGTGCTGCTGACCTTGCCAGCACCCCGCCAGCCACTCCCACAGGAGTCTTGGCTGCTCAGGGGGCTCTGTGTGGCCCCGCAACCCTGCCTTGCATCCTGGCCCCCACCCACTCTGGGGAGGGGTCTCAAGCATCTCTCATCCATCCGCACCTGCTGACACCGAGAGCCCCTTCCTTGCTGTCCACCACCCTTCCAACACAGCATCAGGACGACCACCCCTCGGCCCCTGCCGTGGACGTCCCACTTGGAGGGGTGCTGGTGCCGACTGCGCTCCCCCCAGCCGCTCTCTCCCCCTACATCCCTCACGAGGAGCCTTCTGGGGGCACCCCGACAAGAAACCCTGCTCTGCCATCTTTCCCTACCGTGAAACATCTTCAGCTCAGCCTCAGAGGTGGCAGGCTCCCCGGTTATCGGAGCTGCCAACTCTGCTTGCGCGGGCTTGGCCCCTGACTACCACGAGGACCCCAGGACTCACGGTGTCAGCTCAGCAGGGAAGAGAGGAAGCCAGACGCCCTGGCACTCACCTCAATCGCAGTCCACTCTGGACGGCAAAGTCTAGCACTTCTCGCTCGGTGAAGGCTGACTGGGAAGCAAGGAGACTGTGTCACACGGAACCCCGGCCACCTCACAAAGCCCTGGCCCAGCAACCTTGGAGATGCCCCACCTAGGGGGTGGGGAGCGGCACTGACCTGGCTCGGAGGCTCCAGGGTGGACTGCACAGGTGGCCTGGGAGGCTGAGCTGCCTGATTTACTGTCCTGGGTTTTGATGGAAAACTTGTCACCGCCACCCCGAAGGGAAAGGCCGTCCGCTCCACGACTCCAGCTTCAGCAGCTCTGTGGGCGGAGGTGCTGATGCAGCTTCCCTGCCGTCAGGCCCTGGGGCTGTTCACTCCAAAGCCTGGGCTGGTGTTGGAGGCAGGCCACTGCACCTGCCCGCCCGGCGGCCACGAGAGGCCTGTGGCAGACGAATGTGCAGTGGTGTTTCCTGACGGGTCCACAGTCCCAGGAAACAGCCCACACGCGTGCCCACAGCAAGCTCTCCTCCACAGCCTCCTCCGAGTCTCCGATCTGAAGTTCAAGAAATTTCCAAGGTGGGCATTCAATCTAGAGGTTAAAATACCCGTTGGGTATTTTAGATGGAGTGTCTGGTTCACGTCCCGGCTCCACTCCTGATTCCAGCTTCCTGTTAGTGCAGACGCTGGAAGCAACAAGTGACGTCTGAAGTGCGTGGTTCCCTGCCACACGCGTGGGATTGGGATGGAGCTCCCAGCTCCTGCCATCAGCCTGGCCCTGCCTGGCTGTTGCAGACATTTGTGAAGTGAGCGAGCGGACGGGAGATCCGTCTCTGCCTCTCAAGCGAGTGAACATTTCAAACAACCTGGTTCCCATTTGTGGGTCCAAGGACTCCTGCTTCCCAGGGCAGGCCACCTGCTGACCCTGTGGACGGCACGTGCCCCCAGCAGTGCTCACCGTCCGCAGCCAGGGCCGTGGGGAGGTTGAAGTCTGCTCCATCTGGCTCTGCTGCCCACCGGGCAGCTTGGCTGCATCAGGACGTGCCTCTGAGGTCACTGGGCTGGACAGGCCGTGCAGGGTTGATCCAGGGCAGGAGGAAGCGAAGGCACATGACTGCCCCTGGGACTCAGCGTTCTGTTCAGGACCGCGTCCTGGGAGAAGAGGGCGTGGAGAGCTGCCAGCTCCCACACTACTGCCAGCAGGTATCCCAGGACAAATGGCCACTCCTGGCCAAGCCTCTCGTGCTGTGAGCACACACAGTCCTGACCTAACACCTGCATCCTTAAAGAAAACACAGGTTTCTTTCCGCTGTGAAAACACCTGCACACACCCTGCTGAAGCTGCACACCTAAGTGCACCCCTGCACCAAGGTGAGGTCTACGTGGCAACACTCCCACCAGTGTGCACTCAACAAGGCCTGGTGCCCAGCACAGGGTGGCAGCCTCTCCTTCACGGCTAAAGCAAGGGACCTGGGACACTGAGATTCACGACCACCTGAGCGCACAGCCAGTTAGCAGAGGACTCGCCACACCCAGGGGCTCGGGACAGCAGCAGGCAGTGAAGGACTGTAACAAATCCCTTGGGGTGTCATGAGGCCCCCAGACTGTGAGGTAGATGAGTTTTTTTGGGCTGAGACTAAGAGGTATGGACCTTACACATCACAAGGCCCCACCACCCTTTGCCTGTTTCCTTATCTGTGTGGGAATCCCGGCCTTAGGGGTACACTGCGCCAGCCTCACGTCCTGCCACTTCTCCTCAGGCCCCATGACTGCTGCCCTCTGTTGGGGTCCTGCCCCACCCCCACAGCCCCGGGACCCAGACCTGCAGCAGAACCCAGCTCCGGGGATCAGCCAGGCCAGGCTAAACACCCGCGGTCATCACACGAGACGGGAGCAGAGAACAGGGCTGGCAGCTGCTACCCACAGGTAGACACAGTCGTGTGTACTGGAGGCTTCTCAAAAAGCCCTCATTTCCTGCCAGAGACGGTCTGGCGGCCACTTCTGGCCTCAATGGACAGCTGAGCTCTGGGAAGGCTTCAGCCCTCTCGGAACCCCTCCACAGCAGGCTCAAGGGGGCCTGGTGGTACACTCACAGAACCAGGAATGTGTACGAACCCCAATCTGCACAGCACTGCTGCACTCAGATCACAGCCAGCCAGGCCGGCCCCTTCCCTAAAGAGCCCTTGAATTAGGGGAGCTCAGCTGGGTTTTGAGGGTTTAATGTTTCTATGGCAGTGGGAGAAAAGTGTGGTCCCCGCAGGCCATTCACAGGCCCTGGTGGGGCACACCATCTGCTCACGAGCATTCACTGTTGAGGTCACTGGACAACAGTGACTGCCCAGGTGGCAGCTGGGGCTCGGCACAGCGCAGGGCCAGGTCAGGCTGTCCGGCGCTCTCCACAGGATACGCACTTGCATTTCCCCACCTGCGGCAGGGCTACCCTAAGGGATGTCCAGCCTCCGAGGGGCCCCATGGAGTCAGGAATACGTGTAGAAGGGCCAGGTGACCAGGCAGTGGAGTGAGGTGGCTGCCTCACAAGGCCCTGGGCACCAGTACCCCCTGTGGCAGGTCCAGGAAGGCCTGAATGGGGCACCAACCGAGACTTTCTGGTCCAGCCTCTCCTGAAATGTCAACCAGACAGGAGCCTGCAGGGGTGGCCACCCACGCCACTGCCCACCACCCCATGCTGCTCAGGCCAGACCCTCCTCACCTGTGAGTCCATGGGACAGCAGCGCTGGGGCTCCCCTGCCCACCAGCAGATTGGCCAAGTGTCCCAGACCGCTCCTGAGGCCAAGCACCATCATCCCGAGGAAGGTCACCGGGATGGAGCCCACTCTGTGCAGGGCCAAGATGCCCCAAACAGACCCAGTGCAGATAAGCAGGCCGCCTGGGCATCTGACCCCCCAAGAACCCAAACACAGCACAGCAGGGGTCACGGTGCTTAAGGAAGGTATGACAGCAGTGACCACAAGTGGCCAGAAACGGGAGCCCGACACCCAAGACGCCCACCTTCCAAAGGACTTGACCTGGAGAAACTCTCCTCAGACACTGCGTGGCTACTGTCCCAGTGGCTGTGTGGCCCCCACTGCAGGCCAGCGAGGTTTTCTAATTCTCAAGAGGAGGGTGCCGTGACTGGCTTCAGATGAACGAGGTGCAGGGCAGCCACTGCCACCCAGGACTGCTGCAGGGATTCTGCTGGGACCCCACGCTAGGTGTCCGGGACAAGGTGGCCAGTGGCAGGGCTGCTCACGTGTGACCCCGAGACCTTGCAGCGCTGGAGGGGCTCCCAGAGCAGCCCAGGTCTGCAGGTGGCGGTGGAGTCGACGCTGGCTGTTCACGGCGTCAGGAGACGATGCAGACACGCATGGGCTCAGGGCTGTGCTCCACGTAAATGCAGGACGCAGACACGCAGAAGGGCGTTCAGCTGGGACCCCGCCCTGCGTGCAGCAGAGGCAAACGCAGCAGCTTCACGACGAGCGGTGCTGCTGTGGCGTCAGGGCTGACCACCACCGCACCGGCCATCCTTGGAGTCCGAGTTTCTCCAGCACGGGACGAGGCTTCTGAGCACCTGCTCAGCTCTGCTCCACACGCACCCGAGATCCCGAGACAACGCTGCACTCCCTGAAGTCTCCACCAGGCTGAGGAAGGTCAAGGGTGCGGCACAATGGCAGCTCGCCAGGTGGCCACCCAGGAGTCCAGCTGTGGGAGCGAGTGAACTCACACGTGTCAACACGCATGCACACACCTGCATGCACCTCACGGGTCTTGTTTCAGGCGCAGTCTCCAAGGACAAGAGCTCGGAGGCATCTGATCATGCAGCGTTGGCTGCCCAGTCCCTGGGGAGCGGCCTGCCGTGGCCCAGCTTCACTACCAAGGCAGGAGGGGCCCCGGCTGGGCCGGCTTGCGGTGACATGGGCAGAACGGCCAGGAGGCCTAGCCCTCTACCCTGCCATTCAGGCGAGTCATTCAGCCAACCGGAGCCCTGTATGTAGGTCTTGGCCAGGGCACCTGTAGCACCAGCCCGTGCCCAGGCCTTCCTAACTGCTGCCAGTACTCTGAAGAGCGGCCTCGGCTGCAGGGTACACAGTCCTACACGGATGAACCTCGAACGCATGCTCAGCAAACGGCAGACACAAAAGGGCACCTGTTACAGGGTCCACTGATGCACAATGCCCAGGACGGTCAGTCCAGCTGCAGGAGGGGACGGATAGCTGCTAGGAGCTCGCAGGGGTTGGGGGGATGGATGCCAGTGGGCACTGGGGTGGGTGGAGGGAGGCTTCCTTTTAGAGAATGTTCTGGAACTTCAAAGAGGGGAGGGCTGCTAACACTGGGAATGTACCAGATGCCACTGAAAAAATGGGTTCTGATGGATTCCTGCAAGAGTCAGGCTGGGGCCCGCGTCTGGGCGGGGCTGCCAACGCCCCATGTGACCACTGTGCTGCTGCACCTTCGAGTGGCAGTCACACTGCCTTCTGCTGGCTGGACCACATGTGAGCTGGAGGCCGTGCTGGCCAGGAAGGGTGGGCTCTGTCCCGGCTCTGTGCAGCAGGATGTGCACAGTGCACCCTGAGCACACAGGACTCAGCTGTGTGCCAGTCAGGCTGGGAAGAGCACTCTGCTGCAGGGCTGCCCGTCCTGCCTTCTGAGTCCACTGCCTGGCCTTCCTGGCAGCTGGGGTGCTGGCCCAGACTAGGGGTACAGGAGAGCCTGGGGTCCAGCCATGGGAGTAAGCAGGGGCAGCGTCGGAGGCCAGAGCTGTGGAGTGTGCTTCCTGGCCACCACTACAGGTGCAGCCCCCGGGCGTGTGCTTTCCCAGCCGTTTCTGCTCAAGGGGCCACAGCTGCCTTCTGCGCCTTCATTCACAGGTGGAAACATTTTGTTCCCCTTTACCAACATCCACGGGGGACCTCCCTGAGGACCCTTACCCAGCCCAGTGCTTCAGCCAGGGCACTGCCTGCTGCCCCCAGGCTCCCCAGCCACGCCTCCCCCAGCACAGCTGAGCACCAACTGTCCCCAGCCCTGGGATAAAGGGTCCTTAACATCTGCATCTCCTCGCATGGGAACAGGGGCCCCGGCAACACACAGGCGGGCCAGACGAGGGACAGCACAGCGTCACAGGGACAGGAGCATGCCTAGAGCTGCCCCAAGCCGTGTCCGAACGACCGTTCCCGTAGGCTCTTTGAACATGTCTCTTTATTAAGATCTGTATTTACAGCACTTTGCAGAGGTAAGCAGGCATCCAGTAGACACCCAGTTACAATGTGCTTCATGGACACTGGATTCTTCTGTCACAGGCTGTGTCCACTCCTCTCCCACGCTCGTCCAAACAGCAACGAGGAGACTGCCCCACCTCAGGCTGTCCTCTAGGGACCCTACTGCCTGGGAAATGTGGGCTTGCGATGGGACACAGGCCACTCAGCACAAGCATACACACTCTGGTCTGTTTCCCAGGGCCATGACCAGACACGGGCAGAGACAACAGCCTGCCCGCGTCTGACGCTGGTGCTCGGGGCAAGCCAGCCACATGCCCTTGTATATGGTTGCCACTATTCAAAGTCCACACAATGGGGCCCGGTGCCCAGGAGCGGCGCTGCTGACAGTGATGTCACAGACAGTTCATCACCTCCTGGGACTGCTTCCCACACACCAAAGCGGGAAACGTAAGTCTTTGTCTCACGACGAAACTGTAGACGCGAGTGAAAACTCAACAAAGTGAAACAACTGAAGGCTACCTACGAGGCTAGTTCTTGGTAGAGGCTGCGGGTTCTGGAGACTGAAGAAACTCGTAAGGGTCGTGGGTCACATCCGGCTGCTCCCCGACACTCAGGTGGGACGGGCTTCCTGAAATTTTGAGGAAAATGTGCCATTTCAACACATACGGATGGATTTGCAGTGTGGGGCACTTGGAACTAAACTGTCTCCCACATGGCTCTGTCTGCAAGGCCAGGTCTCAGTGACAGCCAAGGCTCCTGGGACACCAGGGTATCTCTGCTCGCTCGAGGGATGGGGGATCCTCTCACTGGCTCCCCAAGACTTGAAGTGCTCTCTGATCGAGCCACCCAGAACATCCTGGCACTGTTTAGTTCATCATTGGATTACAAGGCTATAATGGGATCGAAAAAACTACGTTTTCCTTGCAAACACATCAAGATTCACTCTGCCTAAAGAATAATTCACATCGGTGCTGGCACTGTGGCACAGTGGGTAAAGCCACTGCCTGCGACACCGGCATCCCACATAGGCACCAGTTCAAGTCCTGGCTGCTCCACTTCCAATCCAGCTCCTTGCTAATTCACCTGGGAAAGCAGAAGATGCCCAAGTGTTTGGGCCCCTGCACCCACGTGGGTGAGTGGAGGAAGCTCCTGGCTTCACACCAGCCCAACTCTGCCGCTAGAACCATTTAGGGAGTAAATCAGTGGATGGAAGATCTCTCTGTCTCTCCCTCTTTGTAAACTCTGCCTTTCAAATAAATAAATCCTAAAAAAAAAGAATTAATTCACATCTACACCTGAGAACCAGAAACAAGTAAGCACACTTAAGGAGTGATGGACCCGCCTGGCACCCTGGGCCGCAGCTGAGGCCTCCCAGCCAGGCAACTCCCGTGCTGACCTCCCTCTCCCCAGCAGAGCCCTGGTCAGAGGAGGTCACGGTCCCTGACAGCACCACTGAACATCGGGATCTATGGAGGGGCAATGTCTGTACTGTAGAAAGGACCATGGGGACGAATCCAGGACAGAAGCAAACATTCCCGAAAGTTCACCTGGACCGCCACACAGGTAGGTGCAGCTCCTCCAAGGAGGCCAGGACAAGGATGTCCCAACTGCACGTAGCCCCATGGGCCAGAGGCCACGGTCTGACCTTCCAGCCACGTCCACGTCACAGGCCACCAGCACCTGTGCACATCAGCCTGCCTGGCTGAGGCCACCTTACCCAGATGGTGAGGATCCCGCTCAGAGGTGTTGGAAAGGGAACTGAGGTTAGATGAGGGTCGGGAGCCTCCACGCTCTGCCTGCGCTTCATGCAGGTCCTGCAGGAGCTTGGTTGTCTCGTCCAAGCTCAAGTGGCCGTCATCGTGGTGTAGCTCCTTCTTCACTTTCCCTAGGGGACATGGCGTCGGTCAGCTCCGGCCCTGGGCCCAGGAGGACAAGCACTGCACAACTGCGCTGGAAGAACTCACGGCAGAAAAGCTCTCTGAGCTCGAGGTCAGGGCTATACAGTGGGAGGCCTCCAGGGCAGGGGCAGCGAACACCCAAAGTCTTTTGCACAAGCCATGCCCCACACCCAATCTGACACACTCACACTGTGGAAAGCTTTGCCACGACAGAGGACCACACCATTCTGTGGCTGACCTCCTGTATCAACAATCAGAAAGCTGAACACGGGTGCGGCATGGTCTGCGGCAGCTTCAAGCCACAGCCAGATCTGCACTCACTCCCGTGTCTCAGCAAAACACCCAGCTGAGCCTGACAGAGAAAGCTGCAGGCCAGGAAGGGCACCACAGATGGCCCAGCTACCCACAGCTGACGACGTGTGTCCCACCAGCTGGGTGTCTGCTCAAGCCCTCAGAAGCCGGTAGCCAAGAGGGGCCTGCCTGTACCCAACAGCAAGGAGGGCTCTGGGTCCAGCCTGGCAATGCCTGGAAAGGATCCAGGGGGCTCCAATCACCCAACAGCCTCAGGAAAAGGCCACCAGGACCCAGAGGTGTGCAGCCCACGCGAGTGCCCAGGGTGCAGACCCTGTCTGACATCCAACAGATAAGCTTCTGGTGTGCAAATAAGCAAATGACCAAAACCCACAGAGAACTCAGAAGGGGAGAGCAGTCAGAAACCAGCAATGCTCCACGTGTTTCAGAAGGCAAAGGAAACACAAGCGAAAGAGGTGACAAGGGGACGGCGTGAGGAGAGCAGACGGGAGTGCCAGAGAAGAATGTCCATTGGGGCCACAGCCAACACGGGGGGACTCGGGAGGAGCTCCAGGGTCCAGAGAAAGAGGACAGAGGCAGACAGCCTCAGGGCTCACATGAGGCCTCCTCAGAGGCCAGGAAAAGGGCAGGTGCTGGCTGCTGAAGGCATCAGAATTCAGAATTTCCCTATGCGATGGAAGTTATAAACCTCTGGGGCTGGCACTGTGGCACAGCGGGTAAAGCCACTGCCTGCAGTGCGGGCATCCCATATGAGCGCCAGTTTAAGTCCTGGCTGCTCTACTTCCAATCCAGCTCTCTGCTATGACCTGGGATAGCAGTAGAAGATGGCCTTAGTCCATCTCGGGCCCCTGCACCTGCATGGGAGACCAGGAAGAAGCTCCTGGCACCTGGCTTCAGATCAGCGCAGCTCCAATCGTTACGGCCAATTGGAAAGTGACCCAGTGGATAGAAGACCTATCTCTTTCTTTGCCTCTCCTTCTCTCTGTAACTCTGACTTTCAAATAAATAAATAAATCTTAAAGAAAAAGAAAGCAGGTGAAACTCTTACAAGTGCTGAGGTAGAGAAGAGCTGCTGTGTGGAAAGTTCCCACCACCGTCAGGCTGCAGGCCACGGGGGAGGACTGAGGACCTGCACCTCGGGAGTCCCAGCACAGCTAACGAGGGGCGCCCTGCACCTCCACTGTTTGGGCAGACACTGTGACTGCACCAACGCCCTGCTCTCCTCCTGTAGTCTGGACCTGGTTGTGTGCCAGGTGGAGGGTGCCACGTGGGGACTCCCCTGGGAGGAACCCCTGGACGCCGGGGCCTGCCGATTCTGCTCTGTGCCTTCCATTGCCTCAGTTCTCCTAGCGGATCACCGAACCTGGGGTGGCTGTGGGGATCTTGACACAGTTGAGGGGAAAACAGAGCAAGATGGCAAGCTGGTGATTGCACCAAATACAAATGATCTAAAAGCACGGCGAAGGGAAGGCGGCGTGGGGCTGGTGACAAGGCAAGGCCGTGCTCCTCGCTCTTCAAACAGCTCCCCGAGGGGCAGCACTGGCACAGTGGGTAGGTGCCACATCCCACACTGCGGGGCGGTGTGAGTCCTAGTTCCTTGCCTTCTGATCTGGGAGCAGCAGGGGAGGTTCAAGTGCTTGGGTCCCTGCACCCACACAGGAGACCCAACTGGCTCCTGGCTTTGGCCTGGCCCAGCCCTGGCTCTTGCAGGTATTTGGGGAAGAAACCAGTGGACATCGGGAGATCTGTCTCTCTGCCTTTCCAATAAAATGAGTAACAAAAACAAAGCTTCCCCACACCCACGTGACGGTGCGGCAGGGTTTCTCAGCCTCCGCAGTCGACACGGGGTCACCACACAGCAGGATGCAGAGCAGGCTACCCAGTGGGGCTCTGCCAGAACCACCCCCACATGACAACTCTCCAGGCATTGCCACATGTCCCTAGGATTCGGGTGGGGCTGGGGACCTGGAAAGCAGCTGTGTTCCAAGTGCCGTGAGGAAGGAGACACTGCGAAACCCGACCATGGGAAGCTGAGATGGCTCGTCAGCACCAGCGCACGGGATCGGGAAGAAGAGGCCCTTCCTGACGGTCGCCCGAGAGCAGGCCCTGCGCCAGTACTCACTGACCTGCACACTGCCTGCAGAGCCCCAGCTGTACAGGTGCAGCCCAAGTCACAACACAGACACAGGTAAGCCCAGTGTGGGTGGTCCTGAGGGCAGTGGGGCCCCTCCGCAGCTACCAGGTGGGCCAGCCTGTCTGGAAATGCACAGCTTTTTCTACTCTCATTTGCACTTCACACAGCCCTGGCACCCACAGCCGGCAGCTCTGCAGGAAACCAGCCGAGCACCCTCCGGTTCAGTTCAGTGCAAACCAGAGCCCACAGCCTAGGGCTTGGTTCTCAGGACCCCACTCCCACGCCCAGCACAGCCCCAGGTGGTTTTACCTGTGCTCCTGACAGACTGGCTATGAACCCAGTTCCTTCGCCCAATCCCCTGGTCAGGTGCTGGGTGGCTCAGAGGACTCTGGGAAACCAAGAATTCCTCCCTTGGGGCCTCACAGCATCGCAGGAGCAGGGCAGCAAAAGCACCTCATGCAACTCACCCAGAGCACCCAGCATGGAGATGTCCAGTGAGACCTCGGGGCAGGGCCGCATGGAGGTGAAGTCCAAAGCAGAGGCACCGGCCTCTCCCAGCGTGTCCCCAACCTGTGGACAATGAGACAGGCGTGAAGGTTCTATGAACACAGGGCGAGCAGACAAGAGGAGATGCCCTCCATACTGGCTCCCGAAACCTCTGATCATCTGCCAAGCCTGGGCCCACCCCTCAGTAAGGGATACGAGATCACACCCTGTTCACAGCGTCTAAGCACACAAATGGAGGCACAAACACACTCCGCAGAGAAGTCTGCTCAGACCAACAAAACGGAGGAAGACAACAGGCATGAAGTCACAAAGCAGCAGACCCCAGGCCCCGGCACCCTCTCTCCAGCCAGGCGTGGCCCCAGGTGAGCCTACAGCCACCCGTGGCGCTCTCTGGTCAGCACCAGCAGTGCAGCTTCCACCCTCAGGTCACGCCGGGGGCTGAGGTCTCACAGCTCCCAGGGACCCAAGACTAAATCCACACCTGCTGACCCAGGCAAGGCCTCCTCACTGTCAGACAAGCTTGGCAGCCCCGGCCCGGGACAGTCCTGCTCCCTGCCACCCCTCCCTGAGGACGGCAGGTCAGGCTCACTGTTCTGAAACTCCAGCTGCGAGACCTGGAAGAATGTACTACAGCCTGGCCTCCTTACCCCGAGTCTTTAGAAATGGGGGTGGGGAGAACACTACTATTTCATCTCATCCGTCAGAAAGCTGACCAGCTTCTCCATCAAACGACAGATGCGCTCCCCTCACACCCTGCACCTCAACGCCCCAGAGAACCTGCACACCAGGCTTCCCTCACATGCTCCCAACACCCACCTTCACATCATCCGGAGGTTTCGTGCGAACATTTCTCCTCTGCAAAGCAACAGGCGAGACATCAGTGTTTCGAAGGCAATTTACAGCGGGACACCCAGGTTCCTCCCCTCCCAGCACAGAAGCTGGGTGCTATTCACAGGTCAAGGTGGGGGTCTGGCCAGGGTCTTTATAACCCGCTTGGACCACCGTTATTCTCTCCTCCAGGAGGTGGTGCCAGGGCAGTGCCCCCGCCGCCAAAGACGGATGAAGGAGAGAACGCCAGTGCTGCGTCAGGAAGAAGTCAGGTGTTGTAGCCAGATCCAGACAGCTTAGGCAACACTGGTGGCTCAACCTGCAGCAGACAGGCACCTGAGACCTGCTCAAGTCCCACAGCAGGCAGGTGTGTGTGGGACACACGAGTGGACCCCTCCCAGGACACGCCCAGGGGAACAGGGCCGTCGGCCTCCGCAGTGCTGCCACCCCAGGCTGAGACGGCAGCGAGACCTTCAGACACCCCAGCACTGTGCACAACCTCAAAGGCAAGCAGGAGCGTGCCCTCTTCTGCCTGGGGTCTCTATTTTTTTTTAAGAGATGGGAAGCTACTGGTAGATTATTTATTTATTTATTTATTTGACAGGTAGAGTTAGACAGTGAGAGAGAGACAGAGAGAAAGGTCTTCCTTTTCCGTTGGTTCACACCCAAGATGGCCGCCACGGCCGGCCGGTGCACTGCGCTGATCCAAAGCCAGGAGCCAGGTGCCTTCTCCTGATCTCCCATGCGGGTGCAGGGCCCAAGCACTTGGGCCATCCTCCACTGCCTTCCCGGGCCACAGCAGAGAGCTGGACTGGAAGAGGAGCAACCGGGACAGAATCCGGGGTGCCGGTGCCGCAGGCGGAGGATTAGCCTAGTGAGCCGCGGCGCCAGCCTGGGGTCTCGGTTCAGAATGATAATTCTGCGAATCACTTAGGATTTTCACTGACTTTTTTTTAATTTGAGAGAGAGAGGTAAGGCAGATAAAGCCTCAGTTGGCTGGTTCACTCCTTAGAGGGTTATAAAGGTTGGGGCCAAGGCTGGGAGCCTGGAACAGAACCCAGGTCTCTCATGTAGGTGGCAGGGACCCAAGTACTTGAGCCATCACCACTGCCTCCTAGGGTCTTCACTGGGAGGAAACTGGAACCAGGAATGGGGCCCAGGCACTACAGAGTGGAATGAGGGCACCTTAACCAGTAGGATAAACACCTGACCCCTACTTTTAAACAGAAATAACGCCATTGCTTCAAGGTCCATTTCTGCAAATAAGTTTTCTTCCATGGCATGGATTTTGGCACTGAGTATCAGTTAGTGCTAGGTTAAATTCACAGCTTCTGGAAGAAGAGAGATGGCGGATCCAAGAAATCTGGTGCCACAAAGCGATGAGGATGTCACAGAGTTTCCAGAAGCGATAATGAACTGTTGATCTTGTTACGATTTATTTGTTTATTTGAAAGTCAGAGAGACAGGGAGACAGAGAGAGTGAGAGCTTCTACCCACTGGTTCACTCCCCAAATGGCCATGACAGCAGGGCTGGGCCAGGCCAAAGCCAGGAGCCTAGCGCTCCATCCTGGTCTTCCACAAGGGTGGCGGGGCCCAGCCACCTGAGTCATCTTCCACTGCCTTCTCCAGGAAGTGCAGCAGCCGAGACTCACACTGGCACTGGTATGGGGTGCAGGCACTGGAAGCTGTGCTACGACATGGGCCCCCATAATCAACTGTTCAAAGCAAAACTCACGTCCTGAAGGAAGACAGCTAGAGATGCCCTCAAGCAGCACACCCATCCTGACGCGAGGAGAGGCCCAGGGCGGGCTGAGGGCCCGCGCTCACCTGCTTCAGCTGGAACAGCATCCTTGAGTGGTCCCCGCCTGTGATCTGGTCCAGGAGCTCGTCCACCATCTTCTTGCTGTAGCTCCCAGCATCCTTCACAAACTCCTGCAGGCTAGAAGGGACCACGTGAGAACATGCTGGGGGAGGGCTGCAGCCCCACCTGCACGACAGTCACCGCAGCCCTGACTGCACGACACTGCCACCCGCCAGTCATGGGAGAGGGCTGCAGACCCCACCTCACGACACTGCCACCCGCCAGTCATGGGAGAGGGCTGCAGACCCACCTGCACGACACTGCCACCCGCCAGTCACTGCACGACACTGCCACCCGCCAGTCACTGCACGACACTGCCACCCTACCCGCCAGTCACTGCACGACACTGCCACCCGCCAGTCATGGGAGAGGGCTGCAGCCCCACCTCACGACACTGCCACCCGCCAGTCATGGGAGAGGGCTGCAGCCCCACCTCACGACAGTCACCGCAGACCCCACCTGCACGACACTGCCACCCGCCAGTCACCGCAGACTCCACCTGCACGACACTGCCACCCGCCAGTCATGGGAGAGGGCTGCAGCCCCACCTGCACGACACTGCCACCCGCCAGTCACCTGCACGACACTGCCACCCGCCAGTCACCGCTGCAGACCCACCTGCACGACAGTCACCGCAGCCCTGACTGCACGACACTGCCACCCGCCAGTCATGGGAGAGGGCTGCAGACCCCACCTCACGACACTGCCACCCGCCAGTCATGGGAGAGGGCTGCAGACCCACCTGCACGACACTGCCACCCGCCAGTCACTGCAGCCCTGACTGCACGACACTGCCACCCGCCAGTCACCGCAGACTCCACCTGCACGACACTGCCACCCGCCAGTCACCGCAGACTCCACCTGCACGACACTGCCACCCGCCAGTCACCGCAGCCCTGACTGCAGAGGCCTGCACGTCGCACACTGCCTCAGACACCTCGCCGAGAACCTCCCAGCTTCGAATCCTTAGGAGAGCGGGTTGACAGGTTTTTTCATTTAATTTTTTAATTTTTTTATTTGACAGGTAGAGTTATAGACAGTGAGAGAGACAGAGAGAAAGGTCCTCCCTCCGTCGGTTCACTCCCCAAATGGCCACTACAGCTGGCGCTGTGCCGATCCGAAGCCAGGAGCCAGTTGCCTCTTCCTGGTCTCCCATGCGGGTGCAGGGCCCAAGCACTTGGGCCATCCTCCACTGCCCTCTGGGGCCACAGCAGAGAGCTGGACTGGAAGAGGAGCAACCGGGGCTAGAACCCGGCGCCCATATGGGATGCCAGCGCCACAGGCGGAGAATTAACCTAGTGCGCCACAGTGCCGGCCTACAGTTTTCATTAGATTTTCAAATTGGTCCGTGATCCAAAATGAGACAGTACACAAATATATACACACAAGTGTAGAAATGTGCTTTGCTGATTGTATCAACAGATTCATTCCTATCTACTAGTTTTGCATTTTAAATACAAGCAGATTGTAGTAAATGACCAAGCAGGCACGGGGGCAGGACAACATATACTTTTTTGCATAGTTTTGATTTTTGGACATGAATGTGTTTGCTTTAAAAAACATAAGTAAAACAAAATTAGACAGTAGGCATGGAACAGAAGTGCAGTCCTAGACTTCAACCGTGTGGAGTCCTCAACAGGGCGCCTGCCCTGAGAGGAAGAGATGGCTGCTGGCTCAGACTGTGAGCCGACAGCCTGAGCCCTCCACACAGGGATGGAGACCTGCGCCAGGAAGCAGGAAACCTCCCTGCCCGACTGCAGAGCAGCGCGGCTTAGAGGGAGACCTCGAGGGCACAGCTGAGCTCGGGCTCGTCCCAGGGGGTGCTCGTCCCAGGGTGCGCCCACGGCCCTCGCGAGGAGCCGCACTGCAGAGCACACAGACCTGGACGAGCACCAGGAGCCCTGGGGAAGGCAGGCAGGTCTGGGGGCCACAGGTGTGGGACACCCAGTGATCGGTGTCCTTGAGGAGCTGTGACTGCCAACAGGGAAACACAGGGCAGTTAGGGCCTGGGCTCCACAGGGTGAGGTCACCAGCCCTTCGGTTTCTACTTGGGCACCATTCTGTCCTGCAATAAGTGTCTTCCTCAGTTTCCCATTTCTACTTTTTTTTTTTTTTTTGGTCACAAAATCTGGATTAGGTATTCATTTACTTTCTCAGGGGCTAAATGAATTGTCTGTATTTCATACATACTCTGTAATTTTTTTGGACTAAACAAAGATCTGAGATGTGAAGATTTTATTTCTTAGAGGCTTATAAAATAAACTTTTCCCAGAGAAATTACTAAATTCTACAAGAGTGACCCATTTCCATTCTGCCACAGAAAACACAAAAACGGTCCAAAAGAAACACAGTACTAGATCTATGTCCTTATTATTACGTTTGAATCCCCATGATGGGCTGAACTCTGTGCCTTCACATTTCTGCTCACGTCCTGTTTTGTTCACTATCTCAGAATGTGACTGCACTTGGAGAGAGGGACTTTAAAGAGGTGATTCAACGGCGTCACTCAGGTGGGCCCTGATCCAGTCTGATGGGTACCCTTATAAAGAGAGGGGACTGGGCCAGCGCTGTGGCATAGTAGGCTAAGCCTCCACTTGCGGTGCCGGCATCCCATATAGGTGCCGGTTTGTGTCCTGGCTGCTCCTCTTCCAGTATAGCCCTCTGCCATGGCCTGAGAAAGCAGTGGGAGATGGCCCAAGTGCTTAGGCCCCTGCACCTGTGTTGGACACTCAGAAGTGCTCCTGGCTCCTGACTCCTGGCTTTGGATGAGCCCAGCTCCAGCCACTGCAGCCATTTGGGGAGTGAACCAGAGGATAGAAGACCTTTCTGTCTCTCCCTCTCCATCTACAACTCTACCTCTCAAATAAATAAATAACAAAAATGAAGTGATTAAACAGACACACACGGAAGCACAATTACATGAAGATACAGGGAGAAGACAGTGTGTGCAAGCCCAAGAGAGAGGCCTCGGGAGGAGCCAATCCTGTCCACAACTGGATTCCAGACTCTCAGACTTTAGGAGCAACAGGCTGCGGTACCTGTTGCAGTCACCCCACTGGACTAACACAGCCACTGAGAACACGAGTCAGTGCACCCAGGGAACATAACTTATGTAAACTCAGGTGTACTCGCGCACACAGACACACCCCCACCCTCCTCCTAAGCTGCAGCCTGGAGCACTGCCTTCTCCGAGGTGATGACTGTCTTCCAGGTGGGCTGCAGCAGACCGACGGATGCCTGCACGTGACACCTGCGCCGCTGCCAGGGGCCTCCCCCCTGTGTTCAAAGATCGCCCTCAGCCACTCACAAGGCTGGGTGTGGACGTGTGGCCAAGCCTACCTCAGTGCACACTGCACGCCCGTCTCATCTCCATAGGCTGAATACAGCAGCTCTGTCTCATCCGATTTCAAGTCTCCGAACACTGAGTTATTCTGCATGGAGAGCGCGGTGCTAGCACTGGAGAGAAACGTGACTAGGAGGACAAGGAGAGCAAAGGGAACAGAGTCAGTCTGTCACCCAGCACACTCACACAGCTACACTCCTGTCTCTCCTGGGTTGACCAACCACACCCGCTCGCACAGCTGCTCCCCACCCCTGTCCTCTCTCTGAAATTTCTGCTCCAAGTCTAACTGAAGTAATAAAAGCTGTCTGTGTGAACTAGCACAATCAACTTAACCTTGTTTTATACCTCCACACACTGCAGGGAAAGGCTCTACCTCACTGTAAGGAATGACCCCTGACCCACAGCAGAGCTGCCAGGGGACTGGACAGAGGTGCCGAGGGCTCTGCCCAGCAAGGTCACAGAATCCCACCCTGCGGCCTGTACAGCGTTGGCTCCTGTGAGCACATCAATTAAGATGTGCACAGAGTACAGGGTTTCTCAGCCTCCTAAGGGTGACACCAGGGACCAGCATGCTCAGTGCCAGGTCCTGCACGCTGCAGAGTGTTACAGCACTCCCAGCCTCTTCCCAGGAGCAACCCCACTGCTGGTGACAGCCCAAACATCTCCAGGCAACCCATAAGGGCACTTGTTCTAGTCCCAGCTGCTCCTCTTCTGATCCAGCTCTCTGCTATGGCCTGGGAAAGCAGTAGAAGACGGGCCAAGTCCTTGGGCCCCTGCACCTGTGTGGGAGACCAGAGAAGCTCCTGGCTCCTAGCTTCGGATTGGCCCAACTCCAGCCCTTGCAGCCATTTGGGGAGTGAACCAGCAGATGCAAGACCCCTCTCTCTGTCTCTCCTCTCTGTCTATAACTCTGCCTCTCAAATAAATAAATATTAAAAAAAAAAAAAAGTGACCACAACTGTCGGACAGGAAGCAACAGTGGAGACAGGGAGACAGACAGGGATGGGACCTGACCACAGCTGTCAGACAGGACGCAATGGTGGAGGACGGGAGAGGAGGAGACAGACACTGCTGGACCTCAGAAAGAACACTTCTGTAAATGTCATGGGGACAGAAAATGGAAAGAAACACTGAACCCAGGATGGGAATCAAAAAGTATGTAGCCTTGCAACACACACGCACATGTGCACAAACTGTTCATGCACATGTATGCACTCCAAATCGACCAGAATGCCCAGTACAGATGTGAAACAGCTGCAGGTACAAATGCCACTACTGCCCAGGCAGCCAGCACACCCACGTGCCCCCGCATGACCTCCTCGCCCTGCCACCATCATCATGCACAGAGCTCTCGGCAGCTCCCCTCCCGTGGATTGCGGGGGGCATTCTGCTGGAAGAAATTAAATTCCCACTGGATCACCACTGAGGTCAGCTAGCCCGGTGGACACTGGGCGCTCACAGGAGAACTGCTCAAAGCTTGGGAGTGTGCCACACCCACCAATAAAGAGCAAGAAGCAGAAAGGACCTCAGATGATCTGATTTTATTCCCGTCTTACCAAACCTTAGTTACACGGTTTCTAAAGCCGGACCGCAGCCGCGGCCAGAACAGCAGCGAGCAGACCCTGTGACCCTGCGTCACCAGCGCCGTGCGCTCTGCCGCCTCAGCCCCTTACCTTTGTGCCTTCTCTCGTCCTTGAAGCCCAGCGTGGTGAAGCCCGGGAGCAGCTTACTGGAGAGCGAGCTCAGGTCCACAGGGTGCGTCTCCTCCTCTGTAAGAGCAGACACGGGGGGCCGTGAGCACAGGGCCTGCCCCAGCCCAGCATCACAACGCTTCTCCACAGCACAGCACACTGCTAGGGACAGGGTGGCGGCAAGGATTCTGTAACGACAGCTAACAGACGAGCCTCGGCTCCTGCGCACTCAGCCGACAGTGTTTGCTCTGCTCGGTTCTCACCATACTTACAGGATGTCTGCAGGGTCTCAGTTCCCAACTGAAACCTCAATCTCAATGTTTCTCTCTCTCTCTCTCTATCTATCTTGACAGTTACAGAGAGAAAGGGAGAGACAGAGATCCTCCATCTGCTGGTTCACTCCCCGGATGCTGGACCAAGTTTTAGCTAGGAGCTCCATCTGGGTCTCCCACATGTGTGGCAGGAGCCCAAGCACTTGGGCCACCTTCCACTGCTTTCCCAGGCCATCAGCAGAGCTGGATCGGAAGTGGAGCTGCCAGGACATGAACGGGCACCCATCTGGGATGCCAGCATCACAGTCCACTCCGTCACAACACCAGCCCCTCGATGTTCTAAGGTAAGCATCTCACAGAAAACACTGCCAAGCTGCTCCAGCTAACGGTGAGACTCCAGTTTATACGCTGTGTGCAGCAGGCACTAGAGGGAACACCACGAAACTCTTATCCAGGGCTGCATGAACATGTCATCAGGAACACGCAGCCCCCAGGAGCTGCCGAGCACATGCAGAGAGCCCACAGTAAGAGAACCTCAAAGCTAGCCTTGCTCGGTCCCATTTTTCTCACGTGTGTCTGGGAACATTTTCCACCAGCTTCACTGTTTGTCCAAGGATTTTCAAGGAGATGGAGAAGTAGTAACAATGTTTCACAAAGGCCATGAAAATGCCTGTCTCAGGGGACCAGAGGCAGCCTCTTCACCCTCCTTCTAGACCTCCCTTGATGGGATTACCACATGTAGCCTTTCTTCTGAAACCATTCTTAAGCCCCAGAAGCCAGTGTGCTGGTTTTGATACAGCAATGTCAGCTGAGCTCAGGACGTGAGGCAAAGCCCAGCGGCACAGCTCCTGGGAGCTTTGCAGGAGGGTGACACCAAGTCCTCCCGCAGCACCAAGGAAGCCCCGACAGGGGTCTGACCAGCATCTTGGCCCACTAGCACCCTCGGGCCCCCACTCAGCACCTATGTAGAGAGGCATGTCAAGGAACAGGAAACAGAACGCTCCTCATGCTGCCCCTTCACTGGGGTGCAGGCATCCGTGTCACCACACGTGCTCTGCTTCCCTGCCGGGGCACCCACCATCGGCATCGGGCTCAGCTGCGTTGACAACGCTGTAGAGCAGGCTTCCATCACAGAGTTTCTTCAGGTAGCCCATCTGCAAAGAAGGAGCGCCGGGGTCAGCTTCCAGGGGACCATGCGATTCCACTCAAGTGCAAATGAATAAAGTGCCATAGGCGACGTTTACCTCAGACAGGACCCAACTGGCCAGGAAGATTGCTTCCCTGTGAGCAATGCCAAAGAGGCCCCATCCACGTATCCTGGTATCTAAAACTGGCCACACGCTGCAGGATGTGCCCACAGGCTTGTCCTGACCACTTCCAAAGCAGAGCTTCTGAGATGAAGACCTTTACCCAGAGGTAAACGCTCAAAATCGCTCATGAGCCTGACCAAATGACAGGGACCCAGATGGCCCGTCAACAAGCCACACCAGCACCTTACAGCCCAAGGCTGCACCTCCATCAAAACCCCGCAGCGAACACAAGCCCACATGCTGGGGTCCAGAGACTCGGCAAGAAGACAGGTGTGTCTGTGACGTGTGGGAGGGTGGCCAGGCCTGCGGGGACATGTTCACGGAGTGGTCACGGGCTTGCACGCAGGGACAAGTGGGATGGGCACGACGCTCATGCAGAGCGTTCTGCGAGGAGTCTCGATAGAGACAGGATGAGCAGGAACGGGAGAGGCGGGAGACGAGGCACAACAGCACGCTGGCCTGAGGAGCACGCTGTGGAGGCCCTCGGGAAAAGGAGGTGGGTCCCGCGTCCTTGTTACAGGTGGAGGTCTCAGTGTCAAACGTGGCTCTGAGCAAATGGAAACCCAGCCTAACACAGCTTTCCTTCTGTCAGGTGTGCATGCATGGAAGGCACACGCACACCCACCTGCTCAGAGGGCCTTACAGACACTACAGAGTTCTCCCTAAACACACCAGGGATCCTTGGAGGAATGGCTGGCGCCAGGGCTGCAGCACATGGGGCAGGCCCTGCGCCCAGAACGAGGCAGCCCACAGATCTCTGTGCAGCTCCCTGCGGGCACATTTAGGAAGAGCAGACACAACAGGCAGCGCTAGCCTGAGTCTAGCTCCTATGACCTGACACATCCAAAATGTTTATCTCAACCTTCTTTACTTACAATCCAACGTCCATTTCAAAGACTTAGCATGAAAAAGAAAACGTAGAAATCCAATTAAGTTTTTATAAAGACTGTCTAAATGACAAGATTTTGGATAGATCAGGTCAATAAAACCTTCCAAGAGTACTTTCACCCGTGTGCTATTTTCTGCTAACCTGGCTGCCCGAAGCCTGCAGGTGCACAGGGGGCTGGCACTACACCTGTACGGGTGCCCCAGTCAGGATGCCCGTGCAAGAGGGGAGCACGCACGGGGAAGGGGCCTCATCCTAAGGACTGAGCAGTCAGCAGCACAGGCTCCCACTGGCCACCCCGGGGCAGGCAGCGCAGTCAGGTCAGCCTGACGGAGGTCGTGACCGCTGGGTAGGGAGGCACAGGGTGTGCACGAGTACTCTTAGGTCAGTACTGTGGAGGGAAAGGGGTGACCCTGAGGTGAGGCAGCTCCTGCGAGCAGGGCTCCTGGGGCCCTCCTGAGGAAACACGGTGCGTGGGCACTGCGCAGTGGGCCCCAGCTTCTGAGCCGGACCTCCCGGCTTCCCCAGGCCAGGGGCAGCTCCCAGGCCTAGGCAGTGCCCTGCCTGGATCGAGACTGTCCACCGGTAATCACCTGACTTTGAAAGCTACGTCAAAGCTCAAAGCCCCATCCCAAGAGGAAGCAGACACGAGGGTTTGGGGCCGGTGCGCCCCCCGAGGAAGGCCACGGGACACTACCTTGCCGCCAGGGAGGAAGCGGTTGATGCGGTCTCGAGCCTCATCTGCTGCGTGCTCCACGAGTGCCAGCACGTGCTCCTCTGCAGTGCTGTCCGTCAGGCTGCAGGCGTTCCCTTCAGGCTCAAACACGCAGCTAGAGGTGTGGACAGCAGGACGCATCAGCCGAGGCTCGCACGCACACCCGCCTCTGCTGCAGTCTGCAATGACGGGAGGACTCACAGAACTTCCTCCAGCTCACCCACCATCCACCGCACGGCCCGAGCACGGACACCTGGCCTGGCTTGCCCAACACTTCCTCACACACACACACACAGCACTGCCCTGCTCACACCCAAACACTCCTCCTCCACACTTCCTCACACACAGCACTGCCCCTGCTCACACCCAAACACTCCTCCTCCACACTTCCTCACACACACAGCACTGCCCCTGCTCACACCCAAACACTCCTCCTCCACACTTCCACACACACACACAGCACTGCCCCCTCACACCCAAACACTCCTCCTCCACACTTCCTCACACACACAGCACTGCCCCTCACACCCCAAACACTCCTCCTCCACACTTCCTCACACACACAGCACTGCCCCCTCACACCCAAACACTCCTCCTCCACACTTCCTCACACACACAGCACTGCCCCTGCTCACACCCAAACACTCCTCCTCCACACTTCCTCACACACACACACAGCACTGCCCTGCTCACACCCAAACACTCCTCCTCCACACTTCCTCACACACACAGCACTGCCCCCTCACACCCAAACACTCCTCCTCCACACTTCCTCACACACACACAGCACTGCCCCTCACACCCAAACACTCCTCCTCCACACTTCCTCACACACACACAGCACTGCCCCCTCACACCCAAACACTCCTCCTCCACACTTCCTCACACACACACACAGCACTGCCCTGCTCACACCCAAACACTCCTCCTCCACACTTCCTCACACACAGCACTGCCCTGCTCACACCCAAACACTCCTCCTCCACACTTCCTCACACACACAGCACTGCCCCTGCTCACACCCAAACACTCCTCCTCCACACTTCCTCACACACACACACACAGCACTGCCCCTGCTCACACCCAAACACTCCTCCTCCACACTTCCTCACACACACACACAGCACTGCCCCCTCACACCCAAACACTCCTCCTCCACACTTCCTCACACACACAGCACTGCCCCTGCTCACACCCAAACACTCCTCCTCCACACCTCTTCACACACACACACAGCACTGCCCCCTCACACCCAAACACTCCTCCTCCATACCTCCTTACACACACACACAGCACTGCCCCCTCACACCCAAACACTCCTCCTCCACACTTCCTCACACACACACACAGCACTGCCCCCTCACACCCCAAACATTCCTCCTCCACACTTCCTCACACACACACACACACACACATAGCACTGCCACCTCACACCCCAAACACTCCTCCTCCACACTTCCTCACACACACACAGCACTGCCCTGCTCACACCCAAACACTCCTCCTCCACACTCCCTCACACACAGCACTGCCCTCTCACACCCAAACACTCCTCCTCCACACTCCCTCACACACAGCACTGCCCCCTCACACCCAAACACTCCTCCTCCACACTTCCTCACATACACAGCACTGCCCCCTCACACCCCAAACACTCCTCCTCCACACTTCCTCACACACACACACAGCACTGCCCCCTCACACCCAAACACTCCTCCTCCACACTTCCTCACACACACACACACACACAGCACTGCCCCTGCTCACACCCAAACGCTCCTCCTCCACACTTCCTCACACACACACACAGCACTGCCCCTGCTCACACCCAAACACTCCTCCTCCACACTTCCTCACACACACACACACACACACACAGCACTGCCCCTGCTCACACCCAAACACTCCTCCTCCACACTTCCTCACACACACACACAGCACTGCCCCCTCACACCCAAACACTCCTCCTCCACACTTCCTCACACACACACACACACACAGCACTGCCCCTGCTCACACCCAAACACTCCTCCTCCACACTTCCTCACACACACACACAGCACTGCCCCTGCTCACACCCCAAACACTCCTCCTCCACACTTCCTCACACTCACATTCACACACTGCCACTCTCACACCCCAAACACTCCTCCTCCACACTTCCTCACACTCACACACACACAGCACTGCCCTGCTCACACCCAAACACTCCTCCTCACTTCCTAACACAGTGAGAGCACTGTCTCACATCACACTTCTCAAAATGTTTCTTCCTCTTCATAACAAAACAAGATGAAGAACAATTCTAAGCCAAGTACACGTTCCATATTTTTCAAGTGTCAAGAACACTTCAATTACTTTAAAAACAACAGAAGGAAAATGACAGAAACCTCATCCTTTAGAATCATTACAGGCACCCCTCAGCAGTGACATTTCTGGTGGGTTGAGAGCTGCACTACAGTAAGGCTGGGCAGGCGAGGTCAGGTTGCTGCCCCCAAGAGTGGCCTGGCTATTCTGCCCAAGACTGCAGTCGGTGCCCTGGGTGGCTCCCTGTGATGCAGGAGTTCTCAACCCCAAGGGCTGACAAGCACTGGACACGGCACCCGAGCAGGCAGCTCCCTCTCCCATAGAAGGCTCTAAGGCAGACGGGCCACGTATCAGCGGCCAGTGGACCGTTCCTGTGGTCACAGTGTATGGCTGGGGTATCAGCCCAGCATGCTTTGCTAAGGGACCACAGGCCTGGAAGCACGAAGCACAGGTTCTAGCTTTCTATCTAACACTTCAACACAGGCAAGGCCAGAATCTCGGCCCGAGGGCCCCTGAACCCAGGCCACAGGAAACCACGAGTGCTGGGCAGCACTGGCACATAGGGAGTCACAAAGGGAAACCATCAGCTACTTTCCTAGAAGGCACCCATCCTCTACACTAGGAGACACTCAAGGCCACAGGACCATTTGGCACAGGCGTCCCGTGCACACGCAACCTGCACAACCTACCATGAGCACACCCATGTGGGCCACACCAGAGCAGCCACTGACTGCACACACACTGTACACGGACAGGACTCAGAATTCCCTCAAAGCACTTTACAACCAACCACTAGAGAATGGCACTGTGGCCCAGCAGCTTAAGTCATCAACTGCAATGCCAGCACCCCATACTGTAGTGGTCATTTGAGTCCCAGTTGCTCTGCTTTTAATACAGCTTCCTACTAGCACATCTGGGAAGGCAGCAGATGGCCCGTGTACTGGGTCCCTGCTGCACATGTGGGAGCCCAGGATAGAGCTTCAAGCTCCTGGCTTAGTCAACCATCAGATGGAAGATCAAGCGATCTCTCTCTCCCCCACCTCCTTTCTCGCTACTCTTTCAAATAAGTAAATAAACAGAAAATTCTTTAAAAATAAATCCAGGGGCCAGTGCTGTGGATTAGCGGGTAAAGCCACTGCCTGCAGTGCTGGCATCCCTTACGGGTGCCGGTTTGAGTTCTGGCTGCTCCACTTCTGATCTGGCTCTCCGCTATGGTCTGGGAAAGCAGTGGAGGATGCCCAAGACCTTGTGCCCCTGCACCCACGTGGGAGACCCAAAGGAAGCTCCTGGCTCCTGGCTTTGGATAGCCCAGCTCTAGCCGTTGCCACCATCTGGGCAGTGAACCAGCAGATGAAGACCTCTCTCTCTGGCTAATGCTAATGCTATGATGTGTAATTCACCCTCAGCACTCAGCCCTAGGAGGAAACAAAGAGCTGCACAGACCCCAGAGAAAGGCCCGGAAGGGCCACCAGCTGCTGCCGGTGGAGGGCACAGAGCCACGGGAGCCACTACGCCCGCAGCCACTCCTCGCTTTCCACAAAACCCACACTTGACCACAGAGCTACGAGCCTTGTGTCTGTACAGCCACAGCTGTGTAGCTACTGTAGTAGAGTGTCAACTCCCCAGAATGGATGCAGCCACATCTCCTGTGCTGAGCGACAGGTACAGCTTCTGTCACCAGCAGGCATCATGTGTGGGAGGGGGTGTCCAGAGTGTGAGGGGCTGATAAATGCTAACACACAGCTCACACGGGAAGAAGTGGCAGACAAGCTGCAGGGCCAGCCATGTGAGCTGGACGGGCCACACCAGGTTAAGAATGCATGTGGCAGGGGCCAGCGTGAGGCCACTGCCTGTAATGCACTGGTTCAAGGCCTGGCTGCTCCACTTCCAATCCAGCTCCCTGTTAATGTGCCTGGGAAAGCAGTGGAAGAGGTCCAAGTACTTGGGTCCCTGCACCCACTAGTGGACCTGGGTGAAGTTCTGGCTCCTGGTTCTAGCCTGGCTTAGCACTGGCCACTGTGGCCATTTGGGGAGTGACCCAGGAAGATGGAAGATCTCTCTCTCTTAGTCTGCCTCACAAATAAATTTTAAAAAATTAAAAAACAAAAAAGGACAAATGGTAATGGGCAGGAGCCTGTCTCGGGCCTCTGCCTCCTCCATCTGTAGTGGCACAAGTGGCAATGATGCCTGCAGGACGGTGTTGTCCAAGTGTGTGTGGTGAGCAACCAAACCACCTTTCAGAATGGCCTGCCTGCATGGTCCCAGGGTCTGCTGACATCACTGGGGGACCACTGCAACATTACCTATGCAACACAGTGACCTCCCTCGAGGGGCAGGAAAGGGACAGCTACTTCTCTCTCAAGCACTGGGTAAAGGCATTGCACCTGGAGCCTCACAACACCTGGGCCCGGGCCACAGCCTGGAGATACTAAAGAACCGGGCTCCTCCCGGCAGGACCAGCAACTGCAGGCTGTCTACACCCACAGGACACCCCCAGCCCCCACTCCCACAGGCAAGCACGCTGTGCACACAGGCATTACCTCATGACCTCTCTACTCGGCTTTCTGGCTCTCTTGGCTGTTTCTACTTGGACGGGTACAACCTCAGGAGCAGGTTCCTCAACGGCGGCCTCTTCGCTGCCCAGAAGAGCTGCCTGCTGAGAAAAATCCATGTCCTGCATGAACGACATGCTGCGCCTCAGAGCTAGCAGCCGCTCCTAGAATCAGAAAGCACAGAGCAGGGCTTTACCTCTCCCTCACAGCCAGGGCGCCGTGACGATGGGTGGGATGGGATGGCCACAGCTGGTGACAGCAGGCCACTGCGCGGCACTGCTGCACCTCACCCACACGTGCCACATGCAGCCTGGCTCCCAGCTCAGATGGGAAAGCCAAGCAGGATGGCCAAGGAGGACAAGGAGGTGCCGTCGGGATTCAGGGAGGCAGCCTTGCGAACACACCCACAGGGTTGGCTGCAATCCAATGAGACGGACACCCAGGCTTGAGATCAACAGCTCCGGAACTTTCCGCCAAGTCTTAATGAGACTTTACAGCTAGGTCAGGAGCAGGTGCAGAGAGGGAAGGGGGTGGCCAGCACGTCTACCCTAAAGCAGAGGGAGCAGCACCATGGCGGTGGCGATGGATGGAGCATGTCATTCACTGTGAGTTTCTGCTCACACCTGAGGGCTGTGGACTAGAACTCGCTGGATTTTTCCGGCTCGCTGCTCTTGGCGGGGCCTTACCTTGCTCATCATCTTAAAGCCGGCATGCAGGATCTTCTTGGCCAGCTTGTAGTACACGGTATCTGGCCTGTTGTACGTCATTGCATTATCACACATCAGTTTGAAATCTGCCTGAAAATAAAAAAAAAATTTAAAAAAAAAAGCCACAAGAATTAAGTCCAAAATGCCAGAGTTTGAGATTCTTGTCAAAAGAGGCCACAAAGGAAAGGCAGAAATTGTGTGGAAAACAAACTTGGCTCTCTGACCTAAAAAACAGCTTTTAAAAGTTTTTAAGAACTCAGAGAAATTTTCATAGCTGTTCATTGGTCTTTACCAAGGCCATAGTTCCATTCTGAGCGCCGCACACAGGTTTTGTGAGAGCAAAGGGCTTCTTGTGCTTTCTCCTCCCCTCCGGGGCGCTCCCCTATTCTTGCTGGAGGCCTGGACACTCAAACAAGCAGCAGCAGCCAATGGTTCTCCCAAGTGAAGCTGGAAGGTAAAGTGGGGGTCCCAGGGACACCCTCCACCCCTCAGATTCTTCACAGAACTTCACATTTTGTCTTCAAATGGCTTCCCACAACCATCAGAAAGACCTTCCCCGGAATGAGGACAGTCTTACCGCACGCCTGAAAGTACAGGCAGGCCATCATCATACCAACCCACTCGGCACACAGCTCCAGCAGCTGTGACATTAGGACGGTGAAGGGGCACTGTACACAGCCCCACGATCAAGAGTGTGCCACCAGGGCCTCCACCAGCCCAGAATCCCCCACTGGCACTGTAAAGCACCCCCAGAGGGCGCTGAAGGTGCAGGGCCACATCTGTCATGTACCCCAACAGGCTCTAACTCGGGGTCCGTGCAGGGTGGCCGCTGCTCACCAGCGCCTCTGATCCCACAGGGTCCCTGCAGGGACACTGAGAGGACTTTGGGGCACGGCCCACTGCCACAGACCCGATCTTGTCTGGCCTGATTCCCTCACACAAGTTCTTTTCTCGCTCAGTTTCCACCTGGTCTGTCAGGCTGTGTCAGACTCAGACAGTGTCTCCAGTAAACATACACAGGAAAGTCAAGCTTTACCAAAGCTAACACCTAGAAAAAAACTTTTTCTAAATATTAATGCCAATGTTATCATTTTGTTAAAAAATGAGCTTTGCTAAAAAAAAAGGTAAAAAGCAATCTCTCTCACAATTAGTACCACAAAACACAAGAGAGTTGAGCAAAATGTGAGATACTCTAAGAATTGCTTTAAAAAATAATAAAATTAAACAACCAATGTTACAAGAACAAAACTAGGAACTGGGAAATCTATGGTTCTAAAACTACTTTTCCTCTGGCCACCCAACTGGACACATCACGCCCTGGCTATTCCTGCCGTGTTTCTAACGGCATGAGCACAGCCAGGCTCTGAGACCAAAACACAGAGAGAAGGTTTACACAGCCCACCTGCTGCTGCAGAAGCGGGAGAGGAGTGGACACACAGGACCCTGACAATTATTCCAGAAATGATGTCAATTTACCTTGAATTCTGTGACCGACTTGTACTCGTTAGCCGCGATCTTGTCTCTCATTGTGCCAAAGTCCATCGGGTGTTTTATTATCATTGAATATCCAGGAGCAATTGCATCCGTGACAGGGAAAGCAAAAAACCCGTGAGGATCTTTTCTGAAAGCAAAGACATCTTTACTTAACACAAGGAGGGCTTACAACCTAGATTTCTAAATGACAGAAATCCTCAAAATCCAGAAACTTGATACAATTGGTCAAAGCTCGCCTCTTAAAAATAAAACACCTGGGGCATCATCGCGAGGCAGCAGTGAGGCTGCTCCAGCAATGCTGCCATCCCCTATCAGCACTGGTCTCCTCCCAGCTGCTCCACTTCCAATCCTGCTTCCTGCTAATCAGCCTGGAAACGTAGAACATGGCTCAGGTACCTGGGCTCCTGCCACTCGCGTGGGAGACCAGGATGGGAGTTCTTGGCTCCTGACCTCAGTCTGGACCAGACCTGGCTGTTGCAGCCATCTGAGGAGTGAACTAGCAGATGCAAGATTGATCTTTCTCTGTTTCTGTCTCTTGCTCTGTCACACTGCCTTTCAAATAAATAAATGAATACCCTTTTAAAAATAATTAAAAACTAGAAAATCTACGCCTTTTCAGAGTGTGACAGGCGTCTTCTACACAGCACAAGTGAAGAGTACTCTCGCCTGGACGTGTGTCAAAGCTTCCCTGACACCCTACCGCTCACGCTGGGTGAACGGAGGGTCTGCAGCCCTCCTGCTCTGCTCCATGCCCTTAAGCCCTGTCCTCCACTGCCCACGATGTCCAGCCAGCCCCGGCTGGGACAGAAAGCACCTGGGAAGTGCGTGCCTGCTTCATGGCTGGAAGCCCGCAGAAAGGCGACACCTCCCCGTCCCCCAACACAGGCCCTTCAGAGACAACCCCTCACCTCTGGAGCTGGCGGAGGAAATGCTCCAGCAGCTGCTGAATAGGCGTGCTCTCGTGCTCAGCTGACAAGTGAGAACAGCGAAAAATTAACACCGACTAGCAAATTCCTGAGTCACAGCATTTTGTCAGAACTGGGGACCCAAAGATATATCAGACCCAGCCTCGGCTACCACAAAACTCGGCTGGGTGAGAAAAAGCACAGAGTGTCAATCTCAAAAACCCCTTAAAATAAGCACCAGAGTGGAACTGTCACTCACTGACCTGCCCAGCTCCTCCCACTACTGGGCCTGCTACGTTCCAGACAGGGTACAACTCAGCTCCTCCCACTACTGGGCCTGCTAGGTTCCAGACAGGGTACAACTCTCAGCTCCTCCCACTACTGGGCCTGCTACGTTCCAGACAGGGTACAACTCAGCTTCTCCCACTACTGGGCCTGCTACGTTCCAGACAGGGTACAACTCTGCACACAGAGGTTTCCTGGCGCACTTCGCAATTCCTCAACTTGCAGCCACACCTCTGGCCCACCTCTGCAGAACAGAGGTAAACACGCAGGAGTTCTGGTGAGCACCAGGGTTGTTAACACAACTCTGGGCCCAGTCAGGGACCTCAAAGGGGGGTCCGTGGTAGTGGCTCTCCACAGTGAGCAGCGTAAGTCCAGGGAAGTGAATCTCACTGTTAGCACATGAGGAGGGTCGGGATGGGAGGGCGAACCCCAAACAGGTAGTTCAGTAGAGTAAACCAGCCAGCACCAGCAATTGCACTGAGTCTGTAGACACATCCACCAGATTTACTGCTCTGTGCGTGACATGTCCACCCCAAGCGCACCAGCAAGAACGCAAACAAGGGCCAGCACTGTGAGGTAGCAGGCCAGGTTTCGTCCTGCAGCGCCAGCATCCCATACGGGTACCAGTTAGTCTGCTGGCTACTCTTCCGATCCAGTTCTGCTCATGGCCTAGGAAAGAAGTGGAAGATGGCCCAAGTCCTTGGGCCCCTGCACCTGCATGGGAGACCTGGAAGAAGCTCCTGGCTCCTTCTTTGGATCGGCTCAGCTCCAGCCATTATGGCCATTTGGGGAGTGAACCAGCAGGTAGAAGACATTTCTCTCTGTCTCTCCCTATCTGTCTTTCCCTCTCTGTCTGTTAACTCTCCCTCTCAAAAAAAAAAAAAAAAAAAAAAAAACAAAACCCTCAAGCAAACCAGGCAGGGATGTGCCAGAGAATAGCACCCCTTCTCCACAAGGACAGGATAACACCTCCCCCTCCACGCGTAAATCAGAGGTGGTCAAACCCAAGGTCAAGAAATGTCTGAAGACCAAACAATGAGACCCAGAAGGTACCGAGCGTTCACAGCCTCCCTGCTGCAGACAGCGTGACTCGCAGGGCTGCTGCTGGTCCGAGCACACATCTCCAGCACCTCCTCCTGCCCTGTCCCAGGCCCTCACGCTCAGATTCCTGCGTCCCTGCCACGTGGCAACCACCAGTGCTGTGGGGCACTGGGAAGAGAGCCCTTGCCGTACGCACCCGTGCCCAGGCACAGTGAGTCCTAAGCACGGACGCTGGGACACGGAAGGCAAGGCAGCGCTCCTGACGCAGGTCCCCCAGAGGCCTCCTACCTCCTTCGTTCCCAGCTTGCAGTCACTTTAAAGTGACATCAGACCCGGGCCGGCGCCGCGGCTCACTAGGCTAATCCTCCGCCTAGCGGCGCCGGCACACCGGGTTCTAGTCCCGGTCAGGGCGCCGGATTCTGTCCCGGTTGCCCCTCTTCCAGGCCAGCTCTCTGCTGTGGCCAGGGAGTGCAGTGGAGGATGGCCCAGGTGCTTGGGCCCTGCACCCCATGGGAGACCAGGAAAAGCACCTGGCTCCTGGCTCCTGCCATCGGATCAGCGCGGTGCGCCGGCCGCAGCGCGCTGGCCGCGGCGGCCATTGGAGGGTGAACCAACGGCAAAGGAAGACCTTTCTCTCTGTCTCTCTCTCTCACTGTCCACTCTGCCTGTCAAAAAAAAAAAAAAAAAAAAAAAAGTGACATCAGACCCACCACTGGGGCCTTCAGAGTCCCTCTTCCAAAACAGGTTTCTGTGTCCTTTGCTGGTGTGTATGTCCCTGAGTCCACTGGCCTGGCCGCCCTCCTGATGCTGCTCTGGTTCAGGCGCTAGGGCAGACAGAAGGTGGGCCTAGGCTCTGCCAGCCCCATGGGGTCGGCCTCTGCACATCTGCTCTTCAGTTCCTTCTCACTAGTCTTCAAAAGTACATAAAGCATTCTTCATGGGTCAAGGAATAAAATTTTAGTCACAAGCAGTAATCGGCCAGCCCTGCTCTCGATGTCAAAGGTGGGAAGCTCAGGTCCAGGCACACTTGGTATGAGGCCCTGAAAGAACACGCCAATTCTTTTCCCACCTCCCGGAGGCAGGAGGAGTGAGGCCAGCCCCTACTCAAGGACAAGCTGTAACGCTCCGGGAGCCTCTGGAAAGGGACCACTTGCCTGGTTGTGTCCGGCAGGCTCTCACTGGCCGATCAGGGGGTGCCTCCACCTCCACCTTCTTCCCAGGATCAAAGTCGTCGGCCTCCCCCTCTGTGTCACAGTGTTCTTTCTCTCGCTTCCGCTTCTTTTCCTCCTGGGGTACAGAGAAGCAGGAGTTGTCAGTGGCTCACCCCAGACTAGCAGCAGGGATTCGGAAGCGTCTGCCAGCCTTCTCCTTAGTTCCTGGGGGAAACAGGAAGGGGGAACGCCCTCTTCTAAACGCCCTTCTTCTTCACAAAGATCCCCCCGCAGGGGCAGCCTAGGACGATGCACGGGGGACAGAGCTGACGAACGATCTAGGAGGGCTGCGCAGGCACCTGGTGTGGGTTCCCAGGGCAGGGCCCCTCCGCCTGCTGGCGCCCTTACCTTTCGCTTCCTTCTTTCTTCGTCATCAAGTCGCTTCTCCTTCTCTGACTTCTTCTTCTTTTTCTTCTTCTTCTCTTTGTGTCTCTCTCGCTCATGGTCTGACCTATCGTCGTAGTAACTGGAGTCGTGGCCGGATCCCGAGAGTTCGGTCACTTCACTGCCCCCAACCTTAAGGACCAGCTTCAACGGCTTCTCCAGGGGCTTGTCCGCATAATCTGGACAGACACGGACAAGGGCCTCACCGTGTGCTCTGCCACCAGCACTACCCCTGGGTGGGAACCCTCAGTCCAACATGCGGGGCCGAGAGTAGAGCTTTGCCACACCACGGACAGCCAAGTGGCCAGACAAGACAGGCAGGCAAAATCGGCCATGGCCGGGTGCTCCCCCCTAGCCATCTGCGCCCACTCCCTCTGCAGTGAGCTTCATGTCCCTTTCGGGTCACTTCAGGCTCACTGGGGTGCCCGGTCTCTCACAGCAGCCCACCACTGCAGAAGCAGCAGCCTGGGCCTCAGGAGCCCCCGTCTGCTGCAGCCCCGCACGCACTGACCGGCAGAGCTGCAGGACCGGAGGGAGGGAGGGAGGGAGGGAGGGAAGGAGGGGGGGAGGCAGTGCTGGGCACTGGACTGCTGTTCCCAGGACAGGAGGCAGGAGGGGTGGGCAGCAGGCAGGAATCCCCACCACAACATGGACCCAGCCCACCGAGGGCCCTGGATGCCCCTCCCACTCCCCAGACCCTGTCCACCTTCCAGAGGCCGGGTATGCGGTCCCAGGCGCACGCCCACCGGGCTCAACCCCTGTGCCCAGGACCCGGCCCGCCACGCCAGGACCGCCTCAGACGCTGCGCCCACCACCCCTGGCCTCCCTCGGCCCCAGGGTCCACGGCCACACCCACCATGCCAGGACCCCTCAGTCCAGGCGCCGGGACCCCGCCCACCTCAGCAGAACCCCCGCAGCCCGGCCCCGGGACCCGCCCACCCCTCAGAACCCCGCAGCCCGGCCCCGGGACGCTCTCCGTCCCGTGCCCGAGACCCCGCCCACGTCCCCAGAGCCCCCTCGGGCCGTGGCCGGACCCAGCCCGCCGTCCCGGGGCCACCTCCGCCCCGCGCCGGGGCCCGCGCTCAGAACGTCCCCCGCGTCACAAAGGCCGCCGCCGCCTCACCCTCGTACGAAGAGCGCCACTCGGTCTTGTGCTTCTTGTGCTTCTTGCCCATGGCGGCGCCAGCGCCAGCGCCCGGGCGCGAGCGGGCAGCCGGGACCGCGCGCCGCTCAGAGCCCGCGCGCCGCTCCGGAACCAGCCCTGCCGGCGCCGCGCCGGAAGTCACCCCGCCCTCGGACTCGGCGACCGCGACGCCGAGCACTTCCGGGTCAGGGGGCGGGGCGCCGCGCGCGGCAGATTCGAAGCGCGGGCGGGGCCGACGGGCTGAGGCGGCGGCGGCGGCCACGCTCCGGCCGGGGTCCCTCTGCTCCCGGTGGCGCCATGGACGAGGCCGTGGGCGACCTGAAGCAGGCGTTGCCCTGCGTGGCCGAAGCGCCCACGGTCCACGTGGAGGTGCACCAGCGCGGCGGCAGGTGAGACGCCGGCCCGGGCAGGCCCGCCCGCCGCTGAGGGCCCCACCCCGGGGGACCGAGGAGACCCCGTGCCCGGAGCGCCGGGAGGAGAGGCCGCGGTTCCTCGGGCCCCGCGGTGGGCTTGGCAGGTTGCAGCTGGCCGCGTGGGGCGGGACAGGCCGCGGTTCCGTGGGCACAGGCACGCGGCGCGCTGAGGGCGTGGGCACGGGCGCCGGGGGATGTCGGAGCCGGCTCGGGGCGGCACAGGCGGGATCCGCGCGGTGCGGGCTGGCCCGAGTCGGTGGCCGAGCCGGCCGGCGGCCAGCGCTCTCGGGGTCCGGGACCCAGCGGCGCGGCGGGCAGGGGGCTCCGGGGTCCGGAAGCCCAGCGCGCGGCGGGCAGGGGGCTCCGGGGTCCGGGACCCAGCGCGCGGCGGGCAGGGGGCTCCGGGGTCCGGGACCCAGCGCGCGGCGGGCAGGGGGCTCCGGGGTCCGGGACCCAGCGCGCGGCGGGCAGGGGGCTCCGGGTTCCGGGACCCAGCGGCGCGGCGGGCAGGCGGCTCCGGGGTCCGGGACCCAGCGGCGCGGCGGGCAGGGGGCTCCGGGGTCCGGAAGCCCAGCGCGCGGCGGGCAGGGGGCTCCGGGGTCCGGGACCCAGCGCGCGGCGGGCAGGCGGCTCCGGGGTCCGGGAAGGGTGCAGCCCAGCGCGCGGCGGGCAGGGGGCTCCGGGGTCCGGGACCCAGCGCGCGGCGGGCAGGGGGCTCCGGGGTCCGGGAAGGGTGCAGCCCAGCGCGCGGCGGGCAGGGGGCTCCGGGGTCCGGGAAGGGTGCAGCCCAGCGGCGCGGCGGGCAGGCGGCTCCGGGGTCCGGGACCCAGCGCGCGGCGGGCAGGGGGCTCCGGGGGCGGCCCAGCCCGCCCGCGCCGGCGTGCGCCCCCAGGTCTTGGGGAGGCGGGACTGGTGGCGTCGCGACTCGGGTCTGCCCTGTGCTTGCTGCTTTCCCAGCACCGCGAAGAGGGAAGACGTGAAGCTGGCTGTCAGAAAGCTGCTGGACAGACACAACATTGTGTTCGGCGACTACAAGTGGACTGAGTTCGATGACCCTTTTCTGAGCAGGAACGTGCGGTCTGTGGCGCTCGTTGACACCGAGCTGAAGGTGAAAGCCCCGCAGGTAACTCCTGGTTCCGGGCCAGAGAGGGACCCCCGCTCTCGCCAGGGCCGTGGGGACCGGCTGGCGCCTGCTGGGGGCAGCTACTCTCGTGGCTGTAAGGGCCCAGGGGCTGCGTGGGAAGTGGCCCTGGGGTCAGGATGCGCTCAGGAGAGCGGGACAAGTTAGAAACCAAGGGTCAGTGCTGTGGACGAAGGGCTGTCCGCGCTCCGTGGGCGTCGGCACCGTGGCCCGGGAGGGGCCGTGGGGGCTACGCATGAGACCGCTGGTGAGCGGGGGGCTGCTTCACCAGCTGTCCTCGGGGTTCATTTGTGGGGTTGGGGGGTTCTGTTAGAGTGCCTGTGCTGGGGCGATCCTGACACCACTGTGAGAGCAGCCCCAGAAGTGTGCACAGGGAGGACACGTCCGCTAGGGCTGTGCACGCGTGTCTGGTGAGGCAGGGCCTGAGCCTTGGCGTGTAAGGCGGGCCTCCTCACTGCTCCGTCAGCAGGGGGGGAGGGGAAGAGCTCTCCAGCACGCTGTGCGTGTGCTTGGCCTGTCCTGACGCGGGCAACGCTCGCTCCTTGCCTGCACGTTCACCGGTGGGAATTGTCCTAACAGAATTTGACAGTGCTGTGTGAACAGGTGTGTGTTCTGTGCTGCCAGTGACAGCCAGCACCTCGAGGTGTTTCAGTTGCCACCAGTCAGGTACTGGTTTAACGCTTTTGATGCATTTTCACCAAATACGATGTAGCCATTGAAAAGCATGAAATGGATTTTTATCTACTGATGTCAGATGTCTCCGAGCTATAGGAAGTGGGAGAAGTTACAGATTAGGGAAGCGCGCTGGCAGAACTGAGTGCTGGTCAGATGGTGTCAGCACGGTACATCTAGGTCTCTGAGCTTGTAGTTAGGGCTGTCTTCATTCTGTGTTTGTTTTGTTTTGTTGTTGTTTTCAGATTCATCCATTTATTTGAAAGGCAGAGTTACAGAGAGGCAGAGAGAGAGAGAGGTCCTGCATCCTCTGGTTTACTCCCTAGATGGCCACAATGGCTGGAGCTGTGCCGATCCAAAACCAGGAGCCAGGAGCTTCTTTTGGGTCTCCCACAAGGTCCAGGGGCCCAAGCACTTGGGCCATCTTCCACTCTTTTCCTAGGCCATAGCAGAGAGCCGGATTAGAAGCGGAGCAGCGGGACTCGAACCGGCGCCCATATGGATGCCAGCACTGCAAGCGGCAGCTTTACCCACTACACCACAGCCTCACTCTGTGTTGTTCGCATTTTTCTCAACAGTGACGTGTTACACTGTGAATATGAAGAAACAGTTGTGGTTTTTTAGACGTATGTAAGGGAGCACAGGAAAGGAGTGAATAAACACTTTTAAAAGCTAAACTTAGGGGCCGGCGCCGTGGCGCAGTGGGTTGATCCTCTGCCTGCGGAGACCAGAAGAGGCACCTGGCTCCTGGCTTCTATCGGCACAGCTCCGGCTGTTGTGGCTACTGGGGGGTGAACTGGCGGAGGGAGGACCTTTCTCTCTGTCTCTCCTTCTCACTGTCTAACTCTGCCTCTCAAATAAAAAAAAGAAAAGAAAAAGAAAGCTACACCTACACGTGTAAATAACCTCATCTCATCTGAGATCAAGTATGTAACTACTACTCAGTTCACCTCTGCTTTTTGGACTTTAGTGCAACTTTGTGCTGCTGGAATTCGAAAGGGAGCTGTTTTAAATGTGTGTGGATTGTGTGGTGTCTCCCTCTCTTCACAGCCCATTGATTTGAGTGCATGCACTATTGCACTTCACATCTTCCAGCTGAATGAAGATGGCCCCAGCAGTGAAAATTTGGAAGAAGAGACAGAAAACATAATTGCAGCCAATCACTGGGTTCTGCCTGCAGGTACTGGTGCCGGCCGGTGTGGGGCCGGCTGGGGACCGCACGTGTCCTGGGCTCACTAAGTCGGCCGGTGTGGGGCCGGCCGGGGACCGCACGTGTCCTGGGCTCACTAAGTCGGCCGGTGTGGGGCCGGCCGGGGACCGCACGTGTCCTGGGCTCACTAAGTCGGCCGGTGTGGGGCCGGCCGGGGACCGCACGTGTCCTGGGCTCACTAAGTCGGCCGGTGTGGGGCCGGCCGGGGACCACATGTGTCCTGGGCTCACTAAGTCAGTCCCGGGCTTTTTGTTTTCTAGGATTTTAGGAGATGTTTTATTTTTCATGAAACGAAAGGGTTTCACAAAAGAGGAAAGTAGGGGTTTCGGTGTAAGGCTGCATTGTTCTTTGGCCAGGCACCTCACAGGCGGTGCTGCCGAAGCTCTTCTCGTGCCCAGCTGTGCCCCCCCCCCTCCTGTCTGTGGATTTTGCCAGTGTCCAGCTGTGGGAGTTCATTTGATCGTCAGGTTCTGTGTCCCGTGTCCCAGTAGACGTGGCCTGCCACATGGGCAGGGTGGTGGTATCTGTGCTGGTGTTCAGACGTGGCTCCCCAGAAGATGACAAGATGTGGAAGTCTGTCTTTTACTCATTTAATTTATTTGCCAGAAGTCAGCTGTGACTGGCACGTATTTTGCACCCTTAATTTCAAGACAAACTAACATTTGAAGAAAAAGTTGAGAAGCACACGCGTCCCTGTGATGAGACTCAGCCCACGGCACGCAGAGCAGCGTGGGGGCAGCAGCCCAGAGAGGCGCCAGGAGCGGCGAAGTCTGCTCTCCTCAAGTTCGTCTTGGTTTTCTTCTCTCGCAGCTGAATTCCACGGACTCTGGGACAGCCTGGTATACGATGCGGAAGTGAAGTCACACGTGAGTCGTGGTTTTCCCCAAGCACCCTCTTACTTGGAGAAGGTCGCTCCTGTGGCGCCACTACACCTCTGAGCGCCGTGGCCCGGAGGCTCTCAGGGATCCCTGACATCTGTCCTGTGTGCCGGCCCAGTGTGGAGCTCCCTGAGAGGGAAGAGGGAGGAGAATAGCTTGAGGAATCCCCCTCTTCCGGGGAGGTCTGGGCTTCGGGGCAGCCCTGCAGGAGCAGGAGAGAAGCAGGGCCAGGCCAGGAGCAGCGGGCCCACGCCTCGTTCTCTTCACGCTCTGGGGCGTGGTGGCAGACGGCACCTCGGCCATCCCAGCGGCTGCACAGAGCCCTGCTGTTGTCTGAGACTGTACCGTGAGACTGCCCATAGTTCTCCCACATGGGGAGGGATCTCACCTGTTAGCTCATAAATCCCCTCGTGGTATCATTTAACGTTGACGTTTTGAATAGAAGTGATCGTATTGTTCTTTTTTTTTTTTTTTTTTTTTTTTGACAGGCAGAGTGGACAGTGAGAGAGAGTGACAGAGAGAAAGGTCTTCCTTTGCCGTTGGTTCACCCTCCAATGGCCGCCGTGGCCGGCGCGCTGCGGCCGGCGCACCGCGCTGATCCGATGCCAGGAGCCAGGTGCTTTTCCTGGTCTCCCATGGGGTGCAGGGCCCAAGCACCTGGGCCATCCTCCACTGCACTCCCTGGCCACAGCAGAGAGCTGGCCTGGAAGAGGGGCAACTGGGACAGAATCCGGCGCCCCGACTGGGACTAGAACCCCGTGTGCCGGCGCCGCTAGGTGGAGGATTAGCCCAGTGAGCCGCGGCACCGGCCGATCGTATTGTTCTTTAGTTGAGATAGTCCTAGCCAGCTTTATCCTGTCTTTTCAAGATGCCTTCAGAAGTGAGAGCCTGGAGGTGTTCACCAGGCACGTGGAGGTGCTGGTCCCCCCGCAGGCGGCCTTGCTGCCCTGGCTGCCTCTCTTCACTGGGGAGGGCTTGAGGGGCCGCCAGCGACTTTGCTGGGAACCTTTGCCTCCCTCACAGGTCCCCTCACCTGAGCTCTCTCTCCTCCATCAGCTCCTCGATTACGTGATGACAACCTTACTGTTCTCAGACAAGAACGTGGACAGCAACCTCATCACCTGGAACCGCGTGGTGCTGCTACACGGTAAAGCACGTGGGCCCCTGGGCACGGCCAGCGGCTGCGGTGGGCTCCTGTGGGGGGCTGCAGCCGTGCCGCCAGCCTGCCCCACTTGCACCTGACACATCCTTGTCACGTGGGCTCCTGGGCTCGGCCAGCGGCTGCGGTGGGCTCCTGTGGGGGGCTCCTATGGGGGGCTGCAGCCGTCAACTTGCCACAGTCACACACTTGGCACTGGCAGCCTACACATCCTTGTCTTGTGACTTTCTGTGTTACTAAACTTTTCAAATAACTCCACCTATTTACCTATTTTCAATAGTTCTTTAGGATAGAAACTGTCGGGTAGTTATTTGTAATATCCTCAGAACTTCACCTGATGACTAGTCGATTACTAAATCACACTTTCAAAGAAATTTTGTCTGGCTCTTCTCAGGAGATAAAATTGGTGGATTTTTCTCCATGTCACTATATGGAAAGTGAACAAAGGTGCAGCCTTTCTACTTTCAAGCTTGAGCGATCATGCTAGGGGGTTTCTGTGCTCTGCCAAGGGTGAAGTAGTGCACTGCTATTGTCCGACCATTTGAGATCATAGTTTCAGACCAGAGTCTCACGGTGGGGGGTGCTTTCCCAGAATGGAGTCTCAAGTGCTCCAAAATGGAGTCCCTACTGTCAAGGTGCTACTTCAAGAGGAAGGGGGAGTGGGGCTGGGGCCGGGAGAGGGGGTCAGAGTTGGGAGGCATCTTACAGAAGGGGAAAAAATGCCTACCCAGACCACTGCGGTGGAAGCCCTAGAGAAAGTCAGCTTTGTGCAGTTCAGGTTGTCTGACTGCGTGACAGGGGTTGTGGTGCACGGGGGTGAGCCGCCAGCTTGGGGTGCCCCAGTCTCATCTCAGATGCTTGCTTCGGGTCCAGCCACTCCATCTCCCACCGGCTTCTCGCTAACGCAGCCCGAGTAGGTGGGTCCCTGCCGCCCGTGGGGGTGCCCTGGAATGAGTTGCTGACTCCTGGCTTCTGTCTGGCGCAGGCCTGGCCGCTGTGAGCATCTGGGAGTGAACCAGTGGATAGAAGGTCTCCCTGTCTCTCCTTTGTCACTCCGCCTTTCAAATAGCTATAAATCTGTAAGAGAAAAGGTGTTCTTGTACACAAACTGAAGAACTGGTTTGTGTCTTTTTAGATAGCAGATGCCCCACGGAGTGCCCTGCTTGCAGGGTCGGAGGACACGGTCAGTGGCCCTTGTGATGGTAAAGTGCATTGTTCTGGGTAGGCAGTGGCCCAGCAGTTGGGGTGCCAGCTTCCCTTGCTGGAATGCCTGGGCACCCAAACACTTAGACCATCCTCCACTGCCTTCCCAGGCCATAGCAGAGAGCTAGATCGGAAGAGGGGCAGTTGGGACTAGAACCGGAGCCCATATGGGATGCCAGCACCACAGACAGAGGATTAACCTACTGCACCACAGCACCAGCCCCTGGAATATCCTTATTTCATATGTCATCTTTTAAAAAATTTATTTTAAGATTTATGTATTTATTTTGAAAGAGCAACAGAGAGAGAGGGAGAAAGAGGGGTCTTCCATCCACTGGTTCACTTCCCAAACGGCCACATAGCAAGGGCTGGGCCAGGCTGAAGCTGGGAACCAGGAGTTTCATATGGATCTCACGTGCATGGCAGGAACCCAAACCCTCGGACCATCTTCCACTGCTTTTCCCAGGCCATTAAGAGAGCTGGATCAGAAGCAGGGCAGCCGGCACACAAACCAGTGCCCATGCGGGATGCCGCCGACAGAAGTGGCAGCTTTACCTGCTGTGCAACAGCGCTGGGCCCTCATAAATGAATTTTTAAAATAATTTTCCGTTTAGAATTGATTACGTATTTCTTCTCCAATCACTGAAAGTACTTGGAGAAAATCAGAGTTGGACCTGTCTTCGTTTTCAGCCAGGTGGCAGTCATTGTCCCTTGAAGTCACCTCAGTTCTGCAGGCCTTGTCCTTATGCAGGACACACAGGGCAGGGACGGGTGCCAGAGGAGCCCTCGCCGTGCCACTCTGGCTCAGCGTGGGCTGCAGGCCCGCCTGTAACTCCCTTCAGTGAGAGATGGCACTGCTGTGGCTCCCGGTTCCTGCGGAGGTCCTGACGAGGGTGGCTCTCTGTCTCTCTCTCAGGGGAGGTGTGTTGACCTTTGCAGGGTGCCTGGGTAGTAGATTTCACAGAGGAAGTGTGGGGGTGAGGACAGGTGTCACACTAGACTAGACCAGAAAGTGCTGTGTGGGGCTGTGGCCAGGGGCAGTGTGCTGGGTGGGGTAGGAGGTGGAGGCTGACACCAGAGCACGCAGAGGAGCCCGGATACTTAGAAAGAGGAATGGACTTACAGTATGTTCCGTGCCTTGAAGTTGCTGAAAGACTTCACAGGTTACCCAGCGCTGTTTGTAGTAGCAGCGTTAATGGTGCTCAACTCTCCTTTTATATTTGGCCAATAAGGCAAATACCAGCTGGAGAAATCTGTCACATCACTGACTTGAAATCGTATTTTCTTGGATCCTGTTACAGGTCCTCCAGGGACTGGGAAAACATCGCTGTGCAAAGCGTTGGCCCAGAAACTGACCATTAGACTGTCCAGCAGGTAACTTGTGGGCAGGCGAGAGAGGAGCAGCAGGGATGGGATTTGTAGCATAGGAAGCTGCTTTGCTTGAGAATTGTTTCATGTGAATAACAGGTTCCTCTCCTTTCATGCGAATCAGTCGTCGCTCTGTGCTTAGCATCGTCTCAAGTTTCGGTTTCAGTTTATGGAGACGTGTTTTAATTTGTTGCCACGTGTAGCCTGGTCTGGTGGACGCCCCAGGGCGAGAAGAGTGGGTGTTCTGCACTGCTGGACGGTGTGTGCAAACGTCTGGTCAGGGTGCGTGGTGTCCCTGCTGGCTTCTGTCCACTTACCCTCGGAGAGTGAGCAGTGTCCAGGGCTTCCGTTGTGGGTTGGTTTGTTTCTCTTTTGAGTTCTGGCTGTTGAGGGTTAATGGTTTTCACCACAATTGGAAAATGTGTGGTCATTGTTCCTGCAGCTAATCTCCTCATTCTTCCCTTTTGTTTGAGAATCTGTTATCTTCACATTAGACTTCTTGGTATTGTCCACAGGCCAAGTAATGTACTTGCCCATTTTATGTTTCTTAAAAAATAACCTGTGCTTCACTTTGAACAGCATCTGATGCTACAGCTTCAATTTCTTTCTTTCTTTTTTTTTTTAAGATTGATTTATTTATTTGAAAGTCAGAGTTAGAGAGGAAGAAAGAAATGGAGACAGAGAGAGGTCTTCCATCTGCTGGTTCACTCCCCAAATGGCCACAACAACCGAGGGTTGGGCCAGGCCGAAGCCAGGAAGCAGGAGCTTCTTCCGGGTCTCCCACATGGGTGCAGGGGCCCAAGCACTTGGACCATCCTCCACTGCTCTCCCAGGCCGTTAAGCAGGGAGCTAGATCAGAAGTAGAGCATCGGGACTCGAACCAACACCAGTGGAGATATCAGCATGCAGATGGCAGCTTAAGCTGCTGCGCCACAGGGCCAGTCCTACAACTTCCATTTCTTTAATTTCTGCAGCATCCAATCTGCTTTTTAAAATCTGCTCAGTGAATTTTTATTTCCATTAGTGTATTATTGTTCTTCTCTATAGTTGTCCTTTCTCTCGTTGTGCTTTTGTTGTGTCTTGAATACTTTTGTAACAGCTGCTGTGACGTTCTTGTCTCCTGATTGCATTGTCGTTAGCATATCTGAGTCTGACAGTTGTCTGGTTCTTGGGCTGATGAGTGACATATTTCTGCTTTTTGGTATGTCAAGGGATCTTTGGACGCTAAACATTGAGATTTGGAGTGTCTCGATGTCTTCTCAGGTGGTTGGATTTCAGCTCTTGTCGTGTGGTGTGAGCTTCCTGAGGTTTGTTTTAAGCTTGTTAGTGAAGGGTCTGGGTTTAGTGTCGTCTCTGCTGGGTGCCGGGAGTGATCCCCAAGTGCCCTCCACGGTGGCGCCAGAGCTGAGCTCTTCTCAGCTGCTGTGAGCTCACAGGGCTCCAGCCTCACAGAACGCGTGCCTCAGTGTTCTGCACATTTCTAGGTGTTTACCTCGTGTCCCCTTGCCCTCTGCTGTCTCCAGCCCCCCTGGCTCCCTGAACTCTGGCCTCTGTCACCTCCAGAGACCGCATGCTGTGCCTACAGCCAGGACAGCCGCAGGCCGCAGCTCACTCCTGTCCCGTGGTCACTGCTGTCTAGCAGCCTCACCGGGCGCTGTTGCATTGGCCTTTGTCTCTTTTCTCTATGCTTAGTCACAGGGCAGCTCTGGTATCTACTGTTCCAGCGGAATTAGAAGAGAAGTCCTGTGAGATGTGCTTCTGTGTGTCTGTTTCCTTCTTCTGAAACGTGTCATTGGCGTTTCCACACAGGGCGCGTGCTGGGTTTCAGTGCTTCATGTTAGTAGCCCGGCCCTTGTCTTGACAGCTGCGTTAAAGGTGGCCAAAGATGGCTTCCTAAAGGCCAGAGAAGATTTCATTATAAGAAATAGAATTGATTCCAGTTCAGAGATCCAGAGATACATGTTTATTTTAGGCTTAGTAATGGCAAAATAAATCTGACCAAGCCTTGTGCTCACTTTGTTTAATGTCCAGCCTGGTTGTTTTTCCGTTAGGTCGTCTTCCTCCCTGAGAACACAGTTAAGTAGTCTTCGTTACCAGTGTTAGTGAGAGGGAGTGGTCTTCCCTGTGGGTGTTAGCAAGTGGCCTCCTTCTCTTTTTTAAATGGAATGCCAGTGACGCCTCGGAAGTCCTGTTTCTCTGCAGACGTTTGGTTTTGGGGGGCAACGTAAGGAGTGCTTGGAGTCGGCCTTTCTCTTGCCCCTCTCGTTTGCTGTTTGACTTTAGTCTGAGGTGAGCACGTCAGAGCCGCCCGCTGCCTGCTCGTGGGCAGGGAGCAGGCACGCTGGTTCCTGACTGAGCTTCCCGGGGCTCAGGTCTGTGCAGGAGAGTGAGCCACATGCTCTTGTCCATGGGGAAACGCTCAGCTCCTGCCCAGAACGCAATTCTTGTCTTTGTTTGCTTGCTGTATTAGTATTGCCAATGATTTTTAAACATAAGACTATAAATTATAAGTAGATTAAAATGGAGGTTTTACTCTTTAATTCATACAAGGTTATGGAAAAACTTAATTTGCTGTGATCCTGTTGGGTTTGCGAAACTGTGGATACATAGTGGGCTGGGTGCCTCCTTCTTGGGTGGCTGCCCCTAGAGACACACAGCAGTGATTTGTAAAGTAATTTTCTTGGCTCATTTTTGTTATCTAGGTACCGGTATGGTCAATTAATTGAAATAAACAGCCACAGTCTGTTTTCCAAGTGGTTTTCTGAAGTAAGTATTAAATATTAATTCTGATCAGCTCAGTTGCTGACTATGTGATTGAAAGCAGCGTGACTATATCAGGCAGCTAGGATAGACGTGGTGTGCATTAGGCCGACGGGGAAGCTGTAGGGAGGAAGATGGGGGCTCACGAAGGGTTCCAGTCCGGTGGGACCTGGCACGGGCTGAGCCTGAGCGCAGCCTCCCTTAGTCACGTCCCTCACCTCCAGCAGGGCCGCAGGGCACTGCAGACCCTTAGCGGGGAACGGAGCCAGCACTCGCCGTGGGCTGTGCCCCTCCGACACACCTCCGTGCTGCTGTGCATGGAGGCTGGCTGTGAGCTGAGGGGGGGACAGGGAGTCCCATGCTGCCCCTCGCCTCTGAAGGGACCTGCCCGGGACCTGGTGTCTGTGTGTCCCACAGTGCACACGCACAGGCTCGGTGGGGACAGGGAGAGCCCTGGGGACGGCACTCAGCCCGTCTGCACCATGCTTCATCTTGCTGGTCTTGAGGACAGTGTGAGCAGGGCAGCCCCTATGCCGTGCTGCACCGGCCCAGAGCAGGTGCGGGCTCAGATCCCAGTCCTGGCTGACGAAACTGAGAGGGAAAGTTCAAGTTGACTTCCACTGCGCTGGCCTGGCTTCTCAGATCTGGAGTGTTTTCTGAGGGGCCCTCAGGAGACCGTGGGCTTGGGGGACAGGGCATGAAGTGCCCGTGTGCTCGTGTGTGTGTTCATCACAAGCTGACGTTTTGATTCCAGAGTGGCAAGCTGGTAACTAGGATGTTCCAGAAGATTCAAGATTTGATTGACGACAAAGAAGCGCTGGTGTTTGTGCTGATTGACGAGGTGGGTGTCGCAGACGTGAAGGAAGTGCCGGGCTGAACCGCCCAGCGTGCTCAGGCCACTGCCGGGTGCCCCGTGCCAGTTCTGCTGCCCGGCCACCCTGGGTGCTGAGCTCCTGCAGCAGGGGTTCAGTTGTGATCTCACTCCTGCACGGGCAGGGCTTGATGCCGTCCCTTCTGACTCGTGGCTCGCGCTGCAGGTGGAGAGTCTCACGGCCGCCCGCAGCGCCTGCAGAGCAGGCACCGAGCCCTCGGATGCCATCCGCGTGGTCAACGCCGTCTTGACCCAGATTGACCAGATTAAAAGGTAACTCCCTGACATTGGGGCCTTTGCATGGGTGATGGATGACATGTGGTGACTGCGTAAGCCTGGGTCTTTCCTCCCAGCTCTTCTAACTAAAAGTGCGTTTGGCGCTGAGTACCGACTCTCACCTGTTTCCACACTAGAGACAGCATACAGTAAATGAAAGCTTTAAAAATCAAGTGTTTTTTAATTTATCAAAAGAGTGCGACTTGGGCAGAAAACGAAGAGTGAAGCATCGCTGCAGCCAGGCGTGGGTGCTAGCGCCGGTGCCGTGAGCGTCTGAGGTGCTCGCATGGGCACAGGGCTGTCACCCTCTTGCCCAGCAGAGTGCTCCCCCAGTCCAGCCTTGTGAGTCCAGGGTCTGCTGTCTGTCAGTCAAAGGTGACTGCTCACAGGAAGTGACGTGCGAATCAGACGCATCGGTTCCCAGCAGTGCCTCAGCAACTCCTTTGCTGATCAGGACTCCGAGGTGCTGAGTGCCCGGGAGCCCACGTGTTCACCAGCTTGCGGGGTGTGCAGTGACAGAGACTGAGCTGTGCTATGGAGCACTCTGCAGACCAGCATGGGGTCAGCTGCAGGAGGGGTGGGGGCCCAGGGAGGGAGAAGGCCTTGCCTGCCTCTAGCTTCCCGCCCACCCTGCTCTAGGCCAGCCTGGTAGGAACGGAAATGGCTTCCTGGTCTCACCTCCTTCCCTCCCCACCTGCCCTCCATCTAACTTACCTGGCTCTGTCCCCGCCCCAGTCCCCTCCTTCACCTGAGTGCTCAGTTTTGTTTTCCTGGAACGTTGCACAGCATTTGACCCCTGGTGACCCGCCCTGCTGCATCTGTTCCTGCCCCGGCCTCTCTCTGCCCTTCTCCGGTGCTGCTCACTGTGGTTGTGGCTGGGTCCCAGACGTCTGCTGGCCTGGAGGCCCCTCCTGGTGGGGCTGTCAGCTGCAGTGACCTCACTGTGATGTCGGAAGATGGGGCTCCCTACCTTCCTCACTTCCTCATCACACGTGAGGTGTGGGCTCAGCTAGGAACAGGGAGATGTGCTTGCCTTCTTCCCCTCTTGTTAGCCCAGCTCCTGGTTCAGGGCCTCCGGCTGATCCCCCCCACACACACTCTGGGTCATGGTTCCCAGCTTTGTGCCTGGCTCGGCACCTCCCTCCTGCCCCGCCCCTCACCTGGCCTGCACACCACTGCCAGCCTGGGGTGCCTGGGCCCTTGTGTTCCACCAGCTTTGTTTGGCTCACCCCTGCTTTACAAGGGGGCCCCAGCCTTTGCCAGAGTTTAAGTGAAGCTGACGTCCCGGGTGCTTCCCGGTCAGGGAACTGCAGCTCCCCCACAGGCCCAGACAGGCAGCGCAGCCACATCCTCTGCACCCAGGCAAGGAGCAGCTGCTGCCGCTCTGGGGACATCGGCAAACAGGCCAAACACCAGTGGCTGTTAGTGTGGTGTTTAGAGACTGGAGAGGAAAGCAGACGTCAAACGGGACAGATAATTCAGCTCCACCACTTATGGGAGAGCGGCATGAGCTGTATGGGTTTACTTGTGTGGCTGTGCCAAGGCAAGGGGACGAAGGTGCCCAGGGACATGGCACAGGAGTGAGGGAGTGAGTCCAGCTGGGTTCAAGCAGGGCTTTCGAGAAAGCAGAGGAGCAACCCGAGCAAGGGCCCTGCGAGGGCTGCTTGGCGTGGTTGTGCTGCAGCCCGGGGCGTCCAGCGGGCGTTGGGGTGGACAGGAGTCAGAGCTCAGTAAGGCCCTGCAGGCCACAGACGGCTGATTGGTGCCGGCTGAGCCTTTGCCTCCTGCTGCTTGCACTCAGATGGGGTTGGGCACCATTGAGCCGACTGTGGGCCTTGCTTCCTGGTCGCGACAGGCATTCCAATGTGGTGATCCTGACCACTTCCAACATCACTGAGAAGATCGACGTGGCCTTCGTGGACAGAGCTGATCTCAAGCAGTACATCGGGCCCCCCTCGGCAGCAGCCATCTTTAAAATCTACCTCTCTTGCTTGGAAGAACTCATGAAGGTACCCTCGTTATTCTCACCCTCGTGAGCTGGCGTGACTTGAAATGAGCTGGCCCTGTTGTGGGACACAGGCATTAACCGTAGTCTTGGTCGGAAAGGCAGCCTGGTCTAAGGGTGGGCATGAGGGCCACTGACCCATTAGCTTTGCTCTTTCGGCAAAATAGGGCGATCTCTTCTTATTTGAGACGCTGATGTGCAGGAGGTGGGTGAGTGAACTGTGGATGTGTCATCTGCTGTTCTAGACTGGCCGTGCCTTGGAAATGACCTTCCACTCTGGCCAGGTCTCCCTGCATGAAGGAGGAGACGGTGGTGGGCTGAGCTCACGGGAAGCGGATGCTGGCTGAGCTCGCGAGACTGCAGTCTGACCCAGGGTCTGACCTGTGGGGCTCACTCTGCCTACAGAGGGTCGTTGTAACTGGCCACAGCAATGACCGTGGTTCATGGGAGAGGCACAGTGCAGGTCCTGGCTGTTGTCATCTGACTGAAGATCGGAGTCCAGGGGCTGTCATCTGACAAGTGTTCCTGCTCTGCTCACATGGAACGACCCTGTTCTTCACCGTGCCAAGAGCAACTGACAGGGCCCGTGTCAGTCCCACGGGACCCCATGTAGTCATGTCCCACCTTCCCTGGCTGCAGACAGACTAGCGCCCCCAGACGCTGAGCCTTGAGGGAATTCAGGTGGTGACCAAGCCCGCCAGCAGTGAGGGTACACAGTAGCTGTTGTGCTAGTAGTGTGGAGCTGTGCCCACTCTGCAGCCCACCTCGGCGTCATCAGTCAGGTCAGCACAGCCTCTCTAGTGGCCCCACAGCAGAGAGCTGGACAGGAAGAGGGGCAACCGGGACAGAATCCGGCGCCCCGACCGGGACTAGAACCTGGTGTGCCGGTGCCGCAGGCGGAGGATTAGCCTATTGAGCCGCGGCGCCGGCCTCTTTGCCTTTCAAAAAAGTTAAAAATAAGTAAACAATCTTAAAAAACAAACTAAGGTTGCTCTTTGAGAGGTGTTCGAAGCGCTGGCCGCAGTGTCCCATCTGTGGGTGTAGGTGCTGGACTCGCCCCGTTGGTCAGCTGTGCTGGGGAGGGGTGTGTGAGGGAACAAGCTTGTTGGTGTCTGTACTTCTGTGAGGTGAGCTGGTCTGCGCTCAGGCTGTGTGTGCTGTCTGTCCCTTGCTGAGGGTGCCTGCACTCTGTCGTCTGTGGGCCCTGTCCTAACTGTCCACGCCATGTCTCCCAGTGTCAGATCATCTACCCGCGCCAGCAGCTGCTGACCCTGCGAGAGCTCGAGATGATCGGCTTCATTGAAAACAACGTGTCCAAGCTCAGCCTCCTTTTGAGTGAGATTTCAAGGTGCGCATCAGCCTCGTTTGTGACCTGGGGAATGCGGGAAGCCTAGTGACAGGACAGCGAGGGCTGTGGTGTGAACTCCCGAAGCACCAGAGAGGTGACACGCGTGTGCCTGAGAGCAGAGCCTGCAGTACAGCCCTGCCCCCCTGAGGACAGGAGACGCAGGAGCTGTGAGACCCGCAGGCACGCGTGCTGGTGCCCCCCACTGCTGCAGAGACGAGAAGTGGCCTTGGTGTTCACGGGGAAGCAGAGCCGTGAGGGGCAGCTAGTCGGGGTCTGGGGTTGTGTGGGAGCACTGCCAGGACCCTGTGTGAGGGGCCTCACCACACACGGCAGTCGGGGAGTGAGGGGCCAGTGTGGCAGAGCCTTGGACTTACCTGAAGCCATGAGGAGTTCTTGAGTGAAGGGTAACGTGAAGAACGAAGTGAGTTTTCCTTTTTCTACTCTGGAGAGAGCGCTCCCGTCTCACAGGGCCAGGGCTGGGGTGAAAAGAGCCAGGAACAAGTCCAGGTCTCCTGCACAGGCGGCGGCAAGAGTGCTGGCCCTCGAGCCAGGGCGGCGTCAGCAGGAAACGAGTCAGGGTCAGAGCTGTGCCTGTCTGGGGCCTTGGCTGACCGTGCATGTCCAGGGCGCCTGGCTTTACGCCTGGTGCCCCTGGCAGGTGCTGCATTCCCTGAGCACAAAGAGGGGCGCCACGCAGTGGAACACAGACGTGGGCCTGGGTGGTGCTTGCTTTGGGGTCCAGGGCTACTGCCCCGCCTAGAGCAGAAGCTGAGAATGGGAAGCCAGCCCCACTCAAAGGTCGCAAGGTCAGAAAGGACACAGCGGAGGGAACCAGCAGGGGCTGCAAGGGGAGAGAACGTGGGGCCAAGGGTGGGCCTGGGCCGCCCTGAGCCACCCCCAGCCTCGGGTTTGGCCCTGAAATGAAGGAGTTGTTGCTTGGAACTGACATCCTGCGCTTGGCCGCTTCACACAGGAAGAGCGAGGGCCTCAGCGGCCGGGTCCTGAGGAAGCTGCCGTTCCTGGCTCACGCGCTGTACGTGCAGGTGAGTCTGGGCGCTCGGTTCCCACCCTCACCCTCTTGGTCCACAGGTCTGGGCCTCCTGGGACTCCCACTCGGCAGCCGAGGGGCTGCCTTGCTCTATCCCCGTGCCTGGGCGGAGCTGCGATGGCTGTCTTGAGCTTCCTGGAAGAGGAGGCCGGCCGTGTGTCTGCTCACACACACACACGTCTGCCTCCATCCGGCCCCAGCGTATCCCGTCCCCAGCTCTGGGCTTGGCGCACACAGAACGCGACCTGGGGCCACGGCCTCTCCTGGTCGGGGGGGCTCTGAGAGGGTGGCAGGCAGAGAAGCTGACGTCTGGTGAGAACACGCGTCTCGTAATAGTTCCTTCCCAATTGGTCACTTGGCTCCTGTCTGGTCATAGCAGCCTGTTTGCTGGGTGTGGTGCTCAGAGCTGAGCTGAGGTGGGTGGCTGGGGCCGGTGAGTGGGAGCCGTTCAATGCAGCGAGGGTGCAGGGACGTGGTGACTTTGTTAAGCCAGCAATGTCCTTGGAGCCGCGTGGACCGAGGGCTCCAGGCAGGCAGACCGAGAGGTCCCGAGTCTGTTCCCAACAGCGTCTCCCTGCCTGCAGGAGCAAGGGAGCCCTCGGGTCACCTTGTTTGCCTTTTGTGAAGTAGAGAATGCGTCACATTTGTGCCCTGCTGAGTCCTGGGCTTGCTGAGCCCCTTGGTGTGTCTGCTGCCAGAGGCCCTGCCAGGGTGACGGCTGTGTGCTCTTGCAGGCCCCCACTGTCACCATAGAGGGCTTCCTGCAGGCGCTGTCGCTGGCAGTGGACAAGCAGTTTGAAGAGAGAAAGAAGCTCTCAGCTTATGTTTGACCGGATCCCAGCAGCGGCGTTCCTGGAGCACCACTGCCGGGACGTGGCCTCACGGCAGCCGCCGCTCAGCATCCCCCTGGAAGCCGCCTGGGCCTGCAGGCCAGCCCCCGACGAGGCCGGGCTTCCCGGGAAGAGGTGTGCGACCTTTGTGCTATTCCTGATGCCCGCCAGACCTCGACTTGTCACTTCCGCTCTAGAGCTCATCTGTAGGAAACCACGTGTTTCCTCCACCCATCCTGCCTGCAGCCGACCAGACGCGTCACACTGCCAAGGCTGGCTTTTGTTTAAAAGGAAGCCGAGGACGGGCGCTATGGAAACAAAAGAAAAACGCTGTTGCCTTCGGTAAGCATGAAGCCATAGCGTTTCTCAGGCCAGAACCCAGAGTTGCTTCCTGATGGGAAGCCTGTTCCCAGGCAGAGGGCTCGGTGAAGTGTCCTGTGTGACCATCGGACGCCTGCTGCCTGCAGGGAGCACCGCCTCCCGTGGAGGCGCCTGCGTGCCGGTCATCCCTCGGGACTGCCACCAGCTCCGGTCACTGCCTGGACGTTTCTGCCCATTTTCTTCTCTGTTCTGATGTTTTTCATGCTTCCAGAGAAGATGCACGTCAGCAGAACAAATAAATGGGTCGGTTATTGATGTGTCACAAAATACCATGTTTTGCTTTTATCTCATGCTAAAATAAATCTCATAATACTGTTTTGTACATGAAGTTCACTTTCTAAAGAGTTGTTAACTTTTTGTTGTAGAACTTTTTAAATATTAAATTTTTTCACAACTTTTTTTTTAAATGTATTTATTTGTCAGAGTTACACAGAGAGAGAGAGAGATCTTCCACCTGCTGGTTCACTCCCCAAATGTCTACAATGGCCGTATCTGCACTGATCCAAAGCCAGGAGCCAGGAGCTTCCTCTGGGTCTCCCACGTGGCTGCAGGGGACCAAGGACTTGGGCATCTTCTGCTGCTTTCCCAGGCCACAGCAGAGAGCTGGATCAGAATAGAGCAGCCAGGACAGAACTGGTGCCCATATGGGATGCCGGCATGCGGGCAGTGGCTTTACTCACTAGGCCACAGCACTGGCCCCAATTTTCTCTTCTTTTGATTCTCTCTCCCAGGTGCTTGGGTTTTACTAAAAATTTCTTATGCTGTCACTTAATTGGCATCTGCCATGAGCTTTGTGTGTTTGCCTCATCCAGGGGAAGCCCCCTCACCACAGGGTGGCACCCATAGCCGTGGCACTGGGCTGGGGCCAGGATGCTGGGTCACCACTTGCAGAGGTCCCCCAGGCTGCGCCATCTTTTGGGCTTTAACTTCCAGTCCAGATCCTGACACTGCTCCTGCCCTGGAGAGTGGAGCTGGCCTGGTGGTTTCCTTACGTGAGAAGCCCATGGAGCGGGCGTGGGTCTAGGTCTTCCCTTGTCAGTTCTCAAAAACGGAGTGCCAGGTACACATGGCTGCACTGGTAAGTCTGGTCAAGCTTTAAAAGCCTTTAAAGAAAAATATTGACGTATTTGAAAGGAAAAGTCACAAAGCGAGAAGGATAGAGAGATCCTCCATCTGCTGGCTCACTCTCCAGATGGCCACAGTGGCCAGGGCTGGGCCAGGCTGGAGCCAGGAGCCTGGAGCTCCATCAGGGTCTCCTGTGGTGGAGGGCCCCCCGTGTCTGGGCCGTCTCCTGCTTCCCCAGGTGCACTGGCAGTGCCAGAACGGGCGAGAGGTGTCCTGAGCTGACAGCCGCAGCACCCAGCGCCTGCCTGTTTCTCAGTGTGACAGATGGAGCTGCAGTCACCTGGGTCACAGCCGGGAACTCTGTCCGCGTCCCCCACCGGGAGCCAGAGCTCACATCCAGCTGCCTCCCGGGTGCACAGAGCAGGAAGCGGGACCCTGGAGTGGAGCTGGACTCCACCCCAAGCGCTGCCGTGGAGTGCGGTTGTTCAGCCCCTAGGCCCAACTCCCGTTTCCAGTTGCTTAGAGAAGGCTGTTGCCTCTGTTCTTCCTTCTGCCCTGCGCACCCCCAGGAGGGGTGTGTGTCTGTCCTCCTTTCCCTTTCCCGCAGCGTCTGTAGTTGAGTCTCCTGTGTCACGGCTGCCTGCTAGCGGGACCTTCATCAGGGCACCTGCTTGCCTGTGTCCCGCGAGCCTGGTGGCTTTATCCCGCCTGGTGACGGCAGGCGTCCCCGGATGCCGGTGAGCTGCTTCTGGAGCACCTCTAGCTTTCCTCTGTGCCTTCCCTGTGCTGCCTGCACACGTGAGCGTCCGTCCTGTGCGCGTCCGGGCCGCGGGCCGTCCTTGTTGCCTCAGAGCCGGGCTTTTCCGTGGGGCTCGGCTCTGGTTCTCACTGACACTGGAGCGGTCTCACTAGCTTTCTTTTGATTCGTTTTTATGTGATATTGTAACATCGTTGTACTTTTTAAAACTTTTTTATCGACTTACTTGAGAGGCAGAGAGAGAGAGAGAGAGAGAGAGAGAGAGAGAGAGACCGATCTGTCTGCTGGCCCTCCCCATTTGGACACACGGGCTTGGGCTGGCCTCGGTCCACTCGGGGGCTGCCTGGCCTTCCCTGGGCACTGAGAGGCCAGAGCCACCCATTTTCCCCGGCTCCTGCCTGTCCCCCAGGCTGCTGTTGTGAGCACTTCACAGTTACTCCTCCCGACTGTGGCTGTTTGAACGGTGTGTGAAACAGCCAGGATTCTGTTACCTATTTATTTATTTATTTATGACAGGCAGAGTGGACAGTGAGAGAGAGAGCAGAGAGAAAGGTCTTTTTGCTGTTGGTTCACCCTCCAATGGCTGCTGCGGCCGGCGCACCACGCTGATCCGAAGGCAGGAGCCAGGTACTTCTCCTGGTCTCCTATGGGGTGCAGGGCCCAAGCACTTGGGCCATCCTCCACTGCCCTCCCTGGCCACAGCAGAGAGCTGGCCTGGAAGAGGGGCAACCGGGACAGAATCCAGCGCCCCGTCCGGGACTAGAACCTGGTGTGCCGGCGCTGCAGGTGGAGGATTAGCCTAGTGAGCCGCGGCGCCGGCCCACCTATTTACTTCAAAGGCAGAGTTAGAAGGGGAGAGGGAGAGAGAGAGATCGTCCATCTGCCGGTTCACTCCCCAAGTGACTGCAATGGCCGAGGCTGGGCCAGGCTGAAGCCAGGAGCCTGGAACTCCGTCTGGGTCTCCCACATGGGTGACAGGGGCCCAAGCTCTCTGGCCGTCTTCTACTGCTTTCCCAGGCAGGAAGCTGCATCGGAAGTGGAGCAGCCGGGACTCCAACCCCTGTCGTCCCACAGTGCTGGCCCCCATTTTTGAATGACATCTTCTCTGGCTTCAGCGTCCCGGGGACTGTTTAAAGGTGGCATTCCCGCAGTGTGACAGGGAGGCACGCAGCGAGCGCGGGAGCAGGGCTGTGCTGGACACGGTGGCAGTGGAAGTGCCGCGCGGCCGGGGCAGAGCCACGCCTGTTTTGAAGGCAAGGTGTAGGAGCCTGCACAGCCGTGGTGAGGCCCTGTGTGGCGGGTGTGTGCGCACGCCCACGCTCTGTGCCTGCAACAAGCTTGGTGGGGGAGCCTGCACACCCGTGGTGAAGCTGGGGGGGGGGGGGGAGCCTGCACAGCCGTGATGAAGCCGTGGGGGGGGGCATTGCCCACGCTCTGCCTGGAACAAGCTCCGGGGGCGGGGGTGCAGCACAGCCGCCTGGCCTCCCCAGGACTGCCCCTGTACTTGTGAGGTCGCGTCTGCACTCCGGGAGCAATCTCTGGGCACACACTGTTTGTGCCTTCACACTCGGGGCTGACTGCATAGCGTGTCGAAATTAGAGGGCTGACCTCCAATTAAGTGTTCATGAGACTCAGAGCTCAGCAGGATTGAAGCGGCTTAACTGCATCTGCAGAGCGAGAGAGAAGTCACTCTTGTCCCCTGGGCCACGTTCCGACAGATGTCGGGGTGGGGTCCCCAGTGACAGCTTCCGCGGAGCCTCGTGAAAGTGACCCCCACAGTTGGTAAGTACCTGTGAGAGCAGCGCGGGCACCGGGAGCGACTTCTCCTGCCCTGCGTGGCAGCTCCACCTGCAGACTGTGGCCTCGGAGGCCCAGTCCTGCACCTGCTTTGGGGGGAGGGGCCGAGACTCAGCAGCCGGCACAGGGTCAGCCGTGCCCTTTCTGCTGTCCTCTGTGGTCACTGGTCAGGGTAACAAGGCCGCTTCCTTTAAGCTCAGGGACAGACCTGCCCAGGCCACACGACCCTTCAGGCAGGGCCTGTGTGACAGCATCCGTGGGGTGTCCAGGGAGTGCCAAAGGGAGCTAACCTGGCTGCCTGGAGGGAGGTGCCAGCTCCCCACAGAGCAGGGCCAGGGAGGGGGATGCCGTGGGCCCCATGCTGGCCACCCAGCCCTCCCGGCACATGCTCAACCGGGCACCACCTCTCAGCGATGCTGGCTGGGGTAGTGGTGCGGGTGAAGTGGCCATGCCCCCGAGAGGTGAGTCTGGGGGCACCAGGTCAGGAGGAGGAGGGTGCTGCATGCTCCAGGATCGGGGGCTGGAGTAGCAAGGACCCTAAAAATGTCACACGTTTGCTGTCGAGAGGTCTCAGTGCCCAGGCAGAGAGGCTGGGGACGGAAAGTGCAGGAGAGCCAGAGGAGGTGGGTGGGGGAGGGGACGGGCCAGGGGCCATCAGAGCCCAGGCCCTGTGGGCAGGGGCTGGCCACTGGGGGATAGCGTGTTCACCAGGTTTCCAGAGCGGTCATGCTGCTGCGTCTGATGGCCCAGACCCTGGCCACTAGAGGGCAGCACCTCCCTGCAGGATAGGATGAGTGGCATAGCCAGGATCAGCAGAGACCCCACCACGGTGTGTGTGCAAGTGCACGGTGTGCGAGTGTGCAGGGAAGGATTGCCTCCAGCACTCTTCTGGCCTGTGCTGGGCAGGTTCAGGGTGGGGGTCCCTCTGTGGGCTGGGCTGGAAGCAGGAGCCTGGCTGGGGGAGGCCATGTGGGGAGGCAGGTGGTGCTCGGCCACCTGAAGCCAGCCCAGCAGGGCCCACCTGATCTCCCCACCAGGCCCCTTCACCGCGTGAGCTGGGTGTCCAGGCTCTGCGGACAGAGGGTGCACGGTGGGGGAAGGGCCGGGGCGGCACAGTGGGCAGCACCGGGAAGCTGAGCTGGGCACAGTTGGGTGCAGCACCCATCCCAGGTCCCTGAGCCACGCAGCCACACCTGGCAGTGGTGTGGGGACCAGCGCCAGCATGGAGCTGCAGGCAGTCCCAGTCCCCACTTCCACAGGCTCAGGCTGGTGAGTTAAACTCGGCACTTTTAACCCTGGTGCCAGCCCTGCCCACGGCACCAGCCTCCTATACCATGGAGGGGGAGTTGGGGGCTCCACTAGGCCACCCAGTGAGACGGCCACGGTCTCACGCGGAGCCACCCCATCCACCCTGTGTCATCCCTCTGAGGCTGTCCCGAGCCTCTGGTCATCCCTGGTCCTCTGCTGTCTGGCCCCATCGCAGGCCTTGGGCCTGTTCGCCCCACACTGCGGCAGTGGCAGTGGCCATTGCTTGGCTCCTCCTGTCCTTCCGGACGATCGGGGGAGGCCGGACCTTACAGCGAGAGCTGGCAGACGGCCTGCACCTGAGGCGTGGTGCTCCGGAGCAGATGGCCATGAGTGGCGTCCCACCCCGGTGGACAGAAAGGACGGGGCTCTGGACCCCTCGGAGTGTTTGTCCACCATCCTCTCCCTCCCCACGGCTCACAGGCAGGGGTCCCGGGGTCAGGATCCGGGCCAGGCAGTCCTGAGCTGCGGGAACCCAAAGTGTGTCTAGACTGCAAGCAAACCTCCCCTCTGCTCACAGCAGCCCTACCTGTCCCCCAGCCTGCCGGCGTGGGCAGTCCTTGTCAACAGTGCAGGACGAAGCTGGTCGCACGGGCACCCATGCAGGGACGGGCCTCACCCAGGGCGAGAAGCCACCCTCAGCCGACCCAGGCACCATGTTCTTGGGAAGGCACCACACACAGCCCCATATCCCCTGGGTGCTCGTGTGGGTCAGGGAGGCTACGGTGAGCCGGGGAGGGGGAGCACAGAAGGCACAGGTGGATGGCAGCAGGGGACACTTCAGCTCCTGGGGTTCTTCCTTGTGGAAAGCGGGAAGAGGCCCCTCCCCCACGAGCTGCGCCACGCTGGGCGCTGTAGGCCATGGGGTGCTCCAGGGCGGCCCGGTGAGGTGTCATGAGCACCACTTGTCACAGCTCGACAAGGCTAATGTGACGTGTCGGAGCACGGGGAAGAATCACGCAAGACTGTGATAGTCTTCTCAATGTAATTTGTTATTCAGTATTCAGTACCACTCAGTATACACTCACTGCACACTTCTGAAGGTCAGTGCCACTCAATATGTCATCAGTCCACAGGTCATGCACACATCTAGGAGCAAGGCAGGTTCCAGAAACATCCAGCAGTGGTAATAAGCATGAAGCATCAAAGCACAAGCACGCTAACATGACGGCTGCCTTCTCAAGGCTCATGTCGCGGTCGCAAGAAGTCAGAGTCCAGAGCGTGCGTTCCCACTGGGAGAGACGGATCGCAGAACAGTCACTTACGGGCAGGGGTCGTGGGGTGACTGGCACCCTGGGCAGTAGGCTCGGAGTTCCCAGACGGACAGCAAGGTGAAGGCTGGAGAGGTCACCTGACGAGAGGTCCGGCCCGGCTCTGATGTCACCTGATGAGCGGTCCGGTCGGGTCCGACGCCGTCTGGCAGCTGGGGCATCCAGGGAGGTGGCTCCAGCAGGGCGGCGGGCAGAGCGTCACTGGCACTGAGCCGTGGTCCCCCGGGGGCGCGGACAGTTGTGAGCTTTGCCTTGTCATCCCCGCTCTGGGGTAGGTGGGCGGTGAAGGTGCCCTGGGTGTCACCAATCACAAGCTCATCTTTTGGGGTGTCACCAACCAGATGTGGGTGTCTGGGTGTGACCAGTGGTGTGTTAGGGGTCTCCTGGGTGTGGCCAGTCGTGGTGCAGTGGCCGGTTGGTTGGCTGCTTCTAACGTAATGTCCCCCAGCCCTTATCAGGCCTCACCACCAGTCTGTTCTGACAGATGGTCCAGGCAGTTCCTGCTGCTTAGTGGCCTTAGCTTTAGTAACTCCATTTTGGTTTTGCTTTTTCTTTTTGGGTTCGTGGTGCTCCGAAACTCTTTTGGGACTCCTGTGGGATTCCCTGGCCGCCCAGGTCCCGGAGGAGGGACCGGGTGAGTGAAGTGGAAAGTGGACCGACACCTGGCGGCCAGGGGTTTCCAGAACAAAGGAGAGACCCTGGGATGACCCTGCCCTGTCACGATGAGGAGGTACCCACGGGACGAGAGCCTCACGGGCAGGGCCGTCCGGGAGGAGGGGAAGGGTCCCTGATGCCTTTGAGGGCACTGCCCCCCAGCACCCCTTGTCTGTCAGAGGGTCCTGGCCACCCATGCCCACAGCCCCAGTGTGGGCCCTGTGGACACAGCGGGGAGGGGAGGGGGCCGTGTGAACAGGGCGTGGGCTGTGCGTGTGAACACGGGGGAGGGGGCCGTGTGAACAGGGCGTGGGCTGCGCCGTGTGAACATGGGGGAGGGGCTAGAACCCACGGGTACAGTATGTCTGCCCTCAGAGCCCCGAGGAGGAGCTCACCTGGGAGCCCTCGCGGGTTGCCCGTGCCCCCAGCAGCTCTGCCTCGCCTGGGGTCAGGAACTCTTCAGACACACCTGCCCCTTGCCCCCGCCAAGCCTCCCTCAGAGCCCCCGTGGCATCCGCGTGGTCCTGTCTTTCCTGGGGGAATCACCCATGCTGCCGGGGCCCGTCCTGAGCTGCCCCAGGCAGTGGTCAGGACCCACCAGCCCAGACAGCCAGCGTCCCCTCGCCCCTGCATGTGCCAAGCTCAGCCGTGCGGGCTGGAAGCAAGGCCTGGCTCCGGGGAGGGCACGGGCGGGTGGCATCTCAGAGCCGGTGGGGAAGTCCAGGTGCCTGTGGCTCTGGTCCTAATCTTGGCCAGCGCCCCCTGGGGACAGCCACTCCCAGAGCAGGGCCAGCCTGGCCAGCTGCAGCACGGACATGAGGCGCTCACCGCATGCTGGGTGACAGAGCGGCCTCGGTCGGCTCCACCCTTCAGCCCCCCACCAGACCCAAGACAGGGCTCCTGACAGCATCCCCGGGAGGCCCAGCATGAAGAGAACTGGGAACTGAAGCTCTCGGGCAGCTCAAGAGCGGAAACCTGAGGCATGGCCGCCCAGGGTCCCCGGGCCTGCTCAGCCTCCAGCCCCCCAGCCAGGCAGCGGGAGACACATCTGGAAGTCACCCTCCCTCAGCACTGGGGTCATTGAAGCTGCCTCGGCTGCCACTCCATATTGCCAAAGGCTTTGACAGAAAACCGTGGGCGGGCATCGGCACAGTGTTACAACCACGACTAGAGTGCTGGCGCCCTGGCTGCTCCAATTCCAGCCTCCTGTTCATGCAGGCCCTGCAGGCAGCAGGTGATGGCTCAAGTACACGGGTCCCTGCCACCCGGGAGGGAGACCTGGATGGAGCTTATGGCTCCTGGCCCCAGCCTGGCCCCAGCCTGGCCTCAGCCACTGTGGGCATCTGGGCGGGGGTGAAGCAGCAGGGGCAGGAGGGAGATCTCTGTCTGTCTGTCTGTTTCTCAAATAACAAACTGGTTTCAGAAGGAGGCTTTCAGGCCGGCGCTGTGGTGCGGGGGGTTAAAGCCCCAGCCTGCAGCGCTAGCATCCCATAGGGGTGCTCCACTTCTGATCCAGCTCTCTGCTGTGGCCTGGGAAAGCAGTGGAAGATGGCCCAAGTCCTTGGTCCCCTGCACCCACGTAGGAGACCTGGAAGAAGCTCCTGGCTCCTGGCTTCCAATCAGCTCAGCTATGGCCATTGTGGTCATTTGGGGAGTGAACCAGTGGAATGGAAGACCCCCCCAACTCTTTCAAATAAAATAAATCTTTTTTTAAAAAAAGGATGCTTTCGGGGTGGCCTGGCTCCCTGGGGTCCTCCACACCCCACCAGATGGCTCAGCCCAGCTCTCCTGACCCTCGGGGGGCAGCGGGGGGGGGGGTCCTGCTGTGTTTGCTTCTCTGAATTACAAAGGCAGCTGCGGCTATGGGACAGGTGTGGATCCAACCATGACCCCATGACCGTGACCACAAAGGACCTGAATGTCCCCCAGGCTCCTCCCAGGGGCAGCCTGTCCAGGGCCTGCCTTGGATGTCAGCAACACACGTTGAGTGGACACCCGTGGCCCCTGGCTTGACAGGCGCCAGCCAGCCCAGCACTCTCCTGCCTGGAGAGGTGGACGAGGTGACCCTGACCATCCGCTCTCCAGCCCCCTGAGCCTCCGGGTCCGGAGGTTCTGCCCACTTCACGGGACCTGTCTCCACGGGCACTGTGCCAGCCACAGCCTGCACTCACTGCTGCTCAGTCAGGCCTCAGGTGATGTGATCAGTAAGAGAAGCAGTGAGACAGAAAAGACGCCGAGGAAGGAAACAGCAGCCTGCGACTGTGCTTGGGCCGGACGAGGCAGGGGGTGGACATGGGGAGACCACGTGGTTCTGTCGGCCAGGTCCAGGTGGCGGTCACGCCTAGATTTTATCCAGACACACCCTCCCGCTCCTCACCCTTCAGACTTCAACGGGGCCAGGCCGCATGCCCGTGGGGTGAGCAAGGGCCAGAGGAGGACGCGCGTGTGGGAGGCGGCCGGCCCGGGGAAGGCCCCGAGGAAGGCTTGGGCGGTAAACACTGCGGCGCAGGGGGCAGGAGCTGTGATCTCGCCCCAGTTAATGGTATGGGAGCCGAGCGAGGGCACGCCAGGCGGACAGGGGTGGGCATCGATTCCAGAGGCCCCGAGCGTCCAGTCCCAGCTCCCCACGGGCAGCGCTGTCCCCATGGTGGCCTGGGGTCTGTTCTCTACCTCCCCGAATGCCTGGGCACAGTCCGCCTGGTGTCATCCCCCGCTCCCACGGCCTGCAGTGGCTCTGGCCAGGGATGCCGCCTGCTGGGTAGGGCAGGGCTGTTTCCGGTGCTGCCCCACGTGGGGAGGCCTGGGGGAAACAAATCCTGAAGGCCCCTGCGCAGGAGTCATCCAGGCCTTGTGCTCGGCCGCCTCGCTCCCTCGCCTGCCCGCCTCGCTGCTGACGTGCACATGGGCGCCCTGGGCCAGGTCGATGCCTGCAGCCGCCCCTGAGAGGTGGGGCACCAGATGCCTCCGTGGCAGCCCCAGCCGCGGGGCCACAGGCAGGCTGTCCAGGTCTCTCTGACAGACCCTTCTGTCCAGAGACTGTGGCGACCACACCCAGCCAGGGGCAGGGCGTCCAGACGCCCAGGGGCTCCCGCGCATGCTCCGTAGGGCCCGTCCCCCTCTGTCCTGCGGGGGGATGGGGGGTGGGGGCATGTGGGCCTCAGAGATCTGTGGAGCCGGTCGGGTGGGCCTGGCACCCTGGGCTGAGGGCAAGTCCACCGCTGCATGAAACCCCCCCACCCCGGACTTCGCAGCTGAGACAGGGCTGTGACCCTAGAGGGCCCTGCTGAGGTCGGGGGTCCACTGCCAGCCGCCCGTCACAGGCGGTCCCAGCTCCTGATGTCTTGGCCATGAACTCGCGGACGTCACCCTCGGCGTCGACTCTCAGGTGAACAGCAGTGGTGTCCCCATGACCTCCGCCCCGACCCAGGACCAGCGGCAGGATGGCCTCCTGTGGTGTGGGAGCTGCACCGGACGCACGGTTTACATCCCTGTCGCCCCTGTCCAGGCCCCATGTCCCACCCACCAGCCCGGGGCCCGGCATGGTGTCGCGTGGGCCTCAGTTGTGGACAGGAGGGAAGCGGGAGTCCCCTGGCCACAGTGATGGGTGGAGGCAGCTTCCCAGACAGCTGGCTCCCAGAGGGGCGGGGAGCCACGGTCTGACCGGTCCACACGGCCTCTGAACGTCAGCCAGGCCCAGCGTGAGGGTCCCACCACCAGGCCCGGCCCTGCTCCCCGGCTCAGGACCTGGAGCCACCCTGTCCTCGTGCACAGCCGCCCTCGAACCCTCCAGCAGCTCCTGTCCACAGGAGGGCTCTGCGGTCTCCTGGGAGAAATCCACCCGTTGATCAACAGCCAGGCCCACAAGATAACCCCAGTGCACTCGCCCCTGCTGGGGTCGGGCTGTGCTGTCGGGAGGGTGTTGGCCGGGCTGTGGCCCCAGAGCGCCTGTGTCCGACAGTTCGGGGCCCAGCCCTGGTTCTGGCTGAAGCCCCAGTGTCCTCCCCAGGAGGCCCTGGCGCTGGCCCGGAGCTCTGTGCGCCCTTGGGGAAGGAAGGGGGTGGCGCAGCTCGGCCCCAGGCTCCGGGCTTCCTCTTCCCCTCGGTCAGGAGCAGCCCTACGGCCGTCCCGCCGGTGAGCCGGGTGTGCACCAAGGCCCGGCTGCAAGCCCTCCGGACGCCTGCAGGCCCAGAGCCGCAGCCACGCTCACCGTGCCAACAAGCACGTGTTGTTCTGCGTCCGTGGCCAGCGGATGTCCCTGGGGAGGAGAAGCCCCACCCCGGCCCTCGGCGCGAGAATCGCGGGGAGTCACTGAAACCAACGCAGTGCTGCCCAGCTGCCCAGGGCAGGTCCGCGGGCGACACCCGTCCTCGGCGCCGGGCACGGGCCTGCCCCTCGGAAGGCGCGGGGGCTCCCGGGCACCGCGGGGCGTGGACGGCAAGGCCCTGGTCAAACACGCGTCCTGGGAGCCCGATCTGCGTGGTGGCTTGGACTCCCCCATCCCGGCGTCCAATCCTCCTTCGCGCACCACCGGGCTGGGGAGGTGGCGGACTGACTCCACCGGCGGCCACAGGGGCGCCAAGACTCCGCCCATCTGGGCGAGCTCCGCCCACCGGAGCACGCGCTCTGGCGCTGACCGCTGACCTCTGACCTCTGACTAGGGCGCGCGCCCGTCGTCCTCTTCCCTCAGGTGCTGCGGTGCACGCCGGAGCTTGGCGAGAACCCGGTGGCCGGGGCGGGGAGGGGGGGGGGTCGTAAGTCTCAAGTGATTGACTGAAACCCACCTGGTGTGGGGCGAGTTTCCCGCGTCTTGAAGACTCGAAGCGCGGGACGCCGAGTGTGCGCGCGCGCGTGCGGGGTGTCCGCAGCTTCCCACGCAGGGAAACCGGGGACGTGAGGGGGCGGCGGGCCGCGGGCAGCGGGTGTGTGTGGAGAACCGGCTCCTGCCCGCCGCCGCCCACGCGGGGACGTCCCGGGCCCAAGGCCGAGCCGTGGTGGACGGTCCAGGCCGGCCCGCCCCGCCACACGCGCGCTCGCGCTCACACACTCGCTCACACTCGCTCTCACACACACACTCGCACTCACACACACTCGCTCTCACACGCGTGCACACACACACTCTCTGACACACACACTTGCTCTCAGACATGCTCACACACACGCTGTCATACACACTCGTGCACACACACTCGCTCACACTCGCTCTCACACACACTCGCTCTCACACGCGTGCACACACGCACACTCTCTGACACACACACTCGCACTCAGACATGCTCACACACGCACACGCTGTCATACACACTCGTGCACACACACTCGCTCTCACACACACTCGCTCTCACACGCGTGCACACACACACACTCTCTGACACACACACTCGCTCTCAGACTCGCTCTCACGCACACTCGCTCTCACACACACACTCGCACTCAGACATGCTCACACACTCGCGCACACACGCACACACTCGCTGTCATACACACTCGTGCACACACACACACTCGCTCACACATTCGCTCTCACACTTGCTCTCACACACTCGCACTCACTCGCACACACACTCAGACGCACTCTCACACAGTCACGCTCACACACTCGCACTCAGATGCTCTCACACACTCAGACGCAGACAGCCCACCTCGTTTTCGTATGAGTGTGCGTGTCGCTCATCTCATGGCCTTTGTGATGAAAGCGAGGTTGGCTGTGAAATGACAGCACGTGTGTAGCCAGCTGTCACCCAGGCCCACACACGTGCACACCCGCCCGTGCACATGCGTGCACGCAGAACAGGAACCTTATCTCCTTGTCAAAAGGGACCGAGACGAGTGAGGGCACCCAAGGCCTTCCTTGCACGGCGGGAGGTGAGCCGCCGGAGGCCTTCCTTGCACGGCGGGAGGTGAGCCGCCGGCGCTGTCACTCAGCTTGCTACGTCCACAGAGATGGGCCTGGGGCGGAAGTGCCAGCACCTGCTCCCCCAGCCTCCTGCTGGGAGTCCAGCCTTCCGGGCCCCCGCCCAGGTGGCCCCAGCAGGATGTGGGAGAAATGTGAGGAAACGCTCCTGGGTCAGAGAGACTGCTCAGGCCGAGCCCTGGGAGCTCGGGGGCCGTGCAGACTTGAGCGGTCACCCTGCGGCCCTGCCGTGGAGGAGAGCTGTACCCAGCTGTGCTGCCACCGCAGTGCTGAGCTGGGCTGCGCCCCCCCAGGCCCCAGCCCACCCTGGGGCAGAGCTCAGGAAGGAGAACCCCGGCAGAGAACACGGAGCCCAACCCCCAGCAGCCTGCCCGGCCACGGCAGGAATGCGAGACCCCAGGACGGAACTTTCTAGTAAGTGTCAGTTCAGGCCTTGCTGCGGCCCCTGAACCCGGGACAGATGGGTTCCGAGACCTGGCGAAAGGACAGGACCCCTGCACCTGCCTGCTGTGGGCCGGCAGGGGCTGTGGAGGGCAGGGCTGCACCAGCACCCTGGGCGGGACCACATCACAGGGCCGCTGGGCCAGGGGGAGCCAGAGGACCGCCTGCAGTAGCTGCGTGCCAGGCAGTCCCTGCCCGCACCTTGCACTCGTCCAGTGCTTTGTCTCCCTCGGCTACCAGAGCTGCCTGAGGCTCTTGTTGGTAGAACACGTGGGTGGATGACAAGGGTGCAGAGAGGAGGTCTGGGGCCTGGCCTGGGGTCTCCCACTCACCTGCCAAACCTGCGGTGAGGTGGCTGTGCCTGGTGCCCACTGAGGGCCACCTCACGCTGTGACGCTCCCTGAGTGTCCACTCCTCAAGCGCGCGGTCTGTCCTGTGGGCTGGCTCCAGGGCGGCTGGGAGCTCCATGCTCAACTCCTGAGCTCTTGGATGGACGGGAGGAGAGGCTGCGTGGAGGGCAGCGTGGGCGCTCCCCGGAGCCATCGCCCTGACGACCGAGCTCAAGGCAGACCAGCGTGGGGGCACAGGACCTCGTGTGTGCCTCAGAAACCTTTGTTGTTGGAGTCAGGGTCAGGCCGGCAGACAGTGGCTTCCCGGTGGGGGCCAGGAAAGGATGCATTGTCCCCTGGAGACTCCCAGGAGGGCATTGGGTCGCCCCTGGGTAGGCCTGTCTGCCGGACAGAGGCTGGAATGCGTCCTGAGGGCCTCTTCTGTTGCCTTGGTTTCGGCCACCAGATATCAGCAGAAGCAGCAGCAGCAGGCCGGCCTGCTTGTGGCTCAGTGTGCGCAGGTGTGCATGTTCCCAGGTCCCCACGGAGTCCCCGGTGAGGCCGGGCTCGAATCCAACGCGTTCTAACAAATACTTAACGGCTGTCCTGGAAATAGGGGGCCGCAGCAAAGCCTGAACTGGCACTTACTAGAAGGTTCTGGAAGCTGAAAAGCTGCTTCCGTGCTGCGTTTCGGGAGACGTCTCCGTGTTGGCTCCCGCATTACGGGGCAGTTCATTCCAGGAAGCAGCTCCATTTCAGATCAGGGCCGCTCAGGTGTCAGCGGGGCGCAGGGTGGCCCCTGGTGCCGCGTCTCCCTACTGGGGAGCAGGCAGGGAGGGGGAGACCCCTCATTCCAAAGCACTGGCCCCTCCTTTCCCCTGGACAGACGCGCCGGGCCCCCTGGGGTTCAGATCTGAGCTGCAGACGGTGTTTCCCTGCTTTGATGGCATTCTGCGCTGCACTTTGAAGTTTATTTGTTGCCACTAAGTTGCATTAATGACTTTTGAAGTTCGCACTTGTGTTCTTGATGTTACGCTTTGTGAAAGGCGTGCCATTAATGTGAATTCCAATGATTCCAAGAAACGGGTTCAGCAGTTCCTTGTAATTGGGAGCAGAATGTGGCCGATTTATTACAAACGTACACGCCACGGTTTACAGCTAATTTTAGTTCCCCTTGAAGTTGGAATTCAGAACCTCAGTCGTGGCTTGACAGGGCTTTCTCCGAGGAGAATGTTTGCTTACAGTTTGAAACAAGAACCCCGACCCTTGATGAGCTCCGATATTATTTCCATATGGGGTGGCAGGGTGGAAGGGCGCGGGAACAGAGTGACTCACGCGGGGCGGCGCCAGCCCCAGTGGTAGATGTCCCGTGTCCTCGGTCAGCGCTGCGCCAGCCGGACCTTGGCAAGGCAACAGGGAAGCCTTGCAGGCGGTGCTGACAGTGGGAGCACCGCACACGCGTGTGCACACACATGCACGGGCACACACATGCACACACAGGTGCGGGACCTCAGTGCCGAGCCCAGGCTTCGTCCGGCTCAGCTCTTCCGCCAAAGCAGGGTCCTGAGCCGACACCCAGGAACCCTCATGGTCTTTTCCTCTCCCCCTCCCCCTCTCCCCCTCTCCCCCTCCCCCTCCCCCCTCCCCCTCCCCCTCCCCCCTCCCCTCCCCCTCCCTTTCTTGGCATCCCCAGCATTTCCTGAGCGCCCACCAAGGGAGGGGCAGTTCCAAGCCCTGGGGTGGGCACTGAGTGGGACAGGAAACACCCTGGGGTCAGCATGGAGTGGGGGCTCCGCTGTTTCCTGTGGGCTGGGCAGTGTCCCCCAAGCAGATCCAAGACAAGCACTTCGATGTGTGGATGAGGAGTAGCCCGGAACGCGGGAAGGGGGCAGAGGGAGAGAGGGCAGGGGGAGCTGCAGCCCCTGCCCAGGCTGTGCAGGATGTGTCTGGTTTGCTTCACGGTGGACAGGCTCTGGATTTCCACCCCACTCCCTCCGCAGCCCTGGAGTGCAGACTGTGTGCTCTGGGGCTCCCACAGACGGCCCACCCACCGTGCGGGGAGGGGAGAAACTGGGGGCTGTCCCTGTGGCTGCAGGGAGAGCAGCGACTCCTCCGAGGCCTGAACGGTGGAGGCTCCGAGCACGTCTCGGGGAGACTGCAGGGAGTGGAGAGTGTGTGCAGACCCCGGGTGGGCCGACCCCACAGCGTCAGTCGGGGCACAGGGGCCGTGGCCGGGGAGCAGGCAGTCTGGCCTTCGTTGCAAGGACACACACTTTTGTTGTGTGTTGGCGGTCCTGCCTCTATGGAGGCAGCTGTGTCGAGTGCCGGGGGAGTCCTCGGGGCCTGCACAGGTGGAGGAGGCTGTCCAGGTAGGGGATCTGGGAGAGACGGAGCTGACAGAGATCGCAGGGGGGCTGGGTAGCGCTGAGATTGCCAGGGCCAGTTGGGGGCTTTATGGGAAGCCCTGGATTGGCCACTGTGGCCCTCACCGGGGAGGCGATGGTGGGCTCCCAGAACACCTGGAGCAGACGTCACGGGAGAGTTGGAAATTTGAGGTTGGGGTCCCAGGGAAAGGGGAGTCGGTGTGGAGATGCACAGCTTGAGCTGGCTGCACGGTGCCCCCCCGGGCCCCACACTGGTGCCCCGTGTGCCCCAAGACCCGGTGCTCAATGTCCTAGATGGGATGCAGACTTGCTCCGTGGGGGAGGGGTATCCAGCAAACCCTGGTGGGCCACGGTGTCCCTGCACCGCCTCCCTGAGCTGGAAAGTCCTGGCAGGGATGCCCACCCTCCGAGTTCACCTTGTGCTTGGGCCGTTGTCGCCCGGTAGAGGTCAGGGCCCTTGACGCCCGGTGGAGATCAGGGCCCTTGTCGCCCGGTGGAGGTCAGGGCCCTTGACACCCGGTGGAGGTCAGGGCCCTTGACACCCGGTGGAGGTCAGGGCCCTTGACACCCGGTGGAGGTCAGGGCCCTTGACGCCCGGTGGAGGTCAGGGCCCTTGGCCTCACGGTCTGTCCGTGACCTGGGAGCAGTTGCTCACGCGACCCGGACACAGTGCAGCTCCTGCCTGCCACACCCTGAGTGCGGTCAGCGGGCCCTGCTGAGAGCTCTGCTCCCCGCTGGGTCCTGCGTGCGCATTGATTAAGGCAGCAGCACTCGGTAAGTCATCACTTTCATCCTTCCCTCCTCTCCTGCCCCTTGTGGCTTTCCCGGGAGTCTGTTCTCTTCCCATTTTGAGTGTTTCCACGGTGGGTCTTGCTGGCCAGACTTCTGAAGCCTCGCGGAGTGTGTCCCGACGCGCTCAGAGGCTCTTGTTCCCAGCTGTGGCGCTTCTGTGCCTGCGCTGGCTCTGCACCCCGCAGTCCTGCTCCTGGTCCGCCCGCCCTGTGTGCTCACGGAGGCCTCTTCTCCTCCGTGATGTTGACCTTCTAGATGCTTCTGCTCCCTGTCCCACAGGCGGGCCTGAGCCCCTCAGGAGGAAGAGAATCACCCAAACCTCGCAGGTGTGCATCGGATCTAAAGCACAGACTTCCCGGTGCTGCCTGGGACACACGAACAGCCACTGAGAGACGGAGCAGACAGAGCTGGTGTGAGCAGACGCCACTGAGAGACGGAGCAGACAGAGCTGGTGTGAGCAGACGCCACTGAGGACCAGGAGCAGACAGAGCTGGTGTGAGCAGACGCCACTGAGGACCAGGAGCAGACAGAGCTGGTGTGAGCAGACGCCACTGAGAGACGGAGCAGACAGAGCTGGTGTGAGCAGACGCCACTGAGACGGAGCAGACAGAGCTGGTGTGAGCAGATGCCACTGAGGGCCAGGGAGCAGACAGAGCTGGTGTGAGCAGACGCCACTGAGGACCAGGAACAGACAAAGCTGGTGTGAGCAGACGCCACTGAGATGGAGCAGATAGAGCTGGTGTGAGCAGACGCCACTGAGGGACGGAGCAGACAGAGCTGGTGTGAGCAGACGCCACTGAGGGACGGAGCAGACAGAGCTGGTGTGAGCAGACGCCACTGAGGGACGGAGCAGACAGAGCTGGTGTGAGCAGACGCCACTGAGGGACGGAGCAGACAGAGCTGGTGTGAGCAGACGCCACTGAGGGACGGAGCAGACAGAGCTGGTGTGAGCAGATGCCGCTGAGGGACGGAGCAGACAGAGCTGGTGTGAGCAGACGCCACTGAGATGGAGCAGACAGAGCTGGTGTGAGCAGACGCCACTGAGGGACGAATCAGACAGAGCTGGTGTGAGCAGACGCCACTGAGGGACGGAGCAGACAGAGCTGGTGTGAGCAGACGCCACTGAGGGACGGAGCAGACAGAGCTGGTGTGAGCAGACGCCACTGAGGGACGGAGCAGACAGAGCTGGTGTGAGCAGACGCCACTGAGGGACGGAGCAGACAGAGCTGGTGTGAGCAGACGCCACTGAGGGACGGAGCAGACAGAGCTGGTGTGAGCAGACGCCACTGAGGGACGGAGCAGACAGAGCTGGTGTGAGCAGACGCCACTGAGGGACGGAGCAGACAGAGCTGGTGTGAGCAGACGCCACTGAGGGACGGAGCAGACAGAGCTGGTGTGAGCAGACGCCACTGAGGGACGGAGCAGACAGAGCTGGTGTGAGCAGATGCGGTCCTCACCAGGCCGGAGCTGAGTCTGCTGGGCTTCATCTGTGCACAGAAACACGGCCGATGGACAATTCAGGAGAGCAGAAGTCACTTTTCTTAAAACTCGGTGGAAATCCTGCATCAGATGGGAACGAACCCTAACTGAAATCAGGATGGGGAGTGGGCAGCACATCAGCCGGGGAGGAGTCCCAGCTGCTCACAGCTCCACGCGCAGGCCATCAGAGTCCCACAGGAGCAGAGAGCACGTCGTTGAAGAAACCAAGGACCCTCCCAAACCAGCCAGAGAACCCAGGCCCCGTGTTGATGGCGCTGCACACACACACAGTGAGATCAGAGGGGAACCAGTCTGGCATGTCATAGTCAGAAATCCAAGGAGCACACGTCACAGTGAACAGCTGGGCAGTCCCCAGTGAGAACGGTGGGAGTGGAGAGGTGACCGAACAATTTGCTTGTGTTTTAAAAATTCTGGGATGAGATGACAGCCTGCTGGTAATACCACATCCACTGAAAGCATTCTTTGGAAAATGAACATGAGATGAATGTGAAAAAAGTTGAGACTTTGTCAACAACAATAAAATGATAAAGGGGCTTCTTCAGGCAGAAGGAAATTGTTTTTTAAAATCTTTTCAGGCCGGTGTCACGGCTCACTAGGCTAATCCTCCGCCTTGCGGTGCCGGCACACCGGGTTCTAGTCCCGGTCGGGGCGCCGGATTCTGTCCCGGTTGCCCCTCTTCCAGGCCAGCTCTCTGCTGTGGCCCGGGAGTGCAGTGGAGGAGTACTTGGGCCCTGCACCCCATGGGAGACCAGGAGAAGCACCTGGCTCCTGGCTTCGGATCAGCGCGGTGCGCCAGCTGCACTGCGCCGGCCGCAGCGGCCATTGGAGGGTGAACCAATGGCAAAAAGGAAGACCTTTCTCTGTCTCTGTCTCTGTCTCTCTCTCACTGTCCACTCTACCTGTCAAAAAAAATAATAAATTGTTTCTTGGGGCTGGCGCTGTGGTGCATTGGGTAAAGTCACTGCCTGCAGTGCCAGTATTCCATATGGGTGCCGGTTCGAGTCCTGGCTGCTCCACTTCCCATCCAGCTTCCTGATAATGTGCCTGAGAAAGCAGCAGAAGATGGCCTGAAGTCTTGGGCCTGCACCCACGTGGGAGACCAGGATGAAGCTCCTGGCTTCGGATCGATGCAGCTCCGGCCATTGTGGTCAATTGGCAAGTGAACCAGCAGATAGAAGACCTCTCTCTCTCTCTCTCTCTCTCTCTCTCTCTCTCTCTCTCTGCCTTTCCTCTCTCTCTGTGAAACTCTGACTTTAAATAAATAAATAAACCTTTTTTAAAAATAAAGTCTTCTAAAACAAAGACCTAGACAAAATTCTGGAAAACAATGGAAACAGCATGTGTGTGGGTAGACCAGCCGACTATGGCAGAAGTAACAGTGCCTTGTAGAGTAAGACACAGAGGGACAGAGCAGTGGCGCAGAAGCCAGGCCGGGTGCAGGAGGCCGTAAAGGCGCACTGTGCTGGTGGCCGGGGAGGGTGCAAGACTGACGTGACGGGGAGCGTGCAGGCAGAAGTCCTGCGAAGAACAGGGAAACCGCTTCTAACAGAAAGGCGAGAGGCCGGGGAGAAGTAACGTTTGCCGGGTCCAGAGCCGTGGGAATGTCCTCGGCAAAGGAGAGGTCTCCAGCAAGCTGTGCCGAAGCAGAGGCGGCTGTGACGTAAACACGTTAGCGCATTAACGTAATCGCATGTTCCTTCAGCCGACAACAGCAGATTCAGTGCACAGACACAGAAGTGTGCAAAGGGGTCAGCAGGCGGGTCCTGAGACTGGAGAGGCCCAGCCCGCACATTTCACTTGGCTGATCTGCACGGAACACGCGAGGCGTCGCGACTGCAGCCTGTGTGCGTTGCCCAGGTGGACGAGGAACACCTCCAAGATGACAGCCTGTCTGGTCAGTAAAAACTCCCTGCAAATTCTGGAAAGCAGAGACCGCAGAGTGAAGTCTGCGACCGCGATGGGGTGAGCCGGAAACCAACAGCCAAGGACGCAAGGAGAAGCGGCCAAGCCGTACACTTCTAAGTAATCCGTTAGCCAGAGAGACCACAGTGCAGATACTCTTGGTTGGGTGGAGATGACTATGTGTGTATAAAACTTGGGTGATGGAGGGACAGCTGCGTGTGGGCAGGGCCCGCACACTCTCAAGGTAGCTGTTAGGAAAACACTGGATTCCAAAGAACCTAGTATTTTTCTCAAGAACTTGGAAAGAGAACAGAAAATTAAATGATACAGCTCCATGAATTGGAAGAAACAGTGCTGGTATCTAAGGAAACAGGAAACACACACAGGAATAAGATCAACAGGAGTGACCTTCGCTTCAACTAGAATAACCAAGATAAACGATAAACCAGGAAGTTTGATCCAGGAAAACTGCAGAGGCACGAATGGACCAAACGGGAGACATCACTAATGCTTCCGTGGATGCGGCGGGATAATTGAAGGATGTGCTGAACGATGTGTGCCGATCAGTTTGACAGCTCTGGAGAACTGAACTGATTCTGCAAACACAGTTGCCGATACGGATGCAAGAGCCGCCTCCTGCGTCTGCACAGCCCAGTGGAAAACATCCCCACAGATCCCCAGGCCCCGTGGGCTCCTTCAGGAAATTCCTCTGCAAGTTTGTGGGAAAAATAAACCAGGCTTAGCCAAAGTCTTCTAGACAAGAGGAAAATGCAGCTCTACTTAAAAGACCAATGTGGCCTGTTGTTAAAGTCTGACAATTTTTTGCAAGGATGTTAAAAGCAATCTGTCATTAGTGTGGACCTGGATGTTCTTAAAAAAATCAGAAATTGATCCATAAAAAATGCACCACAGCTAGTTAAGGTGAAGTCCAGATACGCAGAGAGAGTAAGAAGGAAGCACAACTCGCAGATAATCAAATACAGGCAGGAAAACGCTACAGAAATCTCCACTGATGCAGAAAGATACTTAGAAAGTAAATTCGCTTTCAACGTGAGAACTCTGAGAAATGAAAGAAAAGCAGGAACAGTACCCCTTAAGACGGACAGCATCCGCACAGCGCTGGCAAGGCACGGAGCTCAGGGGCCCCCCGCCACGAGGACAGAGGCAGGACCCAGGAGCAGGAGCCTCCCCAGCCGTCCTGCCAGGCCTCCCCCCCGACCTCCCTGCGAGGACAACACCAGCACTCTGGGGTGTCGTGGCAGAGAACCCACAGCACCTGCACAGCTGCCGTGTCTCGTGCCAAGGAGGTGAGCCGAAGCTCGGGCCGGGCCCGGGTGGAGCACCACACCCCCAGTCCCGTGGAAGCACAGCTCGGCTCCTCCCACGCGGCTGTCCCCCTGTTCCCGACCGCAGCCCCTGCGAAGCTTCGGGCTACACGTGGCGTTTTGTCGGTGTTCACTGTGTGGGAGTCAGAGACTCTGTGGTCAGGACCTCGGGGAGCCGCACGCACCCTGGGTTCCAGGTCTACCCCCCACACTGAACCCCTCTCCAGGGTGCTCCCCGAGAAAGTGGAAGGCGGTGTGGCCTGGGTACGAGGCGTCAAGGCTGTTCAGTTCCTTGCTGCTCTGCCAGGTGCAGCCTTGTGCAGCAGGGGGAGGAGCGCTGCCTCGCACCTGGGAGAACAGGGCGATCCCTGCCTCACGCCACACACAGAGAGGACGCTGCGGTGAGACCCAGTGAAGTCAGAGACAGAGGCCTTCCCTCTGCTGGTTCACTTCCCAGATGTCCACAGAAGCTGGGGCTGGGCCAAAGCCAGTCTGGTCTCCTGTGTGGGCAGCAGGGACTCACGTACTTGAGCCGTACCTGCACCCAGGGTGCTGTCAGCAGGGGGCTGGATCAGAAGTCGAACCAGGATTCGAACCCGGGCAAGTTGCAGGTGTCTGAGTGGTGTCTTAGCTTTCAAACTAAACACAGGTGAGTGGCTTCACACCTGGAACCACGGCCAGGAGGCGAGAGCTGCAGGCCGAGCTCGGCGGTGAATCCTCAGTAAAGGCTGCTGTCCAGAACGCGCAGTAAACTCTGCAGAAGCCGAGCTGCACGCGGGCCCCGGCGTCTGGCAGAGGGTACCAGGGATGGCTCGCAGAGGGGAGAGACCGGCAGACGGACCGGTGAGCCACTCGGCTGCCCCGGGACAGTGGAGAGACCGGCAGACCGACTGGTGAGCCACTCGGCTGCCCTGGGACAGTGGAGAGACCGCAGACGGACCGGTGAGCCACTCGGCTGCCCCGGGACAGTGGAGAGACTGGCAGACCGACCGGTGAGCCACTCGGCTGCCCCGGGACAGTGGAGAGACCGGCAGACCGACCGGTGAGCCACTCGGCTGCCCCGGGACAGTGGAGAGACCGGCAGACCGACCGGTGAGCCACTCGGCTGCCCCGGGACAGTGGAGAGACCGGCAGACCGACCGGTGAGCCACTCGGCTGCCCCGGGACAGTGGAGAGACCGGCAGACCGGCCGGTGAGCCACTCGGCTGCCCTGGGACAGGCGGCTGCGGATGGTGGCGTCCTCTGTGTACCACGTCGTGTGGCACCGTGGTTTCTGTGTGCTGCTCCATTCTGTGGCTCCCCCAGATGGCTTGGTTCCTGTGGGTGCACCATCTTACGCTGCCTCATCAACCAGAGACGGTTACAGACGTCCTAGCTCCTTTAAAAAAAAGATTTCTTTACTTTTTGAAAGGCAGAGTTACAGAGAGGCAGGGGCAGAGACAGAATTTCTCTCCCTCGCCCAACTCCTGTGGCCGTGGGCGTCCCGGCGCCCTGGCCACGCGCTCCCCTGTGGCCTCACACTCGCTCCACAGCACAGCCTGTGGGTCTGGCCTCCCTCCCCACCTGGAGTTCTGATGGTGTGGCCCACGTGGCAGAGTGCAGCCGTGGTAAGCGGGTTCCGGACCCTGGCTCCGCCCCATCCTTCAGTCTGTGCAGTGGTCTTGTGTCCTGGGCTCTGTCTCAGCGCCCTAGCCTGCCCCTCTAGTGTCATCTTTGCCTTCAGACTTCCTCAGGGTGCCGGAGTGGCTGCCTGCAGCCCTGCAGCCGCACCCTCCATCACTACCCCCTTCAGGGGAGCGGAAGAAAGCAGTTTCCTGAGGGTGCGCTCAGAGGGTCCCTGTCACCCCCCAGGAATGGCACAGAAAGTGATGTCCCACAGTTGGCTCAGGGCCACTGTCAGCGTTAGACATGGACACAGGTGGCGCTGGAGACACAGCTGCCCCATCAGCCACCTGCCTGTGCACTGAGCCGTCCAGCCCCAGCCGGCTGTGTCTCCCGGGGAAGTGGCCGACAGCTGATTGCCCCACACTGCAGGAGAGGGCTGTCCTGGGAGGGTTTGGTGCCGGGCAAAGGCTGCGGACACCGAGGTAGCCACAGAGACCGGTGCACGGGGGCAGATCCCACAGGAGCACCGAGACGCCATGTCCACCGCCTGGGAGAGCCGCTGGTTCTTCCAGAGCAGATGCAGCTCCAGTCAGAAGTGCGGGAGTTTTCGGTGGAAACTGGCAAAGTCAGGATGTGTTTGAAGATGTGAGGGCACGCGGTGGAGAAGCCTTGAGGAAGAGCCCCTGCGGTCCCAGCGTCCTCCACGGTGAGGGTTCAGGCAGGATGGAGGGGCCGGGAAGGGGGCCTAGAGCAGCCCTGGCGTGCACAGGCTGACTCGGTGGCCAGTGTCCTCAGGGTGGATGCGGGAGTTCTGAGTGCCAGGTACAATGATGGTTGTATTCCCGCAGGGTGGACTTGTGCTGTGGACAAGGTAGCCAGAGACCCCAGAGTGTGCTGTTGTGGGGCCCAGGTCTCAGCTCCACTGCAGTCAGGGCCCGCCCCCCATGATTCCAACAGGGCTGGGAAGCCGTCGGGGCCCAGGTCAGGCCTTGAGGACCCTGTGTCCCTGGGAGCGACTGTGGCTCTCACCGGGAGAGCAGGTGTGGGGAAGGGGCCCCCGACACGGCAGAGTGACCATCTCCTGCTGGGTAAAGGACGATGAGCAGTGAGGCTGCTGGCCCATGGTCAGCTGGACAGCCTCAGCCACGAGGCCCCACGCCAGCCCTGTGGCCATCGTCCATCTCCGTCTCCTGTACTTCAAATCCTGGGGAGGAGCTTGACCACAGCCAGGAGGGCCCATAATGAAGTTTCCCTGGTCTGCGGTGAAGACAAGAAAAATAGCACCAGAGGAACCTTCAGATGGCCAAACAGCTCAGGGCAAAGGGTGTCTCTGGCTCTTTTTCTTTAAAGTTTTTTAAAAATTTATTTGAAAGGCAGAGTTACAGAGAGAGGAGGAGAAACGGGGGGTGGTGGTGGGAATCTTCCAACTACTGGTTCATTCTCCCAGTGGCTGTGAGGGCCCAGTTTGGGCCAGGCCAAAGCCAGACGCCCAGAGCTGCTTCCCACGTGGGTGCAGGGGCCCAAGCACTTGGGCCATCTCCCACTGCTTTTCCAGGTGCATCAGCAGGGAGCTGGGTGGGAAGAGGAGCAGCCAGGCCTCGAACCGGCGCCTGTACGGGATACTAGTGTCACAGGCAGAGCTCACCTGCTGTGCGGGAGTTCTTCCTGCTTCCTCAAGTGGCAGGGACAGGACTCCTGGTGTCACCCACAGCGCGGAAGGGCCCCTCCACGCCCCCTCGGGGGCACCGTCTCCCCGCGCCCTCGGGGGCACCGCGCTGGCAGTGCTGTGCCGGCCTCTCCGAGTGCCCAGGCGCTCCGTTGTACACGGGGGCTCCTCTGATCACCTCAAAAAGCAGAGCTGCAGACGTCACCCTCTGTCAGCTCCTGGGCATGGCTCTGCTGGGCCACCCCTGGGAGCCTCTCCCGTGAGAGTGTTAGAGTTTAAAAAACGTCCGCCGCCCCCAAGAACGACTCCAAGAGACTCTCATGCAATCAGCAAAGGGTTAAGGGTTTATTGATCCAGCATGCAAGAACAGAGGAGCCCCGAGGAACTAAAGCATAGGGTTTATGAAGGCAAAAACCGCAAAATCGGGAGGGGGATACACAGTTGCTAAAATCAAAAGAGGGTACATAGTTACTGGGGTCAACATAACCCAAGTCCTAAGTGAAATTAATATCCATTATAATCTTGACAATACCACTTACAATCTTACAATTATCAAGTATGATCTTGACATTAATCCAAATTATAGGTAAGACATAGACAAATCACATCTTTCTCATTAACCCAGGTGCAGCGTTTCTACTTTCAAGCTTGAGCGATCATGCTAGGGGGTTTCTGTGCTCTGTCAAGGGTGATGTAGTGCACTGCTATTGTCCGACTATTTGAGATCATAGTTTCAGACCAGAGTCTCACGGTGGGGGGTGCTTTCCCAGAATGGAGTCTCAAGTGCTCCAAAATGGAGTCCCTACTGTCAAGGTGCTACTTCAAGAGGAAGGGGGAGTGGGGCTGGGGCCGGGAGAGGGGGTCAGAGTTGGGAGGCATCTTACAGAAGGGGAAGAAATGCCCAAGGAAGCCTCTCAGAGAAGAACTCAACTTCAACACGGAGCGACCCACTGAAGACCCAACCCCTAGTGGCTCAGAAAGTGACCTATTTGGAAACAGGCGTCAAGCAGTTAAATGAGGTCGTTAGGCTGCACTCTAATGTACCAGTGTCCTTTTATAAAAAGAGAAAATTTGGGGCCGGCGCTGTGACGTGGAGGTTAAGGCTGCCGCCTGTGTATCCCGTGTGAGCGCCGGTTCGCGTCCTGGCTGCTCCTCTTCCAGGCCAGCTCTCTGCTGTGGCCCGGGAAGGCAGTGGAGGATGGCCCAAGTGCTTGGGCCCTGCACCCCATGGGAGACCAGGATAAGTACCTGGCTCCTGCCACCGGATCAGCACGGTGCGCCGGCCGCAGCAGCCATTAGAGGGTGAACCAACGGCAAAGGGAGACCTTTCTCTCTGTCTCTCTCTCTCACTGTCCACTCTGCCTGTCAAAAAAAAAGAAAAAATAAAAGAAAAGCGGAACTTCTGACAAATTAGAGAACACTGGGAGCCCATGGATTTGTGTCCTCAGCAAACCCCCCCGCAGGAAGGTGCGCGAGGTTAGGGCACGCGGAGGGAGTGCGGGGGTGCAGGCGCCCAGGCGGTGAGGGGGAGTGCGGGGGTCGCTGGGCAGTGAGAACGCTCCAGGCAGCCCCAGGAGGAACGCGCGGCCACGGTGGCGATGGCGGTGGCAGAAGGCCTGCCGGCAGCGCTTTACCCTCCGTACCCCGTCTGACCCAGTGTGTGAAGATGGAACCCGCACACAGCAGAAGCGTCGCAAACAGCCTCCCGCAGACACGCAGCAGATCCGGTGTGCAAAATAAGGTGGCCGCCATACGCGAGGCCCGCAACGCACGTGCAGGCGCCCGGGCGACGCTGCCAGGAAGGCCAGAGAGGGTGGAGACTCCCGCGGCTCAGAGCCGGCGGTCAGAGCATGGCCAAACGTGAACGGGCATCCCCGGGCACTTCATGAACCCTACGGCAAACCCCGATGAGCCAGCACACAGCCGTTAATGCAACGTAATCGGAGGGGAGAAAGGCCTAAGGATCTGCTGGGACAGGGCGAAAGAGGTGGGCATGGGAGAGGCACAGCCAACAGCCGGCCATCAGCTGTGCCAACAGCTGAGCCAACAGCCGCACCAGCAGCCGCGTCAGCAACTGTGCCAACAGCCAGCCATCAGCCGTGCCAACAGATGAGCCAACAACTGTGCTAACAGCCGCACCAGCAGCCTCGCCGACAGCCGCGCTCAGTTGCTCTCAGCACTGCTGTGTGGGCAGGGCTGTCGCACCCACGAGGGACCCTGTTTCAGACCACAGATGAGTTAGACGGCTCATCTGCCCCCATCGAGGACAGACACTGCTGGTGCCAGCGTGGTGAGGCTGGTGTGGCACAGTGGATTTCCCAGCACCAGGCTGGGTGAGCAGGCGGCGCAGTCTGCGTGAGTGTCCGTGCTCCCGGGAACACGGCTCCACACGCGGGAGACAACACCAACGGAAGTGCTGGGCGACGTGGAAGCCCCCGGCTCGGGGAACCGAGGCAGACACAGCGAGGATGGCGGCCACTCGGCCGGCCAGCGCCGAGCTCTCAGCGCCGTCGTCGCGACCCGCAAGCCCCGTGGGCACACAGCGGCCGGTTGCGCCCACACCCACCACTCCCTGGAGAAGCAGCCCCTGCACGCGGCCTAGGACCAGGGGGCGTGTGGGACGTGGGGCGGGCAGGTGGTGGTGTCTGCAGCAGCCAGCACGGGGCCCGCCTCACTGCACACCAGCAGGGACGCTGCCCCCGATCCAAGCAAAGCTGCCCCCGGGCCCGGGTCACGCAGCAGACAGCCCTCTACCCGCAGATCCCCTCCACGCGAGGGGCATCCCCGGGCACTGCATGGACCCAACGGGTGAAAGTTCCTTTTTAAACGAGATGTATTTGCTTATTTGAGAGTGGGTGGAGACAGAGCGCGCGCTTCCATCTGCTGATTTCACTCCCCCATGGCCACGGCCGGGAGCCAGGAGCTCCGTGCCCTAGCTGGGAACTTGGCACAGGACAGCCCTGGTCCTCCAGCCAAGAGCTGTTCCTCTGCCCCTGGTCCAGGAGCGACAGTGAGGGGTCAGTCTTCAATGTCCTTTTCCCAGCGGGCTCCGGAGTCCACTGTGGTGCCCAGAACAGGCACCTGAGCAACACCCGTCCCGCCCCGCGGCTGCCAGTCCCGGGGCCCACGTTCTCTCAACCTTGGCAGGCAGCGCCTGGCGTCCAGGTGCGGGCAGGGCCATGCCTCCGAAGGCTGGGGCAGGGGACGTGGCTTGAGCCGCTGACCGCACGGCACGGCAGGTCGCCTGGGCGGCGGAAGCCCCACGGCTGGTGAGCAGGCCCTTGGGGCGCTGTTGTGCCGCTCCCTGGCCACCTGGTAGAAGGCCCCTCCTGAGCCAGCTGCACTGCACACGCAGGCCTGCCCCGGGCCAGGCGGGGGGGACACAAAGGCCTCAGCTGGGCTCCCCAGGGGCCTGGGGTCTGGATGCCATGGGGTGGAGGTGGGAAAAGGCTTCCCCCAAGCCTGCCAGAGCAGACCCCACCCCAGGTTCCCACCTGCCCGAGGATGGGGCTGGGTGTGCATCCCTGGGCCCCTTTGCTCCTGCACCCCCCAGGCCAGCAGCCCTGTGGACACTGCTCACTGCTGGGTTTCAGACCCCACGGCGGGGGTGCTGCCCCGTCTCCCCTAGCCCTGCTGACCACCAGGGGTTTCCCAACCCCCGACAAGAGCTCTGAGTTCCCTGCCTGTGGCTCTCACGTTCCCTGTGCGTCCGGTCCTCGTCGCGGTGGGAATCGGCCGTCTCTGGGGCTCAGGCGCTCGGCTGCAGGGGGCAGGTTAGGCCCCAGGCGGCAGCCCCCGGACAAAATCGTCACAGAGAGACCCAGAGGCCGGGGCCAGCGCCCAGGGCAGGTGCGGGCAGGGAGTGTGGAGGGAGGGAAGGAGGGGGTCAGAGCGGCTCAGTCCCCGTGGACCCAGGCTTCGGGGGTCCCAACCGCAGGCCCTCATACCAGCCCTCGGGTGCTGTGGGACGGCCCCACCGTGGGAAAGCAGCTAAACCAAAGCACAGGGCAGAACTCGGGCTCCTGTGCTGCTGTGAGGCCTCCTGGGGCTGCTGAGGGTGGCCCGGCCCTCCCGTGGGGGGGCTTCCGGGGGTCAGCTTTCACCTCGCATGCAGGACCCCAGGGCCCCTGCTTGTCCCTCCCCACGTTTCCTCTGAGCCCCAGGCAAGGGACGGGCTGGTGGGAGACTTGTCAGTCACCATCTCCTGCCTGGGCCTCCCCACCCCGTGGGTGTGGCCAGGTAAGGCGGGGGCTCTGTGCCTTCCAGCTGCGCACCCCTTTATCCACACAGTCCATCTTGTGGCTGGAGAAGCCGTAATTATACCCATTACCAGGATGAAAGTAGGGGATCCGCCCAGCGTCACACAGCTGGGGGGCCTGAGCTGGGGCTCCGCCCTGCTGGGGAATGTGGCCAGGGCTGCGGGGAGCCCCCAACACTGGGATAGAGAGCAGGGCCCTGGGAGGAGGGGCCAGTCCAGCGCAGCAGCCCTGCCCTGGCCCCTAGCTCTCAGGAGCCTGGGATCTCCCTGCCTGACTGGGAGTTCGTTTGTTGTCCCCAGGGAGGACACTGGGCCTCTCCCAGGGCCGCCCACACCCAGCTCAAGCCAAGGTCCCTCGGGCTCAGCTGCACCTGGAGAGATGGGAGACCCTCTTGGCTCCAGGGACGTGGGGACAGGGTGGGCCATGCCCCCGTGACTTCCTGGGACACCCAGGGTGTGCACACCTGCGTGTGTGTGCACCGGGACTTCTCCCATGTGGAGCCACGGGGTGCGCTGTGCTCCCTCCTAGGATCTGATGGGAAACCCCCCTCCATGTAGAGTCCCCAGGCCCCGCCCCAAGTCCCTGGGCCCCGTCCCGGCCAGGCCTGTCCTCCTGTCCTCCCATCAGCCAGTGCCTGTCCCCTAGACACCCACGCCAGCCGTCTTCCCTGTGGCAGACGCTTCCCTGGCCACAGAGGTCTGGCGTCACTCAGGACAGGTCACACTCCTGTCCCCACCTTGGGGCAGAGCCTCTGGGCCAGGCCCATGTCCTGCCAGCCACACACGGTGAGCTCAGGACGCAGGTGGGCTTGGGGAGCTCTGGGAGGTCGCGGCTCCCTCCCCCAGCTCCCACCAGACTCCAGGTGTCAGGTTTGGGGCCCTGGAGCAGAGGGGACTGGGGGTGAGCTCACCTGGAATGAAACACGCGGGAGCCACGCCCCTCCCCTCTGGCCACGCCCATCCCTCCTGGGCCATGCCCCCTGCCCAGTGCCTCCCCCAGGCCTGATTCTTGCCCCTGCTGCAGGCCAGTCCCAGGGAGTCTGAAGGCATCCTGTCCACTGAGGCTGGTCTGAGCGGGAAGGCGGCCTGTCCACTGAGCCTGGTCTGAGCGGGAAGGCGCAGGAGGTAGAGCCTGGTCTGAGCGGGAAGGCGGCCTGTCCACTGAGCCTGGTCTGAGCGGGAACGCGCAGGAGGTGGAGCCTGGTCTGAGCGGGAAGGCGGCCTGTCCACTGAGCCTGGTCTGAGCGGGAACGCGCAGGAGGTGGCCTGGCCCTGCCAACCTGCTACCTGCAGAGCTGCTGTGTGCCTGGACGGGGGAACTGCCCGTCCTCCTGCCCTCAAGCCCCCCGGGAAACCTCCCGAACCCCAGCTCTAGGCTGCCAATGACCCCGGAGCGTGCATCGCAGCCCGCAGCGGCTTCCAGCTGCCTCACACACACCCTCCTCCCACGGGGGACCAGGGCAGGGGGCGGCCACGCAGACTGAGTGCCCGAGACGCCCAGTGGGTCCCAGGTGTGCAGCGCTTCCCCCACCACCCCTGGGAGAATCCTGAGTAAACACATTGTCTCATCCTGGCTGCTCCCACGTCTGGGAGGGGCCCAGCCTTTGCCTAAAGGGTGGGGTGAGGGAGGGGGAGCAGAGTCCCGCATCCCCACCTCCACCCTGGGCCACCGCCTGCTCCTTCGCAAGGGTCCCCTCCCAGATCAGAGGGCCGGAGGGCAGGGAAGGACGCAGCCGCAGCCCCGGCTCCGGCCCCGGCCCGGGCTCCAGCAGCTGGCACTGTGCCGGCCCAGCAGGCTGCAGGCGATGGTCGCAGGTCATTCGTCCTGGGTCTCCCATCCAGGGGCAGTGAGCCACACGCTTCCGTGTCACACACTGGTCCTTGTCATCCCCTTGCCCAGGCAAGCCGAGGCCGTCCCTCCGCAGGATCTGATGGGAAATCCCCCCATGCAGAGTCCCCAGGCCCCGCCCCAAGTCCCTGGGTCTCTGTGCCCACCCCCTGCAGTCTGTACAACAGTGGGTTTGAAGAGGCCTGGAAGCAGAGGCCGAGAGCCAGGCTGCGTTGTGCACTGAAGCTGACGTCTTCCACCCCAGGGCCACACCTGGGCCTGTGGCGGGTCCTCGTCCAGAGACCCTGGCGGGAAATGGAGCCCTGCAGCGTTGGGCCCCGCCCGGAGGTGTGCTCCCGCTGCTCTGTGGCCCCAGCTGGGCGGGGAGCGGCTGGACTCACTCGGCCCTGGGTCTGGCGGCCAGCAGCCTGCAGCAGCGTCACAGAGGGCAGCGTTGCTGTCCCCGGCCCACACGATGACCTGCATGTTCTCCATCTGGGGACACGATGGCCGGCCCACGCTGCCGGCCACAGAAGCAGGACGAGCCCCGCCCCTGGAGTGCACCCGCCTTGCCAGGGCACGAGTGACCCCGGCCACACTCCTGTGACGGAGGGGCCAGTTCTCAAGGCAGAGCGTGTGCTGCCACGGCCTGGGCCTGCCCCAGCCAGAGGCCACGCAGCCCAGGAGCAGCACGGGCCCGGCCCCCTGGAACCGTCCAGCAGGCACGTGCCTGTCTCAGATGGGGGCGGGGCAGACGAGCTCGGAGAGGCTCATGCGCACGGCGTGACGACCACAGCTGCCCCCTCAGCACAGCCACTCCCACCAGGTGCTGGGAGCGAGCCGGCGGACACACACAGCCGTGGGGCAGGGCCCCGGCCCCGCCCCCCGAGGCTGGAGAGTGGCAGGCCGGCTCCCAGCAGCTGGCCACCTCGCTGGGTCCTCGCCCACGCTGGCAGGTGTTGTGGGGGACAAGGACACTGTGGAGACAAACGTGCGCAGAAGGGGCCCAAGGAAAGCCTGGAGTCCGGGGCCGGAGGGGGCAGCTGACTGCCCACCAGCAGGCCGGCCTCGTGAGGCGCTGCAGGGCAGCCGTGCTGTCTTGACGACCCAGAGGGCCAGCTGGGGAGTGCGGCCACCCACTGCAGAGCTCGGAGCGCCCTCAAGGGCCGCGGGAGCCCCTGCCGCTGGCAGTGAGGGCACAACCACTGTGCTCCCGGAGGCTCCAGGAGGAGCCGGCCAGGCTCTGCCCCAGAGATGGTCGTGGGCCCGGGCCCTGGGGCGGCTCTTCTACCTGGGGTGGATCTGGGTTTAGCCGTGTGTGCTGGACCCTCCTGCTCCTGGGCCCCCGTGGCTTGGCACCCTGAACAGGGACACTGGAGGCGAAGGTGGGGGCGTGCGGCCACCAAGCACCTGGCCCCTCCCCCGGAAGTGGCTCACGGGGCTCCTGAGGGCATCCTGGAAGGAGCAGGTGCAGCAGCTCCACCCGGGGTACAGAGCCGGGGGCCGGGCACCTGCTCCCGCCCCACCCACATCAGGTGACTTCTGTGGTTTCTGTGGGGGAGGGGGGTGTCCAGCCCTGAGCTGTGTCCAGCACGGAGCTGTGTCCAGCACTGAGCTGTGTCCAGCCCCAAGCTCTGCCCAGCATGGAGCTCTGCCCAGCATGGAGCTGAGTCTAGCACTGAGCTGGGTCCAGCCCTGAGCTCTGCCCAGCACGGAGCTGTGTCCAGCATGGAGCTGTGTCCAGCACTGAGCTGTGTCCAGTCATGGAGCTGGGTCCAGCCCTGAGCTCTGTTCAGGCACTGAGCTGTGTCCAGCACAGAGCTGTGTCCAGCACTGAACTGTGTTCAGCACTGAGCTCTGTTCAGGCATTGAGCTGTGTCCAGCACAGAGCTGTGTCCAGCACGGAGCCTGTGTCCAGCATGGAGCTGGCTCCAGCACTGAGCTCTGTTCAGGCACTGAGCTGGGTCCAGCCCCGAGCTGGGTCCAGCATGGAGCTGTGTCCAGCCCCGAGCTCTGCCCAGCACGGAGCTGCGTTGCTGTTTCTGGCTCTGCTGCTGCGTGTCTCTAAGCCAGCAGATGTCAACGCTGAGGCTCCTCCTGTGCGGGGACAGAGCTGTACACTCCTGATGTCCTCTGGGTCTGTGGCCTCTCCCAGGCGCCAGCTGCCCCCTCACTCAGCCTCCGGGGCTGGGGTAGGGGAGCAGCTGCCTGGACTTGGGGCTGTGACAAGCCCCACAGAAAGTCCACGGGAAGCAGCTTCTGCGAGGACTGCCGAGGGGCAGGTGGACAACACGGCTGTGTGGGCAGCGTGGCCCAGGCTGTCCCCTTGCAGACGGCAGCTCTGGCTGGAGACCAGGAGGGCACAGTGGCTGCCATGGGTGCTTCTCCAGGCAGGGGCAGTCCCTGGGGGACGGAGGGACCAGGGCACAGCTGCACAAGCACCAGGCCTGCTGCAGACCCGGCACTCACAGCACGTCCTCTGCCCCCTCAGCCGGCGGAGGGGTGGCTGGGGTTGGGGGGCAGTGGTTGTTCCCTGGACACTTTGTGAGGCTGGGGCCAAGGCTGCTCTACACGCACAGAGGGCCCAAGAGGTGCAGGCTGTGGTGGGCGGGGACTCAGCGTCGCAGGAGGCAGGTGGGGCCACCAGGGACCCTCTCTGGATTCAGGCTGCGGGACGGTGACAGCAGTGTCTACCTTGGTGCACCCACACCTCCCTCTGCTGTGCACACCTCCCTCCTGTAGTGCACACCTCCCTCCTGTAGTGCACACCTCCCTTCTGTGCACACCTCCCTCTGCTGTGCACACCTCCCTCCTGTAGTGCACACCTCCTTTCTGTGCACACCTCCCTCCTGTAGTGCACACCTCCCTCCTGTAGTGCACACCTCCCTCCTGTAGTGCACACCTCCCTCTCCTGTATACACCTCCCTCTCCTGTGCACACCTCCCTCCTGTAGTGCACACCTCCCTCTCCTGTATACACCTCCCTCTCCTGTAGTGTACACCTCCCTGTCCTGTGCTCCTCTCCAGCATAAGCGAGGGTGCTGACCAGGGCTGTCAGGGCCCCCAGCCCCTGCCTGCCCCACGGTCTTTCCCAGGACCCTCTGGCCGGGACCTGTCTTCCTTTACCCAGGTGCTGGGCTCAGTGTCCCCATGGATGAGCCTCAACCCAGCCGCCCCTCATCAGCTCTGCCTCCTCCACCACCTGTGGCTCTCATGTGGTTAAACGAGTTTGCAGTGGGTCTCTCACAGCCCAGAATTCTCAGTAACTCCGAGGGACTCCCTGGACAGACGTGGTGGGAAGTCCAGTCCGGGAGAGGGGCGGCGGCTCGTGGAGCAGGGGTTAGCCGGTGCCTGGGTTCCGTCTCGGCTACTCCACTGCTGACCCAGCTTCCTGCTGGTGCACCCTCGGAGGCAACAGATGACGCCGCAAGTGCTTGGGGCCCTGCCACTCACGTGGGCGACCGGATGGAGCTCCAGGCTCCTGCTTTGGCCTGGCCCAGCCCTGGCTGCTGTGGGCGTCTGAGGAGTAGGCAGCCCATGCAAGATCTGTGCCTCCTCCTCCTCTCTCCTCCTTCTGGCCCTGTCACTCTGTCCTTCAAGAAGATGAAACATAAACAAATAAGCATTAGAAAACTTAAGAGCTGAAGAGTCTGGAGGCGTCCCAGCAAGATTAGGAGCGAGAGGAGGACAGAACCTGGGGGACGGCAAAGCGGCAACGTGCGGCAGGGAGAAAGGGAAAAGGACGGACAGGGACACGGGGCCCCCACGTCTGATCCAGAGCAAGCACACGGGGCCCCCATGTCTGATCCAGAGCAAGCACACGGGGCCCCCACGTCTGATCCGGAACAAGCGCACGGGGCCCCCACGTCTGATCCAGGAAGGTGCATGGGGCTCCAACGTCTGATCCGCGTCTGATCCAGAGCAAGCGCACGGGGCCCCCACGTCTGATCCAGGAAGATGCATGGGGCTCCCACGTCTGATCCAGAGCAAGCGCACGGGGCCCCCACGTCTGATCCGGAACAAGCACACGGGGCCCCCACGTCTGAACCAGAACAAGCGCACGGGGCCCCCACGTCTGATCCGGAACAAGCACACAGGGCCCCCACGTCTGAACCAGAACAAGCGCACGGGGCCCCCACCTCTGATCCAGGAAGATGCATGGGGCTCCCACGTCTGATCCGCGTCTGATCCAGAACAAATGTGGGGCTCCCACGTCTGATCCGGAACAAGCGCACGGGGTCCCCACGTCTGAACCAGAACAAGCGCACGGGGCCCCCACCTCTGATCCAGGAAGATGCATGGGGCTCCCACGTCTGATCCAGGAAGGTGCATGGGGCTCCCACGTCTGATCCAGGAAGGTGCATGGGGCTCCCACGTCTGATCCAGAACAAATGTGGGGCCCCCACGTCTGATCCGGAACAGGCACGCGGGGATCCACATCTGATCTGGAGCAGAGACGGGGGCGGATCCCACATCTGCTCCACGTCTGATCTGGAACAGACATGGGGGCCCCCACGTCTGATCCGGCAGGAGACACACGGGGATCCACGTCTGATCCAGAGCAGACACACGGGGCTCCCACGTCTGATCCGGCAGGAGACACACGGGGCTCCCACGTCTGATCGGAACCGGTGCAGAACTTCTGCCGCCAGCCAGAGGCGGAAGCCTGGAGCAGGCCTGTCCTGGAGCAAACGCAGAGACTTCACATGTCCTGTGAGCTCGGGCCCTCACCCTGCATGGGCGTGGCTGAGACCTGGCGGGGGAGGTGCAGGAGTTCCAGCTCCCCGCAACACCCCTGAGAGACAGGGACGCGCCTCCCACAAATGCTCACGCATGAGCGGGCCCAGCAGCTCCGGGACCTTCCCGAGGGGAGATGCAGGATGCCCAGAGGAAGCTGAACGCGCCGCCCAGGGAGAGGCCAGGCTGGAGAGGGTCTGAGGCGGCAGCGACTGGCGATGACGCCAGGAACTGCAGAATCACACGCTGAGCGGGCGGCCTTTGTGCGTGGAGATCGCACACGGGGACGTCAAAGAGCTTCAGATGCAGTTACCACCCACTTTTATTTTGGCACAAAAAATCGCAATGCATGCAGTGGTTTCAGAGAATGCCTTTTCCATTAACCGCGAAGACCCTCGTGTCTCAGTACGGCCGCTGGAGGGCCCGTTCCAACCCTGGCCTGTTGACCCCGGTCCACGGGAAGCCACTTGCACAGGCCCCACCACTGTAGTGCCCAGCAGGGTGGGGACCGGTGCCCACCCTCCCCGGCTCGGCATCCGCACTTAGGGAACAGAGACACAGCCCCCGGCCAGCACACCCGGCCGGGGCCTCTCTGGACTCGGGAGGGAGGAGCTCCCTGTGAGACCTTCGGGGGGGGGGTCCCCAGCCTGTCCCACACTGGCGCTGGGCGGCTGGCAGACCACAGCCCACTGTGGGGCTCTGAGCTCCAAGCCAGACCCTGCATAACACATGGCACTACTGTCACCAACACATTAACTCAGAAGACGGCACTGGGAATTCAAGTCCTCACGGGCTGGCGGGGGGCGGTGCGGGCTGACCCTGGCGAGGAGCTGGGCGTCGGGAGTGGGCGCCCAAGCCTGGGCAGAGGCTCCTGTGGCATGCCCTACCTCTCGGACCCATGGCAAACCGAGGGTGCTGGGGAGGGACCGCGCGAGCGGCGTGCAGGCACCAGGCAGGGAGCTTCCCCTGTGCCCAGCTTGGCTCCTGGCGCAGGTGTCTTCCAGGGTCAGGGGCCAGTGCTAGGCCAGCCTCTGGTTTGGTCACCACCACCGTGGGCCCTGAGTCCTGGCCAGGGATGGCCTAGGAACGGCTGGATGACCTCTGTGAAAGGTGCCCCTGGTTCAGCAAGAGCAGGTAGGGGAGGCGAGGACGGGGTCTGGGGAGCCTCCAGGACTGGGAGGCGGCTCTGGCCAAGGGCGGGGCCGCCCACGCAGCTGGAGCTGAGAGGTGCTCGTGGGCTGAGCTGCACCTGTGATTGGTATCAGCGGCTACAGGTGTGTGTCTAGCGCAGCCAAGGGGGATGGGTCCGGAGGACCCGGCGGGGTCTAGGCAGGGAGGGGTCACCCGACACGCCCTCTACGCAGGGAATGGCGTGGGCGGGCGCGCGCGGGGGGGGGGTTCCCGGGATACAACTGGACCGGCAGGGTAAGGGCAGGTGGCCAGGCTGGGGCCCACAGCCCAACAAAGAACAAAGGCGGGGGTGCAGGGCCGGTCCGTGCTGGCGGCCGGCGCAGGCGCCTTCATCACTGCGGGGCAGGAAGGCCGGATCTGGGCTTTCCCGGGAGGCGCAGAGGGGTCCCGCGCGGAGCCCCCTCCTAGGGCCCCTCCCTCCGCCGAGGTCCCTCCCCTGGGCTTCCTGACTCCCCCCAGCCTGCACGGGAGCCAAGTTCCCTTTCGGAGGCCCCGGCGCCCAGGCCCGCCCCTAGCAAGGGAGTGGCCCCCGGGTCCCCAGCACTGGGCGTACAGGCCCGCAAGGTCCTCAGGACACTGGCGTCGGGGGCCTGCCGCAGCCCCGACCACCCTGCCAGGCCGCGCGTCCGGGTCCAGCCCCAGGTGTTGGTGGGGGTCGGCGCCGGGTGCGCTGCGGAACGCGGCCGCGGGGGGCGCTGCGAGGGCCGCGGTTAAAGCCCCGGCGCGGGCGCGCGCTCTCAAAAGGAGCCAGCCGCTCGGCCGCCGGAGCCGCGCCCCGATCCCGGGCCTCGACCCCGGACCCGGACCCTGGCCCTGGCGGCGGCCATGGGCGCGCTCCAGTCTCGGCGTGTGGAGCCGCGGGCGCGGCGAGGGGAGGGTGCCGACCCCCGTTCCCTGCCCGCCTCCTCCGGACGCGCTGCAGCAGCCAGCGCGCGCAGGGAGAGCCCCGAAGGTGAGCGGCGCCCCGACCGGACCCCAGCCCCGGCGAGCGTCCCCGGGCGGGCCGGGCCGGCAGGGCCCCCGGGAACGCACGGCCCTCGCCCCAGCCCGGTCACTCTGGAGCCCCGGGGTGGGGCCAGCGCGGGCTCGGACCCCGCGGAGCTCACGGCGTCTCCTTCCGTCCTCGGTGCTGGTTTCCCGCGCGTCGGCGCCGGCACGCAGGGGGCAGCTTCGCAGTGTCCGCACAAGCGAGCGGCCGCAGGGGCGCGGAGGAGGCGGAGCGGCGCGCGCGGGACCAGCAGGTAGGCGGGGGCCGGGCCAGGGCGCGGGGCGTGGAGGGCGGCCAGCAGGCCCGGGGACTTGGGGGCGCAGTGGGCGGCGCGCAAGGCCCCGAGGCCGTCACTCCGCGACGTCTGGGACGCCCGGGACTGTGGCGCCTACTCTTCGGGGGAGGGCGCGGGCCGGGGCTGGCGCCCGGACGTTCCAGCCGGGGGTCCTGGGGCGGCCCGGGACTACAGGGGCAGTCCCTCGCGCTGCAGGGATGGCCGGAGTCGGAGGCCGGCCCGCGCCGCGTCCCTTCCCGGGAGTGACCAGCGTAGAGACCAGGGGCAGCTGTGCACCCTCGGGCGCAGGTGCTGCCCGCAGGTGAGGACCCAGGTGTCCCTGAAAACAGGAGTGCCCCGTCCTGGGTGCCGGGTGTGTGTGTGGGGAGGTGGGAGGTGATCGAGACCTGCGCAGAATCGCGAGTGACACAAAGACGGCCTGGGACAGCGGCCGGCCCCCGCAGGCGCAGGAGGCGTGGGCGCGGCTCCTGTCCGATCGCGGTGCTGATCCTGATCCTCCTGCAGCAGGCAGTGGGTGAGGGCGGGGGGGCGTGGCGACCCCCGCCCGCTGCGCACGGGGAGAGTTTCCGGGGCTCGGGGCTCGCAGGTGTGTGATCCATCGGTCCCAGCTGTGAAGCGGGGATGCCCGGCGTTTCCTTCGGGGCGGTGCTTGGCCGGTTCTGGATGAGGTTCCCGGCGGGCTCCCCGTTTGCCCGTGTTCTCTGAGGCCGGGGTCCTCGGGGGGACGTGTGTGAGGTGTGGCGTGGGCTCTGGCATGGGAGACGTGTGTGAGGTGTGGCGTGGGCTCTGGCATGGGGGACGTGTGTGAGGTGTGCCGTGGGCTCTGGCATGGGGGACGTGTGTGAGGTGTGGCGTGGGCTCTGGCATGGGAGACGTGTGTGAGGTGTGGGGTGGGCTCTGGCATGGGGGACGTGTGTGAGGTGTGGCGTGGGCTCTGGCATGGGGGACGTGTGTGAGGTGTGGCGTGGGCTCTGGCATGGGGGACGTGTGTGAGGTGTGGCGTGGGCTCTGGCATGGGGGACGTGTGTGAGGTGTGGCGTGGGCTCTGGCATGGGGGCCGTGTGTGAGGTGTGGCGTGGGCTCTGGCATGGGGGACGTGTGTGAGGTGTGGCGTGGGCTCTGGCATGGGGGACGTGTGTGAGGTGTGCCGTGGGCTCTGGCATGGGGGACGTGTGTGAGGTGTGGCGTGGGCTCTGGCATGGGGGCCGTGTGTGAGGTGTGGCGTGGGCTCTGGCATGGGGGACGTGTGTGAGGTGTGGCGTGGGCTCTGGCATGGGCACAGGTGAAGCCCTGTTCTGAGGCAGCCCCTAAACAGTGCGCAGCCCTGCCTGCCGCTGTCGGGGGCTTGGGTGCCGACCCAGAGGTGGGCAGCCTTGGGGTTCACACTGTGCTCCGGCGACCATCATTGGGCCAGGGTGGGCTGCCCTCCTTACCCCCCCCCCCACCAAAGCTGCCTGTGTGTCCATGCAAGGCAGCCCGTGGCCGCACTGGCCACAAGGATCCTGCCATTCACGCCTAATACCCCCGTGCTGGCTCCTGCTTGTCCCAGACGTGTGCCTGCCCAGGTCTGCGGTGGGTGCCAAGGAGCTGTGTGTGCCAGGACACGGCTCCTGGGTATCAGGGACGGAGCCAGGAGGGTCTGGTGGGAATGTGTGCTGTGGGGCACCGAGGGGGACGGGGTGGGAAGAGGTGCGTCGCCATGGCGATGGAGTGCCAGGGCTGAGGACAGCCGCCCGCAGCCTCGGGGCCATCAGCTGGGCCTCAGGTGGCCTGTGGTGCCGGCTGGGGCCTGGAGCTGTCTACGCTGCCAGCTGGGGCCTCAGGGTGTCTACACTGCTAGCTGAGGCCTGGAGCTGTCTACACCACCGGCTGAGGCCTTGAGCTGTCTACACTGCTGGCTGGGGCCTGGAGCTGTCTACACCGCTGGCTAATGCCCTGAGCTATGCACACTGCAGCTCTGAGTGCATTCTTCTAAAAGGAGGCCCCTTCGCGAGCTGGAGTGACCAACTGGACACCCTGGCCACACCTGTGAGGACAGAGCCCCATGGCGCAAGTGCCCACAGCACAGCTGTGCCCTGTGGCTCCTGGGACCCAGGGCTCAGCCCCTTCCATGGTTAGGATTCCAGGGCGGGGCCGGGGCCCTACGGGGCAGCAGTGGCACTGTGCCTTCCTCCGCACCTGGCTCGCTGTGCGCTAGGGGCCGCGGTTGGGAGCCCCGACTCCTTGAAGGGCTTTAGTCCCGTTTGGACAGCACCATCTCGCATTCACAGACGTGGCAAGGGGCACACGCCACGCCCCAGGAGCCCCTTGCACTCCCCTCCCAGCACGCCCCTGGGAACCCGCCCACTCCATGCACCACACCCTAGAGCCCCACCCACTCCACCCAGCACGCCCTGGGAGCCACTCCTGCTTTCCCCGAGCTCTGCCCCTGGGAGCCCTGCCCATTCGTGCACCACACCCCCGGAGCCCCACCTGCTCCACGCACCGCCTCCTGGTCGCTAGGAACCTCTTCCACCGGCCTCGCTGCGGATGGACACGGGGCATGGCAGACCCGCGCCAGATCCGTCTGTGTACCGCTTCTGCGCCCGTGCACCTGCGGGGTGGAGCCGGCGGGGTGTCCACGCCAAGTAGGCAGTCACGTGTCTGTGGGGTGGGCGGTCCTTGCCCGAGGTCCTGGTCCACGGCGATGTCCGCTCCAGGACTGGCCTCCCACGTCTGCTCGGGGAATGAGAACTGACTGTGCTTTTTGTCTTAATTTTTATTTATTCACCTTTATTTGAAAGGCAGAGGGACAGTTGGAGAGAGGTCTTCCATCAGCTGGTGACTACCCAAATGCCCCCACAGCCAGGGCCAGCCAGTCGAAGCTGCATCCGGGTCTCTCACGAGGGAGCAGGTGCACCCGTCCTGTCCTTGAACCCTCACTGCTGCTGCCTCTTGGGGTGCGCGCTGGCCGGAGGCTACGATGGACACAGCCTGGACCCACGCCCAGGCACCCGCATGGGGGTGCGGGCAGCCCTGGGCCCCCCTCCCTCTGGCCGCCTTCCGGGGTCCCTGCTCCTCCAGGTGGCCTCTCCCCCCAGAAGCTGTCCACTCCAGATGCCGGGCGGGGGCCTTGCTCCCCAGTGCCGCGCTGTGACCTGGGAGCCCTGGGCCCTGGCGCAGGAGCGGGGGGCTCCTTGCGCCCTGTTCTGGTGACGCTGTGCCCATTCCCACACCTGGCCCTCGTCCCCACACTCCCCCTCAGGGTCTCCGCCCACCTCAGGTGTCCAGATGCCCTCTGCTTGACCCCTGGTCAGGACTAAAACCCCAGTCTTTCTCCCCAGGCCTGTGCCCCAGAGCCCTCCCAGCACCGGACACTGCTGCCGCCTCCCCCGCAGACGCCCGGGGCAAGAGGTGGCCCTGCCTGCCTCCCCCCACCCACCCACCCACCCACCCTACCTGACCCTGACCCCGCCGGGACTGCTGGGGCGAGTCAGAGGAGCGGGAGCCGCTTCTCCGCTCCCGGCTTCAGGCCTGGCCCTGCCTTCCTGTGTGGGCAGCGGAGGGGACGGCAGGATTCAGGCCGACAGTGAGCAACCTGGAGGGCGCTGGTGCGCGGGGATGGGCTGGGTGGGGGTGGGGCCAGGGTGTGTGGGCAAGGCCGGGGTCCTAGGCGTGGCTGCAGCGCTTGGTGTAGGAGGAGTGGGTGGGAGCGTGTGGGTGGGGCCGGGGTCCTGTGGGCGGAGGAGTGGGTGGGAGCGTGTGGGTGGGGCCGGGGTCCTGTGGGCGGAGGAGTGGGTGGGAGCATGTGGGTGGGGCCGAGGTCCCTGCGGACCCTGCGGACCCTGCTTGTGTCCTGGCCCCCATTCTCTGTCCTCGCTGTTGAGCGGAGTTCTGGCCCCGGCCGGCTCCGGGGCTCTGCCTCTCCAGGGCCTGCCTGGGGGTGGCCAGCAGCCGCCCGGGGTCTCACCTCTGCGGGCTCCGGTGTCCTCGGGGCAGATCCAGTCGGTGCTGCCCCCTTTCTGTGTGGATGCGGTGAGGGCCTTGCAGACGTGGCTGTTTGGTGGTGGACGGGAGCGCCTGGGCCTGTCCCCAGAGTGGACCGTTCTTAGAGTTCCCCCCACCACTGGTTTGGGGTGCCACCCACCCTGGCACTCCCGGGCTGAAGCAGCCGTGGTCGGCGGCTGGGCGGATCTGAGCCTGCAGCATCCCACGGGTCTGGAGGAGCTGGGGACCCTCACTGAGGCCCGGAAGCGTCCGAGGGAGGCTGTGTGTGCGGGAGGTGTGGTGTCGCGGGCCATGTCCACACTGAGCAGCTGGAGCGTGGTGGGTGTGGCCGGGTTTCTCAGGGTGAATGAATTCCTCGTCTGGGGTGGGGAGGGGGACAGACCTTTAGGGGAAGTTCACTCCCCAGGTGACTGGGCCAGGAGGAAGCCAAGAGCTCCCTGGGGTCTCCCACGCGAGTGCGGGGCCCCAAGCACCCGGCTGTCCTCCGCTGCTTTCCCGGGCCATCAGCAGGGAGCTGGGTTGGAGGTGGAGCCACTGGGACTGGAGCTGGCCCCTGGCAGCAGGAGCTGACCCCTGACCCCATCCGACTCCCTGGGTGGGAGCCCCGCACTGCTGTCCCAGGAGGCAGTGGGCGTGCCCCAGGCGGGAGGACTCTGTCAGCAGCTTTGCCGTGACCGCTGTGGGAGTAGTGTGGGGCGGCCACCGGCACTGCTCTGCCTGCCCTTGGGGTTGCTGGACTCCGGAGGGCCCAGCGCCGCCCAGGGGCAAACATGGGGTAGGGATGAGGGCAGTGGGGGCACGTAGCCTTGGGTCAAGGGCAGAGTGACCGGCTGGAGTGCCCACCTGCCTATGGGCTGGTCCTGCACCACCCTGTCCTGTTGGAGACCATGGGAGAGTGGTGGGCTGGGGTCCTGGGTGCGTGGGGGTGGGAGCACGTGGGCAGGGTCGGGGTCTTTTTGGTGGGGCTGGAGCACCCACCTGCCTGCGGGCCCTGTCCTGCACCCACGTGTCAGGTACCACGGGAGGGCAGTGGGACAGGGCTCCTGCTGTGTGGCCGGGCAGCAGCCAAGACGGTGTGCTTGTAGACGCATGTTCCCTTCTCGCTGGACTCTTAGCCACGCTCCTGGCCGGGGACATGGTGGCCTCTGTGGAAGTCGCTGGAGCTGTCTGTGCCCTCCAGCCCCTTGGTGTGGTCAGTGGGCTGTGGTGTGCAGGGTGTGTGCACCGCCCCAATGCAGAGCACCCCTGGAAGGGCCAGGGCCGTGTGGCCTCGCTCTGCTGCTGTCCGTGGGGGCACGGGCTGCGTGCCACAGGGGCAGGGGCTGGGCACCACGGGGGCACTGGCTGGGCCCCCGCAGGCGTGGGGGAGGGCCCTGCTGGCCATGCTGTGCATCTGTGACCTTTGGGTGAGTGAGCTCAGGGGCGGCCGTGGGCTCGGAGGTGCCCCCACCTTTTCCTCCAGGCTCTGAGGCCTTGTGAGGAGACAGTGAGGTCTGAATGAAGACGGGGCGCTGGTGCTGGCTTCTCAGTGACCAGGCAGCGGTGTCTGTGAGCACATGTGTGCAGTGCACATACATGCTGGGGCACATGCATGCATCATATGTACATACTGGGGGCACACGTGTACTGTGCACATGCATGTTAGGGCGCACATGTGCAGTACGTATACATGCTGGGGCACACTGTGCCGTGCACACGTGTGCTGGGGCACTCGTGCAGTACATATACATGCTGGTGCACATACATGCAGTGTGCATGCGTGCCAGGGGCACACGTGTGCAGTGCATACGCATGTTGGCACGTGTGTGCATCACATGTACATGCTGGGGCATATATGTACTGTGCACACGTAAGGGCACCTGTGTGCAGTGTACATGCATGTGGGGACACACATGTGTGCAGATTTTGGGTCTGTGTTGAAATCCTTTGTTTCCAGCACCCCTCCCCCCCATCCCCACCTCCACCTTCTGGGAGGGACGTGGGCTGGTCCCTGCTCCAGGTGGGTGCTCAGGTGCCCCGAGGCTCGTCCTTGCCACTCGGTGGTCAGCGTGGCTCATGCGTGCCCCTGGCCACTGGCTCGTGAGCCGCGTCCTGCCTCTGTCCCCGCCTGTCCCTCGAGGTGCAGCTCTCTTCACCGGCAGAGCGGCCTTGGGCCAGAGTGACCGCCCTCCATCTCATGTCGGACAGTGCCGTGTGCTGGGCAGGACCGGGGCGGGGGACTCCCAGCGGGGGCCCGTGGGCCAGGCCAGCTCCTGGACCTTCTGCTGCTCGAGTGACCCAGGCTGAGAAGCTGGGTGAGCGTGGAGGTGACTCCAGGTGCTGGCCCGCGAGGATGCGTGTGTGTCTGAGGGGTGCCGGGACCCCAGCATCAGGATGATCTGGCTGCAGCTGGACACCTGTCTGTCACAGAGTCCGACACAGGCACAGGGCGAGGTATGGCCCCGCGGATCCTGGGGCTCCCCGGAAATGTGGCCGCACAGCCCCGGGGAAGGGCCCAGGAACTTCCCTGGCTGCCAGGCCCCGCCCAGCCCACGGCCCCCCAGATCACCCTCCAGGTCTGAAGGGCGTCGTCCCTGCTCCTGTAGCCCTCGGCCTCCTGTGGGGCCCACAGACCTGCGCACGATGCCCCCAGGTAGCCCCAGGCATGTGGACTCCTGGAGGCGGAGCTGCCCTGGGCGCCTGGTGCGCCCCCTGCTGGGAGCTCCGTGCCAGTGGGGGGCTGCATGGCTGGAGCTGGACATGGGCCTGATGGGGCCCTTTCCCTCCAGCTCCTGAGGCAACCCCCCCCCCCCCCACCGATGAGATCCCAGCCAGGCTGGTCGCAGCATGCGTGGGGTTAGACATGCGTGCCCATCTGTACTGGCCCAGGGTCACAGGGATGCTTGGTGGACAGCACCTTCCCGACGGCCTCGGACGTGGGCCCGCCCCACCCCATCTCTGCAGGGCTGTGGCTGGAGAACAGAGTTCCAGAAAATGCCATCCGGCACCGGCTCAGTCCCCGCTCCCTGCCGCCCCAAGGAGCGCCCCCAAAGGAACCCCCTCTGCCAGTCGTCTCCATTGCTCGCTGTCTCCGTCCCTCTCTGTCTCCTCCATTCTGTGTCCCCCCACACCCCGGTCCCCTCTTCCCGCTCTTGGACTCCATCCACATGGAGCCCCCTCCGGTGGGGCCGGGCTGGGTGAATGTGTCCTCCCCACCCCCAGCAGAGCCGAGCACTGCACCGTGGGCCTGGCTGCCAGAGGCGTGACGGGCTGGCGCCTCTGCTCCAGTCCCTGTGGCCACACCTGCTACCTTGGGGAGCCGCAGCCGCAGGGCAGGGGTCAGTGCGGTGCATCCACTGAGGCCTGTGGGGGGGGGACTGGACACGCCCACCCCGAGCTCCCCAGCACGGCACCAGCCAGTGCGCACCACCCACGTCCAGCAGGGGAAGGCCAGCTTCTGCGAGCAGCTCCCCGCGGTGAGGCCGGACCTCCCCTCTGCGGCCCCCACACCAGGCCCAGGAGGGGACGCTGTCCCCCTTGCCTTCCTGAGTCCTGGGGAAAGACCCCCGCCTGCCCGGGGGTGGGGACGGTGGTCCACGGCGCAGGCCGTCCGGTGGTGCCAAGTGGACACTCAGCAGGCGGGGCAGCTGCTGCTCTGTGTGGCATTGCCACTGGGACGCGGGCCCCACGGCCGGCAGGGCGCCCTGCACACCCTGCAGAATAGGTGGGCGAGCAGGCGAGGGCAGGGTGGGCACTGGGAGGAGCGCGGGCAGTTGTGGGGGTCAGCACCAGGGGCCTACAGGAAGCCACAGGCTTGGTCAGGGCGTCCGGGCGCTGTGGGGACAGAGCTGGACGTTGGCAGCGGGGTGGGGGTGGAAAGGGAGGAGTTGGCCAGGAGGCCAAGCAGAGTGGCAGCTGTGCAGTGGGGGCCGGTGAGTGGCCCTCCGTGGGTGGCCGGGGCTCCTGGGGAGGCTGGCCCTCGGCACCCTGGGGGCAGCCGGGGAGCCCCGTGTTGGCCGCCTTTCTTCAGGAAGTCCTGGGGCGCACACGTGGGGGTTCCGGCAGACAGGAGGCTGGGCCGTGTCCCGGCCCGTGTGCTCCGAGCACCCACGTGCAGCCCTCGGAGAGTCCTCCCCGCAGCGTGAGCCGCTCGGTGGCGGGGCTGTGGCTGCGGCTCTCGGGCCCAGGCGGTTCCGGAGGTGGGGCCCGTGGGGTGTGTTTCGGGAGCCGCCTGCTGTGCCAGGGAGCTCGGGCCTGCCCAGCCTTGGGTGGTTCTCGGTCACGGATTGGTTGTGGTAGCGTTTGTACGGTAGCCCTGGCTGGTGACGCCCGGCGGTTACTCCGGCCCTGGGAAACCCCCGGGGGCTCAGCCCAGGCTCTGGCGGCTCCTCCTGCCGCGTTTCCCACCCCATCCCCGAGCGTCTCCACCCACCTGTAGCCAGCACACGCGCCAAGAGCAAACACGCCGATCACTTTAAACTCGAACTGCGTAGTGGACGTGTGTGTGCGGAGTTGGGCTCCTCACTCCACGTGTAGTGGACATGTGTGTGCCAAGTGTTTAACTCCACATGTAGTGGACACATGTGTGCCGCATGTTCCGCTAACTCCGTGTGTAGTGGACACATGTTCATGCTGAGTGTTCAGCGTGTAGTAGACATGTACATGCTGCATGTTCAGCTCCTAACTCCAGGTGTAGTGGACACGTGTGTGCAGCGTGTTCCAACTCCACGTGTAACAGACGTGACAGGTTCATCATTCACGTCACGAGGAACAAGGTGGAAACCCTGGACGTGGCCTCCAGGTTGCGGCAGGTTCCTGGGTGTTGCTGCACCTGCAACTTGTCAGCCGTGCTGGCCCCAGGGCCTTGTCACAGTCCTTCCGGCCACGAGGGCCGAGCACCTGGCCCTCAGCCCTGGGGTCCCGACTGCCTGTGCTTGTGCAGCCGCAAGGAGACGAGGACCCCCTGCTGTGGTCTGGGGTGGGGGGTTCCCAGCAGGGCTGCCGGAGGGAGGATGTGGGCCCCTCCCTCTCAGCCCTCGGCTGGTGGGGGGCTGTGGGGGGCCTGGCCCTGTGTGACCAGGGCGTGGCACTCAGCAGGGTCCTGGAGCAGTTTGTTCCGTGGCTGTGGTCGCCGGTCGGGGCAGGCGCCGGGCCCCCTGTGCTCTGGGTGGGATGTGGGGGGCTCCTCCCTGGAGGCCTCGGCCCCGCTGCTGCCCCCGGGGAAGTCAGTGAGGGGAAGTTTTACTCGGTACTCACCCGGGGGCTGGCCTCAGCGCCCCATGCCGCCCACTGCCTGTGGGTCTGCGGGTGGGGGTGTCAGTCTAGAACCTTCTGTCACCCCTGTGTGGACCCTAGCCGGTGACCACCATGGCAGGAGGGTGCTGGCACCTGCCGCGTCCCCGCCCTTCCTTGCTGGCCAGCCTGGCTTGGACTCCAGGCTGCCGTTTGGGGCCACAGCACAGGGTGGGGGCAGGGGGCCAGGGTGCTGTGGTGCAGCTGTGGCCCCAGCCCCCGCATCCTCTCCCCGGTGGACTGTGGCTGACGGACCCAACAAGTCGACGCCAGGACCCTCGCCCTGCTCGTACCGGCTTTGTAGCCGCCTGGGGCCAGAGACGGCAGGTGGAGGACTCGCGGGCCACGTGGCCCGGCTGCCTGAGCCACACAGGAGCCTTCCCGGGGCTTGGCGCTGCCATCACATCGGACGCGCGGCTCCCCACACCCCGCCTGTGTCCCCACGTCCATGTCTGCTGCTTGTCGGGTGCTGCGAGGGCCGGCGGGGCTCCTGCGTCTGGGCGGTGGGCAGGGCTCTCTGGGGGCAGCGTGTGTGAGGCCAGGTCTGCGTCCGGGTCCCGGCACACAGGGGGCTCCGAGAGGCTGGGGTTCGTGGACTCGCACAGCAGAGGACACCGAGGTGCCTCGGGAGACTGGGGCTAGGGTCCAGTTCAGGCTGCCCAGAGCTCGTGGTCACCCCTGCCCTGTCGTCCCCGCAGGAGCTGCTCAATGGGGACCCCGAGGAGGGGCCTCCCTGGGAGAGCCGGAGTCCACTGGAGGGTGAGTGCTGGCTGGAGCTGCGCTGTGGGCCTCCCCGTGTCCCCCGTGACGGGGCAGGGCCCGGGGTGCAGGAGGGGCTCTCACACTGGACGGCTCCCGCAGGTGGGGCCGCGCAGCACGGGCTGGGCCGCATGCCGGGGACAGGGGTGGCAGAACTGGGGGGTGGGTGGGCCCCAGGCGTGGAAGCGCCCCGTCCACGTTGGAAGCTCAGCCCGCTGTGGCCTTCGTGGCCGGTGGGCTCTGGGCCACGGGTTCCTGGAAAACTAGATGGTGCAGTTAGGGAGCCCTGAGACTCAGGGAGCACCCGCTCCGGCCTGAGGGTGGTCCCTGGGCAGGGTGTGGCGGGAGGGGTCAGGAAGGGGCTCCCGGCTGTGGCCGACACAGGTGGGCAGCAGCACGGTGCCCTCGCTTCTCAGCTCCAGCCCTTGTGGGAGGGGCAATGGGGGGGCAGCTCCCTCTGTTAGGGTCAAGTCAGAGTGTCGGGGGGGGGACAGCTCCCTTCTCGCAGGGTCAGAGTGGGGGGCAGCTCCCTTGTGGCAGGGGCAGTGGGGGGGGCAGCTCCCTTGTGGGAGGGGCAGTGGGGGCAGCTCCCTCTGTTAGGGTCAAGTCAGAGTGTCGGGGGGACAGCTCCCTTCTCGCAGGGTCAGAGTTGGGGGCAGCTCCCTTGTGGCAGGGGCAGTGGGGGCAGCTCCTGGACTGAGCCGTCCCCCCCGTGTCCCCAGTGGCACAGACTGCGGAGAAGACCGAGGGCGCGGCCCCACTGCCCCGCGTGGAGGACAGAGGCGGCCCGGTGGCTGGGGAGGGCCTGGGCAGAAGGCGCCTGAGTGTCCGAGTAGGTGTTGGCCCCTGTGTGGGTGGGGCCTACGGCTTGTGGGTGCCGGGGGCGTGGCTACGGCCAGGCAGCGCACAAGGGCCAGCCTGGGGCAGAGGCGGCTGGGCTGGCTCCTGGGCTCTGAGCTGAGCCCTGTGGTGCGGACAGCACCGGGCACGGGCGGTCAGCGCGGCTGCTGAGCAGGGACAGGTCTGCGGGTTCTGGCCCCTGCTCCAGCCGCACCGCCCTTGGGGTGAGCTGGGAAGACCATGGCCAAGTCTGAAGCAGGCCCTGGAGGGGCTGGGGGGGGTCGTGGCCGAGGGTGACACCTGTCCCGTCCCCGGGGGCTGCCGCCAGGTGCTGCGGTGTGACGTCTCGGTGGAGGGCGGCAGCCGGCAGGAGTGGACGTTGACGCTGTATGACCTGGACAGCAGCGGGAAGGTCACCCGGGAGGTGAGGGGTGTCCCGGCCGTGGGGGAGGGGAGGTCAGGAGAGGCCCACCTGGAGGCGCCCACGCCAAGCCCGCGGGGCCCCTGGGGAGGCGGCAGCGGTCAGCGCGGGCGTGGACATGGCACCTCAAGTGAGCATGTGAGCCCGCCTGTGCCGAGTGGGACCTGGACAGGCCTTGGACGTGAAGGGCGGGGCCATGTGGGCCCAGCGGCCCCTGGAGGCATCCTGGGGGGGCAGTGCCCTCTGAGGCTAGCTCTGTCCACCCAGGACGTGTCCAGCCTGATGCACACCGTCTGCGAGGTGGTCAACGCCTCCATCAGCCACTCCCCGGACAGCAGCAAGACCCTGCATGTGACGCTGACCGTCAGCCCCAAGCCCTCTGGCGAGGACAGGCCTCCCAGCGGCCAGGGTGAGGCTCTGGGCTCAACCCAGGAGGGCTTCCAGGAGGTGGTGTTCTGCTTAGGCAGCACCGGGTCCGTGGAGACCTCTCCTCCCTCAAGTCCACTCCCCCGGCAGCCCCCCCCCACCCTTAGGTGTCCCAGTTGTACCCTTGCTCCCACCACACCCCAAGCAGGGCTGGTGCCTGCAGGGCTTCAGGCTGTGTGGCTGGGCAGTGAGTGGACGCATGGCTGGACAGTGAGTGGACATGTGGCTGGGCAGTGAGTGGACGCGTGGATGGACAGTGAGTGGACATGTGGCTGGGCAGTGAGTGGACGCATGGGCTGTGAGTGGAAGTGTGGAGAGGGATTCACCCCTCCCCAGGCAGTGGGGGCGGGGTGACAACATGGAGTTGGGGGAGCACGTGAGCCCCAGGAGGGGACAGTTGGCTCTGCCCCCTCAGACGCGGAGCCCGGTGGCTGCGGGACGGAAGCGGAGCTGGCCCAGGACCCCGGGGCGGCCGACAGGAAGCCGTCTGCACAGGGCAGGTGAGGACTGCTGGGAGCCCCGGCCACCTCCCACTGTGCTCTCGTGGCTGGCCTGCCTGGACGGGCCCTGCGTGCAGGAGGTGGGCGCTGCTGCGGTCCTGGGCGGGGTGCCTGTCAGGACCTTGCCCAGTGACCGGGGCCAGGCTGGGCCGAGCACCCTGGGCACTGAGCAGCTGTAGGGGGCTTGCAAGAGCCCGTCCGGCCGCTCGAGGGCCGTGTTCTGCTCGCTGGCCATGGTGGGGGCAGTGTCGTGACCACAGGGCACGCCGGCGTGAGCTGCTGGGTCAGGGTCTCCATCCCGGCTGGGCCACCTGCTGGATGCCGCCTGGCTGTGCCCACCCTCCCTTCTGCTTCCTTTGGCCGGACCACACCCAGCCTGGGACCCCTGTCCTGCCTGGTGGGTGGTCAGCTCCTTGGCCTTGCGCCCTGCAGGAGGCCCGATGCCCAGGCCCAGGCCTGCCCTGTGCGGGGGCCCTGCTGTGTGGACGAGAACACGGAACGGAGGAACCACTACCTGGACCTCGCGGGGACGGAGAACTACGCGTCCAGATTCGGCCCCGGTAGGTCCTGGGCAGCTGGCACTGCCCTGGGTGGAGATGCCGCATGAGGGCCCGCCCTCACCCCTGCAGCTCCTGGGGTCCCTACAGCAGGGACGGGGTGCGTGCCTGTGGGCTCCCTGGGCCAGGATGGGGACAGCATGGGGCTTCCTCCAGGTGCTCAGAAGGGGCAGCCACCCGGCGCCCATGTGGCTGCTGAGAGTGCTGGGCCGGAGCCCAGCAGGCCCTGTCCTAGGGGCGGGAGGGGTTGGTCCCAGAACCGGGCGTCGCTAAGGTGTCGGGGAGGCCCCTGCAGGCCCCTGCTCCGCCGGCCGCCGCTGCCCCCAGCTGGACAGAGCGGGGCGTTCAGTCCCGTCAGCCTGGAGGGCGGAAACCTGTACACAGGTGGCCAGTGTTGGACTCTTTAACACGGGGGTTCCGGAAGCGCGTCCCAGCTGCAGCCCCTCACAGCGGGAGTGGGCGGGAGCCTCCCCCCAGGGGTGGCAGCTGAGCCCCCAGCTGGGGACCCGCGCGCAGCTGGCAGCATGTGGCTGCCTGGCCTCAGGGGCTGCCCTGCCCCACGTGGGCCGGGGTCACTGCTGAGCCACTCTGTGCGCAGGGTCCCCGCCGACGCAGGCCAGGCACGCGCCGAGCAGGTCCCGTTCGCAGGACTCGGACGCCCACGATGGCCACGCCGCCCACGCCTGCGGAGCCTGGGCGCCAGACGTGCAGCCCCGGCCGAAGGGGCCGGAGCAGCCGCCCCTCAAGCCTCCCAAGGGCTCACGGTGGCCGCCCGAGGCCCCTGGCAGCTGCAAGCCTGGGAAAGGCCTGGGCCACCACCTGCCGGCCCCGGCCCCTCAGGACGGCCACAGGCGGTACCGGCAGAGGGGCAGGGAGGGCCACTCGCCACGCAAGGCCACGCATGGCCACCCGGCCACCGTGGAGCTGCCCCCCGCGCTGGCAGGTGAGGGCCACACGGTGCCCGTGGTCCAGCGGCACGAACACCACCACCACCACCACCACTTCCACCACCACCACTTCCACCCGCCCTAGCTGCGCGGGCGCGGGCACGGGCACGGGCACGGGCACGGACGGGACTCCGCCCCACTGCTGCCTTGAGGCCACGTGGATTTTGTGACAGCTGAGTGTGATCTATAAACACCAAACACGCGTGGAAACGCGCACCTGTGTCTGCCATCATTCATGGCCAGGAGGGCCCGGTGCGGGAGGGGTCCTCGCAGCACGGGGTGTGCCCTCTGTGGGATCTGCTCACCGCGGGGAGGGGCGTGGAATGTGGGCGGGCAGGGCAGCGTCCTGACGGGACACAGGTGGGCCCAGGCCGGGGTGGGGGCTCCTTGCTGTCCTCCAGGACGAGGGGCGGGCTCTGGCGCCTGTCCCTGCCCCCGGCGCTGTTTTCAGGGTTGAAACCAGCAGCCGTCAGCTGGTCGCTGAGGCTCCTCTCCAGGCCTGGCACACGCATATGCAGCCGGCGCAGCGAGAAGGGGGCATGTCTGAGTCCACGCCAGCACACGCGGGCCGCGCCGTCGCGGATGGGTGAGTCCCCCACTTGGCCCTAAGGAAACCCCAGAAACAACACCCTGAGCTCGTGTGGCTGGGCTCCCTGGACGCCGCCGCACCTGCTCGCACTTCCACGCCGCCCAGTGTTGGGGGCGATCCAGCACGGGGGCTGCTGAGGGACGGCGTCCTCACCGTCTTCCGTTCCGCGCCGGCCCTGGCGTCCATACCCCGGCTGCACTGAGCCTTCTGCGTCCCCTGCTGGTGCCCAGGAGGCCTGAGCTGGAGGAAGGACCTGGATCCTGCCAGGGACAGGAGTCCCTGAAGCCTTGCAGGTCGCCCACCTGGACGAGCATGGAGGTGGGCAGGGGCTCTGCTGTGGGCGCCGGGGAGGCGGCAGAGCACGGCCGTGGTGGCTGCTGGTGACCTCAGAGCCGGGCAGCTGCACCCGAGCCCGGGGAAGGCCCGCAGGTGTGTTCCAGGTAAACCCGCTCCTGCCCAGGCAGCCTGAGCCGGTCCCCTTGGCCACCATGTTCCCTGGGGCCAGGCCCGGCCCTGTCCACTCTTTGGGGGACCCTTCCCTCCCCGTTGCGTGAAGGCGAGGCTCGGCCCGGGGCTCCTGGGGGCCCGAGTTGGTGCTGTGGCCTTGGCTCTCTGCCTCGGCCGGGCCAGCCTGACACGGTGGCCAGTGCAGCCACGGCCCCTGCACTGGGTCCTCGGCACGGGGTGGGGGTGGGCAGAAACACCTCCACCCTGCCCCCGGGGCCACTCCAGTGTTGAGTGCTTGAGTCAGACGGCCAGAGGGCCATCCCCACATGTGGTGCCCACAGGAAGTGGTCAGGGGCCACAGAAGCGCTTGGGTCCAGTGCCAGGGGTCAGGGCACCATCACCCCAGAGGACGGGTGCCCCAAAGCCACTGGGGGAGGGGACAGCATGAGTGTAGAGGCCCCAGAGGCCTCTGCTCTGTGCCACGAGGCCCACGCCTGCTTGGCCGCCTGCAGGCCTCTGCCCGTCTCGGTCCCCTGGCCTGGGGACCGCCTCTGTGCTGAGAGCCACAGGCCTGGCCCTCGTGGTCACTCTTGCCACGGCCAAGCCAGCGACGGCTGACCCAGCCATGCAGTGCCCGCCGGACGCCCAGCCTCACACCTCAGCCCCGCCCACAGCCCACAGCAGAGTACACGCAGTGCCTAAGTCCAGATCTGCACGAGGGCATCTCCCGTGTCACCACCAACTCCCGTGTCACCACCTACGCTCCCCGTGTCACCACCAACTCCCGTGTCACCACCTACGCTCCCCGTGTTACTACCTACGCCTCCCAGGTCACCGCGGACACCGTCCATGTCACCAACTCCTGTGTCACCACCGATGCCTCCCGTGTCCCTGCCATCAGAGACGCACAGCCACTGCCCAGTCCTGCTCTGCCGACGGCTGGGCCACACCGGTTGTCAGCTGCCGGGTACACTGGCTGCCTCCACGCTGCGTGCCCGGGGCCGCCAGCTCCCCCGCAGGTGGGGCGTTCACCACGCCACCGGGCGCTTTCCTCGGCTCTCGGCTGACTGGGCGCGGGTTGCGATGCCGGGAGGGGTCTCGGGGAAACCCCTCGGGGCGCCAGCGTCTACAGTATGAAACGTGCAGTTCTTCAGAGACCACTTTATTTTTCTACTAAACAAAAATCACAAAGACAGCTTCTATAAAAACAGTGGATCTGGGCGGCTCCCCCAGCACAGCCTGCTGGGGACGGCCGGGCGTGGCCGCGACAGCAGGCGAACCCCGGGAGCCCAGAAGCGCGCGCCGTGCTCTGCCTGGCCTGAACTCCAAGGACGGACCCAGCCCCGTAGAGCCTGTGGGCGCCAGCCGTCGAGGGCCTGGACAGCCGGTGTTTAAATAAATAAATACACCATCTAGTGGGGGCGGTGCCGCATCCTGGGCCCACACCTGTAGGGCCCTGCGAAGACCCAGCGTTGCCCCCTGGGACCATGGATACTCGGGGCAGCGGACGGAGCTCAGGGACACGCATGCGCATGGCCACCACCATGGCACCGATGACCCTCAGCCTTGCGGCTGGCCACTGCTCCCAGACGTGCAGGCTGGAGGCCAGGCACCGGGAGCGTCCCGGGCATGACTGGGTGTCGTCGGGTTGCTGTGGCGTAGGGCAGGTGCACAGGGCTGGGTGCACTGACCTCGGGGCCCCCGGCTGAGTGGGCTCCCTGCGTGCTGACAGACGGGGCCCTGGGGGCCGGCGCAGGCCCCTGCACCACACCTTCGTCACGGAGGGGCATGCGTGCTTCACGGGTGCTGCGGACGGACTGGGGGCTCCTGCCACACACGGCCTGGGGGGAGCCAGCAGCCGGCCCAGGGCACACCCTGCGGCAGGAGGAGCCGGCACCAGGCCTGGAAGCTTCCGCAGGAAGCCGTGGGGCGTCCAGGCCTGCCCCGTCCCGGGGCCTCAGGAGTAGATGGTGATCACCTCCCGGCCGCCGCCCCTCACCAGCACGACCCGGTTCAGCCCCTCGGTCAGGACCTCCAGAAACTCCATGTCTGGGGTGGGCGGGGTTAAGGCCACAAGAAACTCAGCTGCTGGGAAGGAGGACGGGGGGGGGGGGGGGGGGTGCAGAGGCAGCAGCTGCCCCCGGCCAGGCCAGCCCAGCGGCCAGCCGCGGGCCTGAGGCTCAGCCAGACGGGCGCTGCCCTGGGCCCCAGGCAGGACCCCACGGCGCACGTTCCGCGGGCAGCCCTGAGCCTCGGCGGGCCAGTAGCTGCGCCGCCGGGCACTGCTGGGGCCAGGAGTCTGCTTGGGCGAGGTGACCTAGGAGCTGGGAGGGCAGGGCACGGCCACAGCAGGGCCCAGTGCACTCGCTGGGGCGCATTCCCGCCCTGGCGCCTGAGAGGGGGGCCCGGACCGCACGCCCCCCGCCCCGGCTTCTGAGCCATCCCAGGGATGCGTGGGAGGGGGCGGGGGAGCTGGGGCCACCCCTTCCTTGGCCCGGTGGGGGCGACCCCGCCAGGCTGAGTTCGGCGCCCTGGCCCTGGTCTGGATGAGGGTGCGCTCCCTGGGGGCCGCGAGACGCGCCGCATGTGCGCATGCGCACGCGCGCAGGGAAGGATACAGTTCTCGTCTCCCTGCCGGTTCTTCGGCGGCCCCGGCATGTTGAGCAGGACCAGTTGGGCGTCTTGGGACCTGCTGAGCACCACGCCGTTCAGCTTCACCGCCGTGTGCATCCGCCGGACGTTGGAGTGGTCCCTGTGGGGAGCAGGCGGCGGCCCCTCGGTAAGCCACGCCCACACGTGCTGGGGCAGCCCCTGCGGTGTGGGTCCCCAGGGTGCGGGGTGGGGGGGAGGGGGCGGGAGGTGGAGCGCAGCTGCCGCAGGCTAACCAGGACCCCCTGCCCTCGGCCACCTGGAGGAGGTCCTTCAGCCTCCAGGGCAGGCAGGACACCGGAGACCCTGCCACTCGCGGCCCTGGCCGCAAATGCGTGGGGACACTGCGATGGCACAGGTGTGCACCGCGGGCCCTCTGTGGGGAGGGCCATCAGCGCCTGGCAGAACTGGAGTCCCAGGAAGCCGCCGTGGGAGAAGTGGCCCTCTCTGAACTGGGGCACTGTGAGGTAGGAGGCGGCCGGTGGACCCGGATCCCAGGGCCGGGCAGGGCAGGCGGCCCCGAGCCTGGGTCTGGGGAGAGCCAGGCAGGGCAGGTGACCCCTGAGCCCCAGGCAGCACACAGCAGCCTGCATCTGTCCCCCATGCCCCTGGGGAGGGGACTGGGAGCTGGACATCGGGGTCCTGGGCAGCGTGGGGATTCACACCCTTGGCTCCTGCACTTCCCGAGTCGCACAGAGACAGGGAGAGAAAGAGGGAACACACACACATGCGTGTGCATGTACACACATGCCCGGACACAGAACACACATGTACACCTATGGACATGCAGCAGGACACGTGTGGCACACATGGACACCGGTGCAGACGTACACATGCAGATATGCACGGGGAGGAGACAGACGCAAACACACACGGGCACCCACGTGTGCTCCCCGGGACACGGTGCTGTCACTGCGGGCTGACGGTGGGGGGGGCAGGCCTGACCTTTGACCTTCCAGAGGCGTCTTCTGCCCTGACCCACGGAGGCGCGTGTGGGGAGCGCCTCTCCCAGCAGCCACGTTTTCTCTGAGTCTACGGCCTGCTGGCCCAAGCCCAGGGAGACCCGACCTCGCACAGGTCTGTGCACGTGTGTGCGCCCACGTGTGTGCCCACGGGGAAGCAAGCCCTACTCCTGTGTCAACATGGCTGACTCTCGGCAGCCAACTCCCTGGTGGTCCACGTGGGCACGGGCGGCTCGCAGCCCCCCGCCTGCCCCAGGCCCACGAGATCACGGCGTGGGGGGCAGAGCGAGGTGACGGCAGAGGAGACGAGATGGACAGCACCTGCCTGGGAACTCGGACTGACCACACCCCTTCCCCGTGGGGAGGGCGGATTGCACAGGGGAAGCATCGCAGGTCCTGTCTTGACCTGAAGTCACAGGCCTGGCTCCCGCTCAGGGACACGAGGACCCCACGCCTGCCCTACACGTGGGGGAACCCCCGGGACCAGCTGGCCTCAGCTCCGAGTGAGTCCAGTGTGGGCCCCAGGGAGTTCCACGGGAGACGGGTGTGGACGCCACGGCGGAGCTCTGCCTGCACGGGGCCCACACCGGGACACAGATGTGCACACACATGGCTGTACACGCGAGACCACGGTGGAGCTCTGCCTGCACGGGGCCCGCACCAGGACACAGATGCACACATGGCTGCACATGCAAGCATGCAAGGAGGCCAGGGCTGAGCTCTGCCTGCACGGGGCCCGCACCAGGACACAGATGTGCACACACACGGCTGTACACGCCAGGAGGCCACAGCGGAGCTCTGCCTGCACGGCGCCCGCACCGGGACACAGAGGCACACACGGCTGCACACGCGAGGCCACGGTGGAGCTCTGCCTGCACGGGGCCCGCACCGGGACACAGATGCGCACACGGCACACGGCTGCACACGCGAGCATGCAAGGAGGCCAGGGCTGAGCTCTGCCTGCACGGGGCCCGCACCGGGACACAGATGCACACACGGCACACATGGCTGCACACGCGAGCATGCAAGGAGGCCAGGGCTGAGAGGCCCAAGCCTGGCAGCGACTTACAGGTTTCCCCATTCTCTACGCAGAGGAGAAAGCACAGGGCACGCGTTACCCCAGCTGTGAGCACGAGGCCCCTGCAGCCCACCTGGGTCCCGCCCGACCCCACAGGCATCACGGGCCCCGTCTTCCCCAGAGGGAGCAGCCCCGGCTCCCCACCAGCTGGAGTGACAACTGAGCACAGCTGCCTCGCTCCTCCTCCACGGCCCGGGCTCCCCTCCCCTGGGGCCGCCCCAGCTCTGCAGGGCACAGGGTGGGCTCCCCTCCCCTGGGGCCGCCCCAGCTCTGCAGGGCACAGGGTGGGCTCCCCTCCCCTGGGGCCGCCCCAGCTCCGCAGGGCACAGGGTGGGCTCCCCTCCCCTGGGGCTGCCCCAGCTCCGCAGGGCACAGGGTGGGCTCTGTCCCCTGGGGCCGTCCCGCACCCCCCCTCCCCCCGCCAGAGGCCAGCGGCCGACACCCACGGCTTCAGGCTGAAGAGGTCTCGGAACCCAGCCGCGCCGGCATCTTTGTTCCTGTGCTTCTCCGCCGTCAGCTTCTCCTTGGTCCAGGTCATCTGCACCTTGTCCGGTGTCGGCGGGGCCTGGGCCCTGGAGGCTGCCGTGTGGGACGCCGTGTTCCTGTCGTGGATCAGCTGCGCCTGGGGTGGGCGGGGCTCGGCGTGAGCAGCGGCCACTGGGGCCAGGCCGCCCCGCAGATGCGAGGGCTGAGCAGCGCACGACTGGCCCGGCCCTGCTCCTCCCGCCTCCCCCTGCCCCAGAGAGAAGGCCCCAGGGCTCCACGTGGGCACCAAGGGGACACTGGCACTGGGCAGTTCTCGCTGGACATGGCCCCAGGCCACCCTCCCCTGCCTGCCAGCACAGGAACATCTCAGGTGCTCCCAGGCCCAGCCCTGTCCAAGGGGAGGCCAGCGTCCACCCCCTGCCCCCAGGGCTCCCGGGGCAGGCCACCACTGCCTGGGCCCCCACTGCGGAAGTGTAAAAGGGGAGATGACCGGCAGCTGTGCCCGCGGCAGGAGGCCCGCGGCCCCCACAGAATCAGCAGGTGGTGGGCACCGCAGGGCCCCTCAGATCGACTTCCGTGCCCTGCCGGACCCGTCACCGCGGGAGCCCCGCACTGACTGCGGGAGCCCCGGGCAAACCCAAGGCCCAGAGCTGACGGAGTGCTGCCGTGACCCAGGCAGAAGCACGTCCCCTCAGCGCCCCACCCCAGCCACTGCAGACACACAGGAGCCGTCGGTCTGCACGCTTCGGGCTGGGCACGCCCCTCACGGCGACACCAGGGGCAGCGGGCATAAGCCGGTGCCACACCGGGGATGCTGCGTGCCCGGACAGCCGTCTGTGGGCCCACCGCCCCGCACACACGCACGCACGCACGCCTGGGCCTCTCACCCCACAACCCCTGCCGTCCGCCTGGGCCGCTCACCCCCCAACCCCCCGCCGTCCGCCCCGGGCCGCTCACCTCCCTCTCCCTCTCCCGCCCGCTCACACACCTGGGCTGCTCACCTCCCTCTCCTGCCCGCACACCCAGGCCGCTCACCACCTTCTCCCTCTCCCACCTGCCCGCACACCCAGCCACTCACCTCCCGCTCCCGCTCGCCCTTGGTGAGCTGCATCTGCTTCAACATCTGCGACCTCTGCTCCATCAGCAGCGTCTTCTCGTAGGTGAAGGCGGAGATGTCGTTTTCCACCTGGAGTCCCAGAGCGAGCGTGAGGCGCTGCCGCCGCCCCCGGGCCTCAGCTCCCCTGCCCGGGCAGCCCCGAGCCTGCGGATGACACTGCAACCCCAGGCTGACCAGGTGACCGTGGGCTGGGGTGCCGGTGCCCCAGCGACAGGCGTGGGCTGCTCCTCAGGCCACCCTGCCCCACCCGAGGCTACGTCCACGTGGAAGCCACGTGGAGACCACACAGGACGGCAGGGTCTTCAGCACTGGCCACGCGGGGACTAGAGTCCTGCCCACGGCAGCTGTTAGTGGAGACCAAGAGCAGTCACGGCCACGGAGCAGTCCATGGCAGAGGGGTGGCCGGCTGGCCTGGGCTCCCGGGGCCAGGAGGCTGTGCTGGTGCCCCAGGCATCGGGTGCCAAGCACGCGTGTGGTGGAGACGCCCGAGAGTGGCAAACCCAGACCCGGCGTCCACGGCTCTGCCCTCTGCAGGGCAGGGGAGCGGTGCCTCAGCGGCTTCTGCCAGCCCGCGTCTCCCCCCAGCCGCACACCCGAGAACGTTCTGGGCACGCAGACGGCAGCAGCAGGCGCGACTCGCACCCACAGCCGGAGCCCCACGCCGGCCACGCACCATCTCCACCACCTCCACCTCGGCGCTGATGCGCAGGTGGTACAGGAACATCTGCAGGTCCTTCTTCATCTGCACGCTGTTGTCGTCCACCTGCGCCACCGTGAAGATGCGCATCCGGCACTTGCGCCACACCTGGCGGGCGGGGCTGGCGTCAGCGCGTCCGCAGGCCCCGCCCCGCGGCCCGCCCACCCGGAGGCCCCGCCCACCCCGGCCCCGCCCCGCACCTTGTGCTGCCGCAGCAGGAAGGGCAGCAGCATGAGCATGCCGCCGTCGTGCACCACCCACCACACGTCGATGCTGCCCTCGCTGAAGCGCTCCTGGTTCTGCGGGAACGCGTCGATGTTCTTGGCCACCAGCAGGGCCTGCTGCGCCGCGGTGGTGTCGCGGACCGTGTCTGCGGGGAGAGGCGGCGCCGGCGGTCACCTTCCCGGCCGGCCGCGCGTGCTCCCAGCTCCCAGGGCCCGCGCCCGGCGCCGGCCACACCCACCGACGAAGTACTTCCAGGAGTAGGGGCTGTCGGGCTGCTTCCAGGCCTCGGGCCAGGCCATGAGCACCGTGTTGTGCTTCATGCCGCCCAGGCCGGCCGCCTGGATCAGGTGCGAGCAGCCGTCGCGCAGGCTGGAGGAGACCACCAGCTGGCAGAAGCCCTTCATCTTCTCCGCCCCCATCAGCGCCCGGATGTTCTGCGGCACAGAGCGGGTCAGGGCCGGGCACTCAGCGGGCGTGTGTGCACAGGAGACACGCAGGGACAGCAGGTGCGCCTGCCTCTGGCACCCGAATGGGGCACCGCCCCGGGGCCAGGAAGGGCGGGGAGGGGGAGGGGCCTGGCCTGCCCCTGGGTCTCGGTCCCCGCACACTCCCAGACCCAGGCCCGCGGCCTCCCGCGTGGGGCCGGGACGAGCCCCACCTCCTCGGCCCGCTGCGCCTCCACGTGCTTGTCCAGGAAGGTGCCCTCCAGCACAGAGCCCACGATGGTCAGGCCCTTGCCGGCCTTCAGCTGGGAGGTAAAGGACAGCAGGCGCGGGTGCGTCACGCGCTGCTCGGCGTCCAGGGTCAGCATCACCAGCACCTGCGGCCTGGGCGTCAGGGGCAGCGCTCAGCGCGGCGGCCATGGGGGCTGCTGGGGGCCAGGCCCCGCCCCTGGACCAAGGCTTCCCCAGGGGTCACTGAACGCGGGCCGGGACAGGCCCAGCCGCTCACCTCCAGTTCTTGGTGTGGGGCGGGCCGTGCTCCACGCGCAGCAGGGCGTAGCGGGCGGCGTTCAGCGACAGGCCCCTGATGCCATCACCCCACTCCTTCTCGGCCCTGGGGGACGGCAGGGAACCACTCACCCCGCAGCTCGGGCACTGCCCTGGAGCCCAGGGCCTTCTCCACCTCAGGGAGGGATTGCGAGCGGCCACGCTGGGATGGGCGGCTGTGCGGGGACAGGGTCACCGTGTGGACAGGGCACAGGGCCAGTGCCCCCTGGGAGGAAGAGCGCTGCGCGCAGAGGGGAGCTGGGGGCCCCGCCTGCTTGGCTCGGGCACCACCACTCGGCTCCGGGGCTCACCCGCGGTACTCGATGTACTTGTAGATGCAGCCGGCGATGAGCATGGCAAACAGCGCGTAGTACCAGGAGCAGATGAACATGAGGGCGAGGCACAGGCTCATGCCCAGAAAGGACAGGGTCCTGTGGGGGCCACAGGGGCACTCGGCATGCAGGAAGGACCCCGTGGGCCACACGGAGACCCTGCACGTCCAGGGCACACCTGGACACAGAGGCCAAGGACCTGGCCAGGCGGGGCTTCCCCAGCGGTAGTACCGCCCCCTGCTCCACCCCCCCCCCATGGAGGACCAGGTGGGGCCATCCCCAGCGGTAATACTGCCCCCTGCCCCGCCCCTCCCCCACGGAGGACCAGATGGGGCCATCCCCAGTGGTAATACCGCCTCTTGCCCCGTGGTACCGCCCCCTGCCCCGCCCCTCCCCCACGGAGGACGGGCGCCCTCACCAGTGGTAGTACCGCCCCCTGCTCCACCCCCTCCCCCATGGAGGACCAGGTATGGCCATCCCCAGTGGTAATACCGCCCCTTGCCCCGTGGTACCACCCCCTGCCCCGCGCCTTCCCCACGGAGGACCAGATGGGGCCATCCCCAGCGGTAATACCGCCCCTTGCCCCGTGGTACCGCCCCCTTCCCCACGGAGGACCAGATGGGGCCATCCCCAGTGGTAGTACCACCCCATGCCCCGTGGTACCGCCCCCTGCTCCACCCCCTCCCCCATGGAGGACCAGGTATGGCCATCCCCAGTGGTAATACCGCCCCTTGCCCCGTGGTACCGCCCCCTGCCCCGCGCCTCCCCCACGGAGGACGGGCGCCCTCACCAGTGGTAATACTTGAAGCGCGGGCGCCAGTTGGGGGTGCGCAGCAGGGTCTGCACGGCGCAGGCCAGGTTCACGAACATGTAACACATGAGGAAGAACCTGCGGACAGAGCGGGGGCGGCCCACGCTGAGCTGGCGCGCCTGGCCAACCCTTCCCCACCCCACCCCCCGGCTCTGTGTCCCCTCGCGTCCCCGACTGCTCGGCCCTCAGGCCTGGCGCCCCGCGCCCACTCACATGGACAGGATGGGCGCCACGCTGTCCAGGGAGGCGATGAGGATGCCCGTCTCGCAGATGAGGGCCGTGAGCAGCAGGGCCCACGTGGGCTCCCCGTTGGCCTTCCCGTGGCCAAACACCTGCGGGAGGATAGAAAGGGGCTGCACCACGGGCTGGCCCACGCCCAGGCGGCTCTACAGGGCCTGCACCTGACCGGCCCCCAGCCACCATCGGCCCCACTCCCACTCAGCCTGCACGAGAGCCCAGGCCCCTCCCCATCCGTGGCAGGCTGCCACCGCAGCTCTTGTGCCGTCCTCAGGACAGCCCTGGCTTCCGCGACCTCCCTGCCCAGGGCTCCAGGCACAGCATGCAGGGCAGGGCCAGGCCGCAGGGCCCCGTCCGGTCAGCACAGCCACCGCCTTGGTGCCCATGCAGAGGGGACAGTGGCCGAGAGCAGACGGTGGCATGTGGACCAGCTCCCCAAAGGCACCAGGTGGCCTCAGGAGACCCTGAAGACCAGTCTCAGGGGTGGGAGCGGCAGGAGTTTCCAGAAAGCCACCCTCACCACCAAGGTCGTAAGGCTTGTCTAGCCAGCTCCCTACGACGCAGATCCAGGGAAGAATGGTCAACTGGGGGTGGGGGCAGGGCACAGCAGAGGCCCTTCCTGTAACCCGCCCGCTGGCCTCCATGTTCTGCCGGGGTCAGGGAGCTGGGACCCAGCCTGCGCCCCAAGGAACCAGACTGAGGCCTGGGGGACTGAGCCCGGGCCGCTGTGGGCCCCGAGAACCGAGTCGGGCAAACAGGAAGTGCCCGGGCGGACGTCGGAGCACCAGGCGGGGACATCAGAGGGGGTGCTGAGCTGGCCCGGCCTGGCCGGACTCTTATACGTGAGGACACGTTGGACCTGTCCTCACCGCTTTGGCTGGAGCCCCAGACCTGGCTCCTCCCCAGGGCCACAGGACCACGACGCCCACCCGAGACTCGGGCCTCACGGCCACGCCTCCCTCTCCCAGTCAACCCAGAAGGCCTTGCACAGCAGCCGCAGGGACCCCGGGTCTGGAGGCGGCACACAGGTGTCTACCGTCTTTGTTCCCCTGGGGACGCTCACGGGCCTGGCCCCGGCCCCTCTGGGGTGGGGTGGGGGGCTCACCTGCAGGAAGGGCACGATGCCGTCACGGGCGATGGCCTGCAGCAGGCGCGGCGCCCCGGTGAGGCTCTGCAGCCCCGCGCCGCAGGTGGAGAAGAAGGAGCCGATGACGATGACCCAGGGGGACGGCCAGGCCAGCATGCCGATGACCAAGTTCCCCTGCAGGGCCTCCCCGAACCTGTGGGCGGGCACACGTGGGGTTCAGCACCACCGCCGAGAGACAGGGACGGTGAAGGCACCAGACTGGAGCCCTGGCCTGGCCTCACCCGAGGCCCTCTCTGGGGTCTGTGCAGCAGGGCAGGGGCCCTGGGGAGGAGGGCTGCCCCTGCCCAGGGTCCTGCTCCCCTAGGTTGCTCTCGGCCCAGCCTAGGCCACAGTGGCTCTGAGGGACGGGCGGCGTCCTGGGGCCTGTGGGCATCACTGACCCCCACTGGGACCCCCACTGCGCCTCCACCCAGAGGCAGCCCGGGAGGTCTGCCAAGGTCCCAACCTTGCCCCGCTGCACCCCTGCAGTCTGCCCGGCCCCACTGGGGTCAGCGTTTGTCAACGTCACTCCCCGGCTGCCAGCTCAGGCCGGACGGGCAGCAGAGGTCAGCCCACCCCCCAGGAAGTGTCCACTCCAATGCTAGTCTTCCTCAGGGCGGGCGGGGTGAGGGCTGGACGCACTTGTCTCGCAGGACCACGCCTTCGATGCAGGCGCCAAACAGCACGATGCACGAGAGGTCTGGGGCTCCGTTAAGGAAGTGGCCCCAGAGCAGGGAGGCGGGGTGGGGCCGCAGCCACCTGGCTGTGTGTGGGTGTGCATGTGTGTGGTATGGGTATGGGGGCACAGCCGTCAGCGGGGGTCAGCGGTGGGGATGGGAGTGCAGCACCCGCACCAGCAGGGTTCTCCCCACCCCACGCCCACCCGTGGGGTCCCCAGGGCGCTGTCCTCTGGTTGCCCGGCTGCACCGGCCGTGCCGACACCGGGCAGGGTCACACCCAGGGTCTCAGAGGCGACAGCTGTGGCAGCTCACTCGTGCTGCCCTATCACCCGCTCCGGGGGGAGGGCAGCTGGGGCCCCCAGCCTCGGCCGTCCAAGGATACAGATGAATGACGTGGTCACGATGGCCAGGATGGTGCCCGTGGGGATGGACTTCTGCGCGTCCTTGAGGTCCCCGGACCGGTTGGAGCCCGCCATGATGCCTGCAGACACACGGGCGGCGTCACGGCACGGCGCCCCGGCGGAGGCCACCCCGCCAGGGCGGAGCTGGAGGCCGCTCACCGGTCACGGAGGGGAAGTAGATGCCGACCAGCACGGTGAAGTAGGTCGTGATGTCCGACAGCACGTAGGGCAGCCCGCTGGCCCGGCCGTCCTCGGGCGTGGGCACCGAGGCCACGCCCTTCTTCTCCACGAACGCCCCCCTGTCCGAGTACGCGCTCCACAGGTTATCTGCAGGGGGAGGGGACGCGGAGGCAGACTTCCTGAGGGCGTTCCGGAACCTTCTGTCAGGGAGGTGCGGGCGAGCGCCAGGCTGTCTCACCTGCTGGAGGCCTCGGGAGTGGACCCTGGCCTGGCCTGCAGACACCCCCACACCCTGCCACCCACCCCTGCCCCCCCTGCCCCCACGACCTCAACCCCTGGGCATGGCAACGAGGGGACCCAGGCCACACCTGGAAACCTTCCTTCCTGTAACGTCGGCCATGTCGGGCTGGGGAAGACCCCTGCCCGCTCATCACTTCCTGTACCCAGCAAGTCCCAGCCTGGCACGCGGGCCTCCAGGAGGGGCCCCCAACACTTCTACGGCTCTGGGGAGCCCTCAGGCTGTCTACAGCTGCTGGGAAGGGGACCCCGGGACTCGGCTGGGCCAGAGGCGCCAGGGCCCCGGGGGAAGCCCGATGGATGGGGCGCCCTGCCTCACCCCTGGGCTCACCCAGGAGCACGCCGCTGGCCACGCCGGGGATGCCCTGGATCTCGGTGACGTTGTTCTGGGCAAAGTACTCGTTGCAGGCGGTGTCGAGGCTGGAGCCGTTGCAGAAGAGGCCCCAGAGCGCGGTGGTGGCTGTGCCGTTGCTGACCGCGCGCACCTTGGCACAGGTGTCGAAGCCGCGCCTCGCCAGCGTGCGGTTCCCGAGGAGGCAGACCCTGGCGCGACAGGGGCCTGAGCCCTGCGGAAGCTCCCGGCTCTCACCCAGGCACCAGGGAGGCCACTCCCCCAGGGCCCCTCCACACGGGCTCCTGAGGGGCTACCAGCCCGGGGACCCAGCTGCTCCTTGGACCGGCTCTGGGGGTGGTGGGCGCCACGCCCCGCACGGCAAACGTCCGCCCCGTGTGCTCACCGACCACCGCCCCCAAGCAGAGGTGTGGGCACCCGGGAGCAGCTTCTGCGAGTGCCCAGGGCCTCCACCAGGTCTCCTGTCCTCCTGGGCGTGCCCAGACCGCCTCACACCCTGCTTCTCAGGACAAGGCCATGGGCGGCCTGGAAGAGGCGGGACCCGGTGGGACCCACCCTCAGCCCCCGTGCCTGGCCCAGAGAGAGGGGTGTGAGAGGCCCACAGGGACTCACGGGATGTCCGGGGGGTCGAAGGCGGTCTTGATGACGCCAGCGTAGATGGCCAGGATGGACAGCACGACGCAGGCCAGGAAGACCAGGGCCAGCTTGTTCACGTACTTGACCCCCACGAAGACCACCACGGCCATGAGGGCCAGCGTGCAGGAGCCGTACACCCTCATGTTGTGCAGCAGGGCGGCCGCCTCGCCCTCGGGGGTCTCGGCCTGGAACACGGCTGCTCCCGGGGAGATGTACGTCTGCGAGGAGAGGGGCCGCGTCCAGGGGGCCGCCACCCCAGCCTCGACCACCTCAGGGCCTTCTGCTGCCCAAGGAAGCAAGCCCACGGCCGACGCCACTGGACACGGGGACATGGGGACACCCCATGAGGGGCGCCGTCACCCCTAAGCACCACCCCACCCCCGGGACGCGTGCAGAGGCACAGGGTGGGGGCCCTGGGGCGTGCGTGGCGTCCGCCCAGTGCTCACCAGGAAAATCTCAATGGTGCCCAGGATGTACATGGCGCCTGCAAAGGTGGTGCCCAGGTAGAAGCAGAGGCCCACGGCCCCTCCGAACTCAGGCCCCAGCGAGCGGGATATCATGTAGTAGGAGCCGCCAGCTGCCAACAGGACGGGGGTCAGACCTCGCAGGCAGGCCTGCGGGCTCCCGGGGCCGTGACCCCCACGGAACCCTGGCAGCAGCCCACGGCTTCCACACTGAGCCGCACCTCGGGAGACGCGCCCGCTCCTGCGCCGGCAGCCCCTTGTGGAAGAGAGCGGAGGCCCAGAGCATGGCCGGCAGGGCCCCCAGCCCCAGGGGCCCCCTCCCTGCAACAGGTCTGGGTGTTGTCCACGTCAGGCAGGACACCCAGCGTGTTAACCTTTGTTCAACAGAAAAACAGGGCCAGCAGCAGGTTAACGCCCTGGCCTGCGGTACCGGCATCCCCTATGGGCGCCAGTTCAAGTCTCGGCTGCTCCACTTCCCATCCAGCTCTCTTCTGAGGCCTGGGAAAGCAGTGGAGGATGACTGACCCAAGTCCCTGGGAGACCTGGAAGAGGCTCCTGGCTCCTGGCTTTGGACTGGCGCAGCTCCGGCCGTTGCAGCCATTTGGGGAGGGAACCAGCGGATGGAGGACCTCTCTCTCTCTCCCTCCCCCGACCCCCCTTGCTGTAACTCTTTCAAAGAAATCAATCAATAAATCTTAGAAAAGAAAGCCAGCTGCCTGAGGCCCGTCTGGCCCCGGGGATCTGTGCGGGGACTGCGATGGGCCTGGACGCTGCCCGGCAGGACGCTGGGGCATCTGGGAGCCTCCCGGGGTGCCCCGCCTTTCCGAGCAGCAACTTCCAAGGCCGCCGGCGGCACGTGACCTCCCGCTGAGCCTGTGGGACGGCGCTACCCAGGACCCAGCTGGGGCCGAGCAGAGCCCGGGCCAAGGGCGTGAGCTGTCAGTTACCAGGGCTCTGCTGTTGATGAACCACTGACCAGGAACCACATCAGGGCCTCCCCTTTCCACAGGCAAAACCCCGGGCGAGGGCACAGCATCCTCCAAGCTCCTGGCCAGGGGCCAGACGGGGACCACAGAGCCCCCTGGGAGCCACGGCTGCCCCCCCAACGGGGCCTGGGCCGTGATCCGCGCTATGGGCCTCTGTCTGATCTTTGGGGTGACACTCACGGGAAACTAAAACTCAGAACCGAAAGGAGGCATCCCGCGCCTCCGGGCAGGGGCGCAGGCGCAGGGGGATAGGAGCGGCTCCCGGCTTCCCCCAGCCCTCCCCGCAGCCTGAGGGACAGCCAGCAGGGGGCTCAGGACCTCCTGCTGCCCAGGACCGGGCAGGAGACCCAGGCCTCCGGGGATGCCGCACTGCCTCCCAGAGCCCTGGGAGCCTGGGGGGCCATCGGCGCCCCTCACCTGGGACGACGCCGTTGGTGGCGATGGCACTCATGGAGACGGCCGTCAGCATTGTCTGCAAAGGCACGGGCGTGCGTTCCAGAAACTTCCCTGGGGGGCCGGCCTCAGGGTGCTCCCGGACCCCGGCTGTTGGTCTCAAAGGAGCTGCTGAGGGGCGGGAACACCCGGCTCTGGCTCTGAGCCCTGCCCCCACCCACTGTGCCCCTGCAGACCCAAAGGGAGCGAAGACAGGAGCCCCCGGCCCCGAAAGACCGGCTCGGCCTGGAGCCCAGCTCGCTCTCACGAGGCACGGGGGCCACCCGATGCCCGTCCGCCCCGGGTCCAGGAGAGCGTCCTGCTACCCGCCCTCTGTCCAGGAAGGCCTGTGTGGCCACACGGCCAGGGGCCGGGGCAGGGTCTCCGCCCATCTGCACTGTCTGGATTCCTCCCAGACAGAAGGCCTCAGGGAACAGCCGGTCATGGGGGAGGGGGACAGAACCCGGGGCAGTCAAGACCAGAGGCCGGGGTCAGCCCAGGCCAGGCTCCGCCTCCCCGACCCCTGTCTGCACGAGGGGACCCTGAAGACGCCAGGGCCTGGGAAGGTGGCCTGCTGCGCGTCCGCGCCCCTCGGCCACCTGGGACAGAGCCCTGCTGGCCTGGGCCCACTCACGCAGGTGCAGCACATGGACACGATGAGGAAGGACTCCAGGACGCCGGCCGCGCCCACGATCCAGGTCAGGCGCAGGAAGAGGATGACGCCCAGGATGTTCTGCAGGCAGGGCAGGTAGACGCCGATGAAGGTGCCCATGCACGGGGCCTGCGAGCACAGGGGCCAGGCCAGCTCAGAGCGCGCCCAGGGCCCAGGACCCCCGCACCCCCAGGGCACAGGTGGCCAGGGCCCAGGACCCCCGGATCCCCAGGGCACAGGTGGCCAGGGCCCAGGACCCCAGGACCCCCAGGGCACAGGTGGCCAGGGCCCAGGACCCCCGGATCCCCAGGGCACAGGTGGCCAGGGCCAGCTCAGAGCACACGCGTCCAGGGCCCAGGACCCCCAGCACACCCAGGGCATGGCATGTCCAGGGCCCAGGACCCCCAGGGGGCGCACCTTGGACTCGCGCGGCCGGCTGTCCTCGGCCTCCTCGTGGTCCACCACGCCCTGGCTCAGGTTGGTGTAGTTGGCCAGCTTGTTGAGCAGCGAGGACACCATGGGGTTGCTGTCCATCTCCTCCTACGGGCAGGAACCGGTCACCGCCCACCCAGGCTCCCTCAGCCAGGCCGCTCTGAATGGAGCCGGCGGGGCTCCCACACACCTGTGGGTGGGCCTGGAGCCAGAGGCAGGGGCTCCAGGCTGGGTGACGGGGGCGGGGCCAGAGCTGGGGCGGGAGGGCTCAGGGGGCTGCCATGCTCGGAGCTGGGGGAGGCAGGTGGGTTCCAGGGGGCTGGCCAGGGTCGGAGCTGGGACAGGCAGGCAGGCTCTAGGGGGCTGGCCAGGGTCGCAGCTGAGGCAGGCAGGCTCTAGGGGGCTGGCCAGGGTCTGGAGCTGGGGAAGGAAGGCGGGCTCCAAGGGATTGGCCAGGGTCGGAGCTGGGGTGGGAGGGCTCAGGGGGCTGGCCAGGGTCGGAGCTGGGGTGGGTGGGCTCCATGGGGCTAGCTGGGGCTGAGCGTCCGCAGACACGGAGCTGCAGGTCAGGGGTCCCCGGCGTCCAGTCCCAAGGGCGGCCCACGGCCTGGGGCCCTGTGGTGACGGCTGCTCCTGCACCGCCCAGGTCCAGGCCCCCGCCTGGGCCCCGTCTGTGTCCCACCCGGCTCCCTGCTAACATGGAAGGCAGCAGGGACGCTCGTGCGAGGGGCCCAACCGCTCTACTTCTAAGTAAACGCGCGTTTAAAGAGCCCAGGGAGGAGGCCAGTTACCTCGAAGAGGGCCATGTTCTTGCCCTCCAGCAGGCTGTCGCCGTCCGCGGCCGCGCTGCCGATGAACGGGCTGCTCTCCCGCGCGCTCCCATCGCCTGCAGGGAGAGGGGGCTCAGCTCCAGCCGCCCAGGGCCTTGGGGGCTCAATGTGGGCCGTGACCCGGGGAGTGGTCCCCAGGGGGCGCGGGGTGGGGTGGGTGCTGCCCTTTTCCCCCTCCTGAGGGAGGTGAGACGGCACCAGGCCAGCAGCGGTGCCATGGGAGACGCTGCCACGTCAGAGCTGTATACACCATGACTGTGGGAGACACTGCCACGTCAGAGCCACGCCTGCTGCGGCTGTGGGAGACGCTGCCACGTCAGAGCCACGCCTGCCGTGACTGTGGGAGACGCTGCCACGTCAGAGCCACGCCTGCTGCGGCTGTGGGAGACGCTGCCACGTCAGAGCCACACCTGCTGCGGCTGTGGGAGACGCTGCCACGTCAGAGCCACGCCTGCTGCGGCTGTGGGAGACGCTGCCACGTCAGAGCCACGCCTGCTGCAGCTGTGGGAGACGCTGCCACGTCAGAGCCACGCCTGCCATGACTATGGGAGATGCTGCCATGTCAGAGCCGCCACGCCTGCCGTGGCTGTAGGGATGTGGCCATGTCAGCGCTGCACGCACGTGGCTGTGAGGGACGCCCCATCAGAGCCACGCTCAGAGCCCGGGCGACTCTCACTCTACTCCACAGCGGGGACGGTGCCACCTCGCAGAACCAGCTTCCCTGGGCCACGTCCCACAGGGGAGGGCCTGGTTCCAGTCCTGGCTCCACGGCCCGTCCTGCAGCCGCGCCCGGGAGAAGCAGCAATGGCCGTGCACCCCGTGGGAGACCCGCGTGGAGCTCCAGGCTTCAGCCGGCCCAGCCTTGGCTGCCGTGCGCACGTCAGGAGCTAAGACAGCGGGGAAGGCACCTCGCAAATAGAATGAAAATGAGTCCTCTGACGGCTCCCTCCACAGTCGCCCTGAGAGTGGGCCAGCGCCCAGGGCTGGACACCAGGAGGGTCCTGGGGCGGGGCGGGGGACACAGCCCCCACCTTCAGGGAGGCACGAGGACAGGGGTGCGGCGGCAGGGCAGCAGTCGGGTGCCCAGAGCCAGCGGGGTGGCGCCCACAGTGCAAAGTGACCCCTGCTGACCGCAGTGACCCCAGCAGGCAGGCCCCAACTCCAGCCCAGCCTCCTCCCTGCCAGGTCCAGGCCCCGGCCACTCCCACACCCGGGGAGGCTGGCCCCACAGCGGCCACCACTCTGTCCCGTCCGGTGCCCCACGGGGGCGGGCAGGCAGGCAGCGGGGCCCGGGGGAGCTGCTCCACCGCTCTCACTTTGAAGCGACCTGAGTTGGTGTCGGGGGTGGGCTACGTCCCCCTGGGATCCCCCACACTGCTGGGCTGTCACTTCTGGGTCAAAACCTGAAACAGCAGAAAATGCAACCACAGACCGGGCCCCGCCTGAGGGAGACGCAACCCCACACTCCGGCCGGCCGCCCAGACAGCCCCGGGCACGGACGGTCAGGCGGGCTGCCCTGATGACGGCCTTGGCGCCGGCTCTGCGGGCTCCTCCCCGCTGCTCAGCTGCGCTCAGCAGGTGAGCAACGTGACAGTCCCAGGGCCCAGGGACAAGGTCACAGGTCCTCGCTGACGCCGCCCGCCCCACCCCAGATGGCCTGGCCCAGCCCCAGGTCACGAACTTGAGTAGTCCCGGCTCTCGGGGCCGGGTCACAGAGGGACGAGGCGTCCAGCCCTGAACTCAATACCACAGGTCCCCACCCAGGGTCCAGCACTCCACCCTGAGCAGACCTCCCCGTCTCGGAGCAGCTCCTCACCCCAACCCTCCGCCCAGACCCCCTCGGGCCCTGCCCACCCCTCCTCCACAGCAGGGGAGGGGCCTGCCCTGGCTCAGCCCACACCCCCGGGGTGAGCACACGGGCCCCAGAGACACACCTGAGTCCTGAGCAGGGTGGTACCCTCCCACGATGACCGCGGCCAGCTCAGGGCCCCACGGGAGCCCCGACTGTGCCGGCTTTGAGTCTATTTGAGAGGTAGAGACACAGAGACTGACAGATCTGCCTGCTGGCCACTCCCCAAATGCCCACAACAGCCTGGCCTGCGCCAGGCTGAAGCCAGGAGCCAGGAGCTCCATCAGGGTCTCCCCCACGGGTGGCAGGGGCCCAGGTACTTCAGGCATCACTGCCGCCTCCCAGCGCAGGTGGAACTGGGAGAGGGAGCCAGGAATGGAACCCAGGCACTCGGCCCCAAGAGGCGCCCTGACCACGGGCTGAACGCCCGCCCCGCAGGTCCAGCACCCAGCTCTGCACTCAGCCCAGGGGGTGCAGCTCTGAGGGGCACGGCCGTGCTCACAACCACAGGATGGCACGGGGCGGCCAGCACATCGTCAACACGGGGGAGGGACTCGGCTGGGGCAGCGTGGCCGGGGCTGGCACAGCAAGTGCCCGCCTCCCGGAGCCTCATGGCAACAGCACGGCCACTGGCCACAGGGTCCCGGCCACGGCTCCCGGCAGCTGCTCTCCCTCGTCCCGCAGCAGCTGTTCTGTGCCAGGACCCCTCAAACCTCTGCCCCTGGTGGCCACACAGCTCAGGGGCCCCTCAGCTAGGCCAGAGAGGCTGCCGCAGCCATCCCCTGCCCCCAGCATCAGGTCCTGTCCCACATCCAGGCCAGCCCCCCCCCCCAACACTGATGGCTCAGAATCGTGGCTTCTAGGGCAGGGGCTCTGCCCGAGCAGCAGGCGTCCGTGGGGCCTGCACCCCGGGCCCGGGCAGTCGAAGATGAAGGCGGAAACAGAAGGAAGTGGCCACACACACGTGAGAGGCGGGGTGATGTGGAGGCCGGGCGCCCTCACTGGGCTGTGGCCCCTCAGACCTCTGGCTGACCCGCCCCACACCACCCTGCCCACAGCCTCCAGGCTCCCCCCGGGAGGTTCCAGGTTCCAGCCACGGAGCTGCCCAGACTCTGCCGTGCTCAGCAAAGCCCCACGACCGTCACCCAGCCCCACCGCGCTCAGGACCGGCCGAGGCCCAGCACAGGCGCCTGACAGAGCACAGCCCTGACTCCTCCAGCCTCGGCCGGCACCCAGGGTGAACCACGGATGAGCCTCACTTACAGATGGGGAGAGGGGGCCGGCGCCATGGCGCAGCGGGTGAAGTTTCCGCCTGCAGTGCCAGTACCCTCTTGGGGCGCTGGTTCGAGTCCCAGCTGTTCCACTTCCCTACCAGCTCCCTGCTGATGGCCTGGGAAAGCAGTGGGAGAAGGTCCAGGCGCTGGGGCCCCTGCACCCACATGGGAGACCTGGAAGAAGCTCCTGGCTCCTGGCTTCAGCCCGGCCCAGCGCTGGTTGTTGTGGCCATTTGGGGAGTGAACCAGTGGATGGAAGACCTCTTGTTCTCTCTCTCTCTCTCTGTGCTTTTCAAATAAGCATAAAAATCTTTGGCAAGAAGACACACAGAGGCGGAGGGGACACATGAACATGGGAAACAAGTGGACTACAAACCGGGACGTGGCTGCCTGCAGGAGGGAGGGGCACTGGCTGCACACGGAGTCCTGTGCCCAGGGACTGAGAGTCCCACCCCACCCTCGGGGTCTTCCTGCTGCTCCTGCATGAGCGCCTGCTCACACCCAGGGCCCACGTCCAGCAGAGGATGGCACGGAGGCAGGGGCACCGTGGCCGGCCGGGAATGGGAGCCATCGCTGGACGTGGGCCCCTGACGAAGTACACAGACATGTGCCTGTCACCCACAACACACGTGCACACACACGCAGTGACCCGGCTCCATCACACACGCACGCGCACACACACACACACGCAGTGACCCAACTCCATCACACACACAAAGACATAGACACAGACACACACACAGAGTGACCTGGCTCTATCACACACACACACAGTGACCTGGCTCCGTCACACACACACACACACACACACAGTGACCTGGCTCCGTCACTCACACACACACGCGCACACACACACACACACACACGCAGTGACCCAACTCTATCACACACACGCACAAAGACATAGACACAGACACACACACACAGTGACCTGGCTCCGTCAGACACACACACACACACACACACAGTGACCTGGCTCCGTCACACACACACACACACACACACACAGTGACCTGGCTCCGTCTCACACACACACACACACACACACACAGTGACCTGGCTCCGTCTCACACACACACACACACACACACACACAGAGTGACCTGGCTCCATCTCACACACACACACACACACACCCCGTACACGCACACACACTGGGTGACCCGGCTCTGTCCTGGGCCCCACAGCAGCCTCACCCTGAGCCGAGCGGCGAGCACACGGCCCCCTTCCTGGAGCAGGTGAGGCTGGGCCTGGGCAGGGTGTGACGGTGGACCCCGTGAGGACACTCGGCCCAGTGGACCCGGACCAGAACCTCCTGGGCTGGGGGCCGGGGGAGGCAGGGCACTGCCGAGGTTCCGGTCACCCGGGCAGCGTCCTGAGCTGGCGAGGGGCACCGTAGCCGTCACGGGATGGATGCATCACCCGGGCGCCACCCACAACCCGTTCTCAGCCTGGCTGCCACAGCCACCAGGCAAACCCCAAGCCGAGGACGCCCACCAAACAGCCCGTTCTCAGCCTGGCTGCCACATCCACCAGGCAAACCCCAAGCCGGGGACGCCCACCAAACAGCCAGCCCCACCCTGAGCCTGGGGTTGAGGACGTGGCCGGCGCCGTGACAGCTGAGTGAGGTCCTGATCCCGGTCACACTGCAGGCCTCACACGTCCCACGTCCCGAGGGCAACACGCCTGCCCCCTCCTCCCAGACGGTCCAGAGAACGTGGGTGCAGCCCAGCGCCATGGCAGAGGCAAAGCCACCGCCTGCGACCACAGCATCCCACACGGCGCCGGTTCCAGTCCCAGCCACTCCACTTCCAATCCAGCTCTCCGCTGTGGCCTGGGAAAGCAGGGAAGATGGCCCAAGTGCTTGGGCCCTGCACCCACGTGGGAGACCTGGAGGAGGTTCCTGGCTCCTGGCTTCAGCCCGGCCCAGCCTCGGTCACTGCAGCCATCTGGGGAGTGACCAGAGAATGGGAGAGCTCTCTCTCTCTGCCCTTCAAATATTGCTTTAAAAGAAAGCAGGGTGTGAGGAGCGAGGGGCAGAAGACAGACAGACGGACGGACAGACAGCGACACGGGGGGGGGGTGCAGGCCAGGAGGGGAGCAGGTGGAAATTCTGCTATTTTCCTGCAACTTTTCTCAGTCTGAATTTACACAAAATCAGTGCAAATTCACTCAAATCGAAGGGAATCTCCAAAAGCCCTGCAGGGAGGCCTGCGGCCCCTGGCTGACCGCCGCGGGCACGGGCAGGCTCCCGGGGCTCAGCCCCTCGCGGCAGGGAAGAGGCGGCTGGGCCGGCCCCCACGCGGCCAGGAGCCCGTGAGGGGGTCACAGCGCCAGGGCTGGGCAATGCTCACGGAACTGCTTCCCGGCAGGACGTCGAGTGGGCACCACGTGGCGATGTGGGCCCCGTGCTGCCAGGGCAGCCGCAAGGGCAGGGCCTGAGACACACGGGGACCGAGGGTCACGCACTCACCTCCCAAGGTGGGACGGACCTGGGGCTGGGCCATGCACCCCACGGTGGCTGCTGCGCCCCTGCCTGCTCGTGCCGTTGCCCACCAGACACGCGTACAGAGTGCAGCTCAGGACACGGGCAGCAGAGCCCACGCCACCTCGGGCCGGCTCTCCAAGGAGCAGCGGAGCCTACAGTCGGGACCGCCCTGCTGTCCCTGGGCCCCGACCCCCCTCACAGTGCCCACTCATATCAGCCAGGCCCGGGCGGGCAAGAGGGATACTCGGACCTGCTGGGCAAGGAGCCGAGACCACGAGAAGCCCATGGCCAGCAACAGGGCACCTCCATCACAGCACACCCACGGGTGCTCGGGGACGCCAGGGCACCTCCGTCACAGCAGACCTGCGGGCGCTCGGGAAGGACCGGGCACCTCCGTAACAGCACACCCACGGGCACTTGGGAAGGACCGGGCACCTCCGTCACAGCACACCCACGGGCGCTCGGGAAGGACCGGGCACCTCCGTCACAGCAGACCTGCGGGCGCTCGGGAAGGACCGGGCACCTCCGTCACAGCAGACCTGCGGGCGCTCGGGAAGGACCGGGCACCTCCGTCACAGCACACCCACAGGGCACTCGGGAAGGACCGGGCACCTCCGTCACAGCACACCCACGGGCGCTCGGGAAGGACCGGGCACCTCCGTCACAGCACACCCACGGGCGCTCAGGGATGACCGGGCACCTCCGTCACAGCACACCCACGGGCGCTCAGGGATGACCGGGCACCTCCGTCACAGCACACCCACGGGCGCTCAGGAAGGACCGGGCACCTCCGTCACAGCACACCCACGGGCACTCGGGGACGCCGGGGCCTGCCCCACGGCTCGGCGTTCTTCCACAGGCCCCAGCGCCTCCCGGTCCCCGCAGGACTCACCTGGGGCGGGGTCGCCCTCCCCCTCGGCATGGGCGCTCATGGGGCTGGCGGAGCCTGGGGTGCAGCGTCAGGAGCGGGGCAGCCTCGGCCGGCAGCCCCCGGGGTGCTGGCCACTGTGGGCCCGGATGGCCTCTGCAGGGAGGCGGGACGACGGCAGGATCGGGTGTCCTTGGGCGGGACGAGCCAGCACAGCGGCGGGAGGGGGCAGGGCCGGACGCGAGGCTGCAGCTGCCGGGACCGCCAGGGCCACACGGCGCCTCCGGTGCCCACGCGTGGGTCGGGCGGCGCGTCACGGCTATGGCCCCAGGGCTGACGGAGCACAGGTCCACCCACGCGCTACAGCCACTGCCCTTCCCTGACCTCCACGAAAGCCAGGGCCAGGTGCACGGCGGAGCAGCGCCCCTCACGGCCCCACCCCCAGCTCTGCCGCCCACGGCGACCCAGCAACACGCAGGCCAGCGCCATCAGGCCAGCAGCTCGCAGCTCCGCTCCCACGGCCCCCAGGACTACACGGAGCGGGGTCTGAGCAGGTTGGGAGGGCCGGCGCCGCCGTCAGGACACAGACAGAACCCAGAAGTCCCCGCAACCGGGGCCGCGGGGGACTCACGTGGGACTGGGCGTGGGACTGGGCGTGGGAGCACCGTCTGTGGACCCTGAGGTGGGCTCCTGCTGTTCTGCCACACACGGCTACTTCCCCCAAGTGATGGCCTCATGACCTCTAAAAGGCCTGGTCAGTGGGCTCCCAGCACAGCTGCACCCACGGCCCCAGCCCCTCCACTGCCCCATACACAGCCCGGGAACGCCCGGGGCTGGGGCCTGCGCCCCAGCAAAGTAGCCGTCCAAAGACAGGGCCGGCCTGAGCAGGACAAAGCAGCCAGGACTGGGCGGGGGCCGACTGGGACCAAGCACTGGAGAGGGAACTGCACGCCGACCCCCCAACAACAGGAGGCAGCACCAGACAACCCCACCCGCAGCTCACCCAAACAACTGACCCGGCCCCCAGGGCCGTCCAGCGCGTTGGACAGCCTGAGACACCGTCCCCACCAACAGCAGCCGAGGCCCGGGCAGGTCCTGGGGCCCTGGAGCGACTCCCACCCAGGCAAGCAGTGGCCGTGGCCCAGGCTCCGTCCGTGCCAACCTCTCCCCTGTCCCGCCTCCCGCCCCTCCTCACGGCTTCCCCTCCAGGAGTGAAGGGGCCCGGGGGACCTGGCAGAGACGCCGGAGCCACGCCCACAAGGGCAGCAACACGCATGGAGCCCGGAGGACCAGCCGAAGACCTCGCCTGGTCCTCCCCGCTGTCCATCGTGACCCGAGGGCAGGGTGGGCGGCGGCCCCGGCCTGCTGCCCCGCCTGAGGCGCCTCCAGGCACATGGTGGCCACCTCCCCCCCACCCCGTGCTGTGCTCAGCTCTGCCGTGGCCCAGGCTGCACCTGTGCGAGGAAGTGGCCACCTGCTGAGCTCCGATGGCCGTGAGCCCCATGAGGGCCAACGCCCAGGACCCCTGCCTCCCCGTCTGTGAAGACCCCAGGGTCAGCCTTGGTCTCACTGCAGACACAGCCTCCATCACCCCCAACCTGAGCTGGTACAGCCCCCTGCCTTTCCCCCACGCCTTCCCGGGGGAGGGGTGAACTTGGGGGTTAGAGCCCCTCCTTGTCCAGCTGAGCCAGCCAGCGGGAGGGGCGGGACACAGGTGGCCAAAAGCAGAGCCAGGCCCACCTGGTGGCCTCCCTGGAGGTGGGGGCGCCCCCCCAAAGCCCCTCCCGGCCACCAGGGCCCTGAAGTGAGGTCTGGAATACAGGCCCAGCCCTCCACAAGGTGGGTGTGGGGACACCCAGACCCTGCCCCCTGAGACCAGGGTCCCCGAGGGCAGAGCCGAGGGCAGCATGTGCCCAGCCCCACCGCGACCCCACAGCCAGGGCCACCTCGTACCCCAGGGCCCTCTCTCACCCGGGCTTCCAGGACAGCACACGCCAGGAAGGCACCGCCCTGCAGGTGAGGGGCGGGGCCACCTTTCCCCCAGTCCTCGCGCTCCCTGCCCCTGCAACTTACACACCCGTGTCCTCAGGCCAGGCAACACTCAGACTCATAAGTTCAGCCATGTACACAGCATCACACGCGTGTGCACACGTGCTGTCACGTGTGTACTCACACCATGCAGTCGTGTACACCGCATCACAAACACGCACACACAAGGGCACACATGTGCTCAGACCACGCACATGCGTGTACACAGCATCACATGCATGCACACACATGCTCACACTCACACACTCGTACCAGACGCGAGCCAGGGCTGGAAGCTTCGGGACCCTCTTCTGACTGCCCCCCCACCGGGGCGGGGCTGCAGGAAGGGGCCCCCGTGACCCAGGACCCCTGGGCAGCCCCGCTGGGAGGAGGCAGGGCAGGCAGGTGGAGGGCAGCCCCTCCCCCGCAGCCGGCGCGGCTGAGCCATCCCGGGGGCCGGCTCCATTACAGCCCCGTCCCGGCTGCGGCCAGGATCCTGCTCCGTGGAAGAGGAAACCCAAGAGCGCTCTCATCTGCTCTCCACTCGATCCCTCCCCAGTGACCAGGGAAGCCGCTCCCCGCCGCCTGCAGAGCCCAGGCCGCCCCACTGGCGCCAGCGGCCCACAGAGGGAGCTCCGAGAGGTCACGGCCACCTCTGCGTGGGGACACTCAGGGTCACTGCCCACCTCATACTCAGGGTCACTGCCCACCGATCTGGGGACACCCCTGGAGCAGAGGCCCAGGCCACCGCCCACCCAGCTCGGTGCCAAGGCCCACACAGGGGGCACGAGCATGGGGCACCCACGGCAGCTTTCCCAGGTGATTCTGCCTCCACAAACACCGGCCGGGGCAGCCACGCCCACTCCTCCTGGAGCCACACAGCCCAGGGACAGCCCAGGTGGACCCCAGACCCAGCACCCCCTGGGTTCACCACGGGGCCCCGACACGGGCCCTCCTGGCAGGGGCGGGGCGCTCACCTGCATGGACCGCACTCTCCCAGGGCTGCCCGGGCCCCAGGGCTCCATGTGGCCCCTCGATGGAAAGATCTCGGCCCCGGCGTAGCTGTCCCTGGAGACCCCTGGGCCACAGGACCACGGTGAACCCTTACCCTGGACACTGACCTTTGCCCTTGCAGCCTGCACCCCAGTCCATAAAGTCCACAACCCACAGCGACGCTGAGGTACCCCGGCCACAGAAGGGGCACTGCTGGACGCGGCCCTTCCCGTGCGTGTCCCCCAGGCCCGGCCACCGCCCCCGCTGCTGGTCCAAGTGTCTCCCGAGGGCAGCGGCTGGGGAAGGCGTCCCTGGGCCTGTGGGGGTGTCCTGGGCAGTCCAGGGAGCTGGCCTCCCACTCTCCCACAGGGCCCAGGGTGGCAGAGACCCCGGGGAGGCCTGTGACGCTCGCCCATCTCCTGGCCACGGCCCAGTCAGCTGCTGTTAGAGGTCTGTGTGGCCTCAGCCCTGGAGGAGGCCCCTCCCAGGCCCCCCTGCTGAACGCGGGCTCCGGTCTCCTGTGGGTCTCTGGGAAGATGGCAGGCACTGGCCTGGTGCTGGTGACCGTTCCCAGCCCCAGCACGGAGCGGGAGGCCAGCCTGCCAGGACACACAGCCCACAGGGCCAACCCCCCACCGAGCCCTGCTGAGCTCCAGGGCCTGTGCCGGAGTGCCCAGACCCACGCCCCGCGGGCTGGCCTGGCCCCGGCCACTGCAGCTCCACTGGCCAGCTGCAGGCTGCCTCTGCCACGGACGCCCCCAGCCCCAGGCTGTGACCTGTCACCTCTACCAGGGCAGGCTGGCCCCACAGCCCAGCATCTCAGCCAGCCTGGGGCCAGGGGCCATGTTCCTGGGAGGCTGCCTCTCACCATCACCAGAGATGTGACCACGCTGATCCCAGCTCCTGCCTGGACCTCACCGCCACCCTACGCCCCCAGGAACACCCCACCCACAGCCTCCGTCCTAGGTGGCCTCCGGGCTGCCCCATGTTCCCAGAAGTCACCGCTGCACACGGTCGGCCTGCAGCCCCTCTGGCAGGAAGTGACCGTTGGCATCCCCAGAACCAAGGCTGACCGGTGACCCGGTGGAGACTGTCCATGCCGGAGTCCTGGAGGCCCCCCCATGGCGGCCGCACCGACACTCAGCATGGACATCAGAGGCCTGGGAACATTCCAGAAGAAGAATCCACCGAGCTGGGTCCAGGGGCCACGGGCTCCTCACCCGGATCAAAGCCCACGGGCTGGGGACAGATTCCAGCCCTGGGGCCACACGGGACAGGAAGACGGGTCAGCTGCCCACTGGACAGACTCGAGAAAGAACCAAGGCCCAGCCCCAGTGCCGAGTGACCCTCTGCTGGGGAGGAATCTCCACGTCCTGTGCCCCCATGGTGTGTGCACACACCTACACATGTAGACACGTGTGTGCACACATGAGGACGTCTGGAGGCTGCCTGGGACTCCCACAGGGAAGTGGGAAACTGAGACCCCGAGCTCCCAGCAGCCCCTGCTTCCTGTGGCTCTAACCACGGACTTGGGGTCACAGCACGTTTGGAAGCCCCGGCGCCCACACGTGAGACACGGCAGTTCCCCGAGTGACAGCGGGACGGTGCCCCCGCCCGCCCCGGCTTCCTGCCTGCGTGTGGCCGTCACTCGCCCCTTCCTGAACCAGGGGTGCAGCTTCCCGTCCTTGCCCACCCGGACAGGACCTGAGGTCAGCCTGGCCAGTCACGTCACCCTGACTCGGGGGCAGCGGCCGGAGCACGGCCTGGCCTGCACACAACCCCCACGGGACAAAGGTGACCCAGGGCTGGCTTGGTCAGTGTGTCGGGGGCACCGGATCGCCAGAGGGAGACAAGGGCTCAGGCTCAGCCGCGGGGCCAGAAATCCAGAAAGCAGGAAGGGGGCAGCCCAGCCAGGAAGGTGGGGGCGGGGTCTTGCCAAGGCAGACCCCACAGTCCCACAGGGGGCTGGGCCACTGCATTACCAAGGGAAGCCCCCCGGGAGGGCTGGGCCCCTCCCAAGGCACACCCCATACTACCCACCCGGGTCACAGGGACGGGTCCCCCAGCCAGTACGAAGGCACCTGCTCCTGTCAGCAAGAAAGGACCCCCCCCCCAGAAAGCCAGCCCCCCCCAGACACAACCCCTGCGTCCCCTCCCCTTGGAGACACCGGCCCACAGCCACAGCGGGAGGCAGGGCAGCGCCCAGTCGCTGGGACCTGCAGGGAGTCGCGCCGGCCCTGCCCCTACTGTCCACACTCCACACTCCAAAGAACAGACACGGCCCCAGGGTGGAACGGCTGCCAGGCGCCCCACCCGCTGGGCAGAGCCAGGGTCAGCACAGCAGGGACGGCTCAAGGTCAAGCACAGTTCTGGGAAGTCCCCATCATGCACGGGCCACAGCCGCTGGGGCAGGCCCAGGCCGGTCAGCAGGCGCTCCAGGGGCCTGCACGGCGGTCAGGAGAGGCGCCGGTGCACCGGCCACTCCAGTCGCCAGCAGGTTTGTCTCCGCCTGCAGCCCCTGATGCTCGGGAAGTGACCCTGGCCTGGGCTCCCGGCTCCCCCGGTCAAGGCTGCCGGCCGGGTGGCGGCCACGGCTTCCCTGAGCAGTCAGGGATCCCACGAGCCAGCAGCTGCCTCCTTCTAAGGAAATGTGAAGTTCAGCCCCGCAGACTCCGCTGCCGGTTCCACGCCAGCTCAGCCACAGCCCAAGTTCACTCAGGCCACGCCGGAGCCCACGACTCAGCCGTGACCGGGCGGACAGCGAGAGTCCCGACAAGCCCTCTGCAGGAAAGGACAGCACTCAGACCCCGGCCCGCACCTGCCGGCCCCCAGCCCCGCCCTCGGCCAGGCAGCAGGACAGGAAGAGTGGGTGAGAGGCGCCCACCTCGGCCGAAGCCGGCTGAGTCCAGGGAGGAAGCGGAAGTGCAGGGCCAGAGGGGGCAACGGCCGGCCACTCACGAGGTGTGGCTGAGGCTGCTCTGGGAAGTTCTCCGGGCCCTAGGTGCAGAAGCCCAGCCTGGCCGTGGGAGCCGGGGGGGGGGGGGGGGCAGAGCCGAGGCCCTTCCAGACCCAGCTCCCCCCGCGTTAGGGTCACCAGGGAGGCAGCGCAGTCACCAAGGGTGGCTCTAGCCGTGCCCCGAGGAGGGGCCCTCCCTGCTCCCCGGCCCTGGAGCCACAGAGCTCCCCAGCCAGGACGCGGCAGCTCAAGGTGACCCTCCCACAGCAGGGGGTCCTGGCATGGCCAGCCCACCCACAGAAAGTGAAAGTGCAGAGGAGGCCCGAGGGGGCGGGGCTCGGAGTGGGCGGCCCCTCTCCCACCCCTCCAGCCCAAGGTCAGGGACAGGCAGAAGAGGGGGAGGCCCCGGCCCACACACAGGCAGTGTAGGCCGCCCAGGCCACTGGACCACCCTGCCAACCAGGGGGTCTCCTGCAGGAACATGGACTCCCTGACCGTTTCCATGGCAACGTCTCCACCTCCTCCCTGTCCCACTCCTGAGTTAGAAGTAGCCCCCGGGGGCTGCGCATCAAGCAGGTGCTCCCCCCAAGAGCCCCCACCCCAGCCCTGTGCCCCTGTGACTGACTTGTGACCAGGGCTCTGCAGGCAGGAGTGGGGTGAGAACAGCGGTGGGCAGGCAGTCGCTGGCACCCTCCTTGGGCTCGGCCACTCCTGTGGGCCCCCCACACCGCGCCATCACCCCTCTGGCCCCGGCCGCTCCCCCTGGTGAACCCAGCCACTGCTTCCCTTCCGGGCCGCCTCCTTCCCGACCGCCGGGCCGCCGGGTCCGGCCTCCGCCTTTGTCCGGACGGCAGGTGCGCGGCGCTCACCCGGGCTGGGGCCGTCGGGCTCGGGGCCGTCGGGGGTCCCGGCTGCATCGCCGCGCTCGGCCGCTGCGTCCCCGCCGTCGGCGCGCGCCTCCACGGGCACCACCGTGAAGCTGGTGGGCATGGCCCCGCCGCGCGCGCCGCGCCTCTCCGTGCCGCTGGGCTCCGCCGCTCCCGCCGACGCCGCCCGGGGCTCGCGCGCAGGGGCGGGGTCCGCACGGCCCGCCCCGCTGGCCACGTGACGCACCTGCCCGCCCCCACCGGCCCGGAAAAGTTTGAGCGGGGCGGGGCGAATTCCCGCAGGCCCCGCCCCGGCCCGGGCCCCGCGCGCGCGCCCCGCCGCCCCGAGCCCGCCACTGCGCCCGCCGCGACCCGCGCCATTGCTGCCCGGCTCCGCCCGGCCCCGGCGCTGCGCCCGGCTCCCTCCGCCCTGGCGCCACGGCTCCTGGCCCCCGGTCCCGGCCGAGCCGCGCGGCGGGCAGGGCCGTGGGGGGAATACTCTGGGGCGGGGGGCGCAGGTGGAAGGCGTCGGGGCTCCGCGGCCAAGCCCCAAGCCCTGGGGACCCTCTCGTCCCCTCCGTGGGGACGCGGCTTCCCCTCCCCCCTGGGCCATAGCACAGCGGAGGAGCTCCAGACCCTGGGGATGCGAGGCCTTGCACCTCGGACCTGGCCGCACCTGGGAAACCCGGAACGACCAGCAGTCCGTCGGACAGGAATCAGGGCTCCAGGGCACGCGCGAGGCAGAAATACAAGGGCGCTTCAGAAGCTGCATAGGAAAAACGTCGCCTGGAAAAAAAATGCTGCCTGGATTTAAAATTTTTGCGCTAATAAGGGTAACTTTAAAAAAGGTGTATTTTTATTTATGTGGAAGGCAGAGTGACAGAGCCTGGTCTTCCTCCACCGGTGCAGCCCCCAAACGCCCACAGGAGCCAGGGCTGGGCCGGGCAGGTCTCCCGCCTGGGCGCAGGGCCGGGCACTCGGGCCATCTCCCGCTGCCCTGCCCGCTGCACTAGCGGGGAGCTGGGCCCAGGCTGTGTTCATTCTGAAGTGCCCTCCCACAGGTGGTGTGGGACAGGGTGACAGCTCGGGGTCACTGGGAGGAGCCCTGAGCCTGATGTGTGTGGCTCGGGGGAGCCCCCACCGCACCCCACGTCCTGGGAGGCACAGGTGCTGGCTCAGGCATGGCTCCCTCTGCCCGTGCTCCCCCACATCTGCATCTCCCGCCCCTCCTCCCCCCATGCATCGTGCACCTTGTGAGCCAGGCGGCGCGGGATGGATCTGCCTCTCCCAGCTCCCCTGCCTGGGCACTGCACCAGGCAAGGCGCTTCCTGTCCCCGCCGGCCTCACCGGCCCGGACCACGGCTGCGGGAAGCCCTTGGACGAGAACTTGGCTTTGCAGCAAGGCGGCTTCTCCACCCACAGATGCTGCCTCCCTCCACCCCCTCCCCAGCGGGGCAAACTCTGGTGTGGGGGCCCTGGCGTGGCCTGGCGTGGTCATGGCCAGTGTGGCTGCCGGCCGTGGTCTCGGCGCGGGGGCCCAGCTGAGACCCCAGAACCGGTCTGGCTGGGAGAACTCTGGTGCTCGCTGGCTGGTTTCATTTGGAATCCAGACAGGTGGAGATCGTCTGTCGGTTCACTTCCCAGATGCCGGCGATTGGGGCTGGGCCGGACCGAAGCCAGGAGCTGGGACCTGGGTCTCCCACGTGCGTGGCGGGGCCCTGGTGCTGGTGCCGTGGCTGCCGCCTCCCAGGGTGCATCAGCAGGAAGCTGGGACTGGGCCAGGCTCGCCGCGGATGGGACTGGCGGCACGTGGCGTTCCACGGGTGGCAGCTGGCGGCACGTGGCGTTCCCTGCACCACTGTGGCCTCTGGGGAAAGACCTGCTCCGTGTGCTGAGCTGCTTGGCCCCAGCCCCCGGCCCCTGGGGCTGCGGGGAGGGGGTATCTTGCAGTGAGGAAAGCAAGGCGCAGGCCCCAGGCCAGTGCAGGCCGCCCACTGCCCGGACCTCGCTGCAGCACAGCTTCCGCCTCCAGGGACGCTGTGGACAAACGCTGGGCTCGGGACCGAGGCCATCCCGTGGGGCTGGGGTCTGCGGGCCCCTCAGAGGCAGTGGAACGGCCTTCACACGCAGGCCTGTGCTGCGCTGTGACCTCACGGCTCTAAATCTCACCCTAGGGTGGCCGCAGTCTCCCTCCCGGAGCTGGCGGATGAGGGGGCTCCAAGACCCCGGCTATCTTGTGCGACCTTGTGGTTTTAAACCATGTCTTCAAGATAGTTACAATCTCCCACCCGGAGCTGGCGGAGGAGGGGGCTGAGACCCTAAGGACATGGACAGTCTCCCGGAGACCCCCGCTATCTCCATGAGCCCCAAGCCAATCAACACACATATGTGAAACCCCTGTTCAGTGGGCACCCCAATAGCACGACCCAATGAGCAGACAGCAATGCTTAGAAACCGGGGGCAGGGGCTGGCGCTGGCGCTGTGGCGTAGCGGGTAAAGCCGCTGCCTGCAGTGCCGGCATCCCGTGTGGGTGCAGGTTCGAGTCCTGGCTGCTCCACTTCCCATCCAGCTCTCTGCTATGGCCTGAGAAAGCTGTAATTAGGGCCATCTAGGGAGTGAACCAGCGAATGGAAGATTCTCTCTCTCTCTCTGTAACTGTCTTTCCAATAAATAAATAAATCTTTAAACAAACAAACAATCCGAGGCACTTCCTCAAAGCCAGAGTCCGGCTCCAGCGCTCCGGCGCTCCGCCTGGCCTCCTCTCTGACCGGACACTTTCTCTGTCGCTTGTCAATCAAATAAAGGTTTCTGCTTCTTTGCAAATTGTTTCCCGGCTTTTTATTTCTATACTGAGCTGAGGAAAAGGACCCACGAGACTCGCTCTGACAACCACCCTCCCTTCCACAACGGGGAGCAGGAACCCCTCCCACGCGGCCGCAGACGCTGGAACCTCAGAAAGAGAAACGGGGGCGCCTGGGACCCAGCACAGCCCCAGGCCTTGCAGGACCCTCCTGCCCTGGAGAGGCCGGGTAGGCCAGGAGGGCCGGAGGTGGGGGTGTCTCTGCCTGGGACAGAGGGCAGAGACCCCAGACCCCACCTGCAGAGTTGGCAGCCGCACCAGCCGCTGCTCCAAGGCAGCCGGCCAAGGAGGCCTGGTTGGGGCACATGGGACAGGGGACACTTCGGAGGGGGGCAGGAAGGGCGGGGTCCGGGGAGCCCAGGCCACGCCAAACAGCCAAGGGCTGACGTTTGGCACCGCCGTGTCCCGTATCGGAGTGCCTGGGCTGCAGGCTGGCCCTGCTCCCAACTCCAGCTCCCTGCTCACACACTCCCCAGGAGGCAGCAGCGGTGCAGCCGCCCAGCTAAGGAGGCCTGGGCGGAGTTCTCGGATGCCCGCTCCAGCCTGGCAGGGGAGGACCTGGGGATGGAAGATCCCCGCCTTTCAGATGAAATAATAATAATAAAAAAAAAAAGCCGAAGACCCCGAGGGCACGCCCCAGTGGCCTGTGCTTGTGGGAGGGGGACTGGGTGGGGCTCTGGAATCTCACCATGGGAGAGGGGACAGGTGGGACCCAGGCCACCAGGCCTCGGAAAATCACAGGCTGGGGAGGGGGTTTCGGAGCTTCCAGAGGGAGGGCTCTGGGCCAGGGCTCTCAAGCTGACAGAAAACGCCTTCCCAGTGCAAGGCAGCCACAGACGAATTCCCAGGACGTATTCTCCTAGGGGCACCAGCCGCGAGGAGCCGGGCACATCCACGGGGACCTGAAATGCAAACACCTGGGAGCGACTTTCTGTCCTCGCCATCGGGCGGCCAGCATCAGCGACACCCCACACCACCAGCCGCACGGAGAACCCAGGAGCCCTGTGTCTGCCGGGTGACGCGGCAGGCTGGAACCTTCTCTGGGCGGCTCTGGTCACCAGTGGCCAGGGCAGGCATGGCACAGTGGGAGGTATGGGACCGCTTGGGTCCTCCCCTTCCCCACACCCACCCCTCACCCCTGTGCCTCCAGGAGGCCCCCACCTCAGACACCCCGAGTCTGGGGTCAGAGTGCAGGACAGGTGCACAGCCCGGCTCTCCAGGGCTTCCTGTGGAGTTTTCTAGAAAACAGGCAAGACAGGGTGGGTGCCGGTGCTGTCCTGCAAGGGGTGGGCAGGGGACAGGAGCCTGCAAGTCCAGTTGTGTTGGCCGAGGGCACTCAGAGTATCACCAGGAAGGCGTTGGGGGTGTCCCACCGGTCCAGTCCTGTTCCTGGTGCCAACCCCGGTCAGCTGCCAGACACCCCTTAGGGTGCCGCGGTCGCCCGAACCGAGGTGAGGAAGACTAACAGAGCAGGGTCCCCCCCAGAGGGAGACTGACAGAACAGGCACACGGAAGACAGGGTTGGGGTGGGCATGGCGGCCCAGCAGGTTAAGCCCTGCCTTTGGGGCAAGGGTTCGAGTCCTGGCTGCCCCACTTCCAACGCAGCGCCCATCTAATGGCCTGGGAAAGCAGTGGAAGACGGTCCAGGTACCAGGGCTGGCTGGAGCTCCTGGACTCCTGGCCTTGGCCTGGGGCAGCCCTGGCTGTGGGCGGGCATTCGGAGAGTGAACCAGCAGGTGTCTCCTGTCTCTCAAATAACTAAATAAATCATCTCTTAAGTAGTGAGAATGTGCAGCCAGCGACCCGGCATCCACATGGCCATGCCAGACCTGCGTCCAGGCCACACAGAGCCGGAGAACCCAGGCCCCGAGGGCGGCAAGGGGCCGCGGGACCCAGCTCCGTGGAGAGGGTGAGCAGGTGGCCCCACCGCGGGCCAGGGCAGGCTGAGCAGTGGGGGCCCAGAAATTCCACCCAGCAGAAAGCGCGCACAGCAGGGGCCTCCACCTGCTGACTGCACGCGGTGGCCGCCCCCGCCCGCGGAGGGCGAGCACAGGTGGTCACAGCAGGCCTGGTCCCTGCAGATTCCGGCCGCAGCCGCCGCTGCACGGCAATGGGGACGGCCACCTGGGGCCTCCCCTCAAGAATGCCCAGCCCCGAGCAAGACGCCAGCACCACGGACGACGGCCCACTCTGCGTCTCCAGAACACCCGGACCACGGGCCGGCCCCCAGCACGCGGCTCAGCTTCCTCCGGGAGGGTCTTGCCCAGCCCCTCGGGGAGCCTGGGAGTGGACAAGGCGCCGCCTGGCTCCCACTCCGTGTTCGCGATAGGCCCCGCCACCTCCCACCGCCCAGCCAGCAGCTGGCCCACGCACACTCGGGTCTCAGTGATTCTGCAACACAGGTGGCCAGCAGCGCTGTCTCCAGGAAGTGGGGACCCACAGGACGAGAACAGGGCCATGCACCTGGACAGGCGCAGACGCCACCCTGGGACGCTGGGCTCCTGGTGGCCTCGGGGAGGCTGGTCTGCCCTCATCCGGGGGAAGCAAGGACAGCTGACCCGGAGCCCCCTGTGGGCCCCCAGGCCCCCCATGTTCCTGGCTGTGGGGCCACAGGAGAGCGCAGGCCAGCAAACGCCTGTCAAAGGGGCTGAGACACGTCCTCCCCAACACCGGCCAGGGGGCGGTCACCCTGGCACCCACTGGCTGTCGGGGTCAGAGCCCCCTGTAAGCTCGAGTCCTGGGACAGAAAGCGACAGGGCCAGCACAGCGGGCCCAGCCGCATTCTCCGTCAGAGCCCGGCTGCTCTGGTGCTGCTCCAGCTCCCTGCTGCGGCCTGGGAAAGCCACAGAAGACGGTCCAAGTGCTTGGTCCCTGCACCCACGTGGGAGACCAGCATGGAGCGCCTGGCTCCTGGCTCCGGCCGGGCCCAGCCCCTGCTGTTGGGGGCCGTTTGGGGAGCGCCCAGCCCACGATCTCAATGACAGACTGTTTTGTGGGCCACACAGGCTAAAACCACTTTTCCAGGTCAGACATGCAGGGGAGGGGGTGGGAGGGGCTAGACAAGCATATCACCTCCAGGGGGCCCGGGGGTGTGGAGGGGCTAGGATGGACCCTACCTGTCCAGGCCTCACCCACCCTGCACGCGCGGGACGTCTGCAGAAGGGGCACTCGTCCTGTCGCCCAAGGCCAGCCGGAGCCGTGGAGGGTGGGGAGCCGGCTCCTGCGAGGGGCAGCTCAGCCCAGGCTGGGCGCTCAGTGCAGGGTGAGCACCGGCCCCCGGCCCCTCTCCATGCCTCAGCTCATCCAGGCCTGCAGCTGAGGGGGCAGCTCGTGCCCCTGCCCCGTGTCTCCAGATGACTGAGCCCCCGCTGTCTCTGACCCTCTGAGAGCCAGCCCCTACCTCCGGGCAGTGCGAGGCCAGAGCCAGCCCCCAGGGGAACGCCCACAAGGCCAAGGGCACTGGGCTAGCCTCCGCCTCCCGGCTGTCGAGAATAACTGGTCTCCCTAAATGGCTCCCGGCGCAGCTCCCGGCACACGGTGACATCTCCCAGCACACGGTGACGTCTCCCAGCACACGGTGACGTCTCCCGGCACGGCTCCTGGCACGTAGCTCCGCAGGTGGGGTGAGAGTACTTGAAGCGTGTCACGGCTCGGCAGCCACACGCAGCCCAGCGGTGGGGGTGGGGGGACGCGGACATTTCCAGACAGAAATACCTCACAATCATTTCCATTCAGCAGCTGCAGCCGCCCAGAGATAAACAGGCCACTCTGTGCCCCCGGCACCGTTCCTGTCCTGTGACTGTCCCAGCTCAGATAAGCTGACCCATGGCCCGCACCAAGGCCACTCCACAGGCTCTGGGGGCCTGGCTTCCCGACTCCCAGGGGAGGCAGGTCCTGGGGGCCTCGTGGGGAGCCCCCGCGGGAGGAGCAGAGGCCGCCGTCCCGGACCCTCGTCCCCCCTCGTCCCCCCTCGTCCCCCCTCGTCCCCCCTCGTCCCCCCATGGCCCGGCAGCCACGCGGGGCTCAGCAAGGCATCGGTGCGCAGGAAGCGCCGGGCTGCTCCCGCCGGTGTGCGTGCCCAGGGTCACGTGCGTGAGCTAGCGGCTTCCAAGTCAACACGACCAGCACTTTACAAAGCGCCCACTGCTTTCTCGAGTTGTAAGCTTCCAAGCTGAAACTCCCTGCTCCGGACAGGAGGGGAGACACGTTTGACCGGCGGGCTCTGAGCTGGTAGCCACTGCCCACCTCGCACCGCCCATGCCTGGCCAAGCTGGACCCGAGCACTCCCCCAGGCCCCCCAGTGCCACACCGCAGTCACTGCTCCCCGCGGAGCCTCCCCAGCTGCTGCAGGCCCGGACTCAGCACCCACCCCGCGGCAGGCCTCACGGGCGAGGATGTTGGACGCCAAAATACCCTCCAGCAAGAGAAAAAAGCTTTTTTTGGAAAAGCAGGGCCAAGTAATGCGGCCTGGCTGCTGCCTGTCTGAGTTCCAGAGCACACACGAGAGAACCGGACTCAGCTCCGGCAGAAGAACCTGCAGGCGGCGGCGGCACGTCCGGGTGGCCACCTGCACCCTGGGGTGAGCAGGCCCAGGACGCTCCAGGCCCGCACAGAACGATGGCGGTGGACGGGCAAGGGAACACGGAACACGCCGGGAGCTGCGCTGGGGGCAAGAGCCGGGACCAGGACCAGGGCTGCCCGCTCACGGCCCACGCAGAGGGTCGGAGGGTGGCTGATGAGCAAGCCAACAGGGGCACAGGCACACGACAGCAACACACGCGTCCGAGAAAGGCAGAGAGCGGTGCTCTGTGCCGCTGGTGCTGGGTCAGGACCCGTCACTCTGTAGTCACCAGGGCCCCCAGGACAGCCAGGGACCCCACAACAGCCATCGCCACACACCACAAATGCACCAAGGACCCCCACAATAGCCACGGCCACAGAACTGCATGTGCACCAAAGGACCCCCCACAACAACCACAGCCACGGAACCACATGTGCACCAAAGGACCCCCCATGACAGCCACGGCCATGGAACCACAAGCACACCAAGGACCCCCCCATGACAGCCACGGCCACAGGACCATGAGCACACCAAGGACCCCCCCACGACAGCCACGGCCATGGGACCACGAGCACACCAAGGACCCCCCCACAACAGCCATGGCCACGGGACCATGAGCACACCAAGGACCCCCCCACGACAGCCACGGCCACAGGACCACGAGCACACCAAGGACCCCCCCACGACAGCCACGGCCACGGGACCACAAGCACACCAAGGACCCCCCCATGACAGCCACAGCCACGGGACCACGAGCACACCAAGGACCCCCCCCCCACAACAGCCATGGCCACGGGACCACAAGCACACCAAGGACCCCCCATGACAGCCACGGGACCATGAGCACACCAAGGACCCCCCCCAAGACAGCCACGGCCACGGGACCACGAGCACACAGATGAGCCCGTGGGGATGCTGGAGGCTCCAAGACAGCTTTCCCAGCAACACGCCACCAGAAATGAGCAGAAGCAGAGGGCCGACCAGAGCCGCACACAGCGAGATGGCCCAGGGCCAGCACACGGAGCTCCGTGACGGCCGGGCTCTGCCAGCACACGTCCCGGGCACGAAGTCCCCCACTGTTCTCGGAGGAGCACAGAGATGGCGACCCCGGCGGTGGCGGAACGAGGGAAGGCCAGCCCAGAGAGGTGGGCGGGGCCCCGTGCGAGGAGACAGGCGACCCGCAAGCCCAGACAGGAAGCTGCCGCCGCCTCCCGGGAGACGGTGCATCAGGTCGGGATGGAAGGGCGCCCAGCGAAGCTGAGGTGCGGCCACAGGTGACGCGAGGGACAGCGTCACTGCCCCCACCCCAGGTAGCTGTGCGCATGACCTCATGGGTGTAACCAGCGTGGGAGCCACATGGCTGCAGCCCAGAGCCGCGGGAGCCCCCAGGAGGGGCCCCCAGGGACCTCCAGGGCTCAGCCACACACCCAGTGGTCCTTCGCTACACCAGCTTGGGGGTGGACGCAGACCACGAGAGTCAGTGAGTCACTCGGGGGAAGCCATGTTTCACTTGTAAGTAGAGCAGAGGCTGGCGCGGTTAAGCTGGCTGCCTGGGGAGCCTGCCCCCCACATCGGAGGGCCAGCTCCGGTCCTGGCCGCGCCACTTCCCACCCAGTCCCTGTCACGCTGCCTGGGCCCCCGCACCTGGAACGGATGGAGCTCCTGGCTCCCGGCTCTGCCCTGGCCCAGCCCTGGCCTTGTGGCCGTTGGGGGTAAACCAGGGCTGGATCGCTCTTTCTCCCCTGTGTGTGCATGGGTCCCTCTGCGTTCCAAGTAAACAAACGAATGTTTAAAAAACAGGCTTAAAGGATGTTTATCTTTATAAAGTGCACGCAGCAATTCTTCGGAAAACACAGTGGCAGAGTTGCAGTAGAAGGAGCTCTGAAGAGCAGTCCTGGCTCACGAGCTCAAGTCCCGGACCCCCGGGCACAGCCGCGCCTCCGGCCCGGACCCCCGGGCACAGCCGCGCCTCCGGCCCGGACCCCTGGGCACAGCGGCGCCTCCGGCCCAGACCCCCGGGCACAGCCGCGCCTCCGGCCCGGACCCCCGGGCACAGCCGCGCCTCCGGCCCGGACCCCCGGACACAGCAGCACCTCCGGGCCGGACCCCCAGACACAGCGGTGCCTCCGGCCCCGGCGCAGTCACAGCCACGTCTGAACAAACACCGATCACGGCAAACTCTTCAGAGACTTTGCCGAGGGGAGCACCAGCCAGCTCACATCAGCCCAGCACTTGTCACCAGGGACGAGGAGACGCCCGAGAGCTACACGCACAAACACCACACCTGAGCTATTGCAGGGCTGTCCTGCGCTGCCTTTAATCTGGACCCGGGCAGCCGAAGCCCAGGAAGTGCAGTTCTACCAGGAGCAGGAGCAGGGCAGGGGCAGGACAGGGGCAGGACAGGGTCAGGGAGCAGGGCAGGGGCAGGACAGGGTCAGGGTCAGGGAGCAGGGCAGGGGCAGGTCAGGGTCAGGGTCAGGGAGCAGGGCAGGGGCAAGGGGCAGTGGCAGGGTCAGGGTCAGGACAGGGTCAGGGCAGGGTGAGGGTGAGGGTCAGGGTCAGGGAGCAAGGCAGGGGCAGGTCAGGGTCAGGGAGAAGGGCAGGGTCAGGGTCAGGACAGGATCAGGGCAGGGTGAGGGTCAGGGTCATGGAGCAGGGCAGGGGCAGGGAGCAGGACAGGGTCAGGACAGGGCAGGGGCAGGGTCAGGACAGGATCAGGGCAGGGTGAGGGTGAGGGTCAGGGTCAGGGTCAGAGAGCAGGGCAGGGTCAGGGTCAGGGAGCAGGGCAGGGGCAGGTCAGGGTCAGGGAGCAGGGCAGGGGCAGGTCAAGGAGCAGGGTCAGGACAGGGCAGGGTCAGGGTCAGGGTCAGGCCAGGGCTGGAGGAAGCTGCCCAGGGACCCTCGTGTCAGTGCTGTCCAAGAAACGAAGCTGAATCCAAACACCAAGTCTGCGGGGGCAGGGGATGCCTCCGCCCCATCTTGCCCTGTCCAGGGCATGGGCAGATGCCCCACAGGGCTTTCTTTCTTCCTCCTCTGTTGCTAGAAGTTTCTAGAACTCACATTCCCAGAGGCAGGAAGTGCCATGCCTCCCCCTTCTTCCCAGGGTTAGCCCGGCCCCCACCGTGGAGACCGCTGGTGCTCCGTGCACAAGTGATGAAGAGCGGCAGGGCCGGCGTCCGGCACAGCAGGCAGGATGCTCGGGCCAGGCTCAACACGCAGCTCCGCCCCGGGGACACCTGCACGCGTGCCCGGCTCGCCCGGCTCGCCCGGCTCTGGCTGTCGCAGGCATCTGGGGAGCGAACCCTCGAACAGGAGCTCGCTCTGTCTGGCTGTGCCTCAGACTAGAACAAGCAGAAATACCAGGGAGGGCCCGGCACCTGGTCTCAGTGTGCGTGTGTGCACTGTTCCTGGCACGTCTGCTCCTGTGCACTGGGCCCCACGCAGCTGGACCGGCTCCCGCAAGCCTGACCCTGGGACTGGGGAGCGACAGCCAGGGAGGGGCCTGGCCACCCTGGACAAGAGTGTCGGGGCTCCTGGGCGCTTCCTGTGACTGAGCTGAGAGCCACGGGGTGGGACAGGGTGCTGCCGCCAGCTCCACACATGTCACGCACGCCCAGCACACAGCAGACCACATACATGTGCACCCAGCACAGACACCTGACCACACACGTTTGCACATGGCCCAAGAAACACACGAGACCACACACATGTCCAGCGTGCACACACACACACACACACACACACACACACCCCGGACTGGCTCCTACCAGGCACCTGTTGATGCCGAATGCTGTCACCGCCCCACCACTCGTCCCTCCCCGGGGCCACCCAGCTGGGCCCTAACTCAAGCTCTTCCTGGTCCCCTGCCTTTGCCTCTTGGCCTGTCAGGAGCCCCTCAAGATGGCAAGCAGGGCCGCCTCTCGACCACTGGTGACCCCGACATCGAGGCACCCACTCAAGGCACAGAGGCGGCCACCAAGGACGAGACGAGGAGGAACCCAGACACTTCCCCAGGCACGAGGAGCGGAGCTGGCTCCCCGCCCCCCAGCCTCCCCAGGGTGGGGAGGGGCAGCAGCCAGCTCCCGGCCAGGGCGTCCGTCCGCAGCGTCACATGGCACAGGGCACACCCAGGGCCTCGCATTGTTTCAGGGAGAAAGCCCAGCCCCCACAAGGCAAGACGGAACTCCTGGGCACGATTAAACAGGAAGAGACAGGGCCCGCGCGGGGTCCGCAGGGGGAAGCTCCCAGCTGCTGGCGCCCTGGCAGTGGTGCCCGCCCCTACCGAGCACTGTGGCGGTGGGGACCGAGCCGAGGGACAGAGCCAAGGGCAGCCAGGCCCACTTTGGAAGGAATCCAAGAAAGAGCTAGAAACCAAGAGCCTTTGCTGTTACCCACGGTTTTGTTCTGGATGTGGCTTGGAGTACACTGGAAATCACCTAACATCCACCTGCTGCCTCCTCCCACAAGCTGGCCTTCGCCCACAACCTCCCAGAACATTCCAGAAGCCCCGGCACTGGTTTCAGCCACGCCCCGCAGGACCCCGCGGGCAGGGCTGGTCGAGGACGTGTTGTCCCACCACCCAGGATGGACAGCAACACAGGGCCAGCTTAGGGGCTGGCGGCCAGGGACAGGGGGCCTCCTCGTCCCCTTGGTCAGAGCTGGTGGGTGGGGGAACGCGGTCCTTTGGATGCAGCTGGGCAGGCGTGAGGGGTCCCCACCAGGGCTTCCAGGACGCAGCAAGAGGGAGCAGGTGTCTGGGGGGGGGGATCTGCACTGCAGGCCCAGCCTCTCACTAAGGCTCTGGGAGTGACCCGGCCAGCCTGAGGGTGGCGGCAGCCTCGGGGCTGAGATCGGGCCGACGGGTCCTGGGGGCCCTGCAGGAGTCTGACCCAGAGCATGGTCTGAGGGATGCTGGGCGCCCAGGGTGCTTGGGAGGGAGATCCCCAGGAGGGCTGCACAGGACAGGAGCAGGGCGGGGCCAAGGAGGCGCTCCCAGCAGGACACAGCCAGCTCAGCCCCATCCTCCCGCCCCCTGCTGGCCGTTGGTTGCCCTGGCTCTGCGGGCTGCGAGGTGGACGGGGGAACAGGGAGGGCTGGGAGGAGCCACGCTGGAAGGCTCTGGAAGCACACAGATGTCACCAGCTGCCGTGGGGTACACAGTGCTGTGCCCCTGCCCAGGAAGGGCAGTGAGGCCCTTGTAGAGGACGGTGCTGCCCAGGCACTCCCAGGTCCACCCAGCCAGGCTGCCTCTGCTCCGCCCCTGGCCCCCGCCCCCGGCCCGGCTCATCTCCCGGGGCTTTCCAACCTGGTCCTGCCCACAGGTATGAGCCGGATTGGGGGGGGGGGGCAGGGCCTGGGGTCATCCCCACGTCCTACCAACGGCTCCACAGCACGGACAGCCCGGAGATGCCCTGGAAGGAGCGAGTCCTGAAAAAACCACACATTTACTTGGGAGTGGCTCGGACGCCCACACGGCCGCCTGCTTCTCTGACTCCCAGGACTCCCGGTGCCTGTGGCGTGGTTTGCCAGCTCCGGCTGCCCACGGCAGGTAGCAGGTGGCAGGGGTGCAGGTGGTGAGAAGCTCCCGCTGCCCCCAGGGTGCAGCCCTGAGACCTCCGGGGTGTGGGTCCCTGCGGGCTTACTACACAGGCAGTGGAAGATTTTCAGATGCACGGGGACCCCTGGGGACTCCGCCCGCAGGTCCCGGGAGGCGCGGCACAAGCTGGCTCACGTTTCCTGGCTTTCCAGGACGGCCCGGGCAGTGCCTTCTGGGTCAGGAGCAGCGGGGCCTCGGGGCACCCTGGCCGTGCCTGGAGCGGGCGCCCGGCGTGGGTTTCAAGGCGTGGGCTTGGGTGGAACCGCAGAACGGGGCAAGCTCGGGATGCTCCCATGGGGGCCGCAGGCCGTGCCAGGGTCACACTGCAGTTAGCTCTCTGAGGGGCCTGGGTGGAGCCCCCTACCACAGCCAGGGTGCAGCCCGGCCCCCAGCCCGCCCCAGGGGAGCAGAGCCGCGCAGCCTCCCCCTTAAGGGCCGGGTGCTGATCCTGGAGGCTGCACCTGCACCACCCACGGGGAGGTGAGCCCGGGCCAGAAGAGAAAGGAGGGAGTGTCCAGCGTGGGGTCAGTACACGGCTCTGTCCTTCCTGCAGCCTCGTGCTCCGCCCCACGTCTGGAGGACAGGATAGGGAGGCTGCCCCAGAACTGCGCCTCCTGGTACGGGGGTGCCGTGGCCAGGCCTGGCTGGGGCCTGGGGCAGCGGACGGTTCAGCCAGTGCACGCAGGTGCCTCCGGTCCACACCTGGACTCCTGTGTCCCGCCCTGGCCTTTGATGCCCTTCTGCCACCGCCTTGCGGCCCCAGACCACCCGGCTGCCCCACGGCGTGACCCCTCCCGCTGGCCGGGTGCGAGTCCCCCCCAGACTCTACCTGGAAAGCGGCTCCACCTCCCTCCTCCGACCCGAAGCCCCAAGAAGCGGCCATGGGAGCAGGGTGGGGGGAACCCCAGGCCCAGAGGAGCTCCACCCTCCTGCTGGGGTGTCCTGGGGTGGGGGCTTCCCAGCCCCAGAGGCTCTTCCACGGCCACCCCCAACCCTGGCCAGAAAGGAGGGAAAGCCCCCAGCCCCCAGCGCACCTGCCGGGAAGGAGTCTGAGCGAGGCCAGGACCACGGGCGAGAGCTGAGGCCGGCCCGGCGTGGAGGGCCCAGGGCCTACGGCCAGCACGGCCGTGGCGGCCAGAGCTCCCCGGGGCCTCGCTCCGCCCTCAGGCTGCCGCTGCTTCCCTCACGACGGCGCCAGTCCGGCCTCTCCCCCTCCCAGCGAGGCTGACGGGGGCCTGGGAGACACCAGCAGGAGACCGCAGCCCTCTCCCACGCGTGTCCACGGTGCCCGGGAGGCTGGAGAGCCCCACACAGCCCGGCTCCCTCGCCGCCCCCCCACACTCCCAGGGCGGGGGCCCACCAGCACCACGCGGTCACCGACTGCACCAGGCTCGTGACCGGGCACGAGCAAAGTTCAAGACAACGCGGTTATAAAACCAGGCGGGGCAGCGGGGGCCGCGCAAGGGCGCCTCCCCCACGGAGTCACAGGGATGCAGCGGCGTCTGCAGACCCCGCCCCCAGCACAGAGTTGGCGCGGGAGCCTCCGGCGGCCCTCAGGCCCGCAGTGACACAGCGAGGGGGTCCCACAGGGTCTGTGGGGACGCAGCAGAGGATGGGGGGTCTTCCCTGTGGGACCAGTGACAGGGCCAGGCCGTGGGCTCCCCAGAGTGACCCTGGACTGCCCGCAGTGGGCATCGCCCTGCCCGGTGACTGCCCACGGAGCCTGCACGGGGTCTGCTCAGTGTCCAGCCGCCGGCCCAGCCCGGGCCTCCTCCCATCACCTCTCACTCGCTCTCACTCGCTGTCCACTCGTCCCAGGACACAGCGCTTGTACTCCCGCAGGGGGCCAGGGGCAGGGGCCTCCTCGCCCAGGGACCACCCAGGCGGGGCTCTGAGGGGTGTTTGGGAGGGTAGCGGAGGGGCCAGGCAGCGCCCCCAAAACCTCTCTCAGGCACCCGCCATCCCCTGGCCAGAAGCTGGCCGGGTGACAACTGAGTCGGCAGGGCCCTGTGCTCCCCAGCGCAGAGCCGCACGTGCCACTGTCCATGAGCTCCAGGGAGGGCCCGCCGGCCCCTCCCCCAGGCCCCAGGTGCCCCTCCTGAGCGCCCTGTCCAGGGACGCCTGCTACAGGACTCAGATCCTGTCCTCACCCAGGACAACCTCAGCTGGAGACCCCCGGGGACCCCTTTCCAGGCCATGACCCTGGCCCCCGAGCCCAGAGGTGGGCAGTCTTTGGGGCTCTGTTCGGTCCATAACAACCTCGGAACTAAGCAGGATCCAGACCAGACTTGGCACTAAGGGGCACACGGGGGTCCCGGAGAGTGGAAGGGGGTCCGTGATGTCCACGCGAGGGGCTCACCCGTGGAGTGGTGGACGCCCCCCCACCTCATCAGCACTTGGGTTCTTCTGCGGGGTCGAAGTCCATGCCCCAGGGGTGGCCTCACACAGGAGGACTCAACCCACCGGTCACCTTGACAGGGACGGGGGCCGGAGTTGTGGCATAGCAGGTAGAGCCGCCAGCTGTGAAGCCAGCATCCCATGTGGTCTCCAGTTCGAGTCCTGGCTGCTCCACTTCCAATGCAGCTCCGTGCTAACGTGCCTGGGAAAGCAGTGGAAGACGGCCCAAGTGGGGAGTGAATTGGTGGATGGAAGACCCTGTCCTCCCTCTAACTCTGCCTTTCAAACACATAAATTCATTTTAAAAAGGAACACAACAGTGGCCAGCACCGTCCTGCAGCGCTGGCATCCCATATGGGCGCCGGGTTCTAGTCCCAGTTGCTCCTCTTCCAGTCCAGCTCTCTGCTGTGGCCCAGGGAGGCAGTGGAGGATGGCCCAAGTGCTTGGGTGCCTGTACCTGGTGGGAGACCGGGAGGAAGCACCTGGCTCCTGGCTTTGGATCGGCGCAGCGCTGGCCGTAGCGGCCATTTGGGGGTGAACCAGCAGAAGGAACACCTTTCTGTCTCTCCCTCTCATTGTCTGTAACTCTACCTGTCAAATAAAAAAATAATAAATAAAAAATAACACAACAGGGAGGGGGCGGTGCCGTCAGTGTGTCGGCGGCAGGGTGGTGACTGTCTCGCCTCCACCAGGACCACAGCTCTGCCCCTGCCGCGGGCTGTCCTGTCCAGGGGGACGTGAAGGTACCAGTCGCCAGGCAACAAGAGAAGAGGCCATGAGGAACCCAGGGCCCTGGGGAGGGCTCAGGTGGCCGGTGGGGGAGGGCAGCCGCGCTTGACGGAGGCAGACAGAGCAGGGGACGCCCTGGCGGCTCAGGGCGGCCTCACAGGGGCACGGCGGGGAGACAGTGGAGGCACCGCCTGGGGCTGGGCACAGGGGCCGAGGCGGAGGCTAAGGGAAGCTGCACCTGCTCCGTCGGCGCCATGGCCAGCGCTGCTCAGCGGCTGGGCGCCTGCGAGGCTGAGCGCTGAGAGCAGGTGTGGGCGGGGCTGCCCCAGCCGCTCCCTGTGTCCACACATCCCTTTGTAAGGACACCAGACACACTGGCCAGGGCCACCCGGCCGGCCTCACCCCAACTCGACGGCCCCTACCGAGGCCCCATTCTGAGGTACCCGGGGGGCAGGGACTCCGACGCAGCTCAACCACCCCTGGGTCGCGGCGTCACAGTCGGCACATGCCGTAGCTGCCACACTCGTCACGGTCATCACCATTGCCACGGTCATCGGGGTCGCGGTCTCAGGGTCCCCTCGGCTGCTGCTCCCCAGCCACTCGGCGGGGTCCCCCGGTGTGCCGAGCAGCGGGAGCCGCCGCGAGGCTCCAGTCACGACGGCCACTGCCTGGGCCTCCCCACGTGTGGTCCCAGTGCCCAGGTCACCCGTCCCGTCCCACTGCCAGAGCCACAGGCCACCGTGCCTCCCCTGCCACGTGGCGCCAGCCCACAGGCCAGGACTGGCCGGCCGCTACCTGCTCCACGGCGGGGCAGCCGACCCGGAGACGCTGGAGGCCTCGGCGAGGGCACGGGGAGAGCGGGGTCCCCTTCCGCCCCGCCTCGTCCCTCTGTCCCCACCTTGCTGAGCCCCCTGTCCAGGAATGGTCCAGTGCGCAGAGCTCAGGGCGGAGAAGGACAGGGCTCACGTGCCCCCTCCCCAGCCTGGCGGGGCTGCTGGTCCCGGGCCGCAGCCCGGGGAGGCCACCCAGGTGCCGGGATGGCGGCCGGCGACCCTGGAAGCAGGAACTGCTCCACCCCCCAGCTGGCCGCCCAGGGGCCGCGCGCCCAGGAGCTCGCTCCCCATCCAGCCACACTGACCACAGGGGCCGCGGGGCCACGGACAGCAGCCAGCAGCCTCGTGGGGCTTGTGGGCTGGAAGGCGGGTCCCTCCCAAGCTGACATGGGGGAGACCCCAGCAGTTCCCCTGCAGAGCCCAGCACAAGGGGGCAGGAAGTGAACGGGCGAAGCCACACGGGGCCTCCAGGAAGCACGGCCAGGACGCGCCACCACCGGGTGCCTTGCTTCCTCACACGCGTGTGTGTTGGTTTTCCTAAGGCCCTGCGTGACCTCAGAACAAGGACTAAGAACAGAGGGATTTCCAGGTGTGAGATGTCCGCAGTGCTCATGGGACAGGGTTAAGGCAGCACCGCTGACACCGCGACGCAAGTGTGCACTGACCTGTGCACACGCATGCACACAGAGGCACTGTACACACCCATGCGTGCACACGCATGCACACAGAGGCACTGTACACACCCATGCGTGCACACGCATGCACACAGAGGCACTGTACACACCCATGCGTGCACACACATGCACACAGAGGCACTGTACACACCCATGCGTGCACACTCATGCACACAGAGGCACTGTACACACCCATGTGTGCACACGAATGCACACATGCTGCACACGCAGATATTAGTGCATGCACACGTGTGTGCACACAGGTATTTGTGCACACACCCATGTTGCATAGATGCACACAGAGATGTTTGTACACAGCCACATGTGCACACACATGTACACACAGGGATATTAGTGCACACCCCCATGTGCATGCACACGTGTGTACACACAGGTATTTGTGCACACACATGTACACACAGGGATATTTGTGCACATACCCGTGTGCACACATGAGCACATGCAGATAAACACACACACGAGGACATAGATACCTGTTACATGCAGATACACTCAGACATCAATATGCACACACATGCATGCACTTGCGACACACACATGCACAAGCACACACATGTATGTGAAGACACACTCATGTGCACCAGTGTGCACAGACACACGTGTGCACACTCAGGCTCGTGTGCACCTCTGGGAATGGTCTCCACGCAGCAGTACGAGCCCTCCTCACTTCCCGCCAGCGCGGCCGGCACCGGGGCTGTGCGAGGCTCTGGTTCTGGAGGCGGCTTTGAGGAAAGCAGTGACCTCGGCCAGAGGGGCCCGGGCAGGGCAGAGGCCGCCCCGCCAGCAGGCAGGAGTCCTGCACCAGCCGGCGCCCACCACACCACGGCCACGTGTCCCGCTCGGCCTGGTGCCGCCCCGACCCTGCACACGGCAGGGAGCGCAGGGTCACAGAGCAGCGCAAACCCATCGCCGAGGCCCCCGGTTCCAACCACCAGGGCGAGCAGCCAAGGGGCCCCGCCCAGCGCCGTCCGTGCGGCTCCAGGGGCCTGGGGCCAGGGGGGCACTGTCGGGAGGAGCGGCAGCCCTGCCCCTGCCTGGGCTCTGCCCCTTCCTCCTGGTCGCGGTGATCTGGCCGCACAGGAAGGCTCCCGGACAAAACCCTTCCCAGAGGCCGGAGAGCGACCGAGAGCGACGGGCCCCCTCCCGGGAGAGGCGGCGGCGCAAATTGATTTAATCAAATCTGCCCAGACACAGGCCAGGCCGGGCCTCCTTCCTGCCCGTGCTTTCCTGCGGGTGCTGCGGGTGCCGGTGGAACACACGCGTGGACTCTGCCACGTTAACCGCGTCAGGCGTGTGGGCCCGTGGCGCTGCGCTTGTGCCGGTGGTGCGCAGCCCGTCCCGCGCCCTCCGCCTAAGCAAGTCTGTCCCCACCTCCGCCGTCCCAGGCTGAGTGACGTCCTCGCTGTGCACCCCGCCTCAGACGTCCTCGTGCACAGAGCGAGACCCCCACGTGGCGAGATACGGGGACCCACCGCTTCCTCAGGGCCCAGCCTCTGCAGCACTCAGCGCCAGCACCTCAGGACCCAGCATGTGGAGCACTCAGCACCAGCACCTCAGTGCCCAGTGTGTGCAGCACTCAGCACCAGCACCTCAGTGCCCAGTGTGTGCAGCACCCAGCGCCAGCACCTCAGGGCTCAGCCTGTGCAGTTCTCAGCACCAGCACCTCAGGGCCCAGTGTGTGCAGCACTCAGCACCAGCACCTCAGGACCCAGCATGTGGAGCACTCAGCACCAGCACCTCAGGACCCAGCATGTGGAGCACTCAGCACCAGCACCTCAGGACCCAGTGTGTGCAGCACTCAGCGCCAGCACCTCAGGACCCAGTGTGTGCAGCACTCAGCGCCAGCACCTCAGGACCCAGCATGTGGAGCACTCAGCGCCAGCACCTCAGTGCCCAGTGTGTGCAGCACTCAGCACCAGTACCTCAGGGCTCAGCATGTGGAGCACTCAGCGCCAGCACCTCAGTGCCCAGTGTGTGCAGCACCCAGCACCAGCACCTCAGTGCCCAGCGTGTGGAGCACTCAGTGCCAGCACCACAGGACCCAGCGTGTGGAGCACTCAGCACCAGCACCTCAGTGCCCAGTGTGTGGAGCACTCAGCACCAGCACCTCAGTGCCCAGCATGTGGAGCACTCAGCGCCAGCACCTCAGTGCCCAGTGTGTGGAGCACTCAGCGCCAGCACCTCAGTGCCCAGTGTGTGGAGCACTCAGCACCAGCACCTCAGGACCCAGCATGTGGAGCACTCAGTGCCAGCACCTCAGGGCTCAGCCTGTGCAGCACTCAGCACCAGCACCTCAGGGCCCAGTGTGTGGAGCACTCAGCACCAGCACCTCAGTGCCCAGCATGTGGAGCACTCAGCGCCAGCACCTCAGTGCCCAGTGTGTGGAGCACTCAGCGCCAGCACCTCAGTGCCCAGTGTGTGCAGCACTCAGCACCAGCACCTCAGGACCCAGCATGTGGAGCACTAAGCACCAGCACCTCAGGGCCCAGTGTGTGGAGCACTCAGCACCAGCACCTCAAGACCCAGCATGTGGAGCACTCAGCGCCAGCACCTCCACTTTGGCTCGGTCTGCATAGAGCTCAGGCCACAGCTGGGTCTCCCAGAGGCGCCCTCAGCACGTGCCGCTGAGGGGCACGCGGGCGCCCTGGACACACACCTCACCTCGCCGGGGCACGCGGCGCGCCCTGGACACACACCTCACCTCGCCGGGGCACGTGGGGCGCCCTGGCCGCACACCTCACCAGGGCACGCGGGGCGCCCTGGACACACACCTCACCAGGGCACGCGGGGCGCCCTGGACACACACCTCGCCGGGGCACGCGGGGCGCTCTGGACACACACCTCTCCTCGCCGGGGCACACGGGGCGCCCTGGACACACACCTCGCCTCGCCGGGGCACGCGGGGCGCCCTGGACACACACCTCGCCTCGCCGGGGCACGCGGGGCGCCCTGGCCGCACACCTCGCCTCGCCGGGGCACGCGGGGCGCCCTGGCCACACGCCTCGCCGGGGCACGCGGGGCGCCCTGGCCACACGCCTCACCAGGGCACGCGGGGCGCCCTGGCCGCACACCTCACCTCGCCGGGGCACGCGGGGCGCCCTGGCCTCACACCTCGCCTCGCCGGGGCACGCGGGGCGCCCTGGCCACACGCCTCGCCGGGGCACGCGGGGCGCCCTGGCCACACGCCTCACCAGGGCACGCGGGGCGCCCTGGCCGCACACCTCACCTTGCCGGGGCACGCGGGGCGCCCTGGCCGCACACCTCGCCTCGCTGGGGCACGTGGGGCACCCTGGCCACACACCTCGCCTCGCCGGGGCACGCGGGGCGCCCTGGCCGCACACCTCACCTCGCCGAGGCACGCGGGGCGCCCTGGCCGCACACCTCGCCGGGGCACGCAGGGCGCCCTGGCCGCACATCTCACCGGGGCACCCCCATCGGCAACGGCGAGGCTCCAGCTTCCTGGTCCTGCCCCAGGATTCTGAGAACAGCCACTTTCAGGTGAGTGCGAATGTGCCACGGGCTTGAGGTGTCACGCATGTGAATGGTGTCACACGTGTGAGGTGTCACGCATGTGAATGGTGTCACACGTGTGAGGTGTCACGCATGTGAATGGTGTCACACGTGTGAGGTGTCACACGTGTGAATGGTGTCGCACGTGTGAGGTGTCACACGAGTAAATGGTGTCACACATGTGAGGTGTCACATGTGTGAATGGTGTCGCACGTGTGAGGTGTCACGCGTGTGAATGGTGTCACATATGTGAGGTGTCGCGCATGTGAATGGTGTCGCACGTGTGAGGTGACATGCATGTGAGCATGCCTCTGCCAGCTGGGGGCTGTCTGAGTCCCTTTGAGCAGCACGTGCCCGTCCGGCCAGGTCTGAGCGGGCGGGACTTTGTGGGTGCCCGTCTCCGGCCAGGTCTGAGCGGGCGGGACTTTGTGGGTGCCCGTCTCCAGCCAGGTCTGAACGGGCGGGACTTCGTGGGTGCCCGTCTCCGGCCAGGTCTGAGCGGGCGGGACTTCGTGGGTGCCCATCCGGCCAGGTCTGAGCGGGCGGGACTTTGTGGGTGGCTGGGTCGGGGGAGCGCGTCGGCCAGGGAGGGAGCCCCGCAGGGGGTGAGGGGCGAAGGTCCTCTCGTTCCGCTCTCGCCGCTGCTTGTGCCCAAGGCTTGTCTGCGTCACTCACTCTGCCTGACACTGCCGACACCCACGCGCCCACATCTGGACCCCGACCCCGACCCCACCCACGGTGCACGGCAAAGATCTCACCCACGGAGCACAGTGCTGGGGGCGGGTGGGAGGGCCCACAGCCCCTGGCGGCCTCCCGGGGGGTCCAGGGAGCACACTGGGGCTGCCGGGCACCCGATTCCTGTGTGCACGGCTCCTGACCCACGCCTGCAAGGCCCGTTCCCTCTGCTTAAAGAAGCTTCCAGAGCCCACGCCACTCGGGGGAAGGAAGACGCTGCACATCAGGGCACAGGCGAGGCCGCACCGGGCGGGGGCGTCTCCCGTGTGCCAGGCAATGCCAGCGCGCGCCATGAAATATTCACGGGACGGAAACAGGCTGTGGCGGCCGCGGCTTTGCAGACACCCGAGCCGCGGCCGCACCTGCGCTGGGCGCCCTGCCCCCCAGCAGACACCGGGTCCCGTGAAGGGCACTGCCCGGCGTGTGCACGCGTGTGCTGCGCGCAGGTGCACAGGGGCTGGGCCGGGGCTCCTGCAGCACTTCTCAGGCTCACCCTGCATGAGCAGCAAAAACCCAAACTGCACACACACACACACACACACACAAGATACACACAAAGTGCACAACACACAATATACGACACACAAGATACATACAATGTACACAACATACAACACAACACACCTGAGATACACAACACACACAGGATGCACACAATCCAACATACAGCACACACAAGACACACAAAGCATACAAGGTACGAGATACATACAAAAAATGCATGCCACACAGGATACACACAACACAACACATATAACATACAACACAAGATAAACACAATGTAAAACACACACAATACACACACAATGTACACAACATGCAACACAGCACACAATACAACATACAACACGCACAAGACACACATAGCATACAATGCACAAGATACATACAACGTACAACACACAGGATACACACAACACATCTAACATACAACACAAGATACATACAATGTAAAACACACACAAGATGCACACAATGCACACATATAAGATACACACAGCAAACATGTGATACACACAACACAGATATACACCTGACACATACAACACAGATACACACAACACACATACAAGACAACATACAACCCGGATACATGCAGGCACAAATACACCCAGAACAGATACACAGACAACACATACATACAATAACACAAGACTGAGTCACACATAGACACATACACAGGTATACACAAAAGATACACACAACACAGACAACACAGACACACACAACACGGCACACACAGAGATCACCCACATACAGCACAGATCACACACAGATCTCACACAACACAGACACACAATCACACACACAGGAACTTCAGTCTGATGGCACAGGCCTCCCCGGCACAGAGGTGCTGTCACCCTGTGCCGCCCTCAGGTCTCTGTCCTGGGGGAGGGGGAGTCTAACCTCGGACCTCTGTGAGGCCCCGCCCCCCGCAGCGACGGCTTCAGAGGGCGGAGCCTCTAGTCTGGGCAGGAGCTGGTCTTTGTCCCAGAGCAGCGTGGGAACCGTGGGGGGGGGGGGGAGCCTGCCCCTCCCCACAGCCCAGGCAGTGCAGGGGTGTGGCTGTGACCTCCCCGAACAGCCCACACTCTGTGCAGGCCGAGGCCCCCTCCCCACCTGGAGACCCAGGAGGGCGTCCACCTCTCGTCCATCTCTTGTCCCCAGGGGGTCACCCCAGGAAAGAAACTCCCCTGGAGCCTCCACCAGCACCTGCTGCCCGGCCAAGGGGGGCCGCCCCAGGCCAGAGGCGGTGCTCCCAGAATTCACCGGGGGCCTCCAGTGCCGCGTGCTTCTCCCCTCCCACATCCGGGAGCACACGCTCACGCGCAGCGGCAGGCACGTGGCGCCTCCCTGGGCGAGGGCCTGGCAGGTGCCGTCCCCACCACCCCCATCCACAGAGCAAACAGCACGGCGCCCAAACCCTGTGTGCGTGGCGACACCGGCAGGGCCGCGTGGGAGCAGAACCCAGAACACCAGGCTCACCGCCTGTGCAGGGAGCTGGGAGACCCCAGGCCCGGCCCACAGAGGAGGCCTGCCACGTGCTCTCCACGTGCACGGACACGCCGGACGGAGCCAGACGGGACCCCCCGCCAGCAGTCAGACAGCCGCACACTGGGGCTGGGGTCTCTCGTGTGAGCCTGAGGCCGGAGGGACGCGGCCAGCAGACCGACGTCCCCAGGGAATAAAGTTCATCTTGAGCCCTCGAGCTCGTGCCCAGAAGCGAAAGGTCAGCTCAGGACAGAGGCCCCACCCGGCTCAGCCCCCTGGCTCGGCGCCCAGGCTACCAGTAAAATCCGTGTTTGCTTTTTTAAGCTTAGTCTCCATCATCTAACGGCAGCACCAAATGACAGGCCTGAGTTCCTGCACGGTGGGCACAGCACAAGACCACTGCACCGGTCAGCCGGCCCCCACGACTGAGCCCAGCTGTCCAGCACCGGATGTCCACCAGCCAGGGCCAGAGCAGAGGCAGGCCAGGCCGGCCAGGCCCTGTCTGTGTCCCCCAGCCCACGAGGGTGCCCACCCCGCTCCAAGAGCCCCACCTCGGCACCTGCCACAGAGCAGACGGCGGGGCAGAGGTCGAGGACTGGCAGGGCCCTGGCTCCAACAGTCCCCACTCCATGTCCACTCCGCGGCCCGAATGCCACGGCTGGGAGGGGGCAGGAAAGGCACCCGAGTTGAGCCCCGAGCCTGTGCCCTGGCACTGCCCACCAGGGCCTCTGACGGAAGGGACCCGGGGAGGGGCCCCTGCGTGGGGTGTCGAGACCCTGGCTCTGCCAGCCACCCCCAATCTGCAGCTGGGGGGCCCGGCCGCGGCCTCGGGGACCAGTTCCCGTGAGGAAGAGCTCTCGGTGGCACCCAGGCCGCCAGGGGCTGGCCCGGGTAGGGACGCGGACAGGGCCACCGTGCAGAACAGCGCGGCGCACACGGCGCCATCCCAGGAAGCGTCGCCCAGCGGGCTGCTCGGGGCTCGGGCCTCCTCAGTGAGCCTGCTGGGGACACCATTTCCCCAGACGGAGCAGCACCTGCCGCAGGACACGCACAAGCCCGGGGCCCCGCGAGCGCTCTAACTCAGCCATCCACGCTAGGACGCGTCTGCTTGCTTCGTGGATTCCAGGAGAAAACCAAGGAAGCGTGTGCCCTGGGAGCACGTGTGTGCCCTGGGAGCACGTGTCCAAGTCCTCGTATCCACTACCAGCCCGAGACACAGGGAGGGCCCTGCCTGACCTGGGTGGACACTCCAGACTCCACAAGGCACACGCCAGGGGCCCAGCGGACGGTGCCAGGGCCGAGGGGGACGGCGGACAGGACCTGAGAGGCGGGGGCCCAACCCACAGCCCGGTGGCTGGCAGGGACGGGAGGGCCTGGATCCCGTGCCCCCTGGGCTGCGAGCGTCACCCAGCCCTCACCGGGGCTGCACACAGGGCACCCCGCGGTCAGGGGGACCCCACCTATGTGGGCGACGCGTCACAGGGCCAGTGCCCGTCAACAGCGCCACCTCAGGGTCCTCAGGTGGGCGGCGCACAGGGAGAAAGGACAGTGGCCAGGTCACAAGCTGAGCCAGGCCTCGCGACCGGGCGCTCCCGGAGGCTCCCCGCGGCAGCCACCTGCTGGGCACTCCCCGGCGGCAGGCACAGCGAGGGCAGAGGACAGAGGGCGCGGAGCCGTCAGCAGGCCATCACGGGGATCAGGTCCCGACCACGTCCCGGGGAGGAGCCGGCCCACCCCGGCCACCGCGGCCGCGCCCCCACCCTCCTACCGTAGCGGCTGGGCTCGCGGTAGTAGCGCAGGATGGGCAGCGCGTCCAGTCTCGGCAGCTCCGGCGCGGCGGCCGGGCGGAAGCCGGGGTCGGGGTCCGGGCGCGGGCCGGGGCGCTGGCTGCCGCCATCGTCGGCCCCCGGCCCCGCGGGCGTCACCACGAAGCGCTGGGACATGGTGGCGGTGTCCCGGCGCGCGACGGCTGCGGGCTCCAGCGGGTGTGCGCGGGGCGGGCGGCGGGCCGGGGCGGGGCGGGGCGGGGCGGGGCTGGCCGGGCGGGGCGGGGTGGGGGGCGGGCGTCCGCGGGCGCCCGCGACGGCCCTGCGGCTGGGGGTCTGGGCGGGCGCCGCGTGACCCTGGACGACCCCCTCCCACCTGGCGGTGAGGCCGGGTTGGAACCCGACCGAGCGCAGGACTGGCCGTCCCTGGGGGCTGGGGACCACGGATGGTGCCCCTGAGCGTGGGGCGACAGCTGGGTCTGGGGGCGCCCTGGCGGGCCGGTGGCCCAGCACCTCCAGCACAGCCAGGGGGCAGAGGACGCAGGACCCTGGAGAGTGGAAGGAATGGGGGTGCTGCCATCGGAGGCCCCTGGCCCTGGGAGCCCCGGGAGCAGCAGATGCGTGGGTGCCAACGTGCCAGCGCCCCTAAACCCTTCACGGTGCTCCGCAGGTTTCACTTTCAGTCGCTCACAGGCACAGGGGAGACAGAGCCTGAAGTCCCTGCCCCTTCCATGGCCACTGCTAGAGGGGGTGCGAACCAGAGCTCTGAGAGGCAGGACCCGGGGAGGGCCTCAGGGTGGCGGTCAGGGGTGACTTAGAGCAAGTCGTGGTCAGCTGCATGGGGCTGGTGTTCACTCACCTCACGGTCCAAGATGGCTGCTCCAAGTCCAGCGGTCACGGCCGTGTTCCAGCAGGAGACAGAGGAAGCCGGAAAGAAGCAGCCTGTCTCTCCCAGAGCACAGCACAGACGCTCGGTCGGTTAGCTGGAACTTAGGCGTGCGGCTGCACCTGCATGAAGAGGCTGGCTAGCGCTCACAGCCCTGGAGGGAGGGTGAGGCTCCTTCCTCATCCCAGGGCACCAGGAAGTCGGCACACCTGCACACACCTGCCGGGCGCCCACCTGGTGGGGGCCTCGCCCGCAGCTCCGGCCATTGTCCCCTGGTGCTGGAGGATGAACTCGGGTCCCGGCGCGTCCACTCGGTTTCTGGGTGAACGCATTTTCTGGTCACCACCGTAGTGGACCTTGCAGCGGGCCAGTGGGCCAGGCGACACCCAGTGACTGAATTGTTCTGAACTGCACTATTCAGTGGTTTTTCAGCTCAACCTCTCGCAAACTTTGAGGCGTTTTTGCCTTGAATAATGACAGCTTTGTCCCTGTCCCTTGCTCTCTCCCCCTCTTCTGCTTTCTTTTCACTCTTTTGTTCTCGGTGTGGAATCTTCTAGAAATTCCAGGGCACTCGTCCACACTGTATTTGCTGCTGCGGTGGCTCCAGCCTGACCTGCAAGTGGCCCCGAGTCCCCCGAGAGCGCGGTGCTGCCGGGACGTGGGTGGCCTTGCTGTGCTCCTGGGCGCACCTGCGTTGCAGGCCGGGGGGGGGGGGTGAGGGGGCGAGCTCCCCTCTGCCGCAGACCCCGTGTCTCCAGCCCTGCTCCACAAGGCCACTCGTGGCCCATTCTGCTTCGTGGCCTGCCCGCCCTGCCCTCGGCTCCCTCGGCTCCAGAAGCCGCTGCACACGCCACCCCCCACCCCCAGCCTGTGGCTCCCTGTGGGAAGGGGCTGCCCCACCCACGGCGTGGGAGCTGGAGGCCGCGTGCAACCTGAGCAGGGGCTGTGGGTGTCCAGTAACCGGGAGGAAGGCGGCCCGAGCCGTGGAGACGCAGAGCAGGGGACGTGGACAGCCCCTGCCCGGTCTTGTCTCTGCCTCCACAGACCCCCTGGACGCTGGCGTGGAGGCCACTCCCCCCACTGTCTCCTCTGTGGCTGCGTTTGATGTGCTCACAGAGGGGCCCAATTCCACTCCAAACCTGTGCCAGCTACAGGAGTCCAGTGGACACAGTGGGATGCCCCCTAGTGGCCCCTCACCTGTGGACACAGCCACTGGTCATTCCTCCTCCCGCCCCTGTTATCCTAGGCCACCCTCACCTGGCCCAGGCTGTAGGCACCACTTGTCAGTGGCCCTGGGACACTGCCTAGAGATAAGGAGGCCTGGGGCCCTCGGGAAAGGTGCCTGGCCCAGGACAGGACACTGCTGGCCACGCCTCCTGCCTCCAGCCCACAGGACCCCCTCTGCCTCCGCCCCTCAGCTGGGGTGGGACTCCCCCCCCTTCCCCTCCCCCTCCCCACAGCTAGGTCAGGAGGGAGGCCCCTGGCGGTGGGGCTGGAGGGTGCGTTCCTTCTGCAGCCCTTGGAGCCCAACTGAGGGTCGTGGGCAGGGCGGGCGCCTGCGGGGTGCAGCCGTAGGTGGACACTGCACTCCCGGACAGCGCCAGGGAGGCCCCCAGTGATGGCGGGGGTGTGGGCGGCTCAGGGGGTTCGAGGCGGTGCTCCAGGGGACCGGGGCAAGGTGCCTGTGACCCCGGCCCTGGCCCTGCTGCTGCTCCAGGTGGCGCTGGAGGCTCCGGGGCGCTCAGCACAGCCACCGCTCAGCGGCGGAGCCGGCCCCACCCACACCTGGCCAGGGGCAGGTGCACCTGCTGTGGGCCGACTGCCCAGGGCCCCCGGGGGGAAGGGGCCACGACGGCCCCGTTTCACAGAGGCCACTGCGGTCGTTCCCTCTCCAGAAGGGGCGGGCAGCACGGGGGTCACAGCTCCTGGGCTAAGGGGCCAATTCCAGCTCTCCCTCCACCAGTGCCCCCTCCCCGTGGCCGTTCCCACAACACCGTGGGGCAGGATGGGGAGCGTCTGGGGGCTGCCACAGGCCCCTGGTCAGGGCGGTGTCTCCGGAAGCTGGGTTCCTGGGTGACGGCCCAGGGCAGTGCAGTGGGAGGCGGCCCTGACCCTGGCTCCTGCCCAGCTGTGAGCAGCATGTGGGGTCTCCCTGCTCCCCACACCTGGCCGTCCTGGGCACTGGTCAGCCCGGTGAGGGCTGCCCCACTTTGAGCAAATAAGCACGGAAACTTGGGCCAGGCGACCGGCCCGGTGCTCGCCGGAGGTCAGGTTTCTTGCTCCAGGCCTGCGTCGGCGCCAGGCTCACAGACGCTGGTCTGAGCCCGCGCTTCCTCCGCAGGCAGGTGCACGAGCCGGCTCAGAGCCTCGCCCGCCAGCTCTGCCTCCCTGGGGCCCACTGGACGGTCCAGTGCGGGTGACAGCAGTGAGCAGGCCAGGGCAGGCGTCCTCGTGCTGGCCAGGGCCCTCTCGCAGGTGGGGGAGGGGAGGCAAGCCTGGAGCTAGGGGCACACTCCCAGGGCCTGGACTGGGGGCTCCCAGGACCAGATGCACGACTGCACCATGTCCCTGCCTCCTGCCTACAGCATGGGGGGCACAGACAGATCAGACAACACCCTCACAGCCACACACACCCACTGAGCACACACGTCACCCACAGACACCCAGACACCACTCACAGCCCCCCCCCACAGCCACACACACCCGGCCACACACAAGTCACCCACAGACACCCAGACACCACTCACAGCCCCCCCCACAGCCGCACACACCCAGCCACACACATCACCCACAGACACCCAGACACCACTCACAGCCCTCCCCGCACACACACCCGGCCACACACAAGTCACCCACATCACCCACAGACACCCAGACACCACTCACAGCCCTCCCCGCACACAGCCGCACAGACAGCCGCACACAAGTCACCCACAGACACCCAGACACCACTCACAGCCCCCCCCCACACAGCCGCACACACCCGGCCACACAAGTCACCCACAGACACCCAGACACCACTCACAGCCCCCCCACACACAGCCGCACACACCCAGCCACACACAAGTCACCCACAGACACCCAAACACCACTCACAGCCCCCCCCCGCACACACACCCGGCCACACACAAGTCACCCACAGACACCACTCACAGCCCCCCCACATAGCCGCACACAAGTCACCCACAGACACCCAGACACCACTCACAGCCCCCCTGCACACAGCCGTACATACCCGGCCACACAAGTCACCCACAGACACCCAAACACCACTCACAGCCCCCCACACACAGCCGCACACACCCAGCCACACACAAGTCACCCACAGACACCCAAACACCACTCACAGCCCCCCCCACACCCAGCCACACACACACCCGGCCACACACAGACGCACACACACCCGGCCACACACAGCCGCACTCCTACTGACATACACCTTCCTGTGAGTGCTTGCCGGCTTCCCTGAGGGGCCTCTGCAGAGGGGACAGCGTACACTGGGGGAGCCGGGCAAGACCCAGACCCCAGCCAGGGCCCCCTGCCCCGGAGGAGGACCAGCGGCCCCCACCATCACTGCTGCCTCCTGACACAGCCACCAGGGGGCCGCCCGGAGCCGGGTCCCACGGCTCCCGCTCTGCACCTGTGTAGCTGCTGCCTGCCCCCCGCTCCCCTGGGGGGTGACTGTGCCTCCTGCACCCCAGCTCGTCCCCTCGCTCCAAGGTTGCCGAGGTTTCCTGGGGCAGCTCAGCCCATCCTGGCCTTTCCGCGCCCACGCCTCCTCCAGACGCCTGCAGCCATGTTCAACCCCCGGTGTCCCCCCAGCGCTGACCCCTGCGTGCTGGGTGGGCCGCTCCCCGGAGATGCGCAGCTTTGAAGTCCACGTTTGCCACTGATGGGAGAGTGAGGGGCTGTGTGCATGGTGACAGGCTGGGGGCTGCTAGGGGCCTGGAGGTTTGGGGCGTCCCCTTGTGCCTGCCCTGCCCCCGAGGGTCTCTGCAGGAGAGGGAGGTGCAGTGCAGACCCTGGAGGTGAGAGACCAGAATGACCCTAGCATGGCGAGAGCGCCACCTTCCTGCTGAGGCCGGAACCCCGCCAAGGCTGCCACCCACGGCTCAGCCCAAAGCGAACAGCCAGCTCTGAGCAAGGGAGGGGTCCGGCTGGGAGAGGGACCCACAGGGAGAGGGGTCCCACAGGGAGAGGGGTCCCACAGGGAGAGGTCCCACAGGGAGAGGGGTCCCACAGGGAAGGGGGTCCCACAGGGAAGGGGGTCCCACAGGGAGAGGGGACCCACAGGGAGAGGGGTCCCACAGGGAGAGGGGTCCCACAGGGAGAGGTCCCACAGGGAGAGGGGTCCCACAGGGAGAGGGCACCCACAGGGAGGGGGGACCCATAGGGAGAGGGGTCCCACAGGGAGTGGTCCCATAGGGAGAGAGGTCCCACAGGGAGAGGGGTCCCACAGGGAGGGGGGTCCCACAGGGAGAGGTCCCACAGGGAGAGGGGTCCCACAGGGAGGGGGGACCCACAGGGAGAGGGGTCCCACAGGGAGAGGGGTCCCACAGGGAGGGGGGTCCCACAGGGAGAGGTCCAACAAGGAGGGAGGATCCCACAGGGAGAGGGGACCCACAGGAAGGGTCCTACAGGGAGAGGGGTCCCACAGGGAGAGGGGTCCCACAGGGAGAGGGGACCCACAGGGAGAGGGGTCCCACAGGGAGAGGTCCCACAGGGAGAGGGGTCCCACAGGGAGAGGGGTCCCACAGGGAGAGGGGTCCCACAGGGAGAGGGGACCCACAGGGAGAGGGGTCCCACAGGGAGAGGTCCCACAGGGAGAGGGGTCCCACAGGGAGAGGGGTCCCACAGGGAGAGGGGACCCACAGGGAGGGGGGTCCCACAGGAGAGGGGTCCCACAGGGAGGGGGGTCCCACAGGGAGGGGGGTCCCACAGGGAGAGGGGACCCACAGGGAGGGGGGTCCCACAGGAGAGGGGTCCCACAGGGAGGGGGGTCCCACAGGGAGAGGGGTCCCACAGGGAGAGGTCCCACAGGGAGGGTCCCACAGGGAGTGGGGTCCCACAGGGAGGGTCCCACAGGGAGGGTCCCACAGGGAGAGGGTGCTGGCACTGGGCAGAAGCAAGTGCTGGAGGTCTGGGCAGGCTCTGCAGCTGGGGGAGGGGTCCCAGGGTGGACGGCCCTCCCCATCCCAGGGGCTCGTGACCCACACACCCCAGCCCCGTTCTTTGCCCCTTCATGGTCCTCAGCTGCCCTCCCCCGTGTTGCCTGGCCAGTGCCCGAGCCAGTGGGGGCCCCAGGTGCCCGGGCAAGCGCAGACGGAGCCGCTCTGTTGTCCCTGGCCACAGCCTGGGAGGCCCGGCTGGGCTGGGGGGCTGCGGGTCGAGGGCGGGAGCTGAGGGTGTCGGGTGGGGTCTGGGGCCCTTGCAGCCGCTGTAGGGGCACAAGTGACCTTGCCCATCCAGGCCCCGAGGCCCCGAGAGTGGCTCCTGCCTCCGCCCCCGGCCCTAGCCACGTGGCCACGCAGGGCAGGGGCAGTGGCTCCTCCTGGCAGGGGGGAGGCCTGCGGGAGGTGCCTCCTGCACCCTCCCCTTCCCCGAGTGACAGGTGCTCGGTGGACCGCACTGTGGACAGGCAGGGAGGACTGACTGGAGCAGGGTCGCCGGTCAGAGGTGGCAGCCACGACCCCCACTCGGCCACACGTGAGCTGCAGGCTGATGCGCATGGACAGCGGGGGCCGGGGGGCCTGGCGGGAGGAGGAGGCATGGGAGGCCAGCGCCCGCAGAGGCGTCCGCTGCTCACTCCTGGGGCTGTCCCCCAGCCCCCCAGGGCCCAGGCCCTCAAGGGCTGTCCAGGGCAGAGGAGCCAGAGCTGGGTGCAGCCGCCAGCTAAACACCAAGGGCGAGACTGGCGCAAGGCGGGGGCTCTAAAGTGGGGTGTGTGGCTGAGGTGAGGACCCAGGCTCAGGGCCCCCTGGGGGGCTGTGCTTCCCGGTACTTGACTCCTGCCTCATGGTGCCCCCAGAGCGTGAGCTTAGTGGGTGCAGGAGGGACACCCCACTTCCTTCCACCCAAGCTCCTGGACACTCGCATGCGTTTGTAGGACAACCCGGCCCCCGTCGTGTCTGAGCGTGGGTGCCCGGCCAGCGGAGCACAGCAGCAGCCTCCTTGCTCACAGTCTAGCAGGTCCCTCCCCTGCCCTCAGCCACGCCCCGCACTACGGATGCCCACAGGAGGGGCCAGCAGCCATCACCCACCCATCATCCGTCCATCATCCGCCCAGCCAGCCACCCACCCACTGCTCGCTCGTGCAGCAAATGCCGCACCGGGCCAGCCCATGTCTGACAACTCCCCCTGGGCCCAGAATTGAGGGACAGACCCCTGTGGGTGCAGAGGAGGGTGCGCCCTGGAACTGGGGCCCCCGAGCCCCCTGGGAATACTGAGACCACCCAGCAAAGGGCCTGCTTGCACATTTGAGGTTTCCAGGGGGGCTGGGGACTACAGCAGACAACCCCCTTTCCACGTGTCGTGGCCTCAGGCTCCCCGGTGGAGCCAGTCCAGGTACCCCTGTCCCTCCTGTGCCAGCCCCACTCACTGCGACCCCCGGGGGCCAGAGTCCAGCTGGGGCAGCTCCACCGTCCTGGGCAGCCCTGGTCCTGGCTGGCGGCTTCCTGGGGGATTGGCCCCGTGGTTTGCTGTTTTCCTGAGCTGTGCACAGTGGGCAGAAGGACCCAGGCTCTGAGTTATGGTGACGACGGGTCAGGGGGTGGGTGCGGGGGTCAGGCCTCACCCTGGGACCAAGATGAACTAGAAGGGACAGCTCAGAAGGCAGAGTTCAGGGCCAGGACCGCGGGCCACACCCGTCCCTGGGTGCGGGTGGGAGGAGAGGAGGGGGACAAGGGGTCTGGTGTCTCCCATGTTCAGTGAGCCCTGAGCGGAGAGGGGGCCAGGGCTCCGCCCCCAGGACAGCGGGCCCTGACCTAGGGTGAGCGCCACTGGGAAGGTGAGGGCTCCCCCTGCACCTCCGACCTCGGCCCCTCCTCTCTACTCCCGGTGGCCTTTCCTGTCCTCCTGCAGATGAGTCACAGTGTCCCTGTCCTCTGGGCTCTCCCCGTGCCCTTGTCCCCGTCCCACGGCCACAGCCGCCTCCAAAGCCTAGAGCCGAGCCCGAGCCTCGTCCTCTCTCTCTTACCCTTAAGGCCACGCGTGCTTCTCCCCGTGCTGCTGTGGCTGCCCAGGGGCCCTCCCCCTGCCCACCGCAGCCTGTGAGTCTCCAGACAGGTGGGGGCGTCTCCTTCACGCTCTCCTGGGCCCGCCAGGCTCAGGTCCCCCCCCCGCGTCCCCCTGAACCCCCGACCCAGGTGCCCAGAACCCTGTCCCGGGGCCAGGGCCCCCCAACAGCCATCCAGAACACGGAGGGCCTCCCCAACACCGTCTCCCTCCTCCCACCCCTGGCCTGGCCCCTGCCCCTCCCGGGCCATCTCCAGCCTCACCGTCAGCCCAGCCGTCAGCTGCCCTCCTCCCTCGCTGGCTGGCTTGGTGACCTGTCTCCCTGGACTTACCTCCACCCGCCACCCCCGGCACAGGGACTCCAGGACTGCAGGACCCGTGGCCATCGGGCAGGGCTGGTCGCAGCCTGCTGGGCCCTTGGTGGCCTCAGAGGGCAGGGGCCCTGCATGTAACCTGGCTCGCGTGGGCAGTGCTCGGTGGGGGGCACAGGTCCCACATCTATCCCCCCCGCCAGGATCCGCCCCTTCTCCCTGGCTCCTCTCCTTGTCCATCAGCCCCTGCAAGGACGCACCCAGCCCTGCTCCCCCAGGTTGGCTCTGGCCGCTGCGGGGTGCAGCTGGGAGGGGCGTGCTGTGGGGGAGGGGTCCTCCCAGCGGGGCCGCTTGTGCTGCACTGGGCGGGGGGGTGGGGGTGGGGGCTTTACTGGAAACAGGGCTGTTCTGTGCCGGGAACCAGCTGGGAGACATCCCCCAAACGTGCGGCCCCCTGGGACGCACCTCCCCCCAGCAGGGGGCGGGCAGATGTCCCTGCAACCAGACCGTGTCTGAGAGCCCGCTGCCCCAACATGGTCATTACACGAGGCCAGGGCACGGTCACCGACTCACAGACGCGGGGCTCGGGCCGGCCAGCTCCTGGGGAAGCCCCCGGCGGGATGGGCGGGCCCCACGTGTGGACACCGCAGCCCAGAGCCCAGCTCTGCCTGGGCACCACACAGGACATGAGCGTGAAGTCAGGGGTGCAGGCTGGAGACAGCTACCTGGGGAGTCCCAGCCCCACCCCTGCAAGCCACTGCTCCCCAAAGGCTGGGAGTGGACAGGCGGGGCCCTGCTGCCATGGGCTTCCGTCCATGGAAATGCAGGGGCTCACGGCTGCCCCTTGGAAAAGCACAGGGCAGGGGAGGCTGCCGGGAACGGGACCTGGGTTGATGGTTAATCCACGTACGCCCCAGAACAGCTGAGCGCACTGTGACCCTGGAGGCTTCCTGCCCTGCCCAGGCTTGGGGTCAGCCGCACAGACGGGGGACCCCTCGCCCCTGAGACCGCGCCCCACGCCCTGTGCTCTGGGGCTGAGGGGCAGAGGGCACTCCAGTCCTGGCTTTGGGGTCTGGGATCTATCCTGGCTGGGCCTGGAGCACTCGGGAGGGAGAAGGGGCAGCCCCTGCCTGGGGCTCTCACCAGGGCCAGTCCTGGCGCTGCCTGGAGGGAAGGGGTGAGGCCCGGCAGGGCTGGGCTCTGGACAAAGAGGTGTGCTCTCGGGGGCGCCAGTGTGGGGCAGCAGGGAGGCAGGGTCTGGGGTGCGGGCTGCCGGGCTCACGGAGGGGCCTGTGTGAGGGCAGGGTCTTTGTCCCTGCCCACTTGCTCCCTTAGCCACCCTTGGCCAGAGATCCAGGCGCCAAGCTAAAGCCCTCCGAAATCCCCAGACCACGCCCGTCTCTAACCGGGCAATTCCGGCAGCCGCTGTCCGTGGGGCCACATGCCCATGCCATAAACGCATCCCCCAGGACGACGCTGGCCCCCGGCGGACAATGCAGGACGGAGCACCAGCGTCCCCCACGCATTGTCACTTCCCCACCCCCCACCGCCCCCCTGCCCTGAAGCCCCCAGGCTGCGAGTGGGGCCGCTCAGGCGCTGGCCTCAGGCACCGAGAAGCAGGCCGGGGTCCCCCCCCTCGTGACCAGGCCTCAGCTGTCCCTGTCCCTGCACTGCCCAGTTCCTCCTGCCTTGAGGACCAGTGTCCCGGTCCAGCGCTGTGGACTGACAGCTCAGAGATGGGGCCTGAGGTCCTGGGAGGCCAGGGGGCTCGCCCTAGACCTGTCCTCCGTCACACTGCCTGTGGAGGCCGTGCCCCCTGCACACGAGGGAAGCCGTGTGATGCCCTGACTTCTCACGGGGAGCCGCAGGGGACGCCACCTCCTACCATCGGACAAGGACAGGATGAGGGCGGCGCCCGACCCCTCCCCCCACCACGGGAGCTTCCGTGTCCCCCACCCTCGCAGGCCACTTCCAGCAGCAGCAGCCAGCCCAGGGCTTCAGGGGGATTCTGGACCAGCACGTTTGTGGCAGCTGACGGCGGGAGCAGCGTGGCCACCCCACAGGGGGAAGAGGCGGGGCCAACCCTAACACACACGCACGTGCACACGGATCACACGGGCCCGTACCTCAGCTCGTGTTCACATACACGCACACACGTATGCACAGAGGGTGACGTCACGCGTGCTCCTGGTCCCTTTCCCAAGCACACGCTGCCAGGACCAGCGTGCACGGTCGCTCCCCAGCATAGACCACCGTGGGCAGCCCGGTCTCTGAGTGACAGGGCCCTCGCAGGGGGTCCACGTGCAGGGGCAGTCCCACCCCCCGAGACCCTCAGCTGACATCTGCCCCACACAAAGCATGCTGGGAATGCGGCTGCAAAGCCAGCACCTGGCCTCAGTGCCCACCCAGTGCCCTCAGCCCCTGTGGCCCTGGGCTTTCTGGGGACACAAAGGCCGTCCCACAGGCACCTGCTGGTATAGGGGTCAGGGGTCAGGGCAGATGGCTGGAGGCCGACCCTCACCCCGACCCTGACTCTGTTCCCCGCCACCTCTCACCCCTTCTCCGTCTCTCACCCCCTCTCTGTCTCTCACCCCCTCTCCATCTCTCTCTCTCCCCCTCTCTGTCCCCCTTCTCTCCTCCATCCCCCAGGCCCTCCCCCAGACTGGGCTGTAAACAAAGGCGAGGGCGGCACTGGGAGCTCAGGTGGGGAGGGGGAGGGGAGCTAATCCCGGGTTTAACTGTGGCCCAGCCTCACTAATCCAGGCCTGGGGGCGCCTGGCGTCTGCCGACAGCTGGGGCGGCTGCTGCCCCCGGGTTAATGATCCCCCAGTCACGGGATCCTGCCCCACCCCGCGCCACAGCCGCAGCCGCCTAAGGGCTCCTGCCAGAGGCTGCGCTGACCACAGGACTCAGCAGGTGTCCAGGTCACTACTGCAGCTGCAGTGACCTCAGGGCCTGGCCAGAGCGGAATCCAGGGTCAGAGGTCAGCCCGCCTGGGCTCTAGGGACCCCATGGAGCAGGTCAGCAGCCGCCAGCCCAGCACCTCCCCGTGGGCACCAGGGCCGACGTGGCACTGGCAGCTGGAGGCGGCTGTGCGTCTCATCCCTGCTGTGCTGGCGTCTGGAGCTGGCAATGTGCTCATCACACTGTGGCCCAGCGGGTGGGGCCGCTCCTGGGGCCCGCAGGGCGCCAGCTCCAGTCCCGGCTGCTCCACTTCCCACCCAGCTCCCCGCTAATGTGCCTGGGAAGCAGCAGGAGGTGGCGGGGGAGTCCGGGTGCAGCTGCTGGCTCCTGCTTCAGCCTGGCCCAGCCCTGGCTGCTGCGGCCATCAGGGGACGTCTCTAACTCTGCCTTTCAAATAAATACCTCTTAAAAAAAGAAAACGAAAAACCACGGAGGGGTCTCCCTCGAGCGTGTGATGGGATCTGAGCGTCCGAGGCCTTGGGAGGGCGGTGTCCTCCCCTCCGCTCCCTGCACCGCAGTTCTGGGTGCAAGAGGGGTCCCCACGAAGACAGGGTCACTGCGGCCCCCAGCTCCTCAGGGCCAGCCCCCGTCACTCTCAGCAGTTGTGCTGGCCCCGGGTGGCCGGGCACTAACATGGGGTGGACGCTCTCGGGGGAGGAGGAGGATGGACTGGCGCGGTTTTAAGATTTATTTTATTTATTTGAAAGAGTTACAGAGAGAGAGATGGGGGGGGAGGTCTTCCGTCTGCTGGTCACCCCCCAGATGGCCACGGAGCCGCGCCGATCTGAAGCGAGGAGCCGGGAGCTTCTCCGCGCAGAGCTGGATTGTTAGTGGAACAGGCGCCCGTATGGGTGCCGGTGCTTCAGGCCAGGGCTTTAACCCACTGTGCCACAGCTAAAAAATCAAACCACGGGGCCAGCGCTGTGGCGTAGCGGGTAAAGCCGCTGCCTGCAGTGCCGGGATTCCACATGGGTGCGGGTTCGAGTCCCAGCTGCTCTTCTCTGCGATGGCCTGGGAAAGCAGTGGAGGATGGCCAAGTCCTCGGGCCCCTGCACCCACATGGGAGACCCGGAAGAAGCTCCTGGCTCCTGGCTTCAGATCGGTGCAGCTCCTGCCATTGCGGCCAATTGGGGAGTGAACCAGCAGATAGAAGACCCCTCTCTCTCTAACCGTTTAAAAAAAAAAAAACTTAAAAAAAAAAAAACCAAAAAAACAAAAACAAACCACAAGCACTGGGCCTGTGGAGGAAGGAGATGGTGCCCCAGACTAGGGAGGGGTGGGAAGTGGATCTCAGGGTGGGGCCGGGCGGTGGCTGTCAGGCAGGGGCCGTGCCTAAGGGCCATGGCTGCCTCAAGGAAGGGTGAGGCCGACAGAGGCCGACAAACAGCGCCGGTCTCCGGGGAACTCCCCTTGGCGATGGCGGCCCTGTTCTCAGGATGGCTCCGCGGCACGCCGTGCACGGTGGCCATGCCTGTCAGGACGGGCACGGCGGCCTTGTTCTCGGGTCGGCTCCACGCCACTGGCGCAGGCTTCCCACGCAAATGTAGCACCTCAGGAGAGGACGGGGCCCCCAGGAAGAGCAGGGCTGGGCTGTAGCGGGTGTGGGGCCAACGAGGATGCCTCGGTGACCTTGAGGGGTAAAGGTCACTGCTCTGGGGCAGCCCGGCACCGCGGGGGTTGGGGGGACGCTGTGCAGCTCTGGCGTCTCCTGGGGTGAGTGCCCAGCATGGCCACCGGGAGGTGGAGGAGGCCTGCCCTGTGCCCGGGAGGGAGACAGCGGCTCTCGCTGGCCTGCGGGGGGGCACTGGCTTTACTGTTGGACACAGGCAGGCCGGAGGAGCCGCCCACGGTGGGCGCCCAGGGGCTCCTGCTGAAGGCACAGACTGGACACTGGCCTTGCAGCTGTGCAGGGTGGACAAGATGCACACAAGCCGAGACCCAGGACCAAGCACACACACACCCCCCCCCAGGAGACCCAGGCCCCACCAACAGCCCGGGAGGGCGCTCCAGCCAGGGGCGGGGAGGGGAGGCAGGGCTCCCGGCTTTCGGGACAGCTGTGTTTGCTCTGAGAGTTCACCCGCCTGCCTGGGCCCTGCACCCTAGTGCGTGCATCTCCATGGCTGCAGCGGGGGCGGGCGTGATGGACACGCGGCCGCGCCGTGAGGCCCTGTGCTGTATCCGGGCTCGAGTCTGCTCCGGCTCCCTGCGCACGCTCAGCCCTCTGCCTCCACGCTGAGCCGCGCGCCTGGCCTGCCCAGGTGTGTTCTCTCCACTCAACCATGTGACCTCGCTCTCCCCGGTCCGAGCGACTGGGCGCTCTCTGTCCCTTCCCTTCTGACAGGTGCCCTGTCCCCAGTAAAGCCTATCACTCCGCTCTCTGTCTCACGCCTGAATTCTTTCTTGCGTGAAGAGCCCCACGGCCTCCACAGCTTTCTCCCCGGTAACAGGGACAGACAAGGCGGCGTGATGGACCCGCGGCCGCGCCGTGAGGCCCCGTGCTGTATCCGGGCTCGAGTGCGCTGCGGCTCCCTGCGCACGCTCACCTGCCAGGCGACAGGAGACGGCCCCTGCCACCCAGGTGGGAGAGCCGGATGGAGCTCTGGGCTGTGGACTTGGCCTGGCCCTGCCCCCTGGCACTGGGGAGTGGACATGTCGGTCAAGACCAGGGCGGGGCACCGTTTTCCCAGTCATCTACAGGTTCAAGTCCAGCGAAAGCCACCCCAGAGCGTGTGGGGCCCGGGGCATGGAGGGTGGGGGCTCTGCAGGAGCCGCACAGGGTGAGGGGTGAGGAGGGGGCCCAGGGGTGCCTGGCAGCCCAGGAGGGCCGGGGTCCTCCTGCTACGCTGGCCCCCTGCTGCTGGCCTGCCCAAGGGGCTGCGCCTCCACAGGCTAATTCTAGGTAGAGCCTGTGTGTGTAAGAGGGGCTGAGGAACCTGAATTCCAAAGAAAACGCAGTCCCCAGCGCAGTCCCGGTCACCCAGGAGGCCTGGGGGCTGATAAGGCTGCGCTGATAAGCCCCTAGGAGGACGTTCCGGAACTCTACAGGCAGAACCCCCTCCCAACCACACTTCCCAGAAGAGGGAGGAGGGGGAAGCGACAGGACCCTCACTCGGTCCCGGCGGGGGCCCCAGCCCTGTCCCGAGAGCCGGCCCGCCGGGCAGCTTTTCACCAGCCTGCGGCCTGGCTCACCACTTGGTCTCACCTCCGACAGGACAAGAGCAGCTCAGTGACGTTCCCGCCCCCTCCACCCTGGGCGGTGCCCGGAGTCCCATGCTGCCTCCTCGCACCCCCGCACTCCCCGCCCAGGTGCCCACCGACTGGCAACCCTCGTAGCTGTCCCCCCACTGCCTCCCAGCACACGAGTCTCCTTCCGCCCTCCCCCGCCCCATCTGTCACTCCGGGAAGCCAGGTGTCTCGAGAAGGCAAACCTGATCCGCTCCTCCGGTCTCCAGGGGCAAAGGTCAGTGCCCTGAACTTGCTCATCTTCAGGCCCCGCCCCCACCCTCACCTGCATCCTTCCATTGGGTGGGGGCGGGCGGGCAGGGCTGCTGAGGAGAGACATCCACAGAGATAAGAGGTCCCTCTGGTTCTGGGAAGGGCGTGGGGGTGGGAGACACCGAGGCTGAGGGGAGACGAGTGGGAAGGGGCTGCTGGTGGGGGCCCCTCCACGCTGCCCCCGGAAAGCAGGGACTGCGGCTCCCTGGGTGCCTCCCTGGCTTCCCAGGGTCTCCCTGCTGTGCGGAGCAGGACCCCCGAGCCCTGACACTACCCGGCTCCCAGGCCACCCACACCCGGTGTCCCTGGGGGGGACAAAAACCTGTGGTCCAGTGACTGTGGGTCGGCCTAACCCCAGTGACCCCAGAGAGCCAAGGGGACTAAGCCGCCCTGGGGGTGGCTGGGGCTCTGGGACCCCAGGGCCAGCCTGGAGGGCTCGGGGCACACCCACTGGAGCCCCGGAACCCCGAGAAACTGCAGCCTGGAGCTGGGGCGGTCACTGCCGGGGCCTTGGGATGCGCCGAGGACAAGGGCCCGCCTGGCTTCCTGCAGCTCACCTGTGCGGTGCCGGGCCGGCATTTGCGCAGGGGGAGGGGGCTCCTGTCTGCCACAGGGGGTGGCTCCCGGCTGGGGGCGGGCACCTCCGCAGATAAGGCATTAACTGCCCCGCTGGGACGCACCCTGCAGATCTGCTGACGCCTCCTTTCGCCCAGGTGCTGGGGCCAGGTGCCAAAGTTCTTCATAAGAGCTGGTGCTCCGGCCGCCGCCACCCGCCCTTGGCTCCTGTCCTGCCCGGCGACCACCATGGTGAGGCTGGTGCTGCCCAACCCCGGCCTGGACGACCGGATCCCCTCCCTGCAGGAGCTGGAGACCATCGAGAAGGAGGAGGCCAGCACCCGGCCCAAGTGGGACAACAAGGCGCAGTACATGCTCACCTGCGTGGGCTTCTGTGTCGGGCTTGGCAACGTGTGGCGCTTCCCGTACCTGTGCCAGAGCCACGGAGGAGGTAGGGCCGCCCGCACCTGTCCCCGGGGGCTCCTCTCCCTGCTGGGGAGGTCCAAGGGGCCCCTCCTGGGAGGGCAGGAGGTTCGGGGGAGCCGAGGAGCGCTGGACAGCTGCCGGGCTCTGGGGAGACAGCGGCTGGGCTGGGACCCTGCACGCCGAGGTCCCCGGGGAGGGGGAGCCACACCCACAGGGGCTCTGCACTGCCCCAGGGCCTCAGGCCTCACCTTCCGCCCCAGGCGGCCCCTCCCCAGCTGCAGAGCTCACAACCCCACCCACCCACCCAGCCAGCGGCTGCCTCTGAGCCCTGGTCCCCATCCCCCCCACCCCAGGCTCCTGGTAGCCTGCAGCATCCTGAGGGGGCAGCTGCGCCCTGAGTGGGGCTGGGGCTGGGGGCTGGGGGCGGAGCCGGCTTCTGGCAGGTGGGGGCCGGGCGGGCCCGGGCGCCGCTTGGGGAACAGGCTCTGCCGGGTGCTCTGGGCGCGTCGCGTGGGGACGGGCCCGCGGGGCCAGGCTCTCCAGCGAACCCGGCTGAGGCAAGACAAGGACGTGCGGTCACTCACACGGCTTGGTGACAGCTGCGCTGTGGGGCGGGGTGTTAGTGCCTCTGGTGGGGTGGGGGCCGGGGGTCCCCAAGCCCTCCTGGTCACGTCCCCTTTCCCCAGTCCTAGGGGTCCTGTCTGCCTTCCGGGGGGGGGGGTGCCCCGTGCCTCCTGCTGACCCTGGCAGCGTGGGAGCATGTGAAGGGGCCACGGCACCCCACTGGGGCACACAGCACTGCTCTGCTCTTCCCACAGTGGGCCTTGGCCGGGCCGAGGGAGCCCCAGCATTCCGGGCACAGGGTGTGCACTGCGGGGTGTGCATTGTCCTGTGGGTGGCAGGCGTGGGCCCCGGAGGCTGCGCCACAGACTGGAGGAGGGCAGGGAGGGGCCACACTGGCCCCGACACAAGCTTGGTCACATAGACCTGATTCCGAGGTGGCCAACGGCAGGGTTGGCAAGGAGACCGTGGGGAGGCCTCGGGGACACAGGCAGGCCCCCCATGGGCTCCGGGGGTCCGACAGCGGCACAGGGGTGTCCTGGCCCTCAGAGCAGCAGCCTGCTGCCCAGCCTGGGCCCCGGCCCGCGTCAGCCGTGGTGCTGGTGCCAGGCTGACAGTCGTCAGTGGAAGGGGGGTATCTGTGACGCCGAGTCGCCGGCCGTGGGGGGAGTGGCTCCCAGGCCCCTGCCCAGGTGCAGGTCCTGTGGCCTCACCTGCACCCCCTCCAGGGAGCCCCTGGGCTGGGGCCACTGTTCTCGCCTCTGAAATGGCCGAGGGAGGCGTCCACCCAGAGTGGCCATGAGCTTGGCAAACAGGTCAGCATTTGCAGAACAGGACAGAGACCTGGTCCCTCGGGACTCAGCCTCAGCCCCGCCCAGGGGCGCCACGGTCCCAGGTCACCCACGGCACTGGGAGCTCACACACACCCCGAGTGTCTGCCCGGGCCCCACTTCACGGCCGCAGCACACGGGGAGCAGGGGGCGCGAGGACCCTGCGAGCCCCACCAGCCACAGCCGCCTCCATCTGCCCATGTAGCGACCACGGCGTCTGCCCTGGGCCACGCCACCACCTGCTGGACACGGGGAGGCACGGGGACCCAAAGCTTCCTGCCTTCCCCTCCCCTTCCTCCCCGTTCCCCTCCTCCCCCCGAATCTCAGAAAGTGACCTGCGTTTCTGCCCTCCCCAGGCCCCCAGAACCCTGCCCACCTGATCCCTGCTGGGGCCCCCCTCTGTGGGGAGAGCAAACATGGCGATGGGGCTGTGGGCAGAGTCTGGGCTCTGGGGACCTTTGCACCCACGTCCATCTGGGCGCCTGCCCTGCCCTTCTGCTCCCATCACCCCACATAAGGGGAGCAGGTTCAGGGTGACCACGCAGCGCCAGGCCCTGCTCAGGTCTGGAGACCCCAGGGGAATCCTCGTCCACAGGGCCCAGTGCTCCAAGCGGGACAGGGCCGGGGGTACGGATGCCACCGAGGGACCCAAGAGTCCCCAGGCCAAGCCAGCAGCCAATCCATTCCATGGGACAGGGCTGGCTCCTGCCCGGCCATGTGTGAGATGTGGGGTGCTGGCCCCTCCCGCACCCTGAGACCCGCACACGGGGGAGGGCACCAGGACGGGGCAGCAGCAGAGCTGTCCTGGGAGAGGCGTCCAGCAGGGGGCGGCGAGGGGGGGACCGGGCGGAAGGGGGGCTGCCTTCCTCCTGGCAGTTTTACCTCCCTGGCCTTGCTCAGCCAGCACCACGCCCCCCCCCCCAGATCCCCTGGGGCCAAGGACGGTCCTGGGAGAGGGGTCGCAGGGCCTCAGGAGCCTGGGCTGGGGAGGGGTCGCAGGGCCTCAGGGGCCTGTGCGTCCACCTGTGGAAGGTGAGTGCTTGGAGGGAGCTGGGGAGCAGAGAGGGGTCCACTGAGTGACAGCAGCACGCGACTCCGCCCCCGCCCGTGGCCCCGCCTGCCTCTCACCGCTGGCCCCGGGGGCTGACCGGCAGGGAGACGGTGGGGGGGGGGGCGCCGAGGAGGACCTGGGGGAGGTCCAGCCTGCGAGAGCCACAGTGAGACAAGAGCGCAGCGTGGGGCGTGGGCACGAGGACGGTGCTGCTGCTGGGTGGAGGGTGGCAGGGGGGCTGGGCGCGTGCCAGGCACCAGATGTCCCAGGCATCTTCCGTGGCAGGCCCCGTGGCAGGGTAAGGAGCGGCGGGAGGGGGTGCTGTGGTCCCCCCAGCTCTCCAGCAGGGTCCTGATCTGAATTCTTATTGCCTGGTTTCTCGTCCACGTTTGGCGGCCATGGAAGGCCTCCGGCTCTTCCCCCTGCGCCGCCCGTGCCGAGGGGTCCCTAAGGCTGCAGAGGTCCCCGCTGGGCTTTCTGCATGGGGCGTCCCTGTCACTCGGCTGGCTCCGACTCCGTCCTGGGGTCCCTGCTGTGCCCCCAGGCAGACACCCAGAGCCCCCGCTAGCTCCTCTGCACCCGTGGTGTGCTCTCTGGGCCACAGGGAAGAGCTGACCGTGTGGACACCCCGGCCGGCCTCTCCCGGAGGCCCCCCCCATGCCACCCCCGGTCCTCTGCACCTTAGTCAGGGCGCAGGTGCTGGCCACGTCCCCAGCTGGAAGGGGGCCACCTCAGCCCTCCCGGGGCCTGGGAGGCGCCTGTGGACTCCAGGTTGGGGCTCACCTGTGCAGGCTGTTCTCGCAGCCCAGTGGACATGAGTGAGCTGTGACGGCCTCAGGCCGACTCGCGTGAGTGGGGACTTCTCCTTCGAGTTCGCAACTCTCTCCTCGTCTATCGCGAAACAACCGGCAAACTGAACTTTCTGGTCAGTCGGCCCCGCTCCTGTTCCTGCCCAGCCCTGAATTCCTGCAACTTCAGAATGAGGTCAATGTCACCCACATTCAGAGGTCACCTCCCAGAAGCCTCAGGCCAGAGCCCCCAGGGATGGCCGGGAGCGTCCCCTTAGGGTGAGGAGGGTGGGGGAAGAGGAACCCGAGACGGGGGCCTCGGCCTTGGGGAGGCAGAGCTGGCCGCAGATGGTGCCGTGTGCAGCTGATGGTGCCGTGTGCAGCAGGGGCAGCGGGTGGGGCTGAGTGCAGCTGCAGTCTCTAGGGCTCTATCTCGCCAGCCCGAAGCTGGGTGCCCACCTGTCAGTGACTCCCTGGCCCCGCCCCTGGCAGCCCTGCTCTGCTTCCTGTCTCTCTGGGGTCCTCCTGCGAGCGAGGGCTACAGGCGTCCTTTGGCATCCACTGATGTCACTCACACCACACCCCAGGCCCGAGCACGGGGACTCCTCTGCTCCTCTGTCCATCTGTCCGTCCATCGGGGGACAGCTGCCTTGCTCTGCAGGGTGGGGGCCGGGTCTCGGGAGACCTGGGCTTAGCTCTGGGGCGGCCACTCTGCTGGCCCTCGTCTGCTGGTCCGGATCTGAGTGACGGCGATGTCTCGCGCGGAGTCCGGCTGCTCTCTGGGTTCCGGGGTGAGAATCCTGAGGTCAGAACGCACCAGCTTGTCCTCGCCGGCCGGCCACAGTTGCCGCTGTCGCCCGGTGCGGTTTCTTTACTTAGCTAACTTCCTTGAAAGACAGCGCCACCTGCTGGTTTACTCCCTGAACACCAAGCCTCGAGCTGGGTCTCCCACGAGGGCGCGGGGGAGCCAGGTCCTTGAGCCACCTCCCCAGGTGGCTGTCAGCAGGAGGCTGGAACTGGGGGTGGAGCTGGGACTCGAACCCAGGCCCTCCGGAGTGGGCTGCGGGCCCCTCACCCCCGGGCCAAACAACCCCCTGGGTGTTGTCTTTGGACTGCGAAAACTTCCCATCAATGTGGATCTCACAGAGCACACACAGAGCACACCCAGCGGGCCTGACAGACACTGAGGGCCAAGTTCTGTAGTGTACACACACACACAGGCACACGTACACATGTGCACACGTGCATGCAAGCACACACATTCACACAGCACAACACACACCCACACACAAGCATACGTGTGCATACACGCACACATGAATACCAACCTACACAACCGTGTGCACACAACACAGGCGTGCGCACACACGTGTGCACAGTTCTGCCAGGTCTGGAGCTGGACATGGACGACGGAGCTCCTGCATCCGGGCCGAGCTCGCCGGGAGCCCCGGGGGCGGCTCCACAGCTGCTGCCCGCACACGCTGGGGCTCCTGGGCAGCCGCGGGCTGGGAGGGCCGCCAGGTGGCACTGTGCAGCCCCTATGCGGCCCCCCTGGAAGGCGACCTGCCCTGACTGGTGCTGCCTCCCCAGGGGCCTTCATGATCCCGTTCCTCATCCTGTTGGTCCTCGAGGGCATCCCCCTGCTGTACCTGGAGTTTGCCATCGGGCAGAGGCTGCGCAAGGGGTCCGTGGGCGTGTGGAGCGCCGTGCACCCGACCCTCAAGGGCGTAGGTAGGCCCCTCCCTGGGCACCTGGGGGGCGTGGGCAGTGTCCGGCACAGAGTGGAGGGGCACGGCCTGCCTGCCCAGAGCAAGGGCCCAGCAGGGGGCGCTGGCCACCTGCTCAGGCGGCCTCCATCCACTCCCACACCCTGCCAGCCCCGGGGGTCACTCATTCACCAGCTCTGTGACCGGGGCACTGGCTCCCTCAGACCTCAGGCCAGGGCAGGGGGCAGGGTCCACTGATCAGCGCTCCTGGGGCAGGAGGCCCCGCCCTGAAGCCCACGATCCAGGCCTCCCCCCACCCCCGCTGCCTCTCCTGGTCCCTCACGCTTGGTTCTGTTAGAGGCAAGCGCCTGCAGGAGCCCCTGGCCCTCCCCGCGCGGAGACTCCCCTGAACCCCGCCCCCCGCAGGCATCACCTCCATGCTGGCGTCCTTCATGGTCGGGCTGTACTACAACACCATCATCGCCTGGATCCTGTGGTACTTCTTCAACTCCTTCCAGGACCCGCTGCCCTGGAGCCAGTGCCCGCTGGACCAGAACCTCACGGGTGAGCCGCCCTGGAGGGGCTGGGGGGGGGCCCCGAGGCTCCGCTCCCCCAGGGCAGCCGAGGGAGAGGGAGGCCGTCAGGGGTCAGGGAGCGCGCAGCCCGGCGCGGGTGCGTGCCCAGGTGCTGCTCCCGCCGACTCGCGTGCGTCGTGGCCGCGCGCCCGCAGGCTACACGGACGAGTGCGCGCGCAGCTCCTCCGTGGACTACTTCTGGTACCGCGAGACGCTCAACATATCCACGTCCATCAACGACTCGGGCTCGGTGCAGTGGTGGATCCTGCTGTGCCTCACGTGTGCCTGGAGCGTGCTCTACGTGTGCACCATCCGCGGCATCGAGACCTCGGGCAAGGTGCGGGGCGGGCGCCGCGCGCGGCTGCGGGGCTGCGGGGCTGCGGTGCAGGGCGCGCCCTGGCCGCCGCCCTGAGCCCGCCTCGCCTCCCCACCCCGTCGCAGGCCGTGTACGTGACCTCCACGCTGCCCTACCTCGTGCTCACCATCTTCCTGATCCGCGGCCTGACGCTGAAGGGCGCGGCCGCCGGCATCGCCTTCCTCTTCACGCCCAACGTGAGTCCGCCCGCCGCTGCCCGCCGCGCGCCCCCGCGCCCCGCGCGCTGACGCCGCGCTCTCGCTCTGCGCAGGTCACCGAGCTGGCCAACCCGGTCACCTGGCTGGACGCGGGTGCGCAGGTGTTCTACTCCTTCTCGCTGGCCTTCGGCGGCCTCATCTCCTTCTCCAGCTACAACTCGGTGCAGTGAGTCGGGGGGTGCAGGGGTCCTGGGGCGCCGGGCGCGGGCCGCGCCTCGGTTTCTCCATCAGATCTGGAGACCTGGCCGTGCTGCCCTCGCGAGAGCGTGCACGGCAGCCCTCGGCGGGGGCGCGCTGGGGGAGGTGGGGGAGGGCGACCCTGCTGACCCTGTGGTGCCTGGCTTCCCGGGTGCTGCCCTTACAGAGGCTCTATCCGGCTGGCAGGACAGGTGGCTCCACGTCTCCACCACCTCCATCTAGTTCCAGAACATTCTTCCTACCCCACTACCCAAGCCCCACCCCGTGACCCACTCCCAGCCCTGCCAGCTCCGCAGGGCCTTGCGGCTGCTTCCGCAGGCGCCTGGGGCTCTGTGGCTCTTGGGAATGACCCGACCTTCAGGCGCCTGCCTGGGAGTGGAGCTGTGGGTCCAGCTGGGCCGACAGCGTCGTGCGTGTCGGCTGCACTGATGCCCAGCAGGTCCGGGGGCACCTGAGGCCCAGCTGGGACTTGAACCCAGGGGCTCCAGAACCAGGGGCGACAGCTGCTCCGGGGGCCCAGAGCCAGCAGGTTGCGGTGGGGGAGGCGTGAAGGGCAAGGGCCCGGGGTCCCCATGCTGGGCTCCCACGCTGGGCACAGCCCTCCGGCCGTCTGAGTCCTCGGCGCCCGCACCTGCTCGGAGCGGCACAGGAGGGCTCCCGCCCAGCCCGCTTCCCGGCAGGCCCTGGGCCCGGCCTCTGCCCGTGGGTGACGCCGCTCTCGCCACAGCAACAACTGCGAGATGGACTCGTTGATCATCTCCGTCATCAACGGCTTCACGTCCGTGTACGCGGCCACGGTGATCTACTCCATCATCGGCTTCCGCGCCACCCAGCGCTACGACGACTGCTTCAGCACGTGAGTGGCCCCGCCCCGCCCTGAGCCCCGCCCCCGCCCCGCCCCGCCCCGCCCCGCCCCGCGCCGCGCCCGCGTCATCCTGGTCATCCTGGCTCTGCTCCAAGGAACATCCTGACCCTCATCAACGCCTTCGACCTGCCGGAGGGCAACGTGACCCAGGAGAACTTCGCGGAGATGCAGCGCTGGTGCAACGCCACCGACCCCGCGGCCTACGCCCAGCTCACGTTCCAGACCTGCGACATGAACTCCTTCCTCTCGGAGGCAGGTCCCGGCACCCCGCGGGCGGGAGGCAGGGGCGCCCCCGCCGGCCCCTCGGGTCGCTCCCTGGGGCTGCCGTCCGCTTCCCCTCGGTCGCCACGACGCCGGCCGTGGCACCTCCTGCGGCTGCTCGGCTCCCCACACACTGCCTCCTCTCTGTTCGGGAGCCCCCACGTTTGGGGGTATCACCACTTCCGGGCCGGCGGCTCCCACAGCGCCGAGCGTGGTGCTGGGATGTGGCGTCACCCATTGTCAGCTGTGTGTCACCTCCCAGGCCCCAGGTGGCTGCTGGCGTTGCCCACCCCAGCCCAGGCGCCCTCAGCTGCTCCTGGCTCTGCCGGGGCCGGGCGCACCTGCCGAAGGGCCCGGTCCCGCGCACTCTCACCTGCCGGCCCGCGGCTCCGCTTTACCCGTGTATCTGGAGCCAACAGGCGGCCTGGGGTCGGCCCCATTCTCGCTGGGTGTGGCTCGGTCGGTGGGCCGTGCGCTGACAGGGTGACCGGCGTGGCTGTCGGGGACCGACAGGCCCTGGGTGACTGGGTGCCGTCGTGCAGGGCGTGGAGGGCACGGGCCTGGCCTTCATCGTCTTCACCGAGGCCATCACCAAGATGCCGGTGTCGCAGCTGTGGTCTGTGCTGTTCTTCCTCATGCTCTTCTGCCTGGGCCTGTCGTCCATGTTCGGGAACATGGAGGGCGTGGTCGTGCCGCTGCAGGACCTCAAGCTCATCCCCGCCAAGTTCCCTAAGGAGCTGCTCACAGGTGCGTGTGCGGGGGGGCCCGGCTGCGTCCCCTTCCCGCCGGGCCGCAGGTTGGGACCCGCCCGGCTGTTCCCCTGCAGGCCTCATCTGCCTGGGGACCTACCTCCTGGCCTTCATCTTCACGCTGAACTCCGGCCAGTACTGGCTCTCCCTGCTGGACAGATACGCGGGCTCCATCCCCCTGCTCATCATTGCGTTCTGCGAGATGTTCGGGATCGTCTATGTGTACGGCATCGACAGGTACGAGGGAGGAGGTGGCGGGGAGCTGGCCGGGGCCGGCCTCGGGGGCGCAGGGCAGACAGCAGAGCAGCAGCCCCGAGTCCCGGGAGGGGGCTCCGCAGGGCCCCCCAGGGGCCGTCCATGCCCCTCTGGCTTCCGGACTCTCCTACCCCTATCTGTGCAGACGAGCGCTGACAGCAGCGTTGGGAGACCGCCCAGAACTTGGGGTGTGTGGCGTGGAGGCCACGGCGGGGGCAGGCCCTCTGCCACGCGGCCGAGCAGGAGCCTCGGTCTGGGTGCCCACAGCAGGCCGGGTGCAGGTGCAGCAGAGGAACGAGGGGTGGGTGGGCAGTGGGGCTGGGGTCCTCAGGCCAGGGTGCCTATGGTGTGGGGGGGCTGTTCCTCCCTGCAGTCCAGGCCTTTCCAGAGGGGGGCCCTTCATCCCCCACTTGGCCAGACATCTGGGCGCTCACCTTGCTGGGTGGGGCGGCCACCAGAGAGCAGCCTGAGAAGCTATCGAGGCGAGCTGCTTCTGAGAGCAGGTGTGCAGGCCAGGTGTGCACACAGGTGTGCAGGCCAAGTGTGCAGAGACACAGGTGTGCAGAGACACAGGTGTGCAGGCCAGGTGTGTGCAGAGACACAGGTGTGCAGGCCAGGTGTGGGCAGGCACAGGTGTGCAGGCCAGGTGTGCAGGCCAGGTGTGTGCAGGCACAGGTGTACAGGTACAGGTGTACAGGCCAAGTGTGCAGAGACACAGGTGTGCAGGCCAGGTGTGTGCAGGCACAGGTGTGCAGGCCAGGTGTGTGTAGCCACAGGTGTGTGCAGGCCAGGTGTGCAGGCCAGGTGTGTGCAGGCCAGGTGTTCAGGCCAGGTGTGTGCAGGCCCAGGTGTGCAGGCCAGGTGTGTGTAGGCACAGGTTTGTGCAGGCCAGGTGTGCAGGCCAGGTGTGTGCAGGCACAGGTGTGTGCAGGCCAGGTGTGTGCAGGCCAGGTGTGTGCAGGCCAGGTGTGCAGGCACAGGTGTATGCAGGCACAGGTGTGCAGGCCAGGTGTGCAGGCACAGGTGTGCAGAGACACAGGTGTGCAGGCCCAGGTGTGTGCAGGCACAGGTGTACAGGCACAGAGATGTGCAGGCATAGGTGTGCAGGCCAGGTGTGTGCAGGCCCAGGTGTGTGCAGGCCAGGTATGTGCAGGCCCAGGTGTGTGCAGGCCAGGTGTGTGCAGGCACAGGTGTGCAGGCCAGGTATGCAGGCACAGGTGTGCAGAGTCACAGGTGTGCAGGCCAGGTGTGTGCAGGCCAGGTGTGCAGGCACAGGTGTGCAGAGACACAGGTGTGCAGGCACAGGTGTGCAGAGACACAGGTGTGCAGGCCAGGTATGTGCAGGCACAGGTGTACACAAGCCAAGTGTGCAGAGACCAGGTGTGTGCAGATACAGGTGTGCACAGGTGTGTGCAGACCAAGTGTGCAGAGGCCACGTGTGCAGGTACAGGTGTGCAGCTGAGGGGCAGGCCAAGGTACACAGGGTTGGCCACGCTCTGGTAACCATGCAGTGCAGGTTTGGCCGTGCGCCTGGCCCCACAGCTGTGCAGCCGTGCCTGGCACTGTGCGTGTCCACACGTCCATCTGTGAAAGGCCCAGAGCGCAGGGCGAGGCAGGCGGTCAGCGTCTCGCCCAGGTCAGCCGACACCGTCCCGGCCTCTGCCTCCAGGTTCAACAAGGACATCGAGTTCATGATCGGGCACAAGCCCAACATCTTCTGGCAGGTCATGTGGCGGGTGGTCAGCCCCCTGATCATGCTGGTCATCTTCCTCTTCTACTTCGTGGTCGAAGTCAGCAAGGAGCTGACCTACAGCGTCTGGGACCCCAGCTACGTGAGTGCCCAGGGCTGCCCATGCCGGGGAGGGTCGCAGGTCGGGCGGAGGCCGTGCGTGTGCTCAGGGCAGGGTTGCAGGTCGGGGTCACAGGGTCGCAGGTCGGGCAGAGGCCATGTGTGTGCTCAGGGCAGGGTTGCAGGTCGGGGTCGCAGGGTCACAGGGTCGCAGGTCGGGCGGAGGCCATGTGTGTGCTCAGGGCAGGGTCGCAGGTCGGGTCACAGGGTCGCAGGTCGGGTGGAGGCCCTGCGTGTGCTCACCCCTGGCCTGGTTCTCCCCCAGGAGGAGTTCCCCAAATCCCAGCAGGTCGGGTACCCGCCCTGGGTGTACGTGGTGGTGGTGGTCGTGGCCGGCGTGCCCAGCCTCGTCATCCCCTGCTTCGCCGTCTACAAGTTCATCAGAGGCCGCTGCCGGCGGCCAGGGGACCAGCAGGGCCTGGTCAGCACGCAGTCCACAGCCTCCGTGAACGGGGACCTCAAGTACTGAGGGGCCCAGCCCCAGGCTGCGTGTGTCTGCGTGTGAGTGCGCACGTGCATGTATGCACACATTCACGTGTATGCATGAGCAGTGCATACACGTGTGCTCCAGCCTGAATGTGTAGACACGTGTGTTGTACGTGTGTATGTTCATTCATGTGTGTGATGTTTCTCCATATGCATGTGTGTCTATGCACACGTGTGTGTGCATGGGAGTTCATGGCAGCATTGCACGTATGCCTGGATATGCATGTATTGTGTGCGTGCAGGCCTGTGTGCACACATGTGCATGTTTCATGGGCGTGTGTGTATGCACATGTATATATGCATTATGTGTGTGCCTGCATCTGTACATATGTAGCTGTATATTTTGTGCATGTGTGGACATGTGCATCGTGCTTACACGTAGAGGCACACTGCTTGTATGCACTGCATGTGTGTGCATATCCAGGTGCACACATGTTCACACACGTGTGCATCTGTGTTTACATGTTCATGGCACACACGTCCACCATGTGGGCTCAGTCTCCTTGTCATGAACACGGTACAGCCTGCCACACAGCCCTGGGTACGTCCCCCAAAGTCAAGAGCTGAGGGGTGGGGAGGCTGCACCTGCTGCACCCCAGGTTGCCATGGAGTCATGGAGCTTCGACCCCTACAGCCATTCCCATTTCCCAGCCCCGCCCTGTGCCCTCCCCCTAGCTACAGACCCTTGACCTAGGGACCCCCGAGGTCAGGGCTGGGGCCCTTTTACCAGAAGCCTGACGAGCCTGTGACGACGTGGCCATCCCACCCCACGCCCTGGCCCCACCGCCCCGGCTTAATGAATACTCACCATTTAATCATTGCTTCTGCCTGCCACGGACAGATGCCCTGGTGCAGCTCAGCGCGGCCCAGCCGGAGAGACACCACCTGTTTTCTTACGGGGACGTGAACTGTGAATTTTTAGCCAGATGTTGGGAGAGAGGGTTACAGGGTAACTTGGCCCTGGCCCCTGCCACCAAGGACGCTGCATGCCTCCTGGCCCCCCTGGAGCCCAGGGCTGTGTCAGGGTGGATGGCCCTGGGACTTGGCACCAACCTCAGCCCCGCGCGAGCTGGGCCTGTGGCATCTGCTTCCACAACCGGCCGCCTCCACGTTCCGCAGAAAAGCCTGAGTGCCTCCCTTCAATCAGACTTTCTAGAATTCTCACAAGTGGGGCTGGGATGCTGGGGGTCCCCTCCCTCCCGGACCCCGGCCACAAACTCCAGTCCTGCGGTTCCAGCCCCCCGGCCCCCCGCAGACACGGAGCAGGGCGGAGCTGGGACGTGTTCTGACCGCTCAGCACTCCCCTCCGCCGCCCTGCGGTACCCCTGGCGCAGCCCAGCCAGGTGTGCCATCCAGGAGGCCGGCGGGCGTGTGGCACCTCCGGAGCACAGTGCTGCTGCTTGGCATCCTTGTCAGCGAGACCCACAGGCAGGTTCATGGACATCAAGTGTCCCCGTCTAAATAAACCACTGCATCCGCCGTTCTCTGTGTGCGTCCAGACGGGCGAGTGTGGCCCCAGGGACGGTGTGGCTGCAATCAAGACGCTGTCCACAAAGCTATGGCCGGGACAGGCTGGGCATTGGGCAGGACTGTCTGCCTCCCAAAGGCCCTGTCCCTGCTGTGCTCAGTGGGGGTCACCCCAGGGACTCCTGTGGCTCTGGGGAGGGTGTGGGCTCCACTCTGAGGCCCCCAGGCTGGGCTAGGGAGCAGGTGCAGGCCACGTAGGACTGGCCAGGAAGCCACGCTCAGACTCCTGAGGTGTCAGGAGACAGGTGTGGCCTGAGGACTAAGCCCCCCCTGCCTGTGCTGCCCCAGAAGCAGGGAAGCCACGGCCACCACAGCCACATGTGGCCGGGCAGCAGCCTTTATCTGCCGACCCCATCGGGAACTGCGTGGCACGGGGAGGTCAGGGGCTGCCAGGGTCCCGGGTGGAGGGTGGGGGTCCCTGGTGATGGATGTTCGGGTCTTGAGGTGTCCACGTCCTCGCCTGGACTCAGCTTCACAGGACGTGGCCACCTTGGCACACAGGGTGGGGGAGGGGAGCGGGGGCCTCTGGCCCTGTCACCAATGAGCATGAGTCTGCATTACCTCAACGTCCAAATGCTCGTTACAGATAAATAACTAAAATCAACTCACGTGCCCCTGAGCGTCCCCACAGGAGCACACGGCTGTCGCGGGGACAGCTCTCTCCGTGGTGGCACCTGCCTGCAGCTGGCATTGGACGCGCTCGTGGGAGAGGGGCCGGGGATGCGGGCACAGCCAGGCCCCAGGTTACCAATTAACCGGGCTCCACCGGCTTTCCTTTAAATAAACCGGAGGACGCGACGGAGGGGACGCTCGGGCTCCAGGCCAGCAGAGGGTGCAGGTGCGGTGTGGTCTGGACGCTCCCAGAGCTATGGCCCAGGACCTCAGCCCAGACCCCGCCATGGACGCGCGGGAGGACGAGAGGCCCCGGTGGGACAACAAGCTCCAGTACCTGCTCAGCTGCGTGGGGTTTGCTGTGGGGCTGGGGAACATCTGGAGGTTCCCGTACCTGTGCCAGACCCACGGCGGAGGTGAGCCCACCAGCCACACCTGGGTACCCAAGGGGCTGGCCTTCCCCACCCCGACCCCTGGGCAGTGCCACTGTCCCGGGAAGCCAGACACGCGGGCCCCAGGAAGAGCCCGGCCTTGGCGTCTGCGCCCCGAGGACTTCAAGGGTCCGCACACAGGGTCCCAGGCCAGCACGCAGCTCTGTCCCCAGCGTCGCTGCCCCTCGGTGTGGAGCCGGTCTCCGGGGCGACCACCCCGGCGTCTCCCGGGTGACGGGAGCCCCGGGCTCACCAGCAGTCACAGCACACGGATGCACCAGTGTGGCCACACGCGTGCACCAGCCAGGGGGGGCTGCTCAGGGCTGTCGTAGCCCGAGTGCCCCGTGTGACGGGCAGGCCTGGAGTGCCCGCCCCTCCCAGTGAGGAAGCTGGGGACGTCCTCCAGGGGCCAGGGCCTCGGACGCAGAGGTCGGGGGAGGGGCCTCTCATCAGGGATGCAGGCGAGAACATTCTGTCTTCGTCCTCCCCGGGCTGTGCTGAGGGGCGGTCTCACCCCAGCCCGTCCCTCGGGATTTTGTAAAGAGCGCCCCCATATCTCGCGCGGCTGCACTCACCCTCCTCGATCCTGGGCAGTTCCGGGGTCTTCTGAGCCGGTGGCCCTTCCTCGTCCTCACGCCAGCTCCTGCTCCGGGTGTCTGCTCGCCCACTCCGCCTGTCCACACTGGCCATGCCCACTCCGCCTGTCCACACTGCCTGTGCTCACTCTGCCTGTCCATACTAGCCACTTACACACTGTCCACACTGGCCGTGCCCACTCTGCCTGTTCACACTGCCTGTGCTCACTCTGCCTGTCCATACTAGCCACTTACACACTGTCCACACTGGCCGTGCCCACTCCGCCTGTCCACACTGGCCGCACACACTCTGCCTGTCCACACTGCCTGTGCTCACTCTGCCTGTCCATACTAGCCACTTGCACACTGTCCACACTGGCCGTGCCCACTCCGCCTGTCCACACTGGCCGTGCCCACTCCGCCTGTCCACACTAGCCGCACAGACAGCCTCTGAGTCTGCCCCACAGTGCCGCCCGGCTGGTTTATTCTCCCAGGAGGCTGAGTATGCAGCCAGCGGCTATGCCAACCGCACCTGGCCAGAACTGGGGCCGGCCACCGGCAGCACGCCAGGCGCCCCGACGGGGAGCGAGGGTGGCCGCCCCTGACGCCGTGTCCCCGCAGGGGCCTTCCTCATCCCCTACTTCATCGCCCTGGTCTTCGAGGGGATCCCGCTCTTCCACATCGAGCTCGCCATCGGCCAGCGCCTGCGCAGGGGCAGCGTTGGGGTGTGGACGGCCATCTCCCCCTACCTGGGCGGCGTAGGTAGGCCGCCCCCTTCTCGCTCCCCAGGAGGACCCGCTCTGCGCGTGGGCGGACCGCCCCTCCCCTGCCGCGTGACGCTTTGTCCTCGCTGTCTGCAGGGCTGGGCTGCTTCACGGTGTCCTTCCTGGTCAGCCTGTACTACAACACCATCCTCACCTGGGTGCTGTGGTACTTCCTCAACTCCTTCCAGCACCCGCTGCCCTGGAGCAGCTGCCCCCTGGACGGCAACAGGACGGGTGAGGGCGTGGCCAGTGTGGACAGGCGACCTCTCCTGGTCACCGGTCCCCGCCAGATCCAGGGGCCACCCAGATCCCCATCCGCTCACACACCAGGCCTGGGCCTTGCTTCCCAGTCTCAGCCTCAGGGGGAGGCGGGAGAGCACGGCTGGGCTGCCGGGTGGGGGCCGCTCCAGCGCAGGGTCAGCCGTGCCGGCGCCCATGGCCCTGCTGGCTCTCGGGGCAGGGCGTGCACTGGGCCTGGGCCCTGTGGCCGGCCCGTGACGGGACCGCTGGCCGCAGGGTTCGTGGCGGAGTGCCAGGGCAGCAGTGCCGTGAGCTACTTCTGGTACCGGCGGACACTGAACATCACTGCCGACATCAGCGACAGCGGCACTGTCCAGTGGCGGCTGCTCGTCTGCTTGGTCACCTGCTGGGCCGTGGTGTACCTGTGTGTCATCAGAGGCATCGAGACCACTGGGAAGGTGAGAGCGGCTTCCTCCGGCTCCGAGGCCCCCTCCCCGCACTGCCAGTGCTGGCTTGGCATGGGGGGGGGGCAGGCGCACTCGGGGCCCCACGGGCGGCTTCTCATCCTGGTGACAGTCTCTGCCCTGAACCGCACTCTGTGCCAAGGCAGCCACGCCGGCTCTTCCGGCGGCCACCGTGGCGTCACCCTGCCCCTCCATCTCGGTGGACAGCGCCTCTCGTAGCCACCGCTCCACTGGGTCCGGCCTGAGGAGCCCCCACTCAGAGCCAGCGCCTCCCGGGCGGCTCGGGTTTGCCTCTGCCTCCCGACCGTTCCCCGTCTGGTCCTCCTCCTCCCATCTTTCCGCCTCCTGCGCGGCGGGGGCACTGTCAGGCTTCTGACTCTCGCTGGATCCCAGAGCAGCGCCAGGGCGGAGGGCGCATGTGGCTCACGGTCTGGAGGCTTGGGCTCCGAGATGGGCAGCGCCTTGGGTTCAGGCAGCCGGGCGGCTGCAGGGTGGCGAGGGACCACCCCGGGGGCAGAGACACAGGGGGCTCACAGGCGAGAAAGAGCAGACACTGGTTTCTCTCCTAGGCGACTGGCTTCTCAAGGCCTTCCCTTGGGGCCACTGGGGTACACCGGGGTGGGGGGGTCTTGAATACTCGCGGCGGGGCCAGGGCTCCTCACGCCCCCTGCTCTGGGGCGGCCCACGCAATCCAGCAGCCACCGGCCTGAGCCTTTTCCCACGAGGCTCTGAGGACAGAGCCGGCGACCAGACCCTGCGGCTCTCACAGATCATCCTGTTAGGAACGCACTGGGGAGGCCCCGTGGCTTTGGTCTGTGTGGGGATGTGGGGCCGGCCCTGGCCCACCGCGGACTGGGAGCCACCAGGACAGGGGAAAGAGGGGGCTGGGCTGAGAGCCTGAGGCGTGCACAGGAGGGCCCCAGGCGGACGAGGGGCAGCCTGCGGTGGGGGGAGGGGGCCTGCCTGTCCCGAGTGCCGGTGCCCACCTTAGCTGACCTCCGGGGCCCGTGTGACCATCCACCTTCAGAGCTTGACCCAAAGAGCCGTGCCTGTGTGGTCACCCTGGGCCACGTGAGCGGCCACAATGGGGCGTGGCCCCTCCCTCGCGCCTGCAGGGCCGCTGTGCGTCTGACCCGGTGTCTCTCCCAGGCCATCTACTTCACGGCCCTGTTCCCTTACCTGGTGCTGACCATCTTCCTCATCAGAGGCCTGACACTGCCCGGGGCCACGCACGGGCTCCGCTACCTGTTCACCCCCAATGTAAGTGGGGGGGGGCAGGGGACACCCAGCGGGCAAGGGAGGAGGGCCTCGGGGTCTCAGCAGGGTTGGGGCAGGGACTTTGGTCTGGGGGCGTGGACTGGTGCACCTGCAGGAAGTCCAGGTGCCAACGAGGTGGGGCTGTGGGGGAGGGGCCGGCGGGGATCAGCTGTCACCTGGGGCAGGGGCGTCCAGCAGGTGCGGCACACAGGACCAAGGGGCTTCTCAGAGCCTACAGCGCTTCTAGACCATTCCATCGGTCCAGGACCCCAAGGGGGTTTCCAGAGCTGCCAACCGCCACCAGGAGTCGGCTGCACACCTGGGCATGAGGCTGTCTGCCCAGACACCCAGCAGTGGGCAAATGGGACAGTGGGTGCAAACACCCCTGCCCAGGGGCCTCACACGGCCAAAGCCACGCGTGGGAGAGGGTGGGAGCATGCCCGGGTCAGAGTCGGCTCAGATCTGGTTCTAGGCCCCAACACAGAGTGCCAGCCACGCTCTGCCGTGGGCCTGACCAAGCCACAGCTTGCTGGCCGCATCGCAGAACAGGGGAGCCGCGTCAGCTGCCACGCCAAGCAAGCTCCCTCCGGGCACAAAGTCCTGAACGGTTCTTGGAATCTGTACAGGTCACACCTGGTTATGGCGTGACCCAAAAGGGCCAGGGAACGTTCTGGAACAGCGTCTGCTATGTTCACGTCCCAGATGCAGATTCTCCAGAACCCGCGGGTGTGGCTGGACGCAGCCACCCAGATCTTCTTCTCCCTGTCCCTGGCCTTCGGTGGACACATCGCCTTTGCCAGCTACAACCCGCCCAGGTGGGCAGCTGCCCCAGCTTGCTTGGCACCCTGGCACTGCGGTGCCAGCCAGCAAAGGCTGAGCTGGGCACGGTGCTGTGGGACCTGCTGGCCTGGGGTGGGCTCCAGCTGGCTTGTCCGTTCCAGGAGCTGCTGTGTGTGCCCAGCCTGACTGTGGCCTGGGGCAGGTCTGGGGCCCACAGGCACTGAGCGCAGCTCTGAGCCTCTCCACAAATGGTCAAGGAGCGGAGTGACGCAGTGGGGAGGGGCCCAGGCTCGGTGGGCGGGGGGCCCTGAGTACAGCCCTGTGTGAGGGGCCCAGGCTCGGTAGGGGGACCCTCAGTGCCCCCGTGTGTGGGGTCCAGGCTCAGTGGGGGGGGACCCTCAGTGCCCCCGTGTGTGCGGCCCAGGCTCAGTGGGCGGGGGCCCCTGAGTACAGCCCCGTGTGAGGGGCCCAGGCTCAGTGGGGGGGGCCCTCAGTGCCCCCGTGTGCAGGGCCCAGGCTCGGTGGGGGGGGACCCTCAGTGCCCCCGTGTGCGGGGTCCAGGCTCAGTGCGGGGGGACCCTCAGTGCCCCCGTGTGCGGGGTCCAGGCTCAGTGGGGGGGGACCCTCAGTGCCCCCGTGTGCGGGGTCCAGGCTCAGTGGGGGGGGACCCTCAGTGCCCCCGTGTGTGGAGCCCAGGCTCGGTGGGCGGGGGCCCCTGAGTACAGCCCCGTGTGCGGGGTCCAGGCTTGGTGGGGGGGGACCCTCAGTGCCCCCGTGTGCGGGGTCCAGGCTCGGTGTGGGGGGGTCCTCCCGAGGCCCTGAGTGCTCCCGTGTGCAGGAACAACTGTGAGAAGGACGCCGTGGTCATCTCCCTGGTGAACAGCATGACCTCCCTGTACGCCTCTGTCGCCATCTTCTCCGTCATGGGCTTCAAGGCCACCACGGACCACGGGCAGTGCCTGGACAGGTGAGGCCGGGCCACGCCGGGCAGGGCGGGGCAGGCACGCCGGCGTTCCCGAGGATGCTCACTGGAAAACTCGGGTGTGGATGGAGCTGAGGGCGCCCTGGGGGACGTGGGCCCCGAGTCGGGGACAGCCCCAGGGGGCGGGAGGGGTGCCCCCAGAGCCTCTGGGGGCTGCCACCCGACCCCATGCCCCCGGGGCCTCCAGGATCACAGGCGGCCTCCTCCACTCTGGGACGTGCACAGCGCACGGCCAGAAGGCAGCCCCAGGACGCCGACGCCGCCCGAGCGACCCTGAGGCCCTCCGGACACGGCTCATTCCGGGTGTCGGGTGGGCTGCAGCCTCTGGCACAGGGAGCCCTGCCCCCGCAGAGTACGCATCCCCAGGGGGCTCCAGGCACGCGGGGGGGCAGGGCTCCTGCTGAACCCGTCGGCACCCAGGACAGCCCCCGTGTGCAGAACCAATGGGTGGCGCCTGTGCCAACCTCACATCACTCAGAGGGAGGAGGCAGTGGACAGTCCAGCCACGGCCAGTGCCCCAGGAACACTGTGTGAGCGTGTGTGCCTCACGTGTATGTGCGCCTCACGTGTGTGCACCTCACATGTGTGCACCTCACATGTATATGTGTACCTCACGTGTGCCTGACGTGTCTGTGCGCCTCATGTGTCTGTGCACCTCACGTGTATGTGCGCCTCATGTGTGCGCCTCACGTGCACCTCCCCTCAGTGCCACCCTCACCGGCGCAGGAGCTTCTCCCGCTCCTCCACCCAGACCCCAAGGACAGGGTCCTGTCAGGTGCTGGCCGGGCTCCCAGGGTGCTGTGGGGCACGGCAAGTGGTGGCCATGCTGCACCGTGCACAGCTGCTCTGTTCCAGGTCTCCTGCTCCTGGGGTCTCTGCCAGCGCTGGGTGAGGGGGCGCTGGGCCAGGGTCCGTGCTCCCGGGGGCCGTGCCCCACACTGTGTTCCCGGGGGCCATGCCCCACACTGGGGGTGCTGGGCTGGGGTCCGTGCTCCCGGGGGCCGTGCCCCACACTGGGGGCGCTGGGCTGGGCTGGGTGCCTGAGGCATCAGGATGAGGTCGCGCTTCCTCCCCCGGCCACACTTGGCCCTGCTCTGCGTGGCTGCGTGAGACCCTGCTTCATACAAGGCCCCAACGCCCCCGCACTGAGCGTGGTCAACAGCGCTGTCACTCATGCCTGGCGCCCACCTGACACGCGGCTTCCTCCGTGAGGCACGTCCCGGCCTCCCGCACTTAGGACACCGGACACGGGGCCTCTGAGCAGCCCGACCGGCTGCCGACAGAACACAGCAAACCTGCGGAAGACATGGCGCCTGAGCGACCCAGGAAGCTCACACGGGAGGGCTGGGCTCGGCTGGGCCCCCGACCGGGAGCCTCAATGCCCAGATCAGGGCTCAGTGGACTGTGTGGGAGGGTGACAGGAGCAGCTGTGTGGACAGCGAGCCCCAAGGCCGACCTTGGGAGCGTGTGACGCCGGGTGTGGGTGCGGGGGCTCCCGGCCCCAGAGTGCCTGACCCTCGAGTCCTGAAGATGGGGGGGCTGGGCCCCTCAGCTGAGCTGCAGAAGCCAACACCCCTGTGCCAGCCGGGGCCTGCAGGGTGAGGCCGCCCCCTCCCGGAGCAGGAGTACACGTGGGTCGCCCACAGGAGCGGAGGCGTGGGCAGGCTGGTCCCCCAGGGTGCCGTGGGCCCTGTGCCTGGACACATCCGCTGGCCCGGGCGGCGGGTGGCAGCACAGCCCCACAGCCCCACCCAGGGTGCCGTGGGCCCTGTGCCTGGACACATCTGCTGGCCCGGGCGGCGGGTGGCAGCACAGGCCCCACAGCCCCACCCCGTGTCCCCGCAGGAACATCCTGGGCCTCATCAACGAGTTCGACCTCCCAGAGCAGAGCATCTCCAGGGCCAGCTACGAGGCCGTCCTCGCGCAGCTCAACGCCACACAGCCGGAGAGGCTGGCCTGGCTGCCCCTGAGGGTCTGCCGCCTGGAGGACTTCCTGGACAAGGTAGTGCACGCGGGGCTGCGGGGCCACCCCGGGAACCCCAGGCGTCGGGCCAGGCCACAGGGCTGCGAGCCTGCCGGAGTCCAGTGGAGCCCTTGTCCAGTGGGGTGGCTTCAGGGCCGGGCTGACGGGCAGCCGGGCGCAGAACCAGGTCCCAGGCACCCGGGGCCTTCTGGGGGGCGGTGGCCGCGGCCTCCATGCAAGCGCACCCACGGCCCGTGCGCGTGGCCCACCGTGGCTTCCGGTTGCAGAGCGCCTCGGGCCCCGGCCTGGCCTTCATCGTCTTCACGGAGGCCGTGCTGCACATGCCGGGGGCGCCCGTGTGGGCCGTGCTCTTCTTCGGGATGCTTTTCACCCTGGGGCTCTCGTCCATGTTCGGCAACATGGAGGGGATCATCACGCCACTCCTGGACATGGGGGTCGTCCCCACGGGGTTCCCCAAGGAGGCCCTCACGGGTGAGTGCACAGCTCAGCCCAGGGATGCCTGCCGCCTCCCCTACAGAGCTCAGGGGCACGAGGCCAGCCCAGCGGCTCCGGGCAGGACACGGGTGGACCCCCGCTGACCACGGCCCGCTGAGGCCACGCCCTCGCCCACTCCAGCAGGCAGGGCGGGTGGGGGAGAAGGGCGGGTGCAGGCCTCCCACCCAGCCCCCTGCACCCCAGGGCTGGCCTGCCTGGCCTGCCTGCTCTCGGCCACCTGCTTCACGCTGCAGTCCGGAAGCTACTGGCTGGAGATCTTCGACAGCTACGCGGCCTCCCTCAACCTCATCATCTTCGCCTTCTTCGAGGTGGTGGGGGTCATCTACGTCTACGGCCTGCGGCGGTGAGCTGAGGTCCACGAGGAGCCCGGGGGCTGGGGAGGGCCCCGCAGCACCGCTGAGCCCCGTGTCCGTGCAGGTTCTGTGACGACATCGCGTGGATGACGGGGCGGCGGCCAGGCCTCTACTGGCGGGCGGCGTGGCTCGTGGCCAGCCCCCTGCTCCTCCTGAGCGTCTTCCTGGCCTACCTCGTCCTGCTGGCCCAGAGGCCGCCGAGCTACCGGGCCTGGAACCCCCAGCACGTAGGTCCTCCCACGGGGATCAAGGGGCCGCAGTGACCCGCAGGGCGACCCTGGTGGGACCGAAGCCCCTCGAGTGAGGGCCTCAGAGCAGCGTCCAGACCCTGGGGACATCGGTCCTTCCAGCCCGCACTTCCCATGCGCTGTGGGGACAGGCAGCCAGGGAAGCGACCGTTCCAAGTGTCTGGGAGAGGTCGGGCGGCAGACTGGAGGAGGTCGCTCCCTGCCTGGTCCACACAGGGGACCACGAAACACCTGGCCTGGGCCGGCCCTCCGAGTGAGCACCAGAACCCCTCAGGGTCCGCCTGGGGGAAGTGAGAAATTTCTGCTTTATCCCGGGTCTCAGACCACACCTCACCTGTCCACAAGTGTCGGAGGCCAGTGGGTGGGGCCACGTGCCCTGCCTTCCCTGAGGGCTTCCACCCAGAGGGAGCCTCAAGCCCCAGCTCCCTCATCCCTGAGCACCCACCCAGGATGCTGCCCTCCGGTAGTCCCAGGGAGGACTGGGGCTGCCTCCGTGAACAGTGGTCGGGTCAGCCTCGCTCTGCCCGAGGCCTGGGGTCTGAGGCCGGGGCCCACCCCTCCAGGCTGAGCTAGCTCTCTCTCTCTCTTGCGCCCCCTGCAGGAGCAGTTCCCCTCCAGGCAGGAGAAACTCTACCCCGGCTGGGTGCAGGCCACCTGCGTGCTCCTGTCCCTGCTGCCCGCTCTGTGGGTCCCGGGCGTCGCACTGGCCCGGCTGGTGGCCAGGTGCAGGAGGCACAGCAGGACGTGTGGCGGGACAGGAGCCTGAGGCCGCAGGACAGCAGGGCCCGCTGGGGGCAGGGATGGCCGTGGGTGACCTCATCACGCCCTCCCGCCGACTCTGCAGGACCCCTGGCTCCCCACGTCTCGGGCCTGCTCTCTCCGGGCGTCACTGCTGACAGCAGCTCTGAGCAGACAGCCAAGGGGACAGGAGCTCGCGGGACCACAGGCGTCTGCCCACCTTCAAATGGGAGGCAGAGTCCACCCAGGGGCACCCCCAGGTCCTGGCTGCCATGGGAGGCCCTCTGCGTCAGTGCTGCCCACACAGCCCCCACAGGGCACCGCCCACACAGCTCAGTGATGGACAAAGGGCAGGCGAATCCAGCCCCAGGCTGACCGCAAGTCCAGCTCAGGACAGGGGACAGGGGTCATCTGCACACGCGTGAGGGGGACTCAGGTGCTGGGAGCCCAGCCAGGGAGGACTCTGGGAGACACCGCCAGTGTCAGTGCCCATGCTCCAGTGACCTCTCGGCCACTCCCTCGCGGTCCCCAGCCGCCCTCCCCGCACCAAGCACCCAGGCAGTCAGCCCCCACCTGCCCACCCCACCCCCGCTTCCTTCTGACCACAGACCCCGGCCTCACACTGCCAGACCAGCACCCACAGAGCCCCCAGCCCTTCCCTGGTGCAGAAACACACGGCTGGCCACGCCCCCGCAGCACCCCACAAGGCTGTAGCACTATGAGCAGCTCTCGGCGCCACAGGTGTGACCAAGCCCCGCCTGCAGGGCAGCTGAGAGCCAAACACCCCCTCGGCCCCCGCACCCCATGCACGTCTGAGCCCACAGTGGCGGAGGCCGACACTTAGCACTCCATCGTGGCAGCCCTCCCCACGCCATGCTGAGACAGGTGGCAGTGAGCATGGGGTGTCACACGGGGGAGCCCACGGCATGAGGGGCGTCCCAGGGCTCAGCCCCGTCCCGCTCACTTGGACGTCACTGCTGACAGCAGCTCTGAGCAGACAGCCAAGGGGACAGGAGCTCGCGGGACCACAGGCATCTGCCCACCTCAGCTCTGCCCCGCGGTGCCCCTTCGGCTGGCCCTCCCGGTTCATGACCTGCCCTCTGCACAGTGGACAGTGCAGGCAGGCCCCCAGCAGGGTGAGCGAGGCCCCCACAGGGCTGGGAAGTGAGGGCAACGCTGTCCCGACACTGCCGCCGTGGCCTGCACATCCTACCACTGCCCTGAACGGCTCCAGGGCTGCCCTTCCCGTCCACACCTCACCTGGCCACCCCGTGCCCAGGAGCTTGGCCTGGAGGGGCCCTCGGGGGCTGGCGGTGGTGGTGTCGGAGCCCTGGTTCAGCGGCCAAGTGGGAAGGGGTGGGGCGTGGGGACAGAGGCCCAGTGGACACCCAGCCTCCAGAAAACTCAGCCACGGATGTGTGGACAGATGGACACTCATGTGAACGTGGACATGGCTCGGGGGCTGCAGAGGGCAATGGCTGACCCGTGTGACACCCCCAGGGGCACGAGCCCTCGATGTGACACCTCTGACTGGCAGGGGCTGGCACAGGAGCAGATGCTGCCCTCATGTGGCCAGAAGTGGCCGGAACAGAGGAGTCCATAGAGGGCCCCTCCCTCCTGGGTGCCGTGTCCATGGGCAACAGCCCCCAGGGGCAGACAGGGCCACCGCCACAAGGTCAGCCAATGGGGGACTACAGTTAGCATGACCAGCAGGGGGCGCTGGGGAGCAGGGCGCAGGCATCTTGGTTTTGGGGGGTGCTATCCCTCAGTCACAGCAGCCCCCACTGGTGACACCAGTGAGCCCCCCCTGGGGGTTCCGCCCCCACCCCCCCGTCAGGAGCTGCTCACTGCGAAGGCCAGAGCTCAGGCAGCGAAGAGGCTGGTGCGCTTCGCCTGTGGGGATCCCATGTCCACAAAGCGGCTACTTGACACTGCATCCCGCCAGCGCTGGCCAGAGGCCTGGCCGCCCTGCTCCCACCCAGCTCCCTGATGGCCCTGGAAGGCAGCAGAGGATGCCCAAGCACCGGGGCCCCTGCCACCCATGTGGGAGACCCGGATGGAGCTCCAGGCTCCAGCCTGGCTCAGCGCTGGCCATGGCGGCCACCGGGGGCGCCGGCGGGTGGGAGCTCTCTCCCCCTCCCGGTCGCTCTCAAATGAACCAATAAACCTGTGAATCACGAAAGCTCAGCTTTTCCAAGGTTCAGCACTCGGTGAAGCCCGAGAACCGAGTGACAGCACAGCATGGCTTGGGGTCCCCTGGGCATCGGCGCAGTGACCAGGGTCTGGGGTCCCCCGGGCATTGGCTCAGTCACCAGGGTCTGGGGTCCCCTGGGCACGTCGGCTCAGTCACAGGACGGTCTGGGGTCCGGCTCAGTCACCAGGGTCTGGGGTCCCCCGGGCACGTCGGCTCAGTCACCAGGACGGTCTGGGGTCCCCCGGGCACGTCGGCTCAGTCACCAGGGTCTGGGGTCCCCCGGGCATGTCGGCTCAGTCACAGGACGGTCTGGGGTCCGGCTCAGTCACCAGGGTCTGGGATCCCCCAGGCATCGGCTCAGTCACCAGGGTCTGGGGTCCCCCGGGCACGTCGGCTCAGTCACCAGGGTCTGGGGTCCCCCAGGCATCGGCTCAGTCACCAGGGTCTGGGGTCCCCCGGGCGTCGGCTCAGTCACCAGGACGTCTTCCAGACGAGCAGCAAAGGGGCACATCCTGTGCCATAAAACCCGGCACGAGGCGCCAGGAGCCCTGTCCAAGGTCCACGTCCATGGCCCCATCTGCGACATCCTGGAAGGTTCTGGAATTGCTCACAGCAGCTGACCCGTTACACAGGTGCCAGCTCGGCCAGGCTTCAGGCTGCCCAAGCCGGCCCTTAGGCGGGGGCCACTCCTTCACCAAGATCCTCCCCCGACGCTGCCCTTCCTGCTCAGTAGGGTCCTCGGGACGCATCTAGTCCCCTGCACGCTGGGGCCTGGGGAAGGGGCTCCCTGCTCGTCCTCGCTGGGCACTAGGCGGCCCCACGCTGCCCGCCAGATGCGTGGCTCCAGCACGCGGCTCCAGACTCCCCCACGGCGTCCACGTGTCCACCTGCCCTGTTGTCCGAGGACGGGAAGGGAGTCCACACACACTGCACCAGACACTGGCTCCAGGGGGCCACTGCAGGGATGGGGGCAGGGGCGGGGCGAGGGGAGGCCGGGGCAGGGCTGCACAGCGGACACCTTGGCTCAGGGACGCTCAGCCTGGACTTTGGATGAGGGGGTGGGTGGCTTGCTGCTGCCAGGTACGTGTGGGTCAGCGCCCTGGGGCCTCCTCACTCAAGCTGGGCAGCGTAACCAAGCACAGAGCACAGGGCTTCCCCCAGCAGCCCTGGATCACGCGGGGGTGATGAGCAGGTCCAGGGTGGGGCCCATGCTCACAGGCCCACGGCCCACGGCCAGGTCTCCCACTGCCTCGGGCCATCCGTGGCCGGGGTCATGAGAGGTCTTGGCAGTGGGCTCTGCTCCCCTGAGGACAGCAGGGAGGGGACTGACCTGAAGGAAGGAGCCCCCAAGGACAGGCCCTGCCCTGTGTCACAGACGGCCCCTCCCCCGACAGCGATGTGCCCGGCTCCTCCGGCCTCAGTCCAGGATGGTCTTGAAGTCTGCGGTCAGGGCCGGGTCAGTCGCGGCCTCCAGGGCGGCCATTGTGGCCTCGGGCAGCTTCCCATGCAGCTGTGCCTGGGCTGCAGAAGTCGGGCAGTCAGGCCCCTTTGGTCGGTCCCCGGGGCGGGACACAGGCCGGGGTCCGGGAGGAAGCACGGAGCTTGGCCTGGCCACCCGGGGCGGCCAGCGAGGGTTCATGGCCCGGCATACCCGGCACACCCAGCTCAGCCAGGCGCCCGGGGGCTCTCCCCCCGCTTACCTGTCCTGAGCGCCCGCAGCAGGCACTTGTAGCTGGCTCGGTACCGGCCCAGCCGGCGTGCGAACGCGCAATAGCAGAGCCACCGCGCGGCTTCCGCAGGGAACAGGCCCGAGGCGCCCTTGGCCCCCAGCGACATCCCTGGGGGCAGAGCACGGCTGGTGACCCCCAGACCCCAAGCTCCTGCCTTCCCCCCAGGAGACCAAGCGCCCTCAGCAGCGGCCTGACTCGCCCGGGGTCCCTGCAGTGCAGGCACACGTGCGGGCGAGGCACACGTGTGGGCGAGGCAGATGCACTTGCTCCCGGGCATCCACACCCGCCAGCCCCGCAGGCACCCCGCAATCCCCGATGGCACCATGCCCGCCCACCTGCGACCCCACAGCGTACCGCCTACCCGCGACCCCACGGCAGCGCAGCCCTGGCCCCAGGCACCTGGGTTCTTGGCTCTCAGCATGGAGTAGCAGCAGGACGCGGTGTCCGAGATGACCCGCAGGAAGAAGGAGGGGTTCCTGCGAACGTGCTGGTTAAACGGAAGCCGTAGCACACACGCATGGAACCTGGGGGAGGGCGCAGGCGTCAGAGGACGCGGTCCCTACCAGGGCGTGCTGTGCGTGTGCAGACCGGTGCCTGCTTGTCCGCCTGTGTGCGCGCAGGGGCACACGTGTGCTCACGCGCGCACGACAGGGTCTCCCTGACCACCGCAGCCTGCTGTGGACAAGGCGAGGCTGTCCACTCGGCCAGTGCCCTTTCCCAGCCACACCACCGAGGGCCCCCCTGCCGCCTGAGGGGGGACACACTGGGCGGGGACGGGGCCTTGGCCCTGTGGTCGGCTAAGTCAGGGTGCTCCGTGGGAGCCCACGGGAGACCTCTGCCCGCAGGACCCCGTGCCAGGCCTGCTGGACTCAGCCTGTGGGCTCGAGTCAGCTGCACCCCAGGCACTGCTGGGACACAGGTGGACACGTGTGGAATGCACCCACCCGCGACGTCACAGTCCAGCTCCTCTCCCCACGCCTGCCTCCAGGGATCCAAGTGCCCAGGACATTGTGTGCCCGACCCTTCCCGACACAGCAGCCACCAGCCCTTCTGCCCCGTGGACGGGGAGGGAGCCACATGTGGCTGTGGCAGTCCTCGGGGCCTGAATGCGGGCTTAGGCCCTGTGGCTAGAACGGCTCCCGTGGCTGACTCGTGACCTGTGGGCGATCCCTGTGGACAATGACCCTGTGTGTGTGGCCCCGTCCCAGGTACACCGCGAGGACCTCTGCTTCCGGGGCCGGGCGGGTGGCAGGTGACGGCCACCACCTGCCGACTGCAGGCTGAGAGCCAGCGGCTTCTGCGTGTCCCTGGAGACAGGGTCGCTGGAGGTCAGTTCCCGCCCGAGCTGCAGGGGGCAGCGGCTTCCTGGAAACCTCAGGAGCCAAGTCCCCGGGGCACAGAGGCTGAGGCACGGGCACGGCCAGGCCAAGGGCACAGCGCCCGAGCCCGGAGGACACGGCCTGCAGGGGAGCTGCCCGTCCACCCCCCGTCCCCAGGATCAGCGAAGAACAGGGAATGTTCCAGAAGCACCATCAGCCATGGGCAGGAGCCCGTGTGTGGACGCCAGGCTGGCAACGTGCTTGGAGCCACTGCCACCCTCCGCTCTGTACCCGACCGCGCCCTGTGTCTCCTGCCCAGCCGGCTGCTAACTCAGCCGCCTCTGAGCCCGACTGCCTGCCCCAGGACGTGGGCCACTGTCCCCACCCGCAGGTGGGCGTGGAGTTGCCCGAGGCGGAAGCCAGGGACTCACCTGTAGGCCTGCAGCAGGAGGATCTTGTACAGGTTCACGTAGACCGTGTGGAGGCTGTTCACCTGCGTGGCCGGGGCAGCGGGGCGTCATGGGCACACGCTGGGAGCCCCTGGGCAAGGAGCCACCGTCCCCGGGGAGTCAGCCAAGCCCTGGCCAGGCGGGGGGTGGGGTGCCCAGCAGGGAGCCTCACCCTGAGCGTGCTGAGGCCAGGGAGGGCGGTGACCAGCCCCACGCATGCACACCCACAAGCCCACGTGCCCTTCACACAGGTGCCCCTGCCCCTCACACGGACGCACACACCGTCAGGCACGTGTGCCTGGTGCGCGCTAGCCACACCCGATCGCTCAGGTCTCGGCCGCTGCCCGCTCACCTGCAGGTCCAGAAACAACCCATGACACTTCAGCCGCAGGACCGCCAAGAGCTTGCGGCGCAGGCCCCTCCCGGCCTGGACGCCGGGGTTGAAGGTGAGGCTGGCCCTGACGGACGTCCCTGCAAAGCTGACACAAGGGCACGCTGCACACCCAGCCCTGCCCGAGTGTGGCCCCGAGAACCCGTCCCCATCCTGGCCCTGGGTGTGGCTGATGGGGACGCCTGCCCGCCCTGCCCCGGGGTGGCTCCGAGAATCCATCCTTGTCCCCATCCTGGCCCTGGGTGTGGCTGACGGGGACGCCTGCCCGCCCTGCCCCGGGGTGGCTCCGAGAATCCATCCTGTCCGCATCCTGGCCCGGTGTCGCTGACGGAGATGCCTGCCCACCTGGCTCCAAGAATCCGTCCCCGCAGAGCCTGGGACGTGGCCTGCAGGGTGACGTCCACCCAGGACTTGGGCTTGCTCATCAGCGACAGACGAACGAGCCCTGGGGAGACCCGGGCAGGCCTCACCAGGAAGGAGGCGCCCGGCAAACCACACAGCCGGGAGCCTGGACGCCAACGGTGGCCCCACGCCCGACACTCGGTGGGCGACGTCTCGTCCCTGGACACAGCACAGAGCACCTCGGCCCGCGCCTCAGTGGCCCTGGCTGAAGGCAGCGCCCAGGGGCAGGAAGCAGAGGCCTCCCCACCCCGAGCCACACGGCAGCGGCGGAAATGAACTTCAGTGTCATCAACGTTCCAGAACAGGTGTCTCCCTGTGGCCGCGTGGCCGCTAAGCCCCTTGTGCGGGCTGCGCCGTCACACCGCCAGCATGCCGGTCGGCCAGGGCTCCTTGGAAGCACCGGGGTCTCCAGTGCGGGCCTCCCGGGCCTGGCCAGCTCCGAGCGCCCAACGCCGTGGTCTGCAGCTTGCTCCAAGCCTGGGCAGAACCCCCGGGAGCCGCCACTGAGCACCTGCTGCCCGGTGCACCCCGAGAACCGAGTGGGAGGAGCGTGGGCACCCAGCACCCGCGTGCGGGGAGAGGCCTCTGCCTCGCGGCCGCTGATGCTCAGCTGCTCCCCTGGGGTTGTGTCCCGCCTGCACCCACCCTGAACTCCCGTGCCAGCGTTTCTCCGCACGTCTGTGAGGCGAGCGGGTGTCGGTCACGTCTCCCGCCGCAGCCACAGGAACCCCCTCGTGCCCCTCACCCGCTCCTCGCGGGGTTAACGCATTCGCTGGGCAGAGGCGGCCTCCTCCGCGGTGCGCCACTGCGTCACCGGGGCTGCGGCTGGGGTGGCCCCAAATCTGGCCGGGCCTGCCTTCACCCCACAGTTATTCGGTCTCCTTCCGGCCGCGGCTTGAAGCCCTCGGCCACGTGTGCCGGACACCCAGATGCAGAGCTCCGGAGCGGCTCTGGAGCCACTCCTGACGCGGCCACGACAGCCCCAGGGCGCCGGGGCCCCAGCTGTCCCAGCACCGGTACACACCTGCTTCCCCCACGCCCGCCGACAGGCTCCCTGGCTTTGCTAGTGTGTCCCGAGGGGCACGTCTCCCGACGGCGTCACCCACAGCTCGGCAGCGCTGGAGGCAGGGAGTGGGGGCGCCTGTCCTCCAGGGAGCCGAGTCCGTGGGCGAGGGCGTGGTGGCGGGGGCGGGCCCACACGGCTGCCGGTGCAGCGGACGGCAAGAAGCCCTGGACCATCCGATCTGAGTCCCAAGGACGAGGACAAACCACCCAGAGCCAGGGCAGGCTGGGCAGCCGGGCACCCCAGGTGGACAGGACACGGGGTTGCGGGGGACAGACAGGGCCTGCCCCACCCCCACGCAGCAGGTGCCCCGCGAGCACTCTGGGAATGGGGCTCTGTCCAGACCCGGACAGTTAACTGCAGAGTAACAGGCACTGCCCACACACGGAGAAGGAAACACTGACTCCCCCTCACGTCACTCGTGGCTGTGCCGAGCCTGAGGCCAGGCTGTGAGCTCTTGGCGTGGGCACACCAAGACGGCTACCAGACCACACGTGTCCTGCCAGAGATCCGGGGGCCCAGGCTGCTCCTGCACTCCACAGCCTGCACCAAAGCGCCGGGAAAATGTGCCTGGCAAGCCTCCCACGCCACGGTGGCCACGCTGCGGCCAGCTCTCGGCTGAGGCTCCATGGCGCCCCCCCCCCCCCAGGCCCGCGGCCCTCACCTGGAGTAGTCACAGGACACCTCCAGGGTGCGTGTGTCGAACAGCAGCCCGCACCAGGGGAACAGGCAGTGGGCGGGCAGCTGGAGCGGGGCGGGGCCGTCCGGGGCCACGTCCCCCACAGGGAAGTTCACGACCGTCTTCTCCAGGTTGATGTGGCAGCCGTACTCGGGGACGCCGCTGACCAGGGCCCTGAAGCAGCAGGAGTCCGTCTGCAGACACGAGCTGGACACGGCCGGCAGCTGTGCAGGGACGGGCTTGGGCCGGCCAGCAGGGCCCGAGGCTGCTGTACCCAGCTCCCATGCTCCCTGGGGGCCCGTGGCCACCGCCCTGGCGCGCACCTGCATTCCCCGCCCTGACATTCAGACCCTCCCAGGAGGCCCCGGAGCAAAGGGACCCCCGGGGCAGCCCCTCGAGCGGGCCCAGCTCCCGGCTGGCAGGAGCGGTCTGGCTGGGGGGGTGGGTGGTCCCAGGCCTCGGAAGCCCCGGCACTGTCCCTCTGGGGTCCTTAGCTCTGGGACACGGGAACCACAGCGGTAGTGGCTCCACACAGAGCAGCCTCAGAACACGCACACGGCTGGTCCTGGCCTCACCTCCACGCGATGGGCACGGGCGTCTGTGTGGAGGGCGTGTGGAGGGTGTGGTGTTGTCAGTGCCTGTGGTGTGCACATCTGTGGCACGTGTCTGTGTGGGGTGTCTGTGTGGGGTGTGTCTGTGTGGGGTGTGTCTGTGTGGGGCGTGTCTGTGGCGTGTCTGTGTGGGGCGTGTCTGTGTGGGGCGTGTCTGTGGGGTGTGTCTGTGTGGGGTGTGTCTGTGTGGGGTGTGTCTGTATGGGGCGTGTCTGTATGGGGCGTGTCTGTATGGGGTGTGTCTGTGTGGGGTGTGTCTGTGTGGGGCGTGTCTGTGTGGGGCGTGTCTGTGTGGGGTGTGTCTGTGTGGGGTGTGTCTGTGTGGGGCGTGTTTATGGGGTGTGTCTGTGTGGGGCGTGTCTGTGTGGGGCGTGTCTGTGTGGGGTGTGTCTGTGTGGGGCGTGTCTGTGGCATGTCTGTGTGGGGTGTGTCTGTGTGGGGTGTGTCTGTGTGGCGTGTCTGTGTGGGGCGTGTCTGTGTGGGGTGTGTCTGTGGGGTGTGTCTGTGTGGGGTGTGTCTGTGGGGGTGTGTCTGTGGGGCGTGTCTGTGTGGGGCGTGTCTGTGTGGGGCGTGTCTGTGGGGTGTGTCTGTGTGGGGCGTGTCTGTGTGGGGTGTGTCTGTGTGGGGCGTGTCTGTGGCATGTCTGTGTGGGGTGTGTCTGTGGGGGTGTGTCTGTGGGGTGTGTCTGTATGGGGCGTGTCTGTGTGGGGTGTGTCTGTGTGGGGTGTGTCTGTGTGGGGCGTGTCTGTGGCATGTCTGTGTGGGGTGTGTCTGTGGGGGTGTGTCTGTGGGGTGTGTCTGTATGGGGTGTGTCTGTATGGGGCGTGTCTGTGTGGGGTGTGTCTGTATGGGGCGTGTCTGTGTGGGGCGTGTCTGTGTGGGGTGTGTCTGTGTGGGGCGTGTGTGTGGGGCGTGTCTGTGTGGGGCGTGTCTGTGTGGGGCGTGTCTGTGGGGGTGTGTCTGTGTGGGGTGTGTCTGTGGGGGCGTGTGTGTGGGGCGTGTCTGTGTGGGGCGTGTCTGTGGGGGTGTGTCTGTGGGGTGTGTCTGTGTGGGGCGTGTCTGTGGGGCGTGTCTGTGTGGGGCGTGTCTGTGTGGGGTGTGTCTGTGGGGTGTGTCTGTGTGGGGCGTGTCTGTGTGGGGCGTGTCTGTGTGGGGTGTGTCTGTGGGGTGTGTCTGTGTGGGGCGTGTCTGTGGGGCGTGTCTGTGGGGTGTGTCTGTGTGGGGCGTGTCTGTGTGGGGTGTGTCTGTGGCGTATCTGTGGCAGGCTCCTGTGTCGTGGGAACCTGTGTCCTGGTGCCCACAGCTCGGCAGCCCCCACAGCACCCCGGCTGGCAGGTGCGAGCCCTCACCTGAGGAAGGCTTTTGCCTGGGCCAGGTGCGGTGTAACCAGGAGGAAGTCGTCGACCAGACGCAGGAGCACCCTGGGGGACGGGCTCACTTTAGTTCCCTCGCAGCACCCGCGCAGGGGCCAGGAGGGCGTGCACAGCGGGACCTTGCGCCTGCGTCCTGCCCCCGCCGGGCCTCCGTATTGGCTGCACAGGCTGGTGGGATTTGGCACTGACAGCAGAACCTCACAACCAGGCCTGGCTCGGAGCCCTGCTCCAGGAGATGCGACCGAGAGCCAGACCGGGGACGGGGACAGCCAGGCAGGGCACCCTCCTGATCTCGCCCCGCCCGTGGAGCAGCTACACGCACGCACACGCACACACACCCCTGTCGGTGCACACACGGGACCGGCTGGGCTGCCGCGTGGCACGCTCACCCGTCCTGCTGGACGCCGGGGAACAGCCTGTTCTCCATGTCTCCGTAGCACAGGCTGCAGAACAGCGTGGACAGCATGGAGCCCTGCGGGACGCCCCGGCACTGCACGTAGGACCTGAGGGGCACAGGACAGAGAGGGACGCCTGCCGCGTCTGCCGCCTGGACAGCATGGAGCCCTGCGGGACGCCCCGGCACTGCACGTAGGACCTGAGGGGCGCAGGACAGAGAGGGGTGCCTGCCGCGTCTGCCGCCTGGACAGCATGGAGCCCTGCGGGACGCCCCGGCACTGCACGTAGGACCTGAAGGGCGCAGGACAGAGAGGGGCGCCTGCCGCGTCTGCCGGCTGGACAGCATGGAGCCCTGCGGGATGCCCCGGCACTGCACGTAGGACCTGAAGGGCGCAGGACAGAGAGGGGTGCCTGCCGCGTCTGCCGCCCCCAGGCTGCCGGCTGGACAGCACGGAGCCCTGCGGGACGCCCCGGCACTACATGTAGGACCTGAGGGGCGCAGGACAGAGAGGGGCGCCTGCCGCGTCTGCCGCCTGGACAGCACGGAGCCCTGCGGGATGCCCCGGCACTGCACGTAGGACCTGAAGGGCGCAGGACAGAGAGGGGTGCCTGCCGCGTCTGCCGCCTGGACAGCACGGAGCCCTGCGGGACGCCCCGGCACTGCACGTAGGACCTGAGGGGCGCAGGACAGAGAGGGGCGCCTGCCGCATCTACCGCCCCCAGGCTGCCGGCTGCGGGCCGTCCCCGGGCCCTCCCGCCCGCTGACAGGCAGGAGCCGGCCGGGGCGCCCTGCACCCACCTGTCCCCGACCCGGATGACACTGTGGTGCACAAGGCGCAGGAAGAAGTCGAAGAGGTCGCTGCTGGTCTCGTTCAGAGAGGAGCTCTGCAGAGAGGGAGCAGCGTGGCCATGGCCGTGGCCGTGGCCCAGAGGGGGAGCGGCCGTGGCTGTGGCTATGGCTATGGAACGGGGTGGGGGAGCGGCCGTGGCCACGGAACGGGGTGGGGGGCAGCTGTGGCCGCAGCCATGGAACGGGGTGGGGGAGCGGCCGCGGCCATGGCCATGGCACGGGGGTGTGGGGTGGCTGTGGCCGTGGCATGGTGGGGAGCAGCCGTGGCCATGGACAGTCTGCTGGAATTCCGGCCAGGACAGCGTCCCACGAAGTGAGAGGCTGTGCTGCAGGCCAGGGCCATGGCAGGTCCCGGGAGCTGAAGGGACAGCCAAGGCCTCAGCACACGTCCTGAAACCAGCACACGGAGCAAGGCCCCTGAAGGCACAGCAAGGCCTGGCACAGGCAAGCACACACGTGTGCACAGCACACAACCCAGCACAGCAGAGCCTGGTGTGCTCGGAAACGTGCACACACACACGTGCACAGCACACACACACGTGCACACACAACCCAGCACAGCAGAGCCTGGCGTGCGTCTCACATACACACAGAATGCGGGAACCTGGCTCTGGTGTGGGGCTTCCTCCCTCGCATCGCCGTGCCCCTCCCGGGATGGAGCTGAGCGACCCCCCTGGCATCTGGGCAGTGGGGGCTTCCTCCCAGCCTCGCCGTACCCCTCCCGGGATGGAGCTGAGCGACCCCCCCGGCACCCGGGGCAGTGGGGGCTTCCTCCCTGCCTCGCCGCGCCCCTCCCCAGGGCAGTGGGGCACCTGCTCGATGACGACAGCGTCCCTCAGCGCTCTCGTCTCCTGCAGGTGCGCCACGAACTGTCCCATGTAGGGCTGGAGGTCCTCCAGGGTGGACACCTGCGGCAACAGGGCGCGGGCGTGAGGCCGTGCACTGGGCACGCGGTCCTCCGGCCAAGACCTGCCCAGCGGGCACTGTGGCCCCTACGAGCCAGGAGTGTCCCCCGGCAGCTCCCAAGCGGGCACTGGGGGCGAGCGGGAGCTCACGGCCACGCCCCGCCCTGCCCCCAGCTACCAACCACCACCGAGGGTCACAGCCCAGGAGCCCCTGCAGCCACCGTGGGGACGGAGAACCTGCTGCCCCGGCCCACCTCTGCACCCGGCCCCGGCCAGGGGGAGAGAGGACCCCAAGTCAAAGGAACACACGCATTTGAGGAAGCCCCACTCGGCGCCCGCACAGGGAGGCAGGTGCTGCCCAGCCCACGCCAGACACGCCCCCAGAGGCTGGTATTCGGTCACACGTGTGTCATGACACCAAGTCACGTTACAAGCTTGCTGCAGATACACCTGTGCTACGGACACATCCCAGACACGCCTGGGTCAACAGGCTCACACGCAGCACCTGCCCGCCAGGGCCGTACACATCTCGTGCCTGTGCTACAGACACGCCCTGGACATGCCTGAGTCGACACGCCCGCCCTTACGTGCGTTTTGAAGGCCTTGTGCACATGCCCACGCGCAGCTCGGCGCACCACAGCGAAACGGCGCACGCAGTAGGTCCTCTCTGGGTGCCGGATGATGCCCCCAATCACCGCCACCAGCCTGTCCTGGGGTATGGCGTCGAAGGCCCCCGTCACGTCCACCTGCACGAGACACCGGGGCCTTGTGCACTGCCGTCCCGACCCCACCCTGACCTGAGGTGGAGGCCTCCAAGCCCCACGTGCGTGAACAGGTAGGCTCTCAGCAGGTGACCAGGGTGCCCAGGAGCTGGTGGCCAAGCCTGACTCAGGTCCCTCCTTGAGCAGGGCCAGCCTCCGGGGACCGGGGCATCCCAGGGAGGGCTCAGCGTTCTGCCCTCTGGGCTACCGGTGTCCCTGCCAAGGTGCCTGCAACACTCAGCTGGGAAACTTGGCCAGCAGCAGGCATGCGGGGGCGGGGCGGCAGGGAGGCAGGAGTGGGCGGGGCTCCGGGAGTGGGCGGGGCGTGAGGGGGACAGGATGGGGCACCAGGAGCGGGCAGGCGCGAGGGGGAGGGGCGGGCCCACCTTGACGAAGTGCAGCCTGGGAGCGGGGGCCCCAGCCCGCATGCGCAGCACAAGGGCCCGCCAGGCCCGGTGGACGTCATCCAGGCCCAGCACGGAGGCGCCCAGCAGGCCGGGCCGCTGCGCCCGCTCGTAGTTGAGCACGCTGAACAGTGTCCTGACACGCGAGGTCCAGGGCTGGGCCTGGGGCACATGGGACGCAGTCTCAGGGGGGCTGCAGAGGGGCGGGCAGCCCCACGCCCCCCCAGCTTCCCAGGATCCTGGGAGAGCCCAACGCAGAGCCGGCACTCAGCCCACCGGCCGGGCACCTCGGGGTTCCTGTCACTGCACCCCAGGAGCCCCCGCCCGGCAACACATGTGACCCTCAGGGACGCTGGGCACCCACCCACCTCCAGCTGAGCGGCTGCCTGGGGCTGGGGTCCGCAGCACCCCCCCCACAGAGGCCAGGTCCTTGGAGTGACCGTAGCAACGACAAAATCACCCCACCGTAGCAGAGGCACCAGCAGCCACGGGGGCAGGGGAGCCACGGGACGAGTCACGGGGACAGGGGAGCCACGGGACGAGTCACGGGGGCAGGGGAGCCACGGGACGAGTCACAGGGGGCAGGGGAGCCACGGGACGAGTCACGGGGGGGCAGGGGAGCCACGGGACGAGTCACGGGGGGGCAGGGGAGCCACGGGAAGAGTCACGGGGGGCAGGGGAGCCACGGGACGAGTCACGGGGGCAGGGGAGCCACGGGACGAGTCACGGGGGGGCAGGGGAACCACGGGACGAGTCACGGGGGGCAGGGGAGCCACGGGACGAGTCATGGGGGGCAGGGGAGCCACGGGACAAGTCCCACAGGCCTCAGGGGGCAGTGACAGCTGTTCTTCCCACCCCTCTGTGTGGCGCCACGGCAGGATTCCGAGGGCCCTGGCCAGCTGCCCACTGTGGGCGCCCAGGCCCGGCTCCTCGTCCACCCGCGGCAGGACCCGTCTTGGGCACACAGGCGCGAGCCTGTGCACTTTGATGTGGGGTGAGACGGAAGCCGGGTCACCTTCTCCCTACGGCGCGTTCTGGCTGCCACCACGGAGTCCGCGCTCACGATGGGCCGCAGCCCGCCGGGCTTGGGGATGAAGCGCAGTCTGGCCGCGGGCAGGGCCGACCTGGCCTGCCGCTGGGCCTCCGCGGCCGACAGCTCCCGCAGCCGCACCCGCTCCAGGTGCTGCCTGCAACACGCCCGGGGCCGGGGTCAGGGCCCCGTGGACACGGCACACACTGCGGAGTGGGGCCGAGGCCACGGACGCCCACGCCCACCACAGACACCTCCCGGGGACCCCCACCCACACTCAGCACGACCCGGCGCGATCAGTCCTGGTCCCTCAGTCTGACTCAGCAGAACCAGGAGCCGGCATCTCTGCCACTGGGGCCCCATCCCCCTATGCCACCCCCACCAAGGTTGTCCAAGCACGGGGCCTCCCCTCTGCGGGCCAGCACGGGGCCTCCCCTCCAGCGACCAGCATGGGGCCACCACGGGCCAGCACAGGGCCATGGGCCAGCACGGGGCCTCCCCTCCAGCGACCAGCATGGGGCCACTGCGGGCCAGCACAGGGCCATGGGCCAGCACGGGGCCTCCCCTCCACAGGCCAGCACGGGACCGCCCCTCCGCGGGCCAGCACAGGCTGTGGGGAGTCGGGACAGGGAAGCCACACGCGGTACCTGATGCCCAGGCTTTGCAGCCTGCTCCAGACGCTCTTGCGGTAGAAGAGGAGCCGGTTCTTCTGGAACGTGGTCTCCGTGACGTAGAAGAAGGACCTGAGCAGCCCCACCACGTAGGCGTCCAGCAGCCAGAACAGGAACCTGGCCAGGATCCCCTCCCTCAGTCGGTGCTCCGCGGCCGGGACGTGGCCACGCCCTGGAAGGAGGCAGACCCCGCACGTGCACCCTCACGGGGCAGCCCTGGCCGGAGTGCAGCGCGCGAGGGGCCCCGCAGTCCCGAGCTGGCTGCCCCGGCTTTGGTGAACATGTCGCTGCACGCGTGCCGGCCCCTGGCACCCCCACGGTGCACACGCGGCTCTCTGCTCGGGCTGGCACGCAGAGCAGACAACGTGGAAAAGGCTCCCGGGTGCAGAGTCAAACTCACAGCCTCCGGGCGGAAGACCCGGCGCTGGCCAGGCCCAGCGGCTCGGACACACAGCGTGGCTGCACGGCTGGACCCCTGGGGGCCCTGGCATCAGACACCGCAGGCCACTCAGGGCCCACCAATAACCCGCTTAAGAGAAACCAGGGAGGGGCCGGGGCGGGGCAGACCCTGACCATGGGGACGGCGGCTGGGCAAGCAGGGACAGCGGCCAGAGTCCAGGTCCCTGCTCAGGAGAGCCAATGGCACCAGTTGGGTTTAATGCCCTCTGCCGCCCACCGGCGGCTTCCAAGGACCCGAAGGCAGAAGACAGTAAAGCCCGGGGAACGGGGACGCCAGGGAGGCAGCGGCGCCGGCGCCGGGGACCTGGAGGCCGCTCCTGGCTCTGGCTTTGGGGGCCGCTGCAGGCGTTTCAGCGGTGAGCCCGAGGACGGGCGCTGTCCCCCGTCTCTCTCGGCCTCTAAGGAAATGGGAAGCACACTCAGGCCGGCCTCTCCCTAAACGCCGTCCCGCGGGCTGGAAGTAATGGAAGCCTCACCCGTGTGCGTGGCTGAGCTGCAGCTAAGCCGAGGAGCCCGGCAGAGTAAACACCCAGGAGCAAACAGCACCACGGGAAAACACCCAGCCGAGGACGGCTGCAGGGCGACGTGGGGTGGCGAGTTCTGTCTCTGCGCAGGTGCGTGGTGGGACCCTCAGCCCCAGGGGCCATCTCCTGTGCCCACCCACCTCCTGGCTCAGCTGACGGCTCCACGGCACAGAGCCAACCCTCGGGAGCCCGGCGCAGGAGCCGCAGGACACCACCCAGGCCTCCCGGTTCAACCGTCGCCCCGTGCAGGCTCCGCCACCAGGAGTCACCACAGAGGGGCCGGTGCTGTGGAGCTGCAGGCTAAGGACCGCGCGACGCCGGCATTCATGTGAGAGCCGGGCGCCAGTCCTGGCTGCCGCACCGCCCTGCTCATGTTCCCGGGAACGCAGAGGAAGATGGCCCCAGCGCTCGGGCCCCTGCACCCACGTGGGAGGCCTGGAGGAAGCTCCCGGCTTCAGCCTGGCCAGCCGGGCGGCTGCAGCCATCTGGAGAGTGAGCCAGCAGATGAAAGCTCTCTCTCTCTTTTTCTCTCTTTCAAAGTAAATCAAATCCTTTGAAAAGCGACTGGTATCAAAATAACTGCTTCTTACAGCACGAGGCGCAGCCACAGCAGCACTCAGAGGCTGATGCGTAGCCACGCGTCCAGTCAGAAGTTTATACAGAACCACCGAAGAGAGAAACAGAAATCACTGAAACGCAGAACAAAGGCTCCACAGAGAGGACCCCACGGGGACAACAGCACTCCACTCTGCAGGTCAAAGGGCAACGGGGGGTGGCAGGAGGCTGAGCCGCACACAGGAGCACAGGGCCGGCCCTCAGGGAGGGGAGGAATCGGCAGGCAGCACACAGCTACCCAGGCCATCGGGCCAACGCCGCGGGCAGAGCGAGGGAGACAGGTCCCGCGGGCAGAGCGAGGGAGACAGGTCCCGCGGCTGCAGCGAGAGGGACCGGAGACAGCCCAGCGCCACAGCGCCACCCCTCCCGTGCGCAGCCCACACTGGGAAAGCCGGCCCGTCCCGCCCGTGCAACAGGCAGATCCCAACCCCAGCAACCCTGCTCCCCCGCGAAGGCTGAGCACACAGCGCCCGGGGGGGGGGGGGGGGCGGGCGCATGGAGCAGCGCTGGGGGTGCCCGGGGCTGGCGTCGCGCCTCCCGCCGTGGGGGCATTTCCACGACACAGGGACAGAGCGGTCACCGCACGTCCCCATCGCTGGGGAGCCCAGCAGGGCATCCACCCCCACAAGCCCTCCCCATTGGGTCCCGAGGGAGGTGGCCAGCTGACTCAAGCCCCACCCATCCAGGAGCAGGCTGGGGGCTGGCAGAGACACTGCCACCGTCCCCTGGAGCTCAAGTGGGAAACACGACGGGGTCGCTGGCTCAGCCACCCGGGGAGCCAGGGCAGGAGCCCCACCCCTCCTCCCGGGCAGCGCTCACAGGAAGTGTATCCCCGCTCCTCTCCCCTGCCCAGCACCTGACCCGACACCCCCAACCCCACGCCGTCAGCACGGGACCTTCCAGTCCAGGGGCAGGGCAGCCGCGCCCACCACCCCCTCAGCTGCCGGCCTGGCGCTGGCCGCCGCCCGCTCACCTGGGCTCGCGCGCAGCCAGGTGCAGTCCCGCACCCTCACCTTCCAGGTCAGCTCCCGCAGCGAGAGCTTGGCGTGCTTCCCCAGCGAGATGAACTTCTTCGTGTTCCTCAAGAAGCGGCGCTCGTTGTGCCTGGAGCCCCAGAGGCCGGGGGGCACCAGGCGGCGTAGACAGGCCCGCAGGAACGCGTGCACCTGCCACGGGCTGCTGTGCTGCCGCAGGAGCCGCACCAGGCGCCGGGAGCCCGCGTCCTCCTGGGGGTCGGCGGCCGGCCTCGGGGAGCGCACCTGCGAGGCCGGCCCCCGCAGCGGGCAGTGCGTCCGGAGGAGCGCGCCGTAGGGGCACCGCGCGTGGTTCGCGAGCAGCTTCCGGAACAGGGGTCGCATCCTCCAGTAGCGCGGGGGCAGCCGGCGCGGCCTGCGGCTCGCCCCGGGCCTCGGCGTCCAGCCCAGGAAGATGGCCTCCAGCAGCCTCCGGGCGCCCGCCAGGCTGGGCCGCAGGGAGCTGAGTGGGAAAGACGCGCGCAGCCGCTCGCCGTCGCCCGCGCAGTAGAGGAAGCGCTTGGTCTCCGCGTACACCTGGGCCTGCGGACGCGGTGACCGCCGGGCGGCGGAGCGGCCGGGCTCCCGCTTGCGGTCCACTCCCGCGGACGCCCTGGAGCGCGTGGTCTCCAAACACTCGGCAGGTGTCACCGCGAAGGCCGCGGCAGGCCCGCGCCCCGAACCGCAGGCGGGCGAGCCCAGGGGCGCCCCGGCCTCGCCACCGCTGCTGTTCCGAACCTGTCGCGTGGCCGCGGGGCCCGTCGGGGTCCCACGCGCGCGTGGTGCTGGGGGCCGGGCCTCGGCGTCGGCCTCGTACAGAGGCGGCCCGCACACCTGGTAGGCGCAGCTCGGGGCCACCAGCAGGTAGAGCGCGCAGCGCGCCAGCAGGTGCGCGAGCACGTCGTCGCCCACGCGGCGCAGCAGCAGCCCCCACGCGCCGCTGCCGCGCAGCGTCTCGGTCACCGTGTTGGGCAGGTAGCTGCGCACGCAGGTGGTGAAGGCCCAGGGCGGGCCGCCGCGGGCGCCGTCCAGCAGCGCGAAGCCGAAGGCCAGCACGTTCCTCGCGCCGCGCTCGCAGAGCCTCTGCACGACCCTGGCCACCAGCTCCTTCAGCGAGGACACCTGCAGGGACGGGGCCTGAGTCCCGGGGCGCCGCTCCGCCTCCCCCTCCCCGAGCGGGTCCCCCGGGCGGCCCACCTGGCGGAAGGAGAGGGCGGCGGGGGGCGGCTGCGCGTCCCAGGGCACGCACACCAGGCACTGGGCCACCAGGGCGCGGAAGGCCGCCGGGTCCCGGCGCCGCACGAGCCGTCGGCCTTCGGGGCCCAGGCGCCGCACGAACGTGGTCAGCGGCAGCACCTCGCGGTAGCGGCTGCGCAGGAGCGCGCGCACGGCTCGGCACCGGGGCGCGCGCGGCATCGCGGGGCCGGAGCCCGGCGGCCGGGCGTGGAGATCCGGCCGCCCGCGCGGGGGCTCTGGCGAGCTGTGCGCGGGCTGTTGGCGCCCCACGTGCCAGGATCCTGCCGAGTGGCGCGCGCACGCGGGGCGGCCAGGCTCCCGCCCGTGCGCCAGCGCAGTGCGCGGAGGAGGCGGGCCCGGGCGGGGTCCGTGTGGAGGAGGCGGGGCGCGGAGAGGAAGGGGCGGGGCCCTACTGGGCGGGGGCCGGGGTCGCAGAGCGGGGTCCCGAGCCGGCGCCCGCGCTCCGCCCACCGCCCTCCTAGCGCTGCGCGCGGGGCCGCTTTGTTGGCGAGGGGCGCGCTGGAGGCCGCTCGCCCCTCTGGAGCTCAGGCGCTGAGTGTCCCGCGGCTCTGGGGTCAGTGACCACGAGGCGGGGGCCCTGGCGGGCGTCTGGGTCCTACTCCGCGGCTCCGCACCTTCCCAGATGCGCCGGGGCCGAGCGAGTTCGGGAGGGCGTGGACGGGCCCCACGGCTCCAGGCCGTGACTCACCGCCGTGGGTCTGGGACCCCCGCCCGCCTCGGTGCCCGCGAGCACCACGGGGTCGACCCAGCGAAGGGCGGGAGCGCCAAGCCCGTGCTCAGCCGGGACACCTGCAGGCGGCCGGCGGTGGTCGCGCAGCGCAGCGTGGCCCGCGGGCTGTTGGAGTTTGAATCTCTGGGAAGCGGAGACACGTGGGGCTCCGAGGCCTCGCCGCGCTGGGTGTGCAAACACCGAGCGCTCATAAACTGCACCCGCTGGCCGTGATTGCTGTTATCGGTGGCGGTGGCGGTGGCTGGCGCCTGCGGGGCCGCCCTTGCCGCCGCTTCCTGCTTCTCCCAGGTGCCCGTGTCCCCCGACGGCCTTTCCCACAGGTGCCCGCTGTCCCCCGACGGCCTCCCCCCGGGTGCCCATGTCCCCCATGAGCCCCTCCCCCAGGTGCCCGCTGTCCCCCGATGGGCCTCTCCCCCGGGTGCCCATGTCCCCCGATGGGCCTCTCCCCCGGGTGCCCGCTGTCCCCTGACGGCCTCTCCCCCGGGTGCCCATGTCCCCCAACGGCCTCTCCCCCGGGTGCCCATGTCCCCCGACGGCCTCTCCCCCGAGTGCCCCTCTTCCCTCACCTGTGGCTCCCACCAGCCTTGGGAGCCGTGTCCTCTCCCGCAGTCGCGTCCCTAGAGGACGTGCGTTTTCGGGGCGGCACTTACAGGGATGGGGGCCACGAGCCCTCCCCACCCCGAGGACCGCGGGACACCTGTGCTCAGACCCTGTCTGAAAAGCGATGGCAGTCTTTTTAAAACGTTATTTATTTGCAGGCCGGCGCTGCGCCTCACTTGGCTAATCCTCTGCCTGCAGCACCAGCACCCGGTTGGGGCGCCGGATTCTGTCCCGGTCACTCCTCTTCCAGTCCAGCTCTCTGCTGTGGCCCGGGAGTGCGGTGGAGGATGGCCCAAGTCCTTGGGCCCTGCACCCACATGGGAGACCAGGAGAAGCACCTGGCTCCTGGCTTCGGATCGGCGCAGCGCTCCGGCCGTGGCAGCCATTTGGGGGGCGAACCAACAGAAAAAGGAAGACCTTTCTCTCTGTCTCTCTCTCTCTCTCTCTCTCACTAACTCTGCCTGTCAAAACAAACAAACAAAAAAACCGTTATTTATTTGCTCACTCCCCAGGTGCCTGCAGCAGCCAGGGCTGGGCGGGGCTGCCCGGAGCGCCATCTGGCTTTGCCGGTGAATGGTTTGAGGCCTCGCCTGCTGCATTAGGGTGGGTGTTAGCAGGGAGCTGTGATGGACAGCACGGCCAGGCGTTGGAGAGTGGGGTGTGGGGGCCCTGCTCCCGCTGTGAGCGCTGGTTCCAGTCCCGGCTGCTCTGCTTCCAGGACACTCCTGCTGGCGCGCCTGGGACAGCCCTGGAAGATGGCCCCGGTGCTTGGCCCTGCACCCACATCCAACACCGCGTAGGAGTTCGCCCCCGGACTGAAATCCACCAATCCGTCGCTCCCCCTCCCCTCCCCCTCCCCTCCCCCTCCCCTCCCCCTCCCCTTCCTTTCAAATAAGCAAATCTTAAAAAACAAAAACCAGTGGGATGCAGGTGCTCCGAGGGCAGCTTAACCTCTGCGTGCCATTGCCGGCCGGGGGATGACCTTAAGTCATCACGTTAAACGTGAGAAATGTCTTAGGAAACATTTAAATTGCCAAGTTACAGTAAATCCAGGAACACCTGATCGGGGTTCCTGGCCCCACAGCACCGCCGCCCTCCTCCAGAGCTGCGTGACGGGCACGAAGCGTGGCCTGTGCCGAGGGGCCACGCCGGCCCCGGGAGCCGTGGCCATCAGCAGTGGACACAGTGGCCCCAAGGGGGGGCCTGCGTGTGCCTGCAGAGCTGTGCGTGTCCCTCCCTGGGTCCCGTCACGGGCAGTGGGCGGGGGCTGCAGGCCAGACCCTCGTGCTCCCGTTGCCAGCAGTCCTGCGGCTCAGGAGTGGAGGCCACGTCCTGGTGGCAGCAGGGCACAGCCACACCTGCGCAGGGGCCTCGTCCAGTGGAGGGGAGGGGACACGGCGGGCGTGGGGCAGGCTGGGGAGTCAGCAGGTCTCAGCTGCTCAGGCCACACGGAGCCCTTGTTTCTGTGAAAGCTGACGGGGGCGGGGTAGGGGTCCCAGCCCCGTGCCCCCCCTGCCCGCACTCCTGTCTTGGCGAGTTCTTGAACTTTTGCTGTGAGATGGTCAACTGGCCCTGTGCTGGTTTCCCACTGTGGCTGCCCAGGTGGGAGCAGGCTCAAGTGGGGTGAGTGGGGGCGGGGCCCGCGCCTCCCTGCCTCCCTCAGGATAACCCAGAACATCCCAGCTGCGGTGCGGGTCACAGGTGCAGGGGTCAGGAGGCGGACGGCGTTGGGGACATCGTTCTGCCCAGGCCACGCAGCTCTGCCCCTGTCCCCGTGCGCATGTGCCCTGTTGTCACCATACTCAGGCCAGTCCCAGAGTGGTGTCCCTGGAAGGTTTGTGTGCGTTTCCACGCCACTTTGCCACGTGTGGCCCGTGAACCGCCCCCAGTCAACACCTCAGGGGCTGGCCTGCACCCCCCACAGCCTAACTGGCCTGGGTTGACCTTCCATGTTGAATAAATGAGATGTCACGTGGGCCTTTGAGGTCAGAGCGACAGTTTTGCTCCGTGGAGTTCCTTTGACACTGTCCAGTCGGTCATGGGTACTGTGGTCAGTGGCTGGCTCCGCGGTCAGCTGGTTCTGTGGTCAGCAGCTGACTGTGGTGTGGCCACACCAGTTCATCTACCCAGCTTGTAGAGGACTGGGGTTTTCCCACCGTGGAATTCATGAATGAAACTTGGCCCTGGTTCCCGGCAGCCACGGCGTTTCCACCGCCCTGCTGGGTGGAGTGAGAGTCACCAGGGTTCCCCGGGGCGGGTCACCGTGCTTTCCCGTGGCCGCTGTGGCGTAAGCGGGGGGCAGCGCCTGGAGGTTGGCCCAGGCCACGGCCCCACACCAGGAGCTGCGCGTGGACCGGGCCAGGCTCAGAGCCCAGCAGGTTAGGGGCTGGCAGGCCCTGTTCCCTTTGCCATGAGGGAGGGGAGGGGACAGGGAGCCTCGTGCAGAGAAACGGTGAGCGCTTGGCCGGCTGGGGCGAAGGGGGAGGGCCCAGCCAGCGTCCCAGGGCCGGCCACACCACGGGGGTGGGGGCAGGCTGATGGCTGTCCCCAGGAGGTGGGGGCCACCCTGGGTCCTGGGATTCCCAGTCCTGTCTGCCAGGGGCGGCTTGGTTCTGTCCCGGGAGCCTGAGGTTGCCACCTGTGGTTTGTGAGGTCTGGAGACGCTGCCGGAACAGGTGTCTGTGGTCGGTGACTGATGGTTTTATTTACACTGGGATTTCCTGTGCGTTCTTTGCAGCCTGGGGCGCTGAGCTGGCAGCTGCAGGTTCTGTGTGGGCTGGGGGGCGCTGACTTCCTGCACACCCCAGGGGCAGCCCAGGAAGGCAGTGCGGGGGCGGGGACAGTCCCAGGCCAGGGAGCTGCTGCCAGGGGCCCAGCAGGCTGCGTTTAGTCCACCCCCAGGCCACTTCCCCGTGTGCTCTCCACCTGAAACCACCTTAGGAAACCAGTCAGAGGCGCTCGGGGCAAAACCCCTGTGCGTGTGGTGGCTCAGCCCTGTGTCGGGATTTCTGCCTGCTTGAAGGTCATCGGTGAAGTTTAAGGAAACGGTAAAGCTGTCGGCGCCCAGGCTGGGAGGGTTTCGGCGCACAGAGAAGTCTCCATCGGGCCGTGCCGCGGAGCTGGGGCGCGATGGCTGTGGCAGGGTCTTGACCCTGACTGCGCTGCCCCAAACCGTCATTGCTAAGGTGAAGAGTGAAGCCCCCTCCGGCCGCCCCCACGCCTCTTCCTGCCTGGGGTCTGCAGCCGCTAGCTGACCCCTCCATGCCTGCCCGCCGCCTGCGCCAGGGGTGTCCACGCGGCCCTGAGACGTGTGGACAGGAGCAGACTGCCTGAGCCGCTGGTCCTGCCCGAAGTGCACACCCTGTGCACACATCCCATGCTGGGGCCCAGGGTCCACACGGACTGGTGTCAGCCAGAATGGACACGTGGCCCTGGGCCTCCAAACACGCAGCAGCCCAGGGAACGAGTGGAAGCAGCCGCCGAGCAGGGCACGGGCAGGCGAAGCAGCAGCCACAGCGCATCCCGCACCGTGTCCCCTCCCGCCCGGCCAGCTCCCTGCTGGTGCTCCTGGGACGGCAGTGGAGGCCGAGTGCTTGGGCCCCTGCACCCGGTGGGAGCCCCGGCCGTTGCCAGTGGACGGGAGACCTCTGCCACTCTGCCTTCCAAACACATAAATCTTAACTAGCACGAGACAGAACCAGCACCGCACAAGCGACAGGAAAGAGACGAGCTCACACAGCGCGGAAACCCCCACCAGGGCCTGCGACGCCGGCTGGGCTGACGGCAGGCACGAGGGGCCAGCAGGACGCCCTGGGCCGCGGCCGCCGGGAGCCACTGCTGCGGGGGGCTCCGGGAAGCAGGGTCCCCGGTGTTAAGAAGAGAAGGGGCCAGGTGCCCGTGCACAGGGTGAAGGAGGGGGGGGAGAGGGAAGAGCCCAGGGGGCGCCTGGGGCCGCTCCCCGCTGCCTCCGTGGTCTGGGGGCCTTGGTGGGCGGCCCCTCCACACTCACACTGCTCCTTTCCTGAATGCCGGCAGGAACCCCCCGCCCCGCCCCGCGAAGCCCCGTGGTCCAGGGCTTTCTCGCGGCTTCCGAGAGGGCGGGCTCCCAGAACGTGCCGTCCGCAGCTGTGACCACTCCTGGGCGCTGGAGGCCAACACCGGCCGCTCAGGGTTCCCGCACAGGACGCGCCCTCGGCCGGCCGCCCCCAGCGCTCACAGCAGTCACGGGAGTCTCCGCTGTGTGCCAGCCCCGATGCCCACAGCGAGGTCCCCCACGACCCACTCGTAGGACGCCGTTCAGAAACCCCGAGGGAGCGCGCATGGCGAGGGAGCCGTGGGCGGGGCTTCTCACACCACGTGTACAGTGACGGAGCCGTGGGGGGTTTCTCACACCGCGTGTAGGCCGAGGGGCCATGGGCGGGGTTTCTCTCGCACGGTCCCCTCCGTAAAGAGCACACGTTTGCCGTAGTCCTAAGGACACGATCCTCCCCTCCGTGCCGTCAGCACCACAGCTAAGGCGGCGCGCGGCGTCTTGGGGTCTGGTCCCGCGCACTGCGAGGCGCGGCGGCGCTTGGTCTCCACCGCTGTAGCCCCCGCAGGTCCTGGCGCCTGCTGCCCGTGTCGGAAAGCCCTTCTCAGGAATCGTGTTTTCTCCGGACAAAGCCCTAAGGCAGCCCCCGGCCGTGCAGCGTCAGCCCCCGCCCCGCCCCGGAGGTCCCGTCCGCACCGTGAGCCCCGGGAAGAGGTGAGGCCCGAAATGCCCCCGCGTCACCAGGTCAGGAAAACGTCACAGTCAGAGAAGTTTACTTTAAAATAGAAACATACATACATTCATCTTTAAAACAAAATCTTCAACAAACAAACGGGGAAGGAGCGTTGATCCCAGAGTCCACGTGGAGCGCGCTTCCGTCCGCTTGCGTTCCCGTAAGGAGCACTTAACACAGGGAGAACCGAGACCGGCCCGGGCGGGCGCGGGCGTCCCGGCGAGGCCTGGGGGCGCGTGGGGAGCTTTCTCGGGGGTTTGGCAACGCAGAAGATGCAGTCTGGGGAGCTCCGCTGAGCCTCGCAGCAGCTCGGGCGGCTCAGTCCGTGTGGGATTTCCGCCGGGGCTTCTCCTCGTACGACTCCCCGAACTCGTTCACCCTGCTCTTATCCACGGGATAAAGCCTGCAAGCAAGCGCACGGCTGCAGCGCGCAGGCCCGCCCGGCAAGGCGGCGGTGGGCGGGGCACTAACCCCCTGTGGGAGGGGCTGACACGCCTGTGGGCGGGGCACTCAACACCCTATGGGCGGGGCCGACAGGCCTGTGGGCCCTGGACCCCCATGAGGGCGGGGCACTAACCCCCTGTGGGCGGGGCTGACACGCCTGTGGGCGGGGCACTCACCAGCCTATGGGCGGGGCCGACAGGCCTGTGGGGCCCTCAATCCCGCGTGGGCGGGCACTCTCCCCTGTGGGCGGAGCACTAACTCCCCTGTGGGCGGGGCTGACACGCCTGTGGGCGGGGCCGACAGGCCTGTGGGCCCTCGACCCCGCGAGGGCAGGGCACTCTCCCCTGTGGGCGGGGCGCCCCCTGGCCAGCACAGGTGCTAGGAGGACTAGAGGACTCTCCCTGCGTGGCTCCCCAGTCGGCTGCCGCAGCAGGCGAGCAAGGGACTAACGTCAGCCACCATTCTCCTGCCGTCCCGCAAGGCAGCAGGCGCAGGAGGGGGCGGGCAGCCCGCACTGTGGAGGGGCAGTGGTCACTTCCTCCAGCCCCGGGAACGGCCGCCCGGCCTGCCCAGCGTCACCCCGGTGAGAGGTGGGGACGTGGGCAGGAGCACAGCACCGGCCGCCAAGACTCCTGGCGCCAGTGTTCAGCCTCAGAAGCCGGCCCTTTCCCACCAAGCACCTTCGCCCGGACTGGAGTGGGGGCGGGGCCTCGGAGAGCGGCAGGAGCCCCCTCTGGCCTGACGCCCCCTGGAGAACCACAGCAGGCACCACCGAACCGCGGCCCCAACTGCAGCAGCCGCGGACGGCACGTGGGTGCAGACCCGCGGACACACCAGGCGTGGCGGGGAGGCCGGAGCCACGGACCCTGTCTCACAGCCCGGTGTGGGCAGTGCCCTGCGCTGCGTGATGTGACATGGTGACATGTCCACTGGGACCCCGCCTGGCTCGGGTGGGAGGTGGGCTGTGAGTCCGGCACATAGGCCAGGCTGGGGGGAGAAAGCCCCTCCCCTCCCCGGGAAGACGCTGGCCCCGGGCAGGGTGCAGACAGCGTCAGGGCCGCTGTGGGTGAGTGATGGAGGGACTTGGGGTCTTGGGGGAGAGGACACAGCCTAGCAGCACACGACGCTCACTCCAAGGAGACCCCCCCTCAGGAGGGGAGGGGGAGGCGAGGCTCTCGTTGCGGGCACGGCACGAGGCTGGGCACCCTCATGGGTGCAGGGCGCGGGGAAGCCTGGGCTGGGGTCTGCCGTTTCCCACCCTGACGGAGGACGGAGCCCTGCGGTCTCGGGCGGCACCGCCAGTGCGGGGGAGCGAGCCTCCAGCAAGGCTACCGCCCACCCCGCGGCCAGCCCCCCAGGAGGGAGGACAGCTGGGCGCACGGAGACCCCGCCCCTGCGGCGGCTCAGCAGCTCGGCAGGGTCCAGCCGCGCCGGCAACACGGAGAGGCCCAGCGGCAGACGGCCTCTCCCCACGGGCGCCACGCGAGGGCCGCGGCTGCAGCCGGCACTCACCATCGCTGGTACAAGTAGACCAGGAAGACCACGTCGTCCCGGAAGCACGCCAGCCGGTGGGACGTGGGCATGGTGATGATGAAGGCGAAGACGTCGTCGATGAAGGTGTTGAAGGCCTGCGGGGCGGGCGGGGGACGGCTCTGCACCCCGCCCACCTGGCCCCGGGGCTCTCCCCGTCTACACTGAGGGGGCCACGCTCTCCCTCTCTACACTGAGGGGCCGTGCTCCGTCTACACTGAGGGGCACTGGGCTCTCCCTGTCTACACTGAGGGGCTGTGCTCCGTCTACACTGAGGGGCACTGGGCTCTCCCTGTCTACACTGAGGGGCTGTGCTCTGTCTACACTGAGGGGGCCGTGCTCCGTCTACACTGAGGGGCACTGGGCTCTCCCTCTCTACACTGAGGGGCTATGCTCTGTCTACACTGAGGGGACCGTGCTCTCCCTGTCTACACTGAGGGGCTGTGCTCCGTCTACACTGAGGGGCACTGGGAACTCAGCAAGGCTGTTGCACAGCGCACGCTAGGAGCAGGGCTGGCTCGCGCTACTCCCACACCCCGGCCCCTGCACCAGCCCCAGACTCCGAGGTACTGGGCCGGGGGTGGGGACGGGGCCTGCTTCTGACAGGTGACAAGAGACAGGAAGCCACCGCGGCCGCCCGCCCGCCCGGCACCACGGACACCACGCACCTTGTAGGTGAAGGCCTTCCAGGGCAGGTGTGCCACCGACTTCATCTGACGGAGAGAGGGGCCAGTCAGGTGGGCGGCATGACCACGGGCCCGGGCAGTGCCCGCCCGCGCCTTACCTTGTAGTTCACGAAGAGCTGCGGCAGCATGAAGAGGAAGCCGAAGGCGTAGACCCCTGCAGGGGGACAGAGGCAGCGTGAGACGCCCGGGGCTGGCCCTGGGCCAGGCCTGCGCGGAGCTGCTTCACCCCGCAGCCACCGGCAGCCAGGCCCGCCCGCGGGGGCCGGGCGAGTGCCGGTCACTCCTGCCCCGGGGGCAGGGGAGGCGGGGCCAGCTCCCGTATCACACCAGGGAGCGTGGGGTGCAGGAGCCGCCCGCTCCCCCAGCCTTTCACACACACGGGGAGCGTGGTGACAGCCACCCCGCGGGGCCCACGCCAAGCTCGTGCTCGGGCGTCTGCGTGGGGACGCAGCCCTGCTCTGTGGGTTCTGAATTGCGGGTCTGCTCCCGGCTCGAGTCTAACGCAGGCCCTGGGTTTGAGCTCGGGCCAACCAGAGGCGGCTGCCTGGGCTGGGAGGGGCGGCATCGGCCTCGTGCAGCCAGGGACGAGCAGCAGCTGGGGAAACACGTGGACGCACCGTTGACGAAGCTGTTGATGAGCCAGGAGTACCAACTGCAAGAGAGAAGACGGACACCCTCGTCGCCCAACAAGCCCACCTCACGGAGACCCCATGAACGCCAGGGGTGACCTGACCCGGGAAGGCCCGTGCCCGGGGGGCTCTCATCCAGGGCAGCTGTGTTGTCTGCGCGAGTGTTCGTGTTTCAAACTCCCAGCCTCCACCCGCGCTCCTTGGCTCTGAGCTGTGCAGGAAGGCACCCAGGCACCACTGCACGGGCACGGTGAGGCCAGGGAGAGGCCGAGGGGCCGACGACAGGCCTGGGCCCGGCCCCAAGGTCCACTCCTCGTGAGCACTCTGGACCCTCAGGGGCTGGAGGTGCCCTGTTCTCCACAGCACAGCGAGGCGGCCAAGGCACGGGGTCCCGGCAGAGCAGGGCAGAGCCAGGCCCCCCACTGGCCCGAGCTCGCCTGCCAGGCCGGGTCTGTGAGAGCCCAGAGGCACCGTGGATCCGGGGGGGAGGTGCCGGGGTGAGGGCTGTGGGGCCTACCTCTTATACTTGATGTTCAGGAGGGAGTAGATGGCTCCCCCGACACACAGCGGGTACAGCAGGTAGGACAAGTACTTCATGGCCTGTCAGGGGAGCAACGGGGATTTCCAGGTCAGCGCTCCCAGGACCCGTCTGTCCTGGACTTAACCCACAACAACGGCACCCGCACATCGGCCTGCCACACGCAGGCTGGTGACACACGCTGTGGGGCGCGGGGACAGCAACGGATCCCAAGCACCAGCTACAGCATCAGTCCACAGGAAGTGCTAACGTGGCTCCAACACTCCACCCTGCACCAGATCAACAGCCAACAGGAAAATTGAGACCCCACAGTGAGCTCTGGGACCCTACAGTGAGACCCCCAGTGAGCTCTGGGACCCCACAGTGAGCTCTGACCCCACAGTGAGACCCCACAGTGAGCTCTGACCCCACAGTGAGACCCCACAGTGAGCTCTGAGACCCCACAGTGAGCTCTGAGACCACAGTGAGACCCCACAGTGAGCTCTGACCCCACAGTGAGACCCCACAGTGAGACCCCACAGTGAGCTCTGGGACCCCGCAGTGAGCTCTGGGACCCCACAGTGAGACCCCACAGTGAGACCCCACAGTGAGACCCCACAGTGAGCTCTGGGACCCCACAGTGAGCTCTGGGACCCCACAGTGAGCTCTGACCCCACAGTGAGACCCCACAGTGAGCTCTGGGACCCCGCAGTGAGCTCTGGGACCCCGCAGGCAGCACCGACTCCTCTGGCCATGTGACTAACTGCCCTGACTCGAGCTTGGGCTAACCCCAGTGGCGCCACCCAAACAGAAGCGGATGGCAGCTGCTCCGCGCGGGAAGGTCGCTGCTCTGACTCGGAATACATCGCCCCGGACACCGCCCTCGGGCAGGTGCGACCTCAGAACAAACACGGGCCGCTTACCCACGAGGCCTCTGTGCGTCCCAGTCTCCCACCTCCTAGGAGGCCACCTCCCAGGACCCACGAGGGCCCCGCAGGCCGCTGCCCACTGCTCACCTGAGTGTCGTACTCCTCCGTCCTCCTCTCCGACTCGCTGTAAGTGCCGAACTGCGGGAAACAGCGTGGCGATGTCAAGGGACGCAGCCGCGAGGCCCGTCGCCGCCCGGCTGCCGGCACCACAGGGGGCCCCTCGCCTGCTCTCAGGACAGGGAGGGCACTCGGGGGAGTCTGCAGGGCTGTTCCTGCCTGGCCACGGCCCTGCGTCCTGCGGGCCACACTGGGTGCTGCGTGGGCAGAAGCCACCCGGTGCTGAGGATTCAGGCCGCCTCACGACGGATCCCGTGGGGGCGTGACACCGGCCAGAGACGGACGGTTCTGTGTCAAGCCGTCTCCAGGCCTGATCCAGCCCCACTGGCCCAGGAGCCTTGTCCGTTCCCGGCTGGATGCACCCCTCCGGCTGCGGGCCAGGCAGACGCCAACAGCAAGCGCCCGGCCGAGACGGCCCTCCTCTGCACAGGGCTGCTCGGGGTCGTGGCAGCCGTCCCCTGGGGGACTCGCAGGTGACCAGGAAAACCCGCTGTGCGCAGGCGTCTCTGCTCCACCAAGAGGCTCAGGGGCTGAGAGCTCGCCTGCCCCCGGGGGCCCTGGAGAACAGGGCAGGGCAGGGCGCGCTCACCTGAAACACAGGCCGCAGGCCTCTGCACACCACGGTCATCTTCAGTGCCTTCTTCACCTTCCACAGCTGCAGGAGGAAGCACGGGAGGCCAGAGTGGGTGCTCGGCTGCACAGCAGCACGGCCCCTCCCGCCTGCTGCTCTCCCTCACCCCGGCCTTGGCCCTGTGCTCAGGAGCTGCCTGGTGGCCACTGTGTGGCCGACCGACGAGCCCAGCCGGCAGCCCGCTACTGACCACTCCTTCCGGGGGCGGAGCCTGTGTCTCTGGCCCCACCCTGCCCTCAGCTGGACCCATCCTGCGGCTGGCGTGACACGCCGCTGCCTGGGGTCGTTTTCCATCATGTCACCGAGACCCCTCCTCCTCGACCGGCACCATCGGTGGGCTCTTCCACAGGACGGGTGGTCCCAGCCTCCCCTCCCGGCACCCGGGCGGACAGCAGGGCTTCTCAGAGGCCGGTGGACGGCCAGCTTCCCTCTCTGCGACTCACCAGTGTGCCTGAGGGCCGCAGCCTGGTGGGCAGCGCCCCCGGAACCCCCCTCCCAGCACCTCCCCACAGCGGCCCCCGCCTACGGCAGTCCTGGACACGGAGATGCCCGGGCACCCATCTGCCCTCAGGAGCCAGGCGCGGCCTGCAGGCCACAGGTGTCGGGGCTCGGGGCCGCGAGCAGGTGCTGACGCCTCCGGCCTCACCCACCTCGTCACTCGGCCGGCACTGGCGGCCTGGGCTCACCTCGATGGCGGCTCCGACACCCGCAGGGACCAGCACCAGCAGGCTCGTCTGCTCGTCCAGCAGGAAGAGGAAGATGACCACGGTGCTGAAGCAGCGCCAGAGCACTGTGGGGCGGACGGCCACGCTGAGGGCAGCGCCGCACGAACCCTCGCGGCCGCCCGCAGCCACCACGCCCAGTCCAGGTCAGCCCACCCGAGATGGCCACAGAGGCGCTGATGAAGACCCCTGCAGGTCCCGGGTGCCGTGGCTGCCCTCCGAGGCCTCGTGGCACAGCTGTGCGTCCGGCACCAGCCAACTGGCAGGCGCGCGCCTCCTCTTGAGCAGCCGAAGTGACGCGGCCTCCGCCCGTGCGTGGCACGGGAGCGGCAGACTTGGCTGCAGAGCCCGGCAGCCACCGGGGCCCTCACGCGGGCAGATCTCTTCCACTCGTCTCCTAAGAGGCGCTTGCTCAGGTCTGACGCTGGCAGCCGAATCCAGCTCCCACCCAACACGGGAGGAAGACTGGCACCCACGTCCACCTGCCCACTTGAGAGATTCTCCCCACCTCCACGACCCCGCAGGACTCAGAGGGCCCCACCCTCCTCTCGGTCAGCTACCTACACCCTCACCCGCCTGTTCGCCGCCCCAAGACCTACAAAAGGGGACTTGGGCCAGGCCACACGGGTGAGATGAGGGGCCGAGGCGGAGCACCCACGGGTGACCAGGCTGGCTGCCCAGGGCCAGGGCTCCCGGTCTCCACCAGCCCAGGGCCAGACCCCCCCCCCCCACATACCAAGGGTCCCCAGCCCCAGCAGCTCTGTGCCCTTGGAAGAATGGTGCTCAGCTCAACCAGAGAGCACCTGGGGCGGGTGCCCATGCTGAGGAGGCTGCTCGCGCGGCCCACACCCGGGAGGTCACAGAGCCCCCGACAGGCGTGCAGCGCACACGCGTGTGCCGGGCACCCACCTGCTTTGGTGGACATCCCAATCATGCTCTTCTTTTTCTTCCAGAAGCTGATGTCGTTTTTAAACGCCAGGAAGTCAAACAGCAGCTGAGAAGAACAGAACAGGCTCTGCACTTCCGTCGTCCCCGTCTCCACCTCCTCCCCAGGCCGCGGTGCTCAGGGACAAGGCGAGAGGACACTCGCCGCGCAGCACCGTGTGTGCCAAGGCGCGCGCAGTGGGCTCCGCTCCCGCCTGCCCCCGGCTTTCCTGGCACTGCAGCAAAACCACAAGGGCCCGCCCACCAGGCACTGAGCTTTCGAGAAACCCCGCCAGGGACTGCCTGGGAAGTTCCAGCCGGATGGCGTTCTGCGCGGCACACCAGCACAGCCGGGCACTTCCTGCCCCGCCCTAGCCACGCCCAAGGCTTCCCCGCAGCTCGAGGTCTGCAGGCACAGAGCGTGACCCCGCAGGGCTGACCCTCAGGACGCACAACCAGCGTGCGTGACCCCGCAGGGCTGACTCCGGAGTCCTGCCCGTGCCTCCCCGTGCGCACGCTGCTCCAGGCGCTCCGCATTCTCTCAGAACCACTGCCACAGGCCGCAGTCAGGGGTCCTGTGCCCCTCCCGTCCTGGGGTGGGACAAACGGCCCCTGTGGACCCCTAGGGACCAGACCCACAGGCGGAGTCTCAGGGGTGCTGGCTGCCAGGCAACAGGGCCAGGCACCGGAGGCCTGGGGCCCTGGCTCAGCTGGCCCAGCCGGGGCGGCCAGTGCCTGAGCAGCCCGCAGCCCCGCGTGCGCCCCTCACTCCTGTGACGCACGGCTACTCACGTGGAACGCGGCCACGAGGAAGGTCAGTGCCAGGAAGTACAGGTTGGTGTCTACGAAGATCCCCTTCACCTCGTCAGCATCCTTCTCCGAGAACCCTGCGGCGGCACGAGAAAGCCGCGCCCTGAGTGGCAGTGCCAGCCCACGCCGACCCCACCGGGTGTGGTGGAGGTGGGGGCCCCAGGGCCCGCGTCAAGGGGCACCCTGCACAGAGCGGCAGCCAGGCAATCAGACACAGCTCCAGGGAGCCTCCGGCCGCGGTGGGGCTGCCCAGGGCAGACGCAGGTGCCGGACACCGACAGCCCCTCGGCCAGCCACCACAGCCCAGCCCGTGCCCCCATGAGCCCGGCACAGCAGCACCCACCGAACTGCTGCAGGGAGTACACGGCGTCCTGCATGTGGATCCAGAAGCGCAGGCGGCCCAGCGAGATCTTCTCGTAGCTAACGGTGAGCGGCAGCTCCGTGGTGGAGCGGTTTATGACCTGTGGCACGAGAACCCGTGAGGACCGGCCCTCGGCTCTGGGCAGCCCGTGGCCCCAGCATCCTGTCAGTGCCCTGCACGCGTGCAAGGTTTCCAGCAGGCAGCCCAGCCTCCTCTTGACCCTGTGCAGCCCCAGCCACGTCCCACGCGTGGACACAGCACCACTTCCTGCAGCCACATCCCACGCGTGGACACCTACTTCCTGCAGCCACGTCCCACGCGTGGACGCAGCACCGCTTCCTGCAGCCACATCCCACGCGTGGATGCTGCACCACTTCCTGCAGCCACATCCCACGTGTGGACACCTGCTACTTCCTGCAGCCACGTCCCACGTGTGGACACCTGCTACTTCCTGCAGCCACGTCCCACGCGTGGACGCTGCACCGCTTCCTGCAGCCACGTCTGCCTCTGCTGGTGCAGGGGCAGCGGGTCCACCTGGCCAGGGCCTGTTCGACGCTTGTCCGGCATTGCAGGCCCCTCAGCAGCCAGGCTGCAGCCCCCTGCAGGGAACAGGCAGGTTCCCTGCTCTCCTGAGCAGCGTGCTATCTTCCTCCTCCTCACACGGCACAGCATGGCCAGCACCCAGCCTCCCTCCTGACCCACTGGGTGCAACTGTGCTGGACCTCAGAGGACTGAGACAGCGTTGGGGAGAGCGCAGAACCCAAGGCGTGGATGGGGCAGCCCTTGGGCCAGGCTCACAGGACACGGGGTTGGGAGTGGTGAGGGACACTGAAGGGACAGAGCTCAGGCCAGCAGCAGCCAGGGCCTCTGTGAGAGGACAGAGAACAAAGCCCACGGACGGTGAGTCCAGGACCTACAGCACACGGGGCAGTAACCACCCTGTCCCCACGGCTGCAATCTCAAGTGCCCTCACTCCCACCTAACCCTGAGGAGGGCGTACTGGACCCAGTGGAGCTGGCAACCAGAAGCTGCTGGAGTAGGCCCAGGTGTCCTGGGCTCGGCTGCTGCTGGTGTCACACACATGGGCGTCCTGGGCTCGGCCACCACTGCTGCGTGTCACACAGTGGGCGTCCTGGGCTCGGCCACCACTGCTGCGTGTCACACAGTGGGCGTCCTGGGCTCTGCTGCTGCTGGTGTCACACACATGGGCGTCCTGGACTTGGCTGCTGCTGGTGTGTCACACACAGGTCCAGGTGCGGGAGGTGTGGGCATCTGGGCCCTTCTTGTCCAAGGGCTCCACCAGCAATGCCTGCCCCACTGGACCATGTAGGCCCAGAGCCCACTGTCGGTGGCACCAGTGGACCTGGCTGCTCTCGGGGGACAGCATCCTCCAAGGAGGGGCTCGGTGGGATGAGGGAACAACCCCGAGTGCGGCTCATGTGCTGGGGGCAGCCGCCACACTGCCGAGAGGCACGCCCTCGCCAGGATGCGTGCCTGCAGGTGCTGCCTGGAGCCCTCGCTGGGGAGCCCTGCAGAGAGCCAGCCCTCACCCCCGTCCCCGGTGAGCGCCAGCAGAGCCTGGGGTGCAGGCAGCACCACGCACTGTGACAGCAGCGAGAGCCCCAGTGGAGGCTGGGAGCAGCCAGGCCTGCCGGCTGCCACGTGGCACCTGGACGGCGGGAGCTGCCTGGGCCTGCATGAGCACCGCCTGAAAGACTGTCAGCCTGCGCGTGGGCACCGCCCCTCCGGCCTCAGTCTCTGGTTGCAGAGTGGGAGGGTCCTCCTCAGACTACTGAGCCAAAGCAAGGAAGCCCCGGCCAGGCGCCCAGCGAGTGCTTGGAAGCAAAACCTACGGCTCCCAGGAGGGGCAGCTCCCCGGAGGGGCAGCGCAGGCCGGCCGACGCGTGACCCCAGCCAGAGTTCAACTTCTGACCCTAAGTAACCTCGCCTGCGGGACGAGGCCAAGAACAGGGCTGGCACAGCCTGGGCTGCAGAAGCCTGCGCCGGGGGCAGCAGGTGGCGTTCCCATGAGCCCCCTCCTCGCCGCCCAGGGCTGCGGCTCCCGGGCAGGGCCTGACCGGCCCAGGCAGCGGAGCGAGCTCAGGTGCTGTCAGCTGCCCCACGCGCACACCAGCAACAGCCACGCAGAGGCACCTGCCCCCCGACCTGAGTGAGTCACTCGTCTCGGGAGTCCGGCACCAGCGAGGGAGCGGCAGCTCAAAGCGGGTGGTGAGGGGGCGGGCCTCGGGAGGCCCCGCAGCTGTCTGCAGCGGAGCAGGACCGCGTGCCGAGACTCACCCACAGCCCCCGCACCCCGCTCCGAGCCCCGCTGCAGACACAGCCCCCTCGGGCCCCGGCTCGCTCGTGCCGGGCCCATGTGCGCAGGGCGGCACACTCACCATGAGGTCCTTCACGCGGCTGCTGAGCTGGTCGATGAACAGGATGGGCAGATAATGCACCGTCTTCCCCAGCCGGATCCTGGGGGCCGAGGCCGGGGTGAGCCTGTGGCCTTCCAGGGGCCACACACCAGGAAGCAGGTCCCCAGCAAGTCCCACGGGCCCCTTCTCGGTCACCTAAGCCCGGGGCACCTCTGCGGTGGAGCGGACAGCTCTCGTGACAGACGCAGGCGGGTGAGCCACCCCCACCCGCAAAGTCACAGCCACACGGAGGCCAAGGGACGGCAGTGAGCCCGTGCTACCGGGGGGACCAGCACCAGCAAAGGGGCCCGAGCCAGGCGCTGAAGACGAGCCTCGGGGAACCGTAAGTGAGCGAAGGTAACGACGCCTGGAGGCCACAGCAGAGGCAGCAGACGGTGAAACCGCCGGCGGCCGGTGAAGCCTCTGTGAGAGCCGCCGGCGAGGAGCACCGAGGGACCCCCAGCCTTCACTTGGGTCCTCTGGGGCGACCCTGAGAGGCGGCTGGGAGGAGCTGGCAGGTCACTGGGGCCACCCCTTTGCCGTGTACCCCAGGGGCAGAGTGGGCGCGCTTACATCTTCATGTAGCGGTGCACGTCGGCAGGCAGAGCTGACCCGTCGAAGACGAAGTCCTCCACCATCACGTTCAGGGTCAGCCTGGGCCTCCAGTGAGACACCGGCTCGTCCAGGGCGCTCGACGGCCTCTGCTCCGCCTCCACCTGCTGCTAAACGAGGGACAGGGGCCGGCGCTGTGGCGCAGCGGGCTCGGCCTCCGCCTGCAGCGCCAGTTCCTGGCCCGGCCGCTCCACTGCCATCCAGCTCCCTGCTGTGGCCTGGGGAAGCAGCAGAAGGTGGCCCCAGCGCTTGGGCCCTGCACCCGCGCGGGAGACCCTGATGAGGATCCTGGCTCCTGGCTTACGAACAGCCCAGCTCTGGCTCCAGCCGTCGCAGCCATTTGGGAAGTGAACCAGCAGATGGAAGACCTTTCTCTCTCTCTCTCTCTCTCTCTCTGTAACTCTGCCTCTTAAATAAATGAATAAATGAGGGACACGGAGGCCGGTGCTGGGCGGACGGCCAGCACCTCACCTGCCAACATGCCAGCTGCCCCTTGTATATGACTGGGGAGCGGGGGCTGGGCTGGGGCCTCAGGGACCCAGTCTGCCTCCCTAGACTGGCCACGCCCCCTTCCTTCCCACAGAAGGCCAGCGGAGGCTGCCCACAGTAAACGGTCCCGGGTGCCAGAAATTCAGCCACACGACCCGGGGGCAGACAGGCAGACCTGGACTGGAGGTGACACAGCCCCGCAGCTGTGAGGCACTGCAAGCGTCAGCTCCCCACGCACGCACAGAAAGAAGATGGCCAAGGACCCGCATCCACCCCAAAGGGCCTAAACTCAGCATAGGAGCTCGGCCGCCTGGGAAACCACAGCCGCTTCAGACCTGACTGGGAGTCCCGAGGCTGTGTCATCTGTTCACTTTCCAGGGATACGACGCAGCTACGGTACCTGACGTCACAACGGTTTTCCCACGGCTCTCCCTCAGGCGGCCTCACATGCTACACACCACTGCTCCCCGACCCTCCGGTGCCCACGAGGACGCGGGGCCCGGGGAAAGAGGGCCACAGCCGACAGGGGAGCGCACAGTGCGGGAGGCTGACCCGCCGCTCACGCAGCGACGCTGCCCCCGCCCCCCTGCTGCCACTCCCCCGCCCCCACACAGACGTGGGGGTCCTCCTGTTTCCCCTGCGGCCCACTCGGGGGCTCTGCCTCTCTCTTTCTACAGACGTGGAATACACAGCCTGCACGTGAGACTTCCCATAAATCCAGGCCCGGGGCGAGTCCTGGACGCGGCTGGTTGAGCTGCTCTCTGCATCACCCACCTCCCGTACCAGAACGCCTGGGACTGGGTCCCAGCTACTCCTCTTCTTACCCAGTTCCCTGCCACGTGCCTGGGAAGGCGGCAGCTCGGGCCCCTGCACCCACGTGGGGGACCCTGATGGATTTCCTGGCTCCTGGCCGCAGCCTGGCTCAGCCCTAGCTGTGTGGTCGTTTGGGGAAGAAACACATAGAAGATGCTTTTCTTTCCCTCTCAAATAAATAAATCTACTAGGGAAGAGACAGACAGACAGACAGACAGACAGAGGAAGGAGGGAAGGAGGGAAGGAGGGAAGGAGGGGGGGAAGGAGGGGGGGAAGGAGGGGGGGGAGGGAGGGAAGGAGGGGGGAAGGAGGGAGGGAAGGACGGGGGGAAGGAGGGAGGGAAGGAGGGGGGAAGGAAGGAGGGAGGGAAGGAAGGAGGGAGGGAAGGAAGGAGGGAAGGAGGGAGGGAAGGAAGGAGGGAGGGAAGGAAGGAGGGAGGGAAGGAAGGAGGGAGGGAAGGAAGGAGGGAAGGAAGGAGGGAAGGAGGGGGGGAAGGAGGGAGGGAGGGGGGGAAGGAAGGGGGAAGGAGGGGGGGAAGGAGGGGGGGAAGGAGGGGGGGAAGGAGGGGGGGAAGGAGGGGGGGAAGGAGGGGGGGAAGATCCAAGACGACTATGTACACTACGCAGCGTGAGCCCAGCTCTAGGTGCTGACCAGCTCTAGGTGCTGACCAGAGGTCAGCTGACCTGCACGCCCAGCCTGACGGACAACTCGTAATGTAAAACGCAACCCATGGGCACTGCCCAGACGGAGACAGTGCGTGCGACAGCGGCAGGCAAAACGCCTCCCTTTCCCGTAAGGCCACGCAGCCCCGGACGCACACGCGCGTCCCGCGCAGTCCCTCACCTGGGCGGCAGGCTCCCCGGTGAGCAGACTGACTTCCTCCGGCCTGGGCACCATGTAGGTGGTCAGGGAGCTGACCAGGTGCACCTCCTTGCCGTCGTGCCAGGGCAGGACCCCCGCGTGGTGCAGGAAGATGTAGGCGTAGAGCGTGCCGTTGTTCCTCGTCTTCTTTGGAACAGAAACGTTGACTGTCCTAAGACGCAACAAACGGCACTTTGAGCGCGCGCGTCTCGTGTCCTGTTCACGCACGGGGTGGCTATTCAAATACTTGACACGCAGCCCAGCTAATTTTAGCTCAGAGACATAAAAGCGAAACCCAGCTGCCCGAGACCGGCCGCGGTCCTGCCTCCACTGCACCCTGCTCAGAGTCGGTCATCACGAGGGGCCGGGCCGGGCCTGGCAGACAGCGGCTGGCTTCCACGGCACACACAGAGCCGCACGCTGCCCCAGACTCACCGACGTTCCGTGAGGGCACGAAAGACGGCCGGTTTCCGGCCACAAAGGCCAGCGTCGGGCCTTCGCAGGGCACACACTGTGCCACGTCCCAGGGTCACACCCAGCGGAGTCTGCAGCCACGCTTCTCACGGCATTGTCCTGGCACACACTCGGCTCCACCCCAGGAAGCCGATTCCCAGCCGTCCACAGAGCTCAGGTTCCTGCTCCTAGTACCCACCTGTCCACAGGTCACCTGGTCCCCCTCCTCCCACCTCCTCCTGTCCACAGGTCACCTGGTCCCCCTCCTCCCACCTCCTCCTGTCCACAGGTCACCTGGTCCCCCTCCTCCCACCTCCCCCCTGTCCACAGGTCACCTGGTCCCCCTCCTCCCACCTCCCCCCTGTCCACAGGTCACCTGGTCTCCCTCCTCCCCCCTGTCCACAGGTCATCTGGTCTCCCTCCTCCCACCTCCCCCCTGTCCACAGGTCACCTGGTCTCCCACCTCCCCCCTGTCCACAGGTCACCTGGTCTCCCTCCTCCCACCTCCTCCTGTCCACAGGTCACCTAGTCCCCCTCCTCCCACCTCCCCCCTGTCCACAGGTCACCTGGTCCCCCTCCTCCCACCTCCCACCTGCCCACAGGTCACCTGGTCCCCCTCCTCCCACCTCCCACCTGCCCACAGGTCACCTGGTCTCCCACCTCCCCCCTGTCCACAGGTCACCTGGTCTCCCACCTCCCCCCTGTCCACAGGTCACCTGGTCTCCCACCTCCCCCCTGTCCACAGGTCACCTGGTCTCCCACCTCCCCCTGTCCACAGGTCACCTGGTCTCCCACCTCCCCTCTGCCCACAGGTCACCTGGTCTCCCACCTCCCCCTGTCCACAGGTCACCTGGTCTCCCACCTCCCCCCTGCCCACAGGTCACCTGGTCTCCCACCTCCCCCCTGCCCACAGGTCACCTGGTCTCCCACCTCCCCCCTGCCCACAGGTCACCTGGTCTCCCACCTCCCCTGTCCACAGGTCACCTGGTCTCCCACCTCCCCCCTGCCCACAGGTCACCTGGTCTCCCACCTCCCCCCTGCCCACAGGTCACCTGGTCTCCCACCTCCCCCCTGCCCACAGGTCACCTGGTCTCCCACCTCCCCCTGTCCACAGGTCACCTGGTCTCCCACCTCCCACCTGTCCACAGGTCACCTGGTCTCCCACCTCCCCCCTGCCCACAGGTCACCTGGTCTCCCACCTCCCCCCTGCCCACAGGTCACCTGGTCCCCCTCCTCCCACCTCCCCCCTGCCCACAGGTCACCCTGCTCCTCTCCTACAAACCCCACGGCCGAGGTCTGAGCAAGTCCGGCTGCGCGGCCAGCATCACCAGGTGTGCGAGGGCTCTGCTTCGGGCAGGTGCGGGGTCTGGGGCTGCAGAGCCCGGCTGAGGGCCCTGGAGATCTGCGGGTGTGCCAGCCGCACCGCCTGCCCCCAGGGCACGAGCACAGGGCTGGGACGGAGGCAGCCCGGGGAGGAAGCCCCACACGGCTGCGTCCCGAATGCCCCGAAGCCTGCAGCCACGACAGAACACGGACGGGTCAGCAGGTCCCGCCTCCACCTCGGGCGGCCCGGCCGTAACGTGCCAGACACAGGCCGACGTGGCCAGGCGAAAGGGACCGAGTCCAGCACCACGTGTCCGTCGCACTCTGACGACTTAGCTTCGTTACGCTGCGCTCCACTTTCCAAAACCGTGAGCGAGGCTCCTGTGAGCGTGTGGACACCGACCCACCGGCGGCCACGTCACTCAGCCTCGACCTCTGCACCCCTGCTTCCCCAGCGACTCGAGTCCCCAGGGGGGCAGCCCTCGGGCCAGGAGCGGCTTCCCGCCCCGCCGGCGGGGCACCTGCTCCTTCCCCGGCATCTGCTGCCTTCGGGCCGACGCTCAGGCGCCCGGGACCCACGCCGGGGGCTGCGCTCTGCCCGCCCCTCTCGCCGGCGCCCCGTCCTCCCTACCTTTCGAATTTGGACTCCACGTCGAAGTCTTCCACGTTCAAGACCAGGTCGACGTTGTTCTCAGCACCCAGGTTAGACCGCGTGGTCGTGTACACGCTCAGCTGGGGAGGGGGCGCACAGTCAGCCGCGCCCCGGCACGGCACGCCCCTCCCGAGCGCGTAGGCTGGAGGCCAGGGGTAGCGGCGAACAGGGTCTGGGGCCTCCTGGGCAGGTGATGAGGCCCGGGGGTCGCGCGGGAGAGGCAGGGGAGCCCCCCAGCCCCTAACGCAGCCCAGGCCCCGTCGCCCACCTGCAGCTTGGGCCGCCGCGCAAGGTAGGGCTGGATGCAGTTGCTGGTGCCGGCGCACGGGCGGGTGTAGACGATGCCGTACATGACCCAGCAGGTGTGCACCACGTACACCACGAACACGCCCACCACCAGGCTGGTGAAGGAGCTGCGGCCGCTCCACATGGCGCCCGCCGCCCCGCCGATCAGCGCGGGCCACCGGTCACGGGAGAGCCGCCGCGGACTGCAGCCACCGCCGCGGGAGAGCCGGCTGCGGGCCGCCCGGCATAGCCCTCCACCTCCGCCGGCGCCGTGGACTCTCGCTTCCGGGCCCCCGCTTGCCGGAAGTGGACGCGCCGCGCGGCCCCATGGGAAGCGGGGCAGCGGGAGCCGCGCACGCGCGCCTAGGCCGGGGGCGCAGGGGTGACGTCAGCCTTCCGCGCCGTCCTCCCGGCGTGCCCCGGGGCTCCTGTCCGGGTCCGCGGGCCGGGTAGAGGAGGGGTACGCGGGAGGCCCGGGGCCGCGGTCCCGCGCAGCCCTTCTCGGCCGAGTTGTGCGGGAATAAAAAGGAAGGAGGCGGGCAGAGCCCGGCACGCAGACTCAGACCTGCTCCCGCGTGTCCCGGCGATGCGGTTAGGAAAGCGGCATGGCACCCCCAGAATAAGTGGCCCCGGGCCCGGTCCTCGTCCTCTGGCCCAGGGGCAGCAGAATCGCCGGGGCACGCAGTTCCCGTCACGACCGCGGAGTCGGGGACCCGTCGGCCGGCGCTCTGTGGCTTCTCTGTGACGAACGGGCGTCGCTGGCGTCCTGGCCGCTTGGGGCAGTCACAGAGAAATTGGCCTCCGGACAGAGGGGAGGCCGGGAAGCCGGCGGAGGGCGGGGTGCGGCCGGGAGCTGGGCCGGCCCCCTCGTCTGCCCCTCGTCTGCCCCTGGCCCTGCGGCTGCAGCCGCGGCGACGCCGGCTCCTGCGACCTTGGTCAAGTCCCTCCTCCTCCCAGGCCCGGGGCCGCCGCGGGCTCCACAGGGCGCCCTGCAGGGAGCGCCCTGGGCGCTGCAGTCTGCGGAGATGGGTGGGCTAGGGCTGGCCTTCGTGCAGCAAGGAATTCGGACGTGAGACCGAGGAGCCCGTGAGCAAGGCAGCCAGGTGCAGTGGGGTCAGAACCGTCAGGACGGGTGGGCGCGCCTCCGGACAGAATCCGCGCGTCACTCAGCCTGGGAAAGCAGCGGTGCGCGGTGTAAAGGAGAGAACGCGGGCCAGGCGGGTGGCTCCCGAGAGCGCTGAGCTGAGCGCGGTCTGTCCGGCGGGTTACCAGGGGGCCGGGTCTCCCCTCCCCCTCCAGGGCCTGCTGAGTGTGCACTCCTCCCAGGGTTTCCCTGCCCCCCTGGCGCCTGGCGGAGGCGCTTCCTAGGGTCCTCCCTTGGGGGAAGGCCGAGTCGCTGTGCAGTTACTGGGCTGTGGGCAGCACTTCGCAGTGTGACAGCTGCCTCCCAGGCGTGACTCCTCTCCCAAGAAACTGGCTTTCCTCAGTCCCCCCCCCCCCCCCCAGGCTAACTCCAGCTTCCTGCCCAGCACAGTCAGCAGGTGCGTGAAGGCTGCAAGCCGGTGGGCTCCAGCCACTTGAGCGTGAAGGGTTGGCAGGCCGTCCAGCGGGGCGTCCAAAGGCCGGGGGCGGAGCTCTGGGCTGTGGCCTCCCTTTGCTGCCGGGCTGCAGGCCAGTGCTGTGAGCTGGAATCATTGGTGCCCCGAGGGTCAATGTCCACCCCTCATGCCATTAACAGCGGTCACAGAGCTGATGGGCAGTGGTGCAGGACATTTGCCCTCTGAGGCGAGCTCACAGCCTGGGCCTGGGGGACTCTGCTGCAGGGTGGTCAGCTCAGCCCCGCCCTGGCCGGACCCCAGCAGAGACACGTGCCTGAGATGAGCTGCGGTGACTCCGGGCCCCAGAATGAAGGAGAGGTCCCTTGCGAGAGCCTTGGAGGTGGGGCTGCTGGCAGACTCCAGGCCCACAGCCTTGCGTGGGAGCCGCTCCGGGGCTCTGCCAGGGGAGAGGCCGTGGGTGGAGGGTGACAGGAGCATCCAGGCGTGGGAAAGGGGCCCAGGGGCGTCCTGCTGTGCTCACGGCGCTGACCAGGCCCCATGCGCTGGTGCAGGTGTGACCGTGTCGGGTTGTGTGTGCCTGTGCCTCCCAGAGCCCCCCACGTGGTAGCTGGCTCTCGACTCGCAGGAGCTACTCCCCGTGCTGTTCCCACACAGCCAGGGTGCGTGCCGTGTTACCTCCTGTCGGCACTGGCAGTGGTTGTGGGAAAGGCCAGGGAGCGGTGCCTGCTCAAGCAACAGGCGCCGCCTGTCCTTGTCCCTGCACTGCTGGCCCCGCTCCAGGGCCACCCATCCCTGAAGAAGCAGGGACTCGGGTCTCTCCCTGGGCCTGGGCCTCGGCCTGCGCTGGGCTCAGCTCCTGGTTAATGGGTGACGTGTTAACTTTGTAAGCGCTGTATCAGCCCGTCGTGTGCGGGCCTTGGGCGGAGGAGGCTGTGTTCCAGAAGTCCCAGGACACAGATGGAACTGCTGCACCTGGCTGCATGGCTCGGAGTCCTGATAGACTCACCTGTGTGAAGTCCTTGGTCAGACGATGGAGGGGGCAGGGACGGCACCCCACACCATGAACCTCCCTCCTGGGCAGCACCAGGGGTCAGCCACGGGAAGGGGAGGGCCCCTGTGCCATGCACACGCTCCTGGGGCCGGGGTGGGGGCGCCTCGGAGGCAGCCTGTCCCGCACTGGGAGCAGCCGGATGGAGCCCCATTTTCCTTGCTCACCCTGCTGGGTTCCTCTCCCCATGCGCTCTGACCTCTTCAGGGCTCACCAGAGTGGCTGCACAAGCCCGAACCTGGCGGTGTTAGCAGACGCTGTGCCCTGCCGGCCGCCTGTCCCAGACCTCACGCTCGGCTCTGGTTCTTTGCAGATAGCCAGGGGCAAGCAGGGGCAAGCACCTGTGGAATGATTTACCAAAGCCACTCGGCGTGCAGTTGTAGGAGTCGGCTGCCCACGCGGCGCCTGCCATGGCGCGGATGTGGAAGTGGCCGGTGCTCTGCCCGCCGTGGGCGCTGCTTTCTGCCGCTCTGAGGGTTAAGTCTGTCCTGGTGGGACAACATGGAGGCCTCCGGCCTCTGCCTCCGGCTCTGCTTCCTGAGTGCAGCACCGCACTGTGGGATCACCTCTGGGATGGGGCAGCAGCTCTGTCCCCGCCCGGGCTGCTGTGAGGGGCTGCCCCAGCATGGCAGGACCAGCCCTTTGAGGCTGCAGAGTCTCCTGGCCGAATCCCCAGAGACAGAACTGCTGGGCCACACAGCCAGCGCGCGGAGCACCCGGGGGCGCACAGCTCAGTCTGCTCTGGCTTTTGTTGCCGCTGCCGGGCTGGCTGCTCCTTTCTGCCTTCAGCGTGCCTGTCTTTGGAGTGCGTTTCCCGCAGTAGCGGGAGGCGGCTGCCCCGCTCCTTCGGCGGGCGGGCTCTGCCGTTCCCTGGGTCTTAGGCCGTGTGAGTGAGTGCGCTGCTCAGCGTGTTTTCTCCTGGGCACAGCAGGTGTTCGTTCTCTTCTTGGTTCTGCCTTCGTTTTAAAAATTAGTTTTATACTTTCAATGCATTCATTTTTATTAAAGATTTATTTGGTTTTTTGAAAGGCAGAGTTACCAAGAAGCAGAGGCAGAGAGAGAAAGAGGTCTTCCATCCACTAATTCACTTCCCAAATGACCGCAATGGCTGGAGCTGGGCCGATCTGAAGCCAGAAGCCTGGAGCAGGTGCAGGGGTCAGGGGCCCAAGGACTTGGGCCATCTTCCACTGCTTTCCCAGGCCATAGCAGAGAGCTGGATCAGAGGTGGAGCAGCCGGGACTTGAACTGCCACCCACAGGGGATGCCACCGTCATAGGCAGTGGCTTTGCCCGCTCTGCCATAGAGCCAGCCCCTCAATATATTCTTTATTGCTTTCTCAGCCAGCCTTTTGTTTTAGTTACTCAGTGTTTTCCGTGCAGTTGTCAATCTGCCTTCACGCATTCGAAGGTGTCTGCCCCTCTCTGTCGTCTGCTTTTCCCTTTCATGTCTGCCGTCGACTTCATGATACATGGTGGCTTCCACTCCACACAGCCTGTTCTCTTTTAAACCACGTAAAAATGAGCAAAAACATATTTCGCACTCATGCATGCACAGGTCCATTCTGGCCTCCCCGTCGCTCTGTGTAGACCCAGGCGTCCTCCGTCAGTGGCTCTTGCTTTGTCGATCGGCCGGGGGTGGGCTCCACCAGCCGTTCCTTGCATGAAAGCGTTTTTAATTTGCTTCAATCTGGGGGAAGGTGTCCTCACTAATTACAGGTCTGGGCGGGCGGCAGCGGCTGGTGTTCCAGCGCCTGCTGACGGGGTGCGGACGGCGGCCTGCAGGTGGCGCCGCCTTCGTTGCCCTGGTCTCCTCCTCTGGGCGCCGTGAGGACTTTACAGTCAGAGGTCAGCGATTGGGGCAGCAGATGAGGCGCCTGGCTGGCCCCCTCTGCCGGCCGGAGGCGCCCGCAGCTCGTTCGTTTCAGGGGGCTCATCAGGCGGAAGGCGAGCCTGCCAAGGCTTCATCCCAAGTTTACTGCTGGCCCTTCCTGCGCCTGCCCGGCGTCCCCCGCGCTCCTGCTGGAGGAGAGCTCCCGAAGCCTAGAGTTCAGGTTCACTGGCACATTTCTGCAGTCCCCATCTTGCTTTAAATCCTTCCTGTGAACTTGCCAGTCCAGGGGCTGTGTCTCATCTGGAGAGTTCCGCTCAGTTCTCTGCATCTCTCTTCCTGCCGAGGGTCTGTGCTTGGGACAGCTGCCCGCGGCGGGGACGCTCCTGCGTCTCCCGGCTGCGCGGCCCCGATCCCGTCTCCCCACGATCCCGGTCTCCCCACGATCCCGTCTCCCCAGCCTCCCTACATCTGGGCTGTCCCCAGGCCGGGCCTTACCAGCAGGGCAGGTACATAGTTTTCTCTGGTCCTGAGTGTGTCTTTGGGGTAGCGAAGTGATTCTAGTCCCAGTGTAAATGCAAGTGCCCTCCCCTGTGGCTCCCTCCCCTTCGGCGTCCCGGGCATGTGCCACCGGGCCAGGCCCCCGCCCTGCTGGCAGCGCGTTTTCCAGTCAGAAGATGGGTCGTTCTCGTTTGATTTATTTTTGTCTCCTTGAAAGGCAGGGAGAGACAGGTGTCTTCCGTCCGGGGTCCACTCCCTAAATGTCCCCACTAGCTAGGGCTGGGTCAGGCTGCGGCCAGAGCCAGGAAATCCATCCAGGGCCCCACGCACTTGGCCATCCCTCCTCGGCTTCCTGGGGCTCCGCGGGGAGCTGGATCGGGGTAGAGGGCCGCAACTTGAAGCAGGCACTCCAGCGTGGGACGCAGGTGGCCCCCGCGTCTGTGGTCCTGGGAAGCATCGGCCTCATCTGTCGCAGGAGCAGCTGCTGTTCTGCGCACGCGCCTCGGGAGCTGGGGGACAAGCTGCGGGAAACACGAGCTCCCGCTCCGTCCAGTTGCGGGCTTTGGCGCCACCTAGGGACCGACGTGGGGAAGAACAAGCGAGGGCGCCGGCTCTCTGCATCCTGCACTCGGGTCCTCCTCCCCCGGGGAGGCCACCTGCAGCCAGCCCCCCAGGCCAACCCCAGCTCCCAGTGAGGCGCATCGGCCAGCGCTGTCCTTTGTGAGGCCAGGAATACACCTGTTTGAAGACTTGTGCAGAAGGGTGTCTGGGAAAAGCAGCGAGAGGTGACCCACGTGCTGGGGCCCCTCACCCACGTGGGAGACCTGGAAGTCCCCAGCTCCTGGCTTCCGCCTGGCCCAGCCCTGGCTGTTGGGGCCATCTGGGGAGTGAACCCGCAGATGGAAGATTCTCTGTGTCTCCCTCTCTCTCTCTTTCAAAATAAATAAATCTTAAAAAAAAAAAAAAAGCCATTGGGTCGGTGCTGTGGCGTAGCAGGTGAGGCCGCAGCCTGCAGCACCCGCATCCCGTGTGGAAGCCGGTTATGTGCCGGCTGCTCCGCTCCCGATCCAGCTCTGCTGGCCTGGGGACCAGCGGAGGGTGCCCAAGTCCCTGGGCCTGCACCCGCGTGGGAGACCCGGAGGACCAGCGGAGGATGGCCAAGTCCCTGGGCCTGCACCCGCGTGGGAGACCCGGAGGAGCAGCGGAGGGTGCCCAAGTCCCTGGGCCTGCACCCGCGTGGGAGACCCGGAGGAAGCGCCTGGCTCCTGGCTGCGGACGGCGCAGCTCCGGCCTGTTGTGGCCAGCGGATGGACGATCTCTCTCTCTCTCTCTCTCTAACTCTGCCTTTCAAATACATAAATCTTAAAAAGCCTCAACCTGTGCACAGAGGAGGCGCCCGAGGTCAGCCTTGAGGCCACCAGGACGCGGTGTGCAGGGGCTGCCCCTGCCCCGTCCCGCTCGGCGCCCCTGGCAGCCGCGTTCGCCGGCCCTGGGGGCGGGACCGCAGATCGGGCGCTGGGGGGCTGGTTCCCCCCCACCCCCACCCCGGCCATCCCCGAGCGCGTCCTCAGCTCCTCCGCAAAGCCCTGGGCGCGCCGGGGAGGGGCCACCCCGCCACCCCACCGCACTCAGGAGCAAACGCGGGGGCACCTGGGGGGGCGGCACCTGAGGGGGAGGGGGCACCCTGAGGGGGGGCAGCACCTGAGGAGGGGGCACCTGAGGGGGGGGCGGCACCCTGAGGAGGGGGCACCCTGGGGAGGGGGCACCTGAGGAGGGGCGGCACCTTGAGGAGGGTGCACCCTGAGGAGGGGCAGCACCTGAGGGGGAGGAGGGGGCACCTGAGGGGGAGGGGGCGGCACCTGAGGAGGGGGGTACCTGAGGAGGGGGCGGCGCCTGAGAGGGAGGGGGCGGCGCCTGAGGAGGGGGCACCTGAGGGGGAGGGGTGGCACCTGAGGGGGAGGGGGCGGCGCCTGAGGAGGGGGCACCTGAGGGGGTCGCCAGCCGGTCCTGTCAGGGCCTCGGGGCGGGGGGACGCAGGGCGGGAGGGGCGGCGGCAGTGTCCACTGGCTTGGGCTCCGGCCCCCTGCTCCCCTACTGCCCCTGCCGCGGGGTCGGCCCGGGCACGCCGACCTTTGACCCCCGCCGAGCGCGTGACGTCGCCGCGCCGGCACGCACCCCCGTGTTCTCTGAGAGTTCTCTTGGAGCTCCTCGGGAGACCTGGTGCTGGACAGAGTGGACTCAGCCCGGGAGCCGCGACGGCCGCGCGAGACCCCGCCCTTCCCCGGGCGCGCGGGCAGGCGCCACCAGGGGGCGCCCGCGGGAGGGGCCACCGGCCGGTGTTGCGGGGGAGCGCGCGGCCGCGCCGTCCGCCCAGACGGCCGAGCTGCCCACGGGCGCCCCGCCCTGCGTCCGCGCCCGCCTGGCTCGCGGGGCCGGCGAGGGCACGGGGAGCGGCCGCGCTCCGCGGAGGGCCACCCTGGGGCCGGCCGCCCTGGGGGGACGGAAGGGGAGGAGGACAGGGCGTCCCCTTGGGGCAGCGCGGGGGCCCGCCCGGGGGCCCGCTGCGCCAGGCTGGGGTGGGGCAGGGCGCCTTTGTTACGGCCCCCGCGGCCCGGCCCCGGCCCCCGCGCGCACCTCCGTGGAGCGCAGAGCTGCTGCTCCAGCCCCGGGTTGGCTCCAGGTCCTGGATGCGCCGCGCCCACGCCTTCCTGCGGCCCGCGGGGTGCCCGGGCTCAGCAGGGGCTTTCCCTGGTGGGGAGCCCCCGACCCCCCGCTGGAGGGAGGAGCGGGACCCCTGATCTGTGCCCAGCGTGCGGGGCAGCGGCTGTGCTGTGCGCACAGAGGCCCGCCCCTCGGTCCTCAGACGGGGCACGCCGAGGCCGTCCCACCAGTCCCTGCCCCGGAGGAGTCGAGGGGCGGCCTCGGGCGGCCGCGGCCTTGCTGCCTGTGGGGCGGGGTCTCTGCACTCAGTTACCCCGCTGATTACCCACAAGTGCCCTCCCGCGCCGCTCTCAAAAGCACAGAGCAATTTCAGAATTGCTAACTCCTGGCTCTGGCTGGCAGCCGCCTGGCCTGGGCGCGGGGTCGGCAGCTGCTGACTCCCCACCCCATAGTGGGGGGCGCTTCTCCCCGCGTCATCTTGCCCAGCTGACGCCAGGCGCTGGTTGATTTGGGGGGTGCGCGAGGCACTGCCATGGCCATCGCGGGGTGGGGCAGGACACAGCAAGGCCCCAGGAGGCCCAGCCGCCAGCGCCCCGTGGTGGTCCTCGGAGTCCCTGGGAGGAGGAGGAGGAGGTGGCCCGGATGAGGGTTCCAGCATCCCCGAGGAGTGTCCTGGGCTCTGATGTGGGGCCAGGCGTCCTCCCCTCGCACAGGCACCCAGTGAAGGTTGGGGGGCCCTGGGGGCACGGCTGGGCAGGAACCCGAGCTGAGCAGGGTTGGGTTCTGTGTGTATCCGGCTGTGCGGGATGGCAGAGGGTTTGGCAGAGCCTCCCTGGGGTGCGGTGTGAGTGACACAGCCTCTGGAGTGCTCCCCCCCCCCCCCGAGGCCGGCCCTGGAGCCTGCTGGGAAACCTCAGCTCCCGACTGGCGGGTGCCCTGGTCACCAGCAAGGCCTGGACAGGCTCACTGTCCCTGTCCGTTAGCTCATCCTTTGTTTCAGGGCTCGCAGGTTCCTGTCACCCCCGAGTCAGGCTGAGCCCCAAGGTGGTGGCAGTAGGAAGTGACCAAGTTGGGGTGCCCGCTGTGGTGCCAGGATGCCACACCTGGGCACACCCACACCTGTGTGCACCCCACACCTAGGCACACCCACACTTGTGTACAGATGCACACCCACACCTGGGCACACCTGTACCTGTGTACACCCCACACCTGGGAACAGCCACACCCATGTACACCCCACACCTGGGAACAGCCACACCTATGTACACCCCACACCTGGGCACACATGTATACCACACCTGGGCACACCCACTCATGTGTGCACCCCACACCTGTGTATACCCCACACTTGTATACAGATGCACACCCACACCTGGGCACACCCATACCTGTGTACACCCCACACCTGGGAACACCCACACCCATGTACACCCCACACCTGGGCACACCCACACTTGTGTACAGATGCACACCCACACCTGGGCACACCTGTACCTGTGTACACCCCACACCTGGGAACAGCCACACCTATGTACACCCCACACCTGTGCACATATGCACACCCACACCTGGGCACACCCATACCTGTGTACACCCCACATCTGTGTATACCCCACACCTGTGCACACATGCACACCCACACCTGGGCACACCCACTCATGTGTGCACCCCACACCTGTGTATACCCCACACCTGTGCACGCATGCACACCCACACCTGGGCACACCCACTCGTGTGCACCCCACACCTGTGTATACCCCACACCTGTGCACACACGCACACCCACACCTGGGGCACCCCACACCCCGGGGCTGGGGCTCAGCGGGGAAGGACCCTGTCCAGGCGCCTCTCTCATTGGCAGGGTTGGGTTCCTGCTGGTCTGGGCCTCCTCAAGCTTCCAGGGGCTGCCGCTCTGCGCCCACCGTTGCTTCCCCAAGGTCACAGGCAGCAGGGGCAGCAGGGGCAGCGGCGAAGTGGCCGGGTCCTGCTCCTGCATCCCCGCCGCTGGGTGCTGGGGCTGCAGGCAGCTACAGCCGGGACACCGGGCAGAGGCCCTCGGGTCTGTGCCACAAGCAGGAAGTCATGACAGGACAGGAGACACGGGCGCCGGCTCACTCAGTGACCGGGGGTGGCGGTCGCGTGAGCGTCCTGGCGGCAGGGAGTCTCCGCTCAGAAGGAAGGTGTGGACGCTCCAGGCCCCCTGGCTGGTGCTGAGCTCCGTGTGGGCAGCAGGTGTCCTGAGCCTTCTGTGGCACCTGCCGTAGTCACCTGGCTCCTCGTGCACCGTCTGAGGCACACACAGCCACGCAGCTTGTCCCCAGCGGCTTGTGCCTGGTTGGACAGGCAGAGGGGGACAGGGACAGTGCGGCCACGGCGTGCACAGGCAGGCACGGCCCCACGTCTCGGGAAAACGTCTTCTGTGGAAGCTGCCGCCGCTCGCCGGGTCTGGTAGGAAGCCGAGTGCTGATGGAGTTCTTTAGCCCCCCGAGGCGTTGCAAGAGCTGAGGGAGCGGCCCTGCACCCCCAGCTGCGCCCACGCACCAGGCCCTGTCGGCTTCACCTGCCCAGGGGTTCTGACCACGTCCCAGGCTGCTGAAGGGGGGTACGCCGAGGCACAGGCATTGGGAACCGGCTCGGAGGGGACAGCGCCCAAGTGGAATGGGCCCAAGGCCTGCCGAACTGACCAGAACAGCTGACGGGTGGGGCGGGACAGAGCGGAGGTAGGACGTCGCCGCGTAGGGCCCGCGTCCCAAGGCCGGGTGGACTCGGAGCAGAGCTTGAGGGACGGAGCCACAGGCGGGTTTGCCCCACTCCTGAGCCCTGAGATTTGCGTGTTGCAGGCCCGGAGCTGTTTAGCATTTAGGGTGCGGCTTCCCTGTGTGAGGGAGGCTCACAGGAGATGAGCCGCTCTAATCGCCGCCTCGGAAGGCACACACCGGAAAGCTACTCCAAATATTAACCTCTGATTCCACACGGGAGCGGGCTTAACCCGGGCAGGGCCGCACCAGCCGTCACGCGGGGTCTTTCTGAGCCACTAATGCTGTGCAAACACGCACCCCGGCCAGGTTCTAATCACGGCAAACAGTCTGGTGGAGAGA